>NC_071576.1:48831313-49431313 GCF_024509145.1 Vidua macroura
TTCTTTGCGGCTTCGTTCTTCGCCTCTTCTAAGCTACCGCGATCTCTGGATGCCGGAGGCGGAGAAGCGGCTACTTCGCGGACAGAAGACTGGAAGGGCAGCGGTGCCTTCCGGAGCGCCGCTTCTGCCGAAAGACGTCGGCAACCGGCGCTTCCCTTCGGCCAGCTCCGGAGTGCCGTCTTCTGCCTCTCTACTTGTCTACGTCTTAGCGAAAAGCTTTTCCGCTGCATTTCGCAAGGAGAAAGCCCACCAGCACTGCTCACCTACCCCGATCTTGCCAAGAAATGGGATTTGCTGCTCATGTCAAGGACACTGCACTTTCCTGGGCAAGCTGCAAACTGCTGGCAGATGGCCGTGCTCTCTGCCCACTCCTGCCCAGCTCTTGGTAGTAGCGGGCACATTCCAGCCTGGCGAAGGCAAGAAACCTCGAGAGCTTTCACGCAGCTCTAGGAGAGCTGAGCTGCTGAAAAGCAGCCAAGCTGAACAGCCGGGCTCAGCTTCAATACGGTGCAATTGCCTGAATGGGAAAAACGAAAGAGCAGAGCAGCGGGCTTCTGTGCGCACTGAAGGCAATTGCAAGCATGCAGCAGCTGCTCCTTGCCAAGCACAGTCAGCTGCCTATGTTCTTGTTTCTTGACAAACTCACCGCTGCCCTTCTTTTCAGCAGCTGCCATCGTGTTCTCTGCATCTGGGAACCTCAGGGGACGAGCAGGATTTTCCCAGGAGGGATGCGTCAGGACTACGTAAAAACCCAGGCAAGTTGTCCTGGAACGCCTTCCATCCGCATGCCAAGAGTGAATTCAGCAGGCAGGAGAGTGGCAGCCAGCGTCCTCCAGCAGTCTGCCAGCTTCGCGCACAAGCCTGCTTCTTTGCGGCTTCGTTCTTCGCCTCTTCTAAGCTACCGCGATCTCTGGATGCCGGAGGCGGAGAAGCGGCTACTTCGCGCACAGAAGACTGGAAGGGCAGCGGTGCCTTCCGGAGCGCCGCTTCTGCCGAAAGACGCCGGCAACCGGCGCTTCCCTTCGGCCAGCTCCGGAGTGCCGTCTTCTGCCTCTCTACTTGTCTACGTCTTAGCCAAAAGCTTTTCCGCTGCATTTTGCAAGGAGAAAGCCCACCAGCACTGCTCACCTACCCCGATCTTGCCAAGAAATGGGATTTGCTGCTCATGTCAAGGACACTGCACTTTCCTGGGCAAGCTGCAAACTGCTGGCAGATGGCCGTGCTCTCTGCCCTCTCCTGCCCAGCTCTTGGTAGTAGCGGGCACATTCCAGCCTGGCGAAGGCAAGAAACCTCGAGAGCTTTCACGCAGCTCTAGGAGAGCTGAGCTGCTGAAAAGCAGCCAAGCTGAACAGCCGGGCTCAGCTTCAATACGGTGCAATTGCCTGAATGGGAAAAACGAAAGAGCAGAGCAGCGGGCTTCTGTGCGCACTGAAGGCAATTGCAAGCATGCAGCAGCTGCTCCTTGCCAAGCACAGTCAGCTGCCTATGTTCTTGTTTCTTGACAAACTCACCGCTGCCCTTCTTTTCAGCAGCTGCCATCGTGTTCTCTGCATCTGGGAGCCTCAGGGGACGAGCAGGATTTTCCCAGGAGGGATGCGTCAGGACTACGTAAAAACCCAGGCAAGTTGTCCTGGAACGCCTTCCATCCGCATGCCAAGAGTGAATTCAGCAGGCAGGAGAGTGGCAGCCAGCGTCCTCCAGCAGTCTGCCAGCTTCGCGCACAAGCCTGCTTCTTTGCGGCTTCGTTCTTCGCCTCTTCTAAGCTACCGCGATCTCTGGATGCCGGAGGCGGAGAAGCGGCTACTTCGCGCACAGAAGACTGGAAGGGCAGCGGTGCCTTCCGGAGCGCCGCTTCTGCCGAAAGACGCCGGCAACCGGCGCTTCCCTTCGGCCAGCTCCGGAGTGCCGTCTTCTGCCTCTCTACTTGTCTACATCTTAGCCAAAAGCTTTTCCGCTGCATTTTGCAAGGAGAAAGCCCACCAGCACTGCTCACCTACCCCGATCTTGCCAAGAAATGGGATTTGCTGCTCATGTCAAGGACACTGCACTTTCCTGGGCAAGCTGCAAACTGCTGGCAGATGGCCGTGCTCTCTGCCCTCTCCTGCCCAGCTCTTGGTAGTAGCGGGCACATTCCAGCCTGGCGAAGGCAAGAAACCTCGAGAGCTTTCACGCAGCTCTAGGAGAGCTGAGCTGCTGAAAAGCAGCCAAGCTGAACAGCCGGGCTCAGCTTCAATACGGTGCAATTGCCTGAATGGGAAAAACGAAAGAGCAGAGCAGCGGGCTTCTGTGCGCACTGAAGGCAATTGCAAGCATGCAGCAGCTGCTCCTTGCCAAGCACAGTCAGCTGCCTATGTTCTTGTTTCTTGACAAACTCACCGCTGCCCTTCTTTTCAGCAGCTGCCATCGTGTTCTGTGCATCTGGGAACCTCAGGGGACGAGCAGGATTTTCCCAGGAGGGATGCGTCAGGACTACGTAAAAACCCAGGCAAGTTGTCCTGGAACGCCTTCCATCCGCATGCCAAGAGTGAATTCAGCAGGCAGGAGAGTGGCAGCCAGCGTCCTCCAGCAGTCTGCCAGCTTCGCGCACAAGCCTGCTTCTTTGCGGCTTCGTTCTTCGCCTCTTCTAAGCTACCGCGATCTCTGGATGCCGGAGGCGGAGAAGCGGCTACTTCGCGCACAGAAGACTGGAAGGGCAGCGGTGCCTTCCGGAGCGCCGCTTCTGCCGAAAGACGCCGGCAACCGGCGCTTCCCTTCGGCCAGCTCCGGAGTGCCGTCTTCTGCCTCTCTACTTGTCTACGTCTTAGCCAAAAGCTTTTCCGCTGCATTTCGCAAGGAGAAAGCCCACCAGCACTGCTCACCTACCCCGATCTTGCCAAGAAATGGGATTTGCTGCTCATGTCAAGGACACTGCACTTTCCTGGGCAAGCTGCAAACTGCTGGCAGATGGCCGTGCTCTCTGCCCTCTCCTGCCCAGCTCTTGGTAGTAGCGGGCACATTCCAGCCTGGCGAAGGCAAGAAACCTCGAGAGCTTTCACGCAGCTCTAGGAGAGCTGAGCTGCTGAAAAGCAGCCAAGCTGAACAGCCGGGCTCAGCTTCAATACGGTGCAATTGCCTGAATGGGAAAAACGAAAGAGCAGAGCAGCGGGCTTCTGTGCGCACTGAAGGCAATTGCAAGCATGCAGCAGCTGCTCCTTGCCAAGCACAGTCAGCTGCCTATGTTCTTGTTTCTTGACAAACTCACCGCTGCCCTTCTTTTCAGCAGCTGCCATCGTGTTCTGTGCATCTGGGAACCTCAGGGGACGAGCAGGATTTTCCCAGGAGGGATGCATCAGGACTACGTAAAAACCCAGGCAAGTTGTCCTGGAACGCCTTCCATCCGCATGCCAAGAGTGAATTCAGCAGGCAGGAGAGTGGCAGCCAGCGTCCTCCAGCAGTCTGCCAGCTTCGCGCACAAGCCTGCTTCTTTGCGGCTTCGTTCTTCGCCTCTTCTAAGCTACCGCGATCTCTGGATGCCGGAGGCGGAGAAGCGGCTACTTCGCGCACAGAAGACTGGAAGGGCAGCGGTGCCTTCCGGAGCGCCGCTTCTGCCGAAAGACGCCGGCAACCGGCGCTTCCCTTCGGCCAGCTCCGGAGTGCCGTCTTCTGCCTCTCTACTTGTCTACATCTTAGCCAAAAGCTTTTCCGCTGCATTTCGCAAGGAGAAAGCCCACCAGCACTGCTCACCTACCCCGATCTTGCCAAGAAATGGGATTTGCTGCTCATGTCAAGGACACTGCACTTTCCTGGGCAAGCTGCAAACTGCTGGCAGATGGCCGTGCTCTCTGCCCTCTCCTGCCCAGCTCTTGGTAGTAGCGGGCACATTCCAGCCTGGCGAAGGCAAGAAACCTCGAGAGCTTTCACGCAGCTCTAGGAGAGCTGAGCTGCTGAAAAGCAGCCAAGCTGAACAGCCGGGCTCAGCTTCAATACGGTGCAATTGCCTGAATGGGAAAAACGAAAGAGCAGAGCAGCGGGCTTCTGTGCGCACTGAAGGCAATTGCAAGCATGCAGCAGCTGCTCCTTGCCAAGCACAGTCAGCTGCCTATGTTCTTGTTTCTTGACAAACTCACCGCTGCCCTTCTTTTCAGCAGCTGCCATCGTGTTCTGTGCATCTGGGAGCCTCAGGGGACGAGCAGGATTTTCCCAGGAGGGATGCGTCAGGACTACGTAAAAACCCAGGCAAGTTGTCCTGGAACGCCTTCCATCCGCATGCCAAGAGTGAATTCAGCAGGCAGGAGAGTGGCAGCCAGCGTCCTCCAGCAGTCTGCCAGCTTCGCGCACAAGCCTGCTTCTTTGCGGCTTCGTTCTTCGCCTCTTCTAAGCTACCGCGATCTCTGGATGCCGGAGGCGGAGAAGCGGCTACTTCGCGCACAGAAGACTGGAAGGGCAGCGGTGCCTTCCGGAGCGCCGCTTCTGCCGAAAGACGTCGGCAACCGGCGCTTCCCTTCGGCCAGCTCCGGAGTGCCGTCTTCTGCCTCTCTACTTGTCTACGTCTTAGCGAAAAGCTTTTCCGCTGCATTTTGCAAGGAGAAAGCCCACCAGCACTGCTCACCTACCCCGATCTTGCCAAGAAATGGGATTTGCTGCTCATGTCAAGGACACTGCACTTTCCTGGGCAAGCTGCAAACTGCTGGCAGATGGCCGTGCTCTCTGCCCACTCCTGCCCAGCTCTTGGTAGTAGCGGGCACATTCCAGCCTGGCGAAGGCAAGAAACCTCGAGAGCTTTCACGCAGCTCTAGGAGAGCTGAGCTGCTGAAAAGCAGCCAAGCTGAACAGCCGGGCTCAGCTTCAATACGGTGCAATTGCCTGAATGGGAAAAACGAAAGAGCAGAGCAGCGGGCTTCTGTGCGCACTGAAGGCAATTGCAAGCATGCAGCAGCTGCTCCTTGCCAAGCACAGTCAGCTGCCTATGTTCTTGTTTCTTGACAAACTCACCGCTGCCCTTCTTTTCAGCAGCTGCCATCGTGTTCTGTGCATCTGGGAACCTCAGGGGACGAGCAGGATTTTCCCAGGAGGGATGCGTCAGGACTACGTAAAAACCCAGGCAAGTTGTCCTGGAACGCCTTCCATCCGCATGCCAAGAGTGAATTCAGCAGGCAGGAGAGTGGCAGCCAGCGTCCTCCAGCAGTCTGCCAGCTTCGCGCACAAGCCTGCTTCTTTGCGGCTTCGTTCTTCGCCTCTTCTAAGCTACCGCGATCTCTGGATGCCGGAGGCGGAGAAGCGGCTACTTCGCGCACAGAAGACTGGAAGGGCAGCGGTGCCTTCCGGAGCGCCGCTTCTGCCGAAAGACGCCGGCAACCGGCGCTTCCCTTCGGCCAGCTCCGGAGTGCCGTCTTCTGCCTCTCTACTTGTCTACGTCTTAGCGAAAAGCTTTTCCGCTGCATTTTGCAAGGAGAAAGCCCACCAGCACTGCTCACCTACCCCGATCTTGCCAAGAAATGGGATTTGCTGCTCATGTCAAGGACACTGCACTTTCCTGGGCAAGCTGCAAACTGCTGGCAGATGGCCGTGCTCTCTGCCCTCTCCTGCCCAGCTCTTGGTAGTAGCGGGCACATTCCAGCCTGGCGAAGGCAAGAAACCTCGAGAGCTTTCACGCAGCTCTAGGAGAGCTGAGCTGCTGAAAAGCAGCCAAGCTGAACAGCCGGGCTCAGCTTCAATACGGTGCAATTGCCTGAATGGGAAAAACGAAAGAGCAGAGCAGCGGGCTTCTGTGCGCACTGAAGGCAATTGCAAGCATGCAGCAGCTGCTCCTTGCCAAGCACAGTCAGCTGCCTATGTTCTTGTTTCTTGACAAACTCACCGCTGCCCTTCTTTTCAGCAGCTGCCATCGTGTTCTGTGCATCTGGGAGCCTCAGGGGACGAGCAGGATTTTCCCAGGAGGGATGCGTCAGGACTACGTAAAAACCCAGGCAAGTTGTCCTGGAACGCCTTCCATCCGCATGCCAAGAGTGAATTCAGCAGGCAGGAGAGTGGCAGCCAGCGTCCTCCAGCAGTCTGCCAGCTTCGCGCACAAGCCTGCTTCTTTGCGGCTTCGTTCTTCGCCTCTTCTAAGCTACCGCGATCTCTGGATGCCGGAGGCGGAGAAGCGGCTACTTCGCGCACAGAAGACTGGAAGGGCAGCGGTGCCTTCCGGAGCGCCGCTTCTGCCGAAAGACGTCGGCAACCGGCGCTTCCCTTCGGCCAGCTCCGGAGTGCCGTCTTCTGCCTCTCTACTTGTCTACGTCTTAGCGAAAAGCTTTTCCGCTGCATTTCGCAAGGAGAAAGCCCACCAGCACTGCTCACCTACCCCGATCTTGCCAAGAAATGGGATTTGCTGCTCATGTCAAGGACACTGCACTTTCCTGGGCAAGCTGCAAACTGCTGGCAGATGGCCGTGCTCTCTGCCCACTCCTGCCCAGCTCTTGGTAGTAGCGGGCACATTCCAGCCTGGCGAAGGCAAGAAACCTCGAGAGCTTTCACGCAGCTCTAGGAGAGCTGAGCTGCTGAAAAGCAGCCAAGCTGAACAGCCGGGCTCAGCTTCAATACGGTGCAATTGCCTGAATGGGAAAAACGAAAGAGCAGAGCAGCGGGCTTCTGTGCGCACTGAAGGCAATTGCAAGCATGCAGCAGCTGCTCCTTGCCAAGCACAGTCAGCTGCCTATGTTCTTGTTTCTTGACAAACTCACCGCTGCCCTTCTTTTCAGCAGCTGCCATCGTGTTCTGTGCATCTGGGAACCTCAGGGGACGAGCAGGATTTTCCCAGGAGGGATGCGTCAGGACTACGTAAAAACCCAGGCAAGTTGTCCTGGAACGCCTTCCATCCGCATGCCAAGAGTGAATTCAGCAGGCAGGAGAGTGGCAGCCAGCGTCCTCCAGCAGTCTGCCAGCTTCGCGCACAAGCCTGCTTCTTTGCGGCTTCGTTCTTCGCCTCTTCTAAGCTACCGCGATCTCTGGATGCCGGAGGCGGAGAAGCGGCTACTTCGCGCACAGAAGACTGGAAGGGCAGCGGTGCCTTCCGGAGCGCCGCTTCTGCCGAAAGACGCCGGCAACCGGCGCTTCCCTTCGGCCAGCTCCGGAGTGCCGTCTTCTGCCTCTCTACTTGTCTACGTCTTAGCGAAAAGCTTTTCCGCTGCATTTTGCAAGGAGAAAGCCCACCAGCACTGCTCACCTACCCCGATCTTGCCAAGAAATGGGATTTGCTGCTCATGTCAAGGACACTGCACTTTCCTGGGCAAGCTGCAAACTGCTGGCAGATGGCCGTGCTCTCTGCCCTCTCCTGCCCAGCTCTTGGTAGTAGCGGGCACATTCCAGCCTGGCGAAGGCAAGAAACCTCGAGAGCTTTCACGCAGCTCTAGGAGAGCTGAGCTGCTGAAAAGCAGCCAAGCTGAACAGCCGGGCTCAGCTTCAATACGGTGCAATTGCCTGAATGGGAAAAACGAAAGAGCAGAGCAGCGGGCTTCTGTGCGCACTGAAGGCAATTGCAAGCATGCAGCAGCTGCTCCTTGCCAAGCACAGTCAGCTGCCTATGTTCTTGTTTCTTGACAAACTCACCGCTGCCCTTCTTTTCAGCAGCTGCCATCGTGTTCTGTGCATCTGGGAGCCTCAGGGGACGAGCAGGATTTTCCCAGGAGGGATGCGTCAGGACTACGTAAAAACCCAGGCAAGTTGTCCTGGAACGCCTTCCATCCGCATGCCAAGAGTGAATTCAGCAGGCAGGAGAGTGGCAGCCAGCGTCCTCCAGCAGTCTGCCAGCTTCGCGCACAAGCCTGCTTCTTTGCGGCTTCGTTCTTCGCCTCTTCTAAGCTACCGCGATCTCTGGATGCCGGAGGCGGAGAAGCGGCTACTTCGCGCACAGAAGACTGGAAGGGCAGCGGTGCCTTCCGGAGCGCCGCTTCTGCCGAAAGACGTCGGCAACCGGCGCTTCCCTTCGGCCAGCTCCGGAGTGCCGTCTTCTGCCTCTCTACTTGTCTACGTCTTAGCGAAAAGCTTTTCCGCTGCATTTCGCAAGGAGAAAGCCCACCAGCACTGCTCACCTACCCCGATCTTGCCAAGAAATGGGATTTGCTGCTCATGTCAAGGACACTGCACTTTCCTGGGCAAGCTGCAAACTGCTGGCAGATGGCCGTGCTCTCTGCCCACTCCTGCCCAGCTCTTGGTAGTAGCGGGCACATTCCAGCCTGGCGAAGGCAAGAAACCTCGAGAGCTTTCACGCAGCTCTAGGAGAGCTGAGCTGCTGAAAAGCAGCCAAGCTGAACAGCCGGGCTCAGCTTCAATACGGTGCAATTGCCTGAATGGGAAAAACGAAAGAGCAGAGCAGCGGGCTTCTGTGCGCACTGAAGGCAATTGCAAGCATGCAGCAGCTGCTCCTTGCCAAGCACAGTCAGCTGCCTATGTTCTTGTTTCTTGACAAACTCACCGCTGCCCTTCTTTTCAGCAGCTGCCATCGTGTTCTGTGCATCTGGGAACCTCAGGGGACGAGCAGGATTTTCCCAGGAGGGATGCGTCAGGACTACGTAAAAACCCAGGCAAGTTGTCCTGGAACGCCTTCCATCCGCATGCCAAGAGTGAATTCAGCAGGCAGGAGAGTGGCAGCCAGCGTCCTCCAGCAGTCTGCCAGCTTCGCGCACAAGCCTGCTTCTTTGCGGCTTCGTTCTTCGCCTCTTCTAAGCTACCGCGATCTCTGGATGCCGGAGGCGGAGAAGCGGCTACTTCGCGCACAGAAGACTGGAAGGGCAGCGGTGCCTTCCGGAGCGCCGCTTCTGCCGAAAGACGCCGGCAACCGGCGCTTCCCTTCGGCCAGCTCCGGAGTGCCGTCTTCTGCCTCTCTACTTGTCTACGTCTTAGCGAAAAGCTTTTCCGCTGCATTTTGCAAGGAGAAAGCCCACCAGCACTGCTCACCTACCCCGATCTTGCCAAGAAATGGGATTTGCTGCTCATGTCAAGGACACTGCACTTTCCTGGGCAAGCTGCAAACTGCTGGCAGATGGCCGTGCTCTCTGCCCTCTCCTGCCCAGCTCTTGGTAGTAGCGGGCACATTCCAGCCTGGCGAAGGCAAGAAACCTCGAGAGCTTTCACGCAGCTCTAGGAGAGCTGAGCTGCTGAAAAGCAGCCAAGCTGAACAGCCGGGCTCAGCTTCAATACGGTGCAATTGCCTGAATGGGAAAAACGAAAGAGCAGAGCAGCGGGCTTCTGTGCGCACTGAAGGCAATTGCAAGCATGCAGCAGCTGCTCCTTGCCAAGCACAGTCAGCTGCCTATGTTCTTGTTTCTTGACAAACTCACCGCTGCCCTTCTTTTCAGCAGCTGCCATCGTGTTCTCTGCATCTGGGAGCCTCAGGGGACGAGCAGGATTTTCCCAGGAGGGATGCGTCAGGACTACGTAAAAACCCAGGCAAGTTGTCCTGGAACGCCTTCCATCCGCATGCCAAGAGTGAATTCAGCAGGCAGGAGAGTGGCAGCCAGCGTCCTCCAGCAGTCTGCCAGCTTCGCGCACAAGCCTGCTTCTTTGCGGCTTCGTTCTTCGCCTCTTCTAAGCTACCGCGATCTCTGGATGCCGGAGGCGGAGAAGCGGCTACTTCGCGCACAGAAGACTGGAAGGGCAGCGGTGCCTTCCGGAGCGCCGCTTCTGCCGAAAGACGCCGGCAACCGGCGCTTCCCTTCGGCCAGCTCCGGAGTGCCGTCTTCTGCCTCTCTACTTGTCTACATCTTAGCCAAAAGCTTTTCCGCTGCATTTTGCAAGGAGAAAGCCCACCAGCACTGCTCACCTACCCCGATCTTGCCAAGAAATGGGATTTGCTGCTCATGTCAAGGACACTGCACTTTCCTGGGCAAGCTGCAAACTGCTGGCAGATGGCCGTGCTCTCTGCCCTCTCCTGCCCAGCTCTTGGTAGTAGCGGGCACATTCCAGCCTGGCGAAGGCAAGAAACCTCGAGAGCTTTCACGCAGCTCTAGGAGAGCTGAGCTGCTGAAAAGCAGCCAAGCTGAACAGCCGGGCTCAGCTTCAATACGGTGCAATTGCCTGAATGGGAAAAACGAAAGAGCAGAGCAGCGGGCTTCTGTGCGCACTGAAGGCAATTGCAAGCATGCAGCAGCTGCTCCTTGCCAAGCACAGTCAGCTGCCTATGTTCTTGTTTCTTGACAAACTCACCGCTGCCCTTCTTTTCAGCAGCTGCCATCGTGTTCTGTGCATCTGGGAACCTCAGGGGACGAGCAGGATTTTCCCAGGAGGGATGCGTCAGGACTACGTAAAAACCCAGGCAAGTTGTCCTGGAACGCCTTCCATCCGCATGCCAAGAGTGAATTCAGCAGGCAGGAGAGTGGCAGCCAGCGTCCTCCAGCAGTCTGCCAGCTTCGCGCACAAGCCTGCTTCTTTGCGGCTTCGTTCTTCGCCTCTTCTAAGCTACCGCGATCTCTGGATGCCGGAGGCGGAGAAGCGGCTACTTCGCGCACAGAAGACTGGAAGGGCAGCGGTGCCTTCCGGAGCGCCGCTTCTGCCGAAAGACGTCGGCAACCGGCGCTTCCCTTCGGCCAGCTCCGGAGTGCCGTCTTCTGCCTCTCTACTTGTCTACGTCTTAGCGAAAAGCTTTTCCGCTGCATTTCGCAAGGAGAAAGCCCACCAGCACTGCTCACCTACCCCGATCTTGCCAAGAAATGGGATTTGCTGCTCATGTCAAGGACACTGCACTTTCCTGGGCAAGCTGCAAACTGCTGGCAGATGGCCGTGCTCTCTGCCCTCTCCTGCCCAGCTCTTGGTAGTAGCGGGCACATTCCAGCCTGGCGAAGGCAAGAAACCTCGAGAGCTTTCACGCAGCTCTAGGAGAGCTGAGCTGCTGAAAAGCAGCCAAGCTGAACAGCCGGGCTCAGCTTCAATACGGTGCAATTGCCTGAATGGGAAAAACGAAAGAGCAGAGCAGCGGGCTTCTGTGCGCACTGAAGGCAATTGCAAGCATGCAGCAGCTGCTCCTTGCCAAGCACAGTCAGCTGCCTATGTTCTTGTTTCTTGACAAACTCACCGCTGCCCTTCTTTTCAGCAGCTGCCATCGTGTTCTGTGCATCTGGGAACCTCAGGGGACGAGCAGGATTTTCCCAGGAGGGATGCATCAGGACTACGTAAAAACCCAGGCAAGTTGTCCTGGAACGCCTTCCATCCGCATGCCAAGAGTGAATTCAGCAGGCAGGAGAGTGGCAGCCAGCGTCCTCCAGCAGTCTGCCAGCTTCGCGCACAAGCCTGCTTCTTTGCGGCTTCGTTCTTCGCCTCTTCTAAGCTACCGCGATCTCTGGATGCCGGAGGCGGAGAAGCGGCTACTTCGCGCACAGAAGACTGGAAGGGCAGCGGTGCCTTCCGGAGCGCCGCTTCTGCCGAAAGACGCCGGCAACCGGCGCTTCCCTTCGGCCAGCTCCGGAGTGCCGTCTTCTGCCTCTCTACTTGTCTACGTCTTAGCGAAAAGCTTTTCCGCTGCATTTCGCAAGGAGAAAGCCCACCAGCACTGCTCACCTACCCCGATCTTGCCAAGAAATGGGATTTGCTGCTCATGTCAAGGACACTGCACTTTCCTGGGCAAGCTGCAAACTGCTGGCAGATGGCCGTGCTCTCTGCCCTCTCCTGCCCAGCTCTTGGTAGTAGCGGGCACATTCCAGCCTGGCGAAGGCAAGAAACCTCGAGAGCTTTCACGCAGCTCTAGGAGAGCTGAGCTGCTGAAAAGCAGCCAAGCTGAACAGCCGGGCTCAGCTTCAATACGGTGCAATTGCCTGAATGGGAAAAACGAAAGAGCAGAGCAGCGGGCTTCTGTGCGCACTGAAGGCAATTGCAAGCATGCAGCAGCTGCTCCTTGCCAAGCACAGTCAGCTGCCTATGTTCTTGTTTCTTGACAAACTCACCGCTGCCCTTCTTTTCAGCAGCTGCCATCGTGTTCTCTGCATCTGGGAGCCTCAGGGGACGAGCAGGATTTTCCCAGGAGGGATGCGTCAGGACTACGTAAAAACCCAGGCAAGTTGTCCTGGAACGCCTTCCATCCGCATGCCAAGAGTGAATTCAGCAGGCAGGAGAGTGGCAGCCAGCGTCCTCCAGCAGTCTGCCAGCTTCGCGCACAAGCCTGCTTCTTTGCGGCTTCGTTCTTCGCCTCTTCTAAGCTACCGCGATCTCTGGATGCCGGAGGCGGAGAAGCGGCTACTTCGCGCACAGAAGACTGGAAGGGCAGCGGTGCCTTCCGGAGCGCCGCTTCTGCCGAAAGACGCCGGCAACCGGCGCTTCCCTTCGGCCAGCTCCGGAGTGCCGTCTTCTGCCTCTCTACTTGTCTTCATCTTAGCGAAAAGCTTTTCCGCTGCATTTCGCAAGGAGAAAGCCCACCAGCACTGCTCACCTACCCCGATCTTGCCAAGAAATGGGATTTGCTGCTCATGTCAAGGACACTGCACTTTCCTGGGCAAGCTGCAAACTGCTGGCAGATGGCCGTGCTCTCTGCCCTCTCCTGCCCAGCTCTTGGTAGTAGCGGGCACATTCCAGCCTGGCGAAGGCAAGAAACCTCGAGAGCTTTCACGCAGCTCTAGGAGAGCTGAGCTGCTGAAAAGCAGCCAAGCTGAACAGCCGGGCTCAGCTTCAATACGGTGCAATTGCCTGAATGGGAAAAACGAAAGAGCAGAGCAGCGGGCTTCTGTGCGCACTGAAGGCAATTGCAAGCATGCAGCAGCTGCTCCTTGCCAAGCACA
Organism: Vidua macroura; assembly: GCF_024509145.1. Lineage (NCBI taxonomy): Eukaryota > Metazoa > Chordata > Aves > Passeriformes > Viduidae > Vidua > Vidua macroura. The sequence continues at coordinate 48,844,033 of NC_071576.1, forward strand.
GTCAGCTGCCTATGTTCTTGTTTCTTGACAAACTCACCGCTGCCCTTCTTTTCAGCAGCTGCCATCGTGTTCTGTGCATCTGGGAACCTCAGGGGACGAGCAGGATTTTCCCAGGAGGGATGCGTCAGGACTACGTAAAAACCCAGGCAAGTTGTCCTGGAACGCCTTCCATCCGCATGCCAAGAGTGAATTCAGCAGGCAGGAGAGTGGCAGCCAGCGTCCTCCAGCAGTCTGCCAGCTTCGCGCACAAGCCTGCTTCTTTGCGGCTTCGTTCTTCGCCTCTTCTAAGCTACCGCGATCTCTGGATGCCGGAGGCGGAGAAGCGGCTACTTCGCGCACAGAAGACTGGAAGGGCAGCGGTGCCTTCCGGAGCGCCGCTTCTGCCGAAAGACGCCGGCAACCGGCGCTTCCCTTCGGCCAGCTCCGGAGTGCCGTCTTCTGCCTCTCTACTTGTCTACATCTTAGCCAAAAGCTTTTCCGCTGCATTTTGCAAGGAGAAAGCCCACCAGCACTGCTCACCTACCCCGATCTTGCCAAGAAATGGGATTTGCTGCTCATGTCAAGGACACTGCACTTTCCTGGGCAAGCTGCAAACTGCTGGCAGATGGCCGTGCTCTCTGCCCTCTCCTGCCCAGCTCTTGGTAGTAGCGGGCACATTCCAGCCTGGCGAAGGCAAGAAACCTCGAGAGCTTTCACGCAGCTCTAGGAGAGCTGAGCTGCTGAAAAGCAGCAAAGCTGAACACCTGCCTCAGTTTCAATACGGTGCAATTGCCTGAATGGGAAAAACGAAAGAGCAGAGCAGCGGGCTTCTGTGCGCACTGAAGGCAATTGCAAGCATGCAGCAGCTGCTCCTTGCCAAGCACAGTCAGCTGCCTATGTTCTTGTTTCTTGACAAACTCACCGCTGCCCTTCTTTTCAGCAGCTGCCATCGTGTTCTCTGCATCTGGGAGCCTCAGGGGACGAGCAGGATTTTCCCAGGAGGGATGCGTCAGGACTACGTAAAAACCCAGGCAAGTTGTCCTGGAACGCCTTCCATCCGCATGCCAAGAGTGAATTCAGCAGGCAGGAGAGTGGCAGCCAGCGTCCTCCAGCAGTCTGCCAGCTTCGCGCACAAGCCTGCTTCTTTGCGGCTTCGTTCTTCGCCTCTTCTAAGCTACCGCGATCTCTGGATGCCGGAGGCGGAGAAGCGGCTACTTCGCGCACAGAAGACTGGAAGGGCAGCGGTGCCTTCCGGAGCGCCGCTTCTGCCGAAAGACGTCGGCAACCGGCGCTTCCCTTCGGCCAGCTCCGGAGTGCCGTCTTCTGCCTCTCTACTTGTCTACGTCTTAGCGAAAAGCTTTTCCGCTGCATTTCGCAAGGAGAAAGCCCACCAGCACTGCTCACCTACCCCGATCTTGCCAAGAAATGGGATTTGCTGCTCATGTCAAGGACACTGCACTTTCCTGGGCAAGCTGCAAACTGCTGGCAGATGGCCGTGCTCTCTGCCCTCTCCTGCCCAGCTCTTGGTAGTAGCGGGCACATTCCAGCCTGGCGAAGGCAAGAAACCTCGAGAGCTTTCACGCAGCTCTAGGAGAGCTGAGCTGCTGAAAAGCAGCAAAGCTGAACACCTGCCTCAGTTTCAATACGGTGCAATTGCCTGAATGGGAAAAACGAAAGAGCAGAGCAGCGGGCTTCTGTGCGCACTGAAGGCAATTGCAAGCATGCAGCAGCTGCTCCTTGCCAAGCACAGTCAGCTGCCTATGTTCTTGTTTCTTGACAAACTCACCGCTGCCCTTCTTTTCAGCAGCTGCCATCGTGTTCTGTGCATCTGGGAGCCTCAGGGGACGAGCAGGATTTTCCCAGGAGGGATGCGTCAGGACTACGTAAAAACCCAGGCAAGTTGTCCTGGAACGCCTTCCATCCGCATGCCAAGAGTGAATTCAGCAGGCAGGAGAGTGGCAGCCAGCGTCCTCCAGCAGTCTGCCAGCTTCGCGCACAAGCCTGCTTCTTTGCGGCTTCGTTCTTCGCCTCTTCTAAGCTACCGCGATCTCTGGATGCCGGAGGCGGAGAAGCGGCTACTTCGCGCACAGAAGACTGGAAGGGCAGCGGTGCCTTCCGGAGCGCCGCTTCTGCCGAAAGACGTCGGCAACCGGCGCTTCCCTTCGGCCAGCTCCGGAGTGCCGTCTTCTGCCTCTCTACTTGTCTACGTCTTAGCCAAAAGCTTTTCCGCTGCATTTCGCAAGGAGAAAGCCCACCAGCACTGCTCACCTACCCCGATCTTGCCAAGAAATGGGATTTGCTGCTCATGTCAAGGACACTGCACTTTCCTGGGCAAGCTGCAAACTGCTGGCAGATGGCCGTGCTCTCTGCCCTCTCCTGCCCAGCTCTTGGTAGTAGCGGGCACATTCCAGCCTGGCGAAGGCAAGAAACCTCGAGAGCTTTCACGCAGCTTTAGGAGAGCTGAGCTGCTGAAAAGCAGCCAAGCTGAACAGCCGGGCTCAGCTTCAATACGGTGCAATTGCCTGAATGGGAAAAACGAAAGAGCAGAGCAGCGGGCTTCTGTGCGCACTGAAGGCAATTGCAAGCATGCAGCAGCTGCTCCTTGCCAAGCACAGTCAGCTGCCTATGTTCTTGTTTCTTGACAAACTCACCGCTGCCCTTCTTTTCAGCAGCTGCCATCGTGTTCTGTGCATCTGGGAACCTCAGGGGACGAGCAGGATTTTCCCAGGAGGGATGCGTCAGGACTACGTAAAAACCCAGGCAAGTTGTCCTGGAACGCCTTCCATCCGCATGCCAAGAGTGAATTCAGCAGGCAGGAGAGTGGCAGCCAGCGTCCTCCAGCAGTCTGCCAGCTTCGCGCACAAGCCTGCTTCTTTGCGGCTTCGTTCTTCGCCTCTTCTAAGCTACCGCGATCTCTGGATGCCGGAGGCGGAGAAGCGGCTACTTCGCGCACAGAAGACTGGAAGGGCAGCGGTGCCTTCCGGAGCGCCGCTTCTGCCGAAAGACGTCGGCAACCGGCGCTTCCCTTCGGCCAGCTCCGGAGTGCCGTCTTCTGCCTCTCTACTTGTCTACGTCTTAGCGAAAAGCTTTTCCGCTGCATTTCGCAAGGAGAAAGCCCACCAGCACTGCTCACCTACCCCGATCTTGCCAAGAAATGGGATTTGCTGCTCATGTCAAGGACACTGCACTTTCCTGGGCAAGCTGCAAACTGCTGGCAGATGGCCGTGCTCTCTGCCCTCTCCTGCCCAGCTCTTGGTAGTAGCGGGCACATTCCAGCCTGGCGAAGGCAAGAAACCTCGAGAGCTTTCACGCAGCTCTAGGAGAGCTGAGCTGCTGAAAAGCAGCCAAGCTGAACAGCCGGGCTCAGCTTCAATACGGTGCAATTGCCTGAATGGGAAAAACGAAAGAGCAGAGCAGCGGGCTTCTGTGCGCACTGAAGGCAATTGCAAGCATGCAGCAGCTGCTCCTTGCCAAGCACAGTCAGCTGCCTATGTTCTTGTTTCTTGACAAACTCACCGCTGCCCTTCTTTTCAGCAGCTGCCATCGTGTTCTGTGCATCTGGGAACCTCAGGGGACGAGCAGGATTTTCCCAGGAGGGATGCATCAGGACTACGTAAAAACCCAGGCAAGTTGTCCTGGAACGCCTTCCATCCGCATGCCAAGAGTGAATTCAGCAGGCAGGAGAGTGGCAGCCAGCGTCCTCCAGCAGTCTGCCAGCTTCGCGCACAAGCCTGCTTCTTTGCGGCTTCGTTCTTCGCCTCTTCTAAGCTACCGCGATCTCTGGATGCCGGAGGCGGAGAAGCGGCTACTTCGCGCACAGAAGACTGGAAGGGCAGCGGTGCCTTCCGGAGCGCCGCTTCTGCCGAAAGACGCCGGCAACCGGCGCTTCCCTTCGTCCAGCTCCGGAGTGCCGTCTTCTGCCTCTCTACTTGTCTACGTCTTAGCGAAAAGCTTTTCCGCTGCATTTCGCAAGGAGAAAGCCCACCAGCACTGCTCACCTACCCCGATCTTGCCAAGAAATGGGATTTGCTGCTCATGTCAAGGACACTGCACTTTCCTGGGCAAGCTGCAAACTGCTGGCAGATGGCCGTGCTCTCTGCCCTCTCCTGCCCAGCTCTTGGTAGTAGCGGGCACATTCCAGCCTGGCGAAGGCAAGAAACCTCGAGAGCTTTCACGCAGCTCTAGGAGAGCTGAGCTGCTGAAAAGCAGCCAAGCTGAACAGCCGGGCTCAGCTTCAATACGGTGCAATTGCCTGAATGGGAAAAACGAAAGAGCAGAGCAGCGGGCTTCTGTGCGCACTGAAGGCAATTGCAAGCATGCAGCAGCTGCTCCTTGCCAAGCACAGTCAGCTGCCTATGTTCTTGTTTCTTGACAAACTCACCGCTGCCCTTCTTTTCAGCAGCTGCCATCGTGTTCTCTGCATCTGGGAGCCTCAGGGGACGAGCAGGATTTTCCCAGGAGGGATGCGTCAGGACTACGTAAAAACCCAGGCAAGTTGTCCTGGAACGCCTTCCATCCGCATGCCAAGAGTGAATTCAGCAGGCAGGAGAGTGGCAGCCAGCGTCCTCCAGCAGTCTGCCAGCTTCGCGCACAAGCCTGCTTCTTTGCGGCTTCGTTCTTCGCCTCTTCTAAGCTACCGCGATCTCTGGATGCCGGAGGCGGAGAAGCGGCTACTTCGCGCACAGAAGACTGGAAGGGCAGCGGTGCCTTCCGGAGCGCCGCTTCTGCCGAAAGACGCCGGCAACCGGCGCTTCCCTTCGGCCAGCTCCGGAGTGCCGTCTTCTGCCTCTCTACTTGTCTTCATCTTAGCGAAAAGCTTTTCCGCTGCATTTCGCAAGGAGAAAGCCCACCAGCACTGCTCACCTACCCCGATCTTGCCAAGAAATGGGATTTGCTGCTCATGTCAAGGACACTGCACTTTCCTGGGCAAGCTGCAAACTGCTGGCAGATGGCCGTGCTCTCTGCCCTCTCCTGCCCAGCTCTTGGTAGTAGCGGGCACATTCCAGCCTGGCGAAGGCAAGAAACCTCGAGAGCTTTCACGCAGCTCTAGGAGAGCTGAGCTGCTGAAAAGCAGCCAAGCTGAACAGCCGGGCTCAGCTTCAATACGGTGCAATTGCCTGAATGGGAAAAACGAAAGAGCAGAGCAGCGGGCTTCTGTGCGCACTGAAGGCAATTGCAAGCATGCAGCAGCTGCTCCTTGCCAAGCACAGTCAGCTGCCTATGTTCTTGTTTCTTGACAAACTCACCGCTGCCCTTCTTTTCAGCAGCTGCCATCGTGTTCTGTGCATCTGGGAACCTCAGGGGACGAGCAGGATTTTCCCAGGAGGGATGCGTCAGGACTACGTAAAAACCCAGGCAAGTTGTCCTGGAACGCCTTCCATCCGCATGCCAAGAGTGAATTCAGCAGGCAGGAGAGTGGCAGCCAGCGTCCTCCAGCAGTCTGCCAGCTTCGCGCACAAGCCTGCTTCTTTGCGGCTTCGTTCTTCGCCTCTTCTAAGCTACCGCGATCTCTGGATGCCGGAGGCGGAGAAGCGGCTACTTCGCGCACAGAAGACTGGAAGGGCAGCGGTGCCTTCCGGAGCGCCGCTTCTGCCGAAAGACGCCGGCAACCGGCGCTTCCCTTCGGCCAGCTCCGGAGTGCCGTCTTCTGCCTCTCTACTTGTCTACATCTTAGCCAAAAGCTTTTCCGCTGCATTTTGCAAGGAGAAAGCCCACCAGCACTGCTCACCTACCCCGATCTTGCCAAGAAATGGGATTTGCTGCTCATGTCAAGGACACTGCACTTTCCTGGGCAAGCTGCAAACTGCTGGCAGATGGCCGTGCTCTCTGCCCTCTCCTGCCCAGCTCTTGGTAGTAGCGGGCACATTCCAGCCTGGCGAAGGCAAGAAACCTCGAGAGCTTTCACGCAGCTCTAGGAGAGCTGAGCTGCTGAAAAGCAGCAAAGCTGAACACCTGCCTCAGTTTCAATACGGTGCAATTGCCTGAATGGGAAAAACGAAAGAGCAGAGCAGCGGGCTTCTGTGCGCACTGAAGGCAATTGCAAGCATGCAGCAGCTGCTCCTTGCCAAGCACAGTCAGCTGCCTATGTTCTTGTTTCTTGACAAACTCACCGCTGCCCTTCTTTTCAGCAGCTGCCATCGTGTTCTCTGCATCTGGGAGCCTCAGGGGACGAGCAGGATTTTCCCAGGAGGGATGCGTCAGGACTACGTAAAAACCCAGGCAAGTTGTCCTGGAACGCCTTCCATCCGCATGCCAAGAGTGAATTCAGCAGGCAGGAGAGTGGCAGCCAGCGTCCTCCAGCAGTCTGCCAGCTTCGCGCACAAGCCTGCTTCTTTGCGGCTTCGTTCTTCGCCTCTTCTAAGCTACCGCGATCTCTGGATGCCGGAGGCGGAGAAGCGGCTACTTCGCGCACAGAAGACTGGAAGGGCAGCGGTGCCTTCCGGAGCGCCGCTTCTGCCGAAAGACGTCGGCAACCGGCGCTTCCCTTCGGCCAGCTCCGGAGTGCCGTCTTCTGCCTCTCTACTTGTCTACGTCTTAGCGAAAAGCTTTTCCGCTGCATTTCGCAAGGAGAAAGCCCACCAGCACTGCTCACCTACCCCGATCTTGCCAAGAAATGGGATTTGCTGCTCATGTCAAGGACACTGCACTTTCCTGGGCAAGCTGCAAACTGCTGGCAGATGGCCGTGCTCTCTGCCCTCTCCTGCCCAGCTCTTGGTAGTAGCGGGCACATTCCAGCCTGGCGAAGGCAAGAAACCTCGAGAGCTTTCACGCAGCTCTAGGAGAGCTGAGCTGCTGAAAAGCAGCAAAGCTGAACACCTGCCTCAGTTTCAATACGGTGCAATTGCCTGAATGGGAAAAACGAAAGAGCAGAGCAGCGGGCTTCTGTGCGCACTGAAGGCAATTGCAAGCATGCAGCAGCTGCTCCTTGCCAAGCACAGTCAGCTGCCTATGTTCTTGTTTCTTGACAAACTCACCGCTGCCCTTCTTTTCAGCAGCTGCCATCGTGTTCTGTGCATCTGGGAGCCTCAGGGGACGAGCAGGATTTTCCCAGGAGGGATGCGTCAGGACTACGTAAAAACCCAGGCAAGTTGTCCTGGAACGCCTTCCATCCGCATGCCAAGAGTGAATTCAGCAGGCAGGAGAGTGGCAGCCAGCGTCCTCCAGCAGTCTGCCAGCTTCGCGCACAAGCCTGCTTCTTTGCGGCTTCGTTCTTCGCCTCTTCTAAGCTACCGCGATCTCTGGATGCCGGAGGCGGAGAAGCGGCTACTTCGCGCACAGAAGACTGGAAGGGCAGCGGTGCCTTCCGGAGCGCCGCTTCTGCCGAAAGACGTCGGCAACCGGCGCTTCCCTTCGGCCAGCTCCGGAGTGCCGTCTTCTGCCTCTCTACTTGTCTACGTCTTAGCCAAAAGCTTTTCCGCTGCATTTCGCAAGGAGAAAGCCCACCAGCACTGCTCACCTACCCCGATCTTGCCAAGAAATGGGATTTGCTGCTCATGTCAAGGACACTGCACTTTCCTGGGCAAGCTGCAAACTGCTGGCAGATGGCCGTGCTCTCTGCCCTCTCCTGCCCAGCTCTTGGTAGTAGCGGGCACATTCCAGCCTGGCGAAGGCAAGAAACCTCGAGAGCTTTCACGCAGCTTTAGGAGAGCTGAGCTGCTGAAAAGCAGCAAAGCTGAACACCTGCCTCAGTTTCAATACGGTGCAATTGCCTGAATGGGAAAAACGAAAGAGCAGAGCAGCGGGCTTCTGTGCGCACTGAAGGCAATTGCAAGCATGCAGCAGCTGCTCCTTGCCAAGCACAGTCAGCTGCCTATGTTCTTGTTTCTTGACAAACTCACCGCTGCCCTTCTTTTCAGCAGCTGCCATCGTGTTCTCTGCATTTGGGAGCCTCAGGGGACGAGCAGGATTTTCCCAGGAGGGATGCGTCAGGACTACGTAAAAACCCAGGCAAGTTGTCCTGGAACGCCTTCCATCCGCATGCCAAGAGTGAATTCAGCAGGCAGGAGAGTGGCAGCCAGCGTCCTCCAGCAGTCTGCCAGCTTCGCGCACAAGCCTGCTTCTTTGCGGCTTCGTTCTTCGCCTCTTCTAAGCTACCGCGATCTCTGGATGCCGGAGGCGGAGAAGCGGCTACTTCGCGCACAGAAGACTGGAAGGGCAGCGGTGCCTTCCGGAGCGCCGCTTCTGCCGAAAGACGCCGGCAACCGGCGCTTCCCTTCGGCCAGCTCCGGAGTGCCGTCTTCTGCCTCTCTACTTGTCTACATCTTAGCCAAAAGCTTTTCCGCTGCATTTCGCAAGGAGAAAGCCCACCAGCACTACTCATCTACCCCGATCTTGCCAAGAAATGGGATTTGCTGCTCATGTCAAGGACACTGCACTTTCCTGGGCAAGCTGCAAACTGCTGGCAGATGGCCGTGCTCTCTGCCCGCTCCTGCCCAGCTCTTGGTAGTAGCAGGCACATTCCAGCCTGGCGAAGGCAAGAAACCTCGAGAGCTTTCTCGCAGCTTTAGGAGAGCTGAGCTGCTGAAAAGCAGCCAAGCTGAACAGCCGGGCTCAGCTTCAATACGGTGCAATTGCCTGAATGGGAAAAACGAAAGAGCAGAGCAGCGGGCTTCTGTGCGCACTGAAGGCAATTGCAAGCATGCAGCAGCTGCTCCTTGCCAAGCACAGTCAGCTGCCTATGTTCTTGTTTCTTGACAAACTCACCGCTGCCCTTCTTTTCAGCAGCTGCCATCGTGTTCTGTGCATCTGGGAGCCTCAGGGGACGAGCAGGATTTTCCCAGGAGGGATGCGTTAGGACTACGTAAAAACCCAGGCAAGTTGTCCTGGAACGCCTTCCATCCGCATGCCAAGAGTGAATTCAGCAGGCAGGAGAGTGGCAGCCAGCGTCCTCCAGCAGTCTGCCAGCTTCGCGCACAAGCCTGCTTCTTTGCGGCTTCGTTCTTCGCCTCTTCTAAGCTACCGCGATCTCTGGATGCCGGAGGCGGAGAAGCGGCTACTTCGCGCACAGAAGACTGGAAGGGCAGCGGTGCCTTCCGGAGCGCCGCTTCTGCCGAAAGACGCCGGCAACCGGCGCTTCCCTTCGGCCAGCTCCGGAGTGCCATGTTCTGCCTCTCTACTTGTCTACATCTTAGCCAAAAGCTTTTCCGCTGCATTTCGCAAGGAGAAAGCCCACCAGCACTGCTCACCTACCCCGATCTTGCCAAGAAATGGGATTTGCTGCTCATGTCAAGGACACTGCACTTTCCTGGGCAAGCTGCAAACTGCTGGCAGATGGCCGTGCTCTCTGCCCTCTCCTGCCCAGCTCTTGGTAGTAGCGGGCACATTCCAGCCTGGCGAAGGCAAGAAACCTCGAGAGCTTTCACGCAGCTCTAGGAGAGCTGAGCTGCTGAAAAGCAGCAAAGCTGAACACCTGCCTCAGTTTCAATACGGTGCAATTGCCTGAATGGGAAAAACGAAAGAGCAGAGCAGCGGGCTTCTGTGCGCACTGAAGGCAATTGCAAGCATGCAGCAGCTGCTCCTGGCCAAGCACAGTCAGCTGCCTATGTTCTTGTTTCTTGACAAACTCACCGCTGCCCTTCTTTTCAGCAGCTGCCATCGTGTTCTGTGCATCTGGGAGCCTCAGGGGACGAGCAGGATTTTCCCAGGAGGGATGCGTCAGGACTACGTAAAAACCCAGGCAAGTTGTCCTGGAACGCCTTCCATCCGCATGCCAAGAGTGAATTCAGCAGGCAGGAGAGTGGCAGCCAGCGTCCTCCAGCAGTCTGCCAGCTTCGCGCACAAGCCTGCTTCTTTGCGGCTTCGTTCTTCGCCTCTTCTAAGCTACCGCGATCTCTGGATGCCGGAGGCGGAGAAGCGGCTACTTCGCGCACAGAAGACTGGAAGGGCAGCGGTGCCTTCCGGAGCGCCGCTTCTGCCGAAAGACGCCGGCAACCGGCGCTTCCCTTCGGCCAGCTCCAGAGTGCCGTCTTCTGCCTCTCTACTTGTCTACGTCTTAGCGAAAAGCTTTTCCGCTGCATTTCGCAAGGAGAAAGCCCACCAGCACTGCTCACCTACCCCGATCTTGCCAAGAAATGGGATTTGCTGCTCATGTCAAGGACACTGCACTTTCCTGGGCAAGCTGCAAACTGCTGGCAGATGGCCGTGCTCTCTGCCCTCTCCTGCCCAGCTCTTGGTAGTAGCGGGCACATTCCAGCCTGGCGAAGGCAAGAAACCTCGAGAGCTTTCACGCAGCTCTAGGAGAGCTGAGCTGCTGAAAAGCAGCAAAGCTGAACACCTGCCTCAGTTTCAATACGGTGCAATTGCCTGAATGGGAAAAACGAAAGAGCAGAGCAGCGGGCTTCTGTGCGCACTGAAGGCAATTGCAAGCATGCAGCAGCTGCTCCTTGCCAAGCACAGTCAGCTGCCTATGTTCTTGTTTCTTGACAAACTCACCGCTGCCCTTCTTTTCAGCAGCTGCCATCGTGTTCTCTGCATCTGGGAGCCTCAGGGGACGAGCAGGATTTTCCCAGGAGGGATGCATCAGGACTACGTAAAAACCCAGGCAAGTTGTCCTGGAACGCCTTCCATCCGCATGCCAAGAGTGAATTCAGCAGGCAGGAGAGTGGCAGCCAGCGTCCTCCAGCAGTCTGCCAGCTTCGCGCACAAGCCTGCTTCTTTGCGGCTTCGTTCTTCGCCTCTTCTAAGCTACCGCGATCTCTGGATGCCGGAGGCGGAGAAGCGGCTACTTCGCGCACAGAAGACTGGAAGGGCAGCGGTGCCTTCCGGAGCGCCGCTTCTGCCGAAAGACGCCGGCAACCGGCGCTTCCCTTCGGCCAGCTCCAGAGTGCCGTCTTCTGCCTCTCTACTTGTCTACGTCTTAGCGAAAAGCTTTTCCGCTGCATTTCGCAAGGAGAAAGCCCACCAGCACTGCTCACCTACCCCGATCTTGCCAAGAAATGGGATTTGCTGCTCATGTCAAGGACACTGCACTTTCCTGGGCAAGCTGCAAACTGCTGGCAGATGGCCGTGCTCTCTGCCCTCTCCTGCCCAGCTCTTGGTAGTAGCGGGCACATTCCAGCCTGGCGAAGGCAAGAAACCTCGAGAGCTTTCACGCAGCTCTAGGAGAGCTGAGCTGCTGAAAAGCAGCAAAGCTGAACACCTGCCTCAGCTTCAATACGGTGCAATTGCCTGAATGGGAAAAACGAAAGAGCAGAGCAGCGGGCTTCTGTGCGCACTGAAGGCAATTGCAAGCATGCAGCAGCTGCTCCTTGCCAAGCACAGTCAGCTGCCTATGTTCTTGTTTCTTGACAAACTCACCGCTGCCCTTCTTTTCAGCAGCTGCCATCGTGTTCTCTGCATCTGGGAGCCTCAGGGGACGAGCAGGATTTTCCCAGGAGGGATGCGTCAGGACTACGTAAAAACCCAGGCAAGTTGTCCTGGAACGCCTTCCATCCGCATGCCAAGAGTGAATTCAGCAGGCAGGAGAGTGGCAGCCAGCGTCCTCCAGCAGTCTGCCAGCTTCGCGCACAAGCCTGCTTCTTTGCGGCTTCGTTCTTCGCCTCTTCTAAGCTACCGCGATCTCTGGATGCCGGAGGCGGAGAAGCGGCTACTTCGCGCACAGAAGACTGGAAGGGCAGCGGTGCCTTCCGGAGCGCCGCTTCTGCCGAAAGACGCCGGCAACCGGCGCTTCCCTTCGGCCAGCTCCGGAGTGCCGTCTTCTGCCTCTCTACTTGTCTACATCTTAGCGAAAAGCTTTTCCGCTGCATTTCGCAAGGAGAAAGCCCACCAGCACTGCTCACCTACCCCGATCTTGCCAAGAAATGGGATTTGCTGCTCATGTCAAGGACACTGCACTTTCCTGGGCAAGCTGCAAACTGCTGGCAGATGGCCGTGCTCTCTGCCCTCTCCTGCCCAGCTCTTGGTAGTAGCGGGCACATTCCAGCCTGGCGAAGGCAAGAAACCTCGAGAGCTTTCACGCAGCTCTAGGAGAGCTGAGCTGCTGAAAAGCAGCAAAGCTGAACACCTGCCTCAGCTTCAATACGGTGCAATTGCCTGAATGGGAAAAACGAAAGAGCAGAGCAGCGGGCTTCTCTGCGCACTGAAGGCAATTGCAAGCATGCAGCAGCTGCTCCTTGCCAAGCACAGTCAGCTGCCTATGTTCTTGTTTCTTGACAAACTCACCGCTGCCCTTCTTTTCAGCAGCTGCCATCGTGTTCTCTGCATCTGGGAGCCTCAGGGGACGAGCAGGATTTTCCCAGGAGGGATGCGTCAGGACTACGTAAAAACCCAGGCAAGTTGTCCTGGAACGCCTTCCATCCGCATGCCAAGAGTGAATTCAGCAGGCAGGAGAGTGGCAGCCAGCGTCCTCCAGCAGTCTGCCAGCTTCGCGCACAAGCCTGCTTCTTTGCGGCTTCGTTCTTCGCCTCTTCTAAGCTACCGCGATCTCTGGATGCCGGAGGCGGAGAAGCGGCTACTTCGCGCACAGAAGACTGGAAGGGCAGCGGTGCCTTCCGGAGCGCCGCTTCTGCCGAAACACGCCGGCAACCGGCGCTTCCCTTCGGCCAGCTCCGGAGTGCCGTCTTCTGCCTCTCTACTTGTCTACGTCTTAGCGAAAAGCTTTTCCGCTGCATTTCGCAAGGAGAAAGCCCACCAGCACTGCTCATCTACCCCGATCTTGCCAAGAAATGGGATTTGCTGCTCATGTCAAGGACACTGCACTTTCCTGGGCAAGCTGCAAACTGCTGGCAGATGGCCGTGCTCTCTGCCCTCTCCTGCCCAGCTCTTGGTAGTAGCGGGCACATTCCAGCCTGGCGAAGGCAAGAAACCTCGAGAGCTTTCACGCAGCTCTAGGAGAGCTGAGCTGCTGAAAAGCAGCAAAGCTGAACACCTGCCTCAGCTTCAATACGGTGCAATTGCCTGAATGGGAAAAACGAAAGAGCAGAGCAGCGGGCTTCTGTGCGCACTGAAGGCAATTGCAAGCATGCAGCAGCTGCTCCTTGCCAAGCACAGTCAGCTGCCTATGTTCTTGTTTCTTGACAAACTCACCGCTGCCCTTCTTTTCAGCAGCTGCCATCGTGTTCTGTGCATCTGGGAACCTCAGGGGACGAGCAGGATTTTCCCAGGAGGGATGCGTCAGGACTACGTAAAAACCCAGGCAAGTTGTCCTGGAACGCCTTCCATCCGCATGCCAAGAGTGAATTCAGCAGGCAGGAGAGTGGCAGCCAGCGTCCTCCAGCAGTCTGCCAGCTTCGCGCACAAGCCTGCTTCTTTGCGGCTTCGTTCTTCGCCTCTTCTAAGCTACCGCGATCTCTGGATGCCGGAGGCGGAGAAGCGGCTACTTCGCGCACAGAAGACTGGAAGGGCAGCGGTGCCTTCCGGAGCGCCGCTTCTGCCGAAAGACGCCGGCAACCGGCGCTTCCCTTCGGCCAGCTCCAGAGTGCCGTCTTCTGCCTCTCTACTTGTCTACGTCTTAGCGAAAAGCTTTTCCGCTGCATTTCGCAAGGAGAAAGCCCACCAGCACTGCTCACCTACCCCGATCTTGCCAAGAAATGGGATTTGCTGCTCATGTCAAGGACACTGCACTTTCCTGGGCAAGCTGCAAACTGCTGGCAGATGGCCGTGCTCTCTGCCCTCTCCTGCCCAGCTCTTGGTAGTAGCGGGCACATTCCAGCCTGGCGAAGGCAAGAAACCTCGAGAGCTTTCACGCAGCTCTAGGAGAGCTGAGCTGCTGAAAAGCAGCCAAGCTGAACAGCCGGGCTCAGCTTCAATACGGTGCAATTGCCTGAATGGGAAAAACGAAAGAGCAGAGCAGCGGGCTTCTGTGCGCACTGAAGGCAATTGCAAGCATGCAGCAGCTGCTCCTTGCCAAGCACAGTCAGCTGCCTATGTTCTTGTTTCTTGACAAACTCACCGCTGCCCTTCTTTTCAGCAGCTGCCATCGTGTTCTCTGCATCTGGGAGCCTCAGGGGACGAGCAGGATTTTCCCAGGAGGGATGCATCAGGACTACGTAAAAACCCAGGCAAGTTGTCCTGGAACGCCTTCCATCCGCATGCCAAGAGTGAATTCAGCAGGCAGGAGAGTGGCAGCCAGCGTCCTCCAGCAGTCTGCCAGCTTCGCGCACAAGCCTGCTTCTTTGCGGCTTCGTTCTTCGCCTCTTCTAAGCTACCGCGATCTCTGGATGCCGGAGGCGGAGAAGCGGCTACTTCGCGCACAGAAGACTGGAAGGGCAGCGGTGCCTTCCGGAGCGCCGCTTCTGCCGAAAGACGCCGGCAACCGGCGCTTCCCTTCGGCCAGCTCCAGAGTGCCGTCTTCTGCCTCTCTAGTTGTCTACGTCTTAGCGAAAAGCTTTTCCGCTGCATTTCGCAAGGAGAAAGCCCACCAGCACTGCTCACCTACCCCGATCTTGCCAAGAAATGGGATTTGCTGCTCATGTCAAGGACACTGCACTTTCCTGGGCAAGCTGCAAACTGCTGGCAGATGGCCGTGCTCTCTGCCCTCTCCTGCCCAGCTCTTGGTAGTAGCGGGCACATTCCAGCCTGGCGAAGGCAAGAAACCTCGAGAGCTTTCACGCAGCTCTAGGAGAGCTGAGCTGCTGAAAAGCAGCAAAGCTGAACACCTGCCTCAGCTTCAATACGGTGCAATTGCCTGAATGGGAAAAACGAAAGAGCAGAGCAGCGGGCTTCTGTGCGCACTGAAGGCAATTGCAAGCATGCAGCAGCTGCTCCTTGCCAAGCACAGTCAGCTGCCTATGTTCTTGTTTCTTGACAAACTCACCGCTGCCCTTCTTTTCAGCAGCTGCCATCGTGTTCTCTGCATCTGGGAGCCTCAGGGGACGAGCAGGATTTTCCCAGGAGGGATGCGTCAGGACTACGTAAAAACCCAGGCAAGTTGTCCTGGAACGCCTTCCATCCGCATGCCAAGAGTGAATTCAGCAGGCAGGAGAGTGGCAGCCAGCGTCCTCCAGCAGTCTGCCAGCTTCGCGCACAAGCCTGCTTCTTTGCGGCTTCGTTCTTCGCCTCTTCTAAGCTACCGCGATCTCTGGATGCCGGAGGCGGAGAAGCGGCTACTTCGCGCACAGAAGACTGGAAGGGCAGCGGTGCCTTCCGGAGCGCCGCTTCTGCCGAAAGACGCCGGCAACCGGCGCTTCCCTTCGGCCAGCTCCGGAGTGCCGTCTTCTGCCTCTCTACTTGTCTACATCTTAGCGAAAAGCTTTTCCGCTGCATTTCGCAAGGAGAAAGCCCACCAGCACTGCTCACCTACCCCGATCTTGCCAAGAAATGGGATTTGCTGCTCATGTCAAGGACACTGCACTTTCCTGGGCAAGCTGCAAACTGCTGGCAGATGGCCGTGCTCTCTGCCCTCTCCTGCCCAGCTCTTGGTAGTAGCGGGCACATTCCAGCCTGGCGAAGGCAAGAAACCTCGAGAGCTTTCACGCAGCTCTAGGAGAGCTGAGCTGCTGAAAAGCAGCAAAGCTGAACACCTGCCTCAGCTTCAATACGGTGCAATTGCCTGAATGGGAAAAACGAAAGAGCAGAGCAGCAGGCTTCTGTGCGCACTGAAGGCAATTGCAAGCATGCAGCAGCTGCTCCTTGCCAAGCACAGTCAGCTGCCTATGTTCTTGTTTCTTGACAAACTCACCGCTGCCCTTCTTTTCAGCAGCTGCCATCGTGTTCTCTGCATCTGGGAGCCTCAGGGGACGAGCAGGATTTTCCCAGGAGGGATGCGTCAGGACTACGTAAAAACCCAGGCAAGTTGTCCTGGAACGCCTTCCATCCGCATGCCAAGAGTGAATTCAGCAGGCAGGAGAGTGGCAGCCAGCGTCCTCCAGCAGTCTGCCAGCTTCGCGCACAAGCCTGCTTCTTTGCGGCTTCGTTCTTCGCCTCTTCTAAGCTACCGCGATCTCTGGATGCCGGAGGCGGAGAAGCGGCTACTTCGCGCACAGAAGACTGGAAGGGCAGCGGTGCCTTCCGGAGTGCCGCTTCTGCCGAAAGACGCCGGCAACCGGCGCTTCCCTTCGGCCAGCTCCGGAGTGCCGTCTTCTGCCTCTCTACTTGTCTACATCTTAGCCAAAAGCTTTTCCGCTGCATTTTGCAAGGAGAAAGCCCACCAGCACTGCTCACCTACCCCGATCTTGCCAAGAAATGGGATTTGCTGCTCATGTCAAGGACACTGCACTTTCCTGGGCAAGCTGCAAACTGCTGGCAGATGGCCGTGCTCTCTGCCCTCTCCTGCCCAGCTCTTGGTAGTAGCGGGCACATTCCAGCCTGGCGAAGGCAAGAAACCTCGAGAGCTTTCACGCAGCTCTAGGAGAGCTGAGCTGCTGAAAAGCAGCCAAGCTGAACAGCCGGGCTCAGCTTCAATACGGTGCAATTGCCTGAATGGGAAAAACGAAAGAGCAGAGCAGCGGGCTTCTGTGCGCACTGAAGGCAATTGCAAGCATGCAGCAGCTGCTCCTTGCCAAGCACAGTCAGCTGCCTATGTTCTTGTTTCTTGACAAACTCACCGCTGCCCTTCTTTTCAGCAGCTGCCATCGTGTTCTCTGCATCTGGGAGCCTCAGGGGACGAGCAGGATTTTCCCAGGAGGGATGCGTCAGGACTACGTAAAAACCCAGGCAAGTTGTCCTGGAACGCCTTCCATCCGCATGCCAAGAGTGAATTCAGCAGGCAGGAGAGTGGCAGCCAGCGTCCTCCAGCAGTCTGCCAGCTTCGCGCACAAGCCTGCTTCTTTGCGGCTTCGTTCTTCGCCTCTTCTAAGCTACCGCGATCTCTGGATGCCGGAGGCGGAGAAGCGGCTACTTCGCGCACAGAAGACTGGAAGGGCAGCGGTGCCTTCCGGAGTGCCGCTTCTGCCGAAAGACGCCGGCAACCGGCGCTTCCCTTCGGCCAGCTCCGGAGTGCCGTCTTCTGCCTCTCTACTTGTCTACATCTTAGCCAAAAGCTTTTCCGCTGCATTTTGCAAGGAGAAAGCCCACCAGCACTGCTCACCTACCCCGATCTTGCCAAGAAATGGGATTTGCTGCTCATGTCAAGGACACTGCACTTTCCTGGGCAAGCTGCAAACTGCTGGCAGATGGCCGTGCTCTCTGCCCTCTCCTGCCCAGCTCTTGGTAGTAGCGGGCACATTCCAGCCTGGCGAAGGCAAGAAACCTCGAGAGCTTTCACGCAGCTCTAGGAGAGCTGAGCTGCTGAAAAGCAGCCAAGCTGAACAGCCGGGCTCAGCTTCAATACGGTGCAATTGCCTGAATGGGAAAAACGAAAGAGCAGAGCAGCGGGCTTCTGTGCGCACTGAAGGCAATTGCAAGCATGCAGCAGCTGCTCCTTGCCAAGCACAGTCAGCTGCCTATGTTCTTGTTTCTTGACAAACTCACCGCTGCCCTTCTTTTCAGCAGCTGCCATCGTGTTCTCTGCATCTGGGAGCCTCAGGGGACGAGCAGGATTTTCCCAGGAGGGATGCGTCAGGACTACGTAAAAACCCAGGCAAGTTGTCCTGGAACGCCTTCCATCCGCATGCCAAGAGTGAATTCAGCAGGCAGGAGAGTGGCAGCCAGCGTCCTCCAGCAGTCTGCCAGCTTCGCGCACAAGCCTGCTTCTTTGCGGCTTCGTTCTTCGCCTCTTCTAAGCTACCGCGATCTCTGGATGCCGGAGGCGGAGAAGCGGCTACTTCGCACACAGAAGACTGGAAGGGCAGCGGTGCCTTCCGGAGCGCCGCTTCTGCCGAAAGACGCCGGCAACCGGCGCTTCCCTTCGGCCAGCTCCGGAGTGCCGTCTTCTGCCTCTCTACTTGTCTACGTCTTAGCGAAAAGCTTTTCCGCTGCATTTCGCAAGGAGAAAGCCCACCAGCACTGCTCACCTACCCCGATCTTGCCAAGAAATGGGATTTGCTGCTCATGTCAAGGACACTGCACTTTCCTGGGCAAGCTGCAAACTGCTGGCAGATGGCCGTGCTCTCTGCCCTCTCCTGCCCAGCTCTTGGTAGTAGCGGGCACATTCCAGCCTGGCGAAGGCAAGAAACCTCGAGAGCTTTCACGCAGCTCTAGGAGAGCTGAGCTGCTGAAAAGCAGCCAAGCTGAACAGCCGGGCTCAGCTTCAATACGGTGCAATTGCCTGAATGGGAAAAACGAAAGAGCAGAGCAGCGGGCTTCTGTGCGCACTGAAGGCAATTGCAAGCATGCAGCAGCTGCTCCTTGCCAAGCACAGTCAGCTGCCTATGTTCTTGTTTCTTGACAAACTCACCGCTGCCCTTCTTTTCAGCAGCTGCCATCGTGTTCTCTGCATCTGGGAGCCTCAGGGGACGAGCAGGATTTTCCCAGGAGGGATGCGTCAGGACTACGTAAAAACCCAGGCAAGTTGTCCTGGAACGCCTTCCATCCGCATGCCAAGAGTGAATTCAGCAGGCAGGAGAGTGGCAGCCAGCGTCCTCCAGCAGTCTGCCAGCTTCGCGCACAAGCCTGCTTCTTTGCGGCTTCGTTCTTCGCCTCTTCTAAGCTACCGCGATCTCTGGATGCCGGAGGCGGAGAAGCGGCTACTTCGCGCACAGAAGACTGGAAGGGCAGCGGTGCCTTCCGGAGCGCCGCTTCTGCCGAAACACGCCGGCAACCGGCGCTTCCCTTCGGCCAGCTCCGGAGTGCCGTCTTCTGCCTCTCTACTTGTCTACGTCTTAGCGAAAAGCTTTTCCGCTGCATTTCGCAAGGAGAAAGCCCACCAGCACTGCTCACCTACCCCGATCTTGCCAAGAAATGGGATTTGCTGCTCATGTCAAGGACACTGCACTTTCCTGGGCAAGCTGCAAACTGCTGGCAGATGGCCGTGCTCTCTGCCCTCTCCTGCCCAGCTCTTGGTAGTAGCGGGCACATTCCAGCCTGGCGAAGGCAAGAAACCTCGAGAGCTTTCTCGCAGCTCTAGGAGAGCTGAGCTGCTGAAAAGCAGCCAAGCTGAACAGCCGGGCTCAGCTTCAATACGGTGCAATTGCCTGAATGGGAAAAACGAAAGAGCAGAGCAGCGGGCTTCTGTGCGCACTGAAGGCAATTGCAAGCATGCAGCAGCTGCTCCTTGCCAAGCACAGTCAGCTGCCTATGTTCTTGTTTCTTGACAAACTCACCGCTGCCCTTCTTTTCAGCAGCTGCCATCGTGTTCTCTGCATCTGGGAGCCTCAGGGGACGAGCAGGATTTTCCCAGGAGGGATGCGTCAGGACTACGTAAAAACCCAGGCAAGTTGTCCTGGAACGCCTTCCATCCGCATGCCAAGAGTGAATTCAGCAGGCAGGAGAGTGGCAGCCAGCGTCCTCCAGCAGTCTGCCAGCTTCGCGCACAAGCCTGCTTCTTTGCGGCTTCGTTCTTCGCCTCTTCTAAGCTACCGCGATCTCTGGATGCCGGAGGCGGAGAAGCGGCTACTTCGCGCACAGAAGACTGGAAGGGCAGCGGTGCCTTCCGGAGCGCCGCTTCTGCCGAAAGACGCCGGCAACCGGCGCTTCCCTTCGGCCAGCTCCGGAGTGCCGTCTTCTGCCTCTCTACTTGTCTACGTCTTAGCGAAAAGCTTTTCCGCTGCATTTCGCAAGGAGAAAGCCCACCAGCACTACTCATCTACCCCGATCTTGCCAAGAAATGGGATTTGCTGCTCATGTCAAGGACACTGCACTTTCCTGGGCAAGCTGCAAACTGCTGGCAGATGGCCGTGCTCTCTGCCCACTCCTGCCCAGCTCTTGGTAGTAGCGGGCACATTCCAGCCTGGCGAAGGCAAGAAACCTCGAGAGCTTTCACGCAGCTCTAGGAGAGCTGAGCTGCTGAAAAGCAGCAAAGCTGAACACCTGCCTCAGCTTCAATACGGTGCAATTGCCTGAATGGGAAAAACGAAAGAGCAGAGCAGCGGGCTTCTGTGCGCACTGAAGGCAATTGCAAGCATGCAGCAGCTGCTCCTTGCCAAGCACAGTCAGCTGCCTATGTTCTTGTTTCTTGACAAACTCACCGCTGCCCTTCTTTTCAGCAGCTGCCATCGTGTTCTGTGCATCTGGGAGCCTCAGGGGACGAGCAGGATTTTCCCAGGAGGGATGCGTCAGGACTACGTAAAAACCCAGGCAAGTTGTCCTGGAACGCCTTCCATCCGCATGCCAAGAGTGAATTCAGCAGGCAGGAGAGTGGCAGCCAGCGTCCTCCAGCAGTCTGCCAGCTTCGCGCACAAGCCTGCTTCTTTGCGGCTTCGTTCTTCGCCTCTTCTAAGCTACCGCGATCTCTGGATGCCGGAGGCGGAGAAGCGGCTACTTCGCGCACAGAAGACTGGAAGGGCAGCGGTGCCTTCCGGAGCGCCGCTTCTGCCGAAAGACGCCGGCAACCGGCGCTTCCCTTCGGCCAGCTCCGGAGTGCCGTCTTCTGCCTCTCTACTTGTCTACATCTTAGCCAAAAGCTTTTCCGCTGCATTTCGCAAGGAGAAAGCCCACCAGCACTGCTCACCTACCCCGATCTTGCCAAGAAATGGGATTTGCTGCTCATGTCAAGGACACTGCACTTTCCTGGGCAAGCTGCAAACTGCTGGCAGATGGCCGTGCTCTCTGCCCTCTCCTGCCCAGCTCTTGGTAGTAGCGGGCACATTCCAGCCTGGCGAAGGCAAGAAACCTCGAGAGCTTTCACGCAGCTCTAGGAGAGCTGAGCTGCTGAAAAGCAGCCAAGCTGAACAGCCGGGCTCAGCTTCAATACGGTGCAATTGCCTGAATGGGAAAAACGAAAGAGCAGAGCAGCGGGCTTCTGTGCGCACTGAAGGCAATTGCAAGCATGCAGCAGCTGCTCCTTGCCAAGCACAGTCAGCTGCCTATGTTCTTGTTTCTTGACAAACTCACCGCTGCCCTTCTTTTCAGCAGCTGCCATCGTGTTCTCTGCATCTGGGAGCCTCAGGGGACGAGCAGGATTTTCCCAGGAGGGATGCATCAGGACTACGTAAAAACCCAGGCAAGTTGTCCTGGAACGCCTTCCATCCGCATGCCAAGAGTGAATTCAGCAGGCAGGAGAGTGGCAGCCAGCGTCCTCCAGCAGTCTGCCAGCTTCGCGCACAAGCCTGCTTCTTTGCGGCTTCGTTCTTCGCCTCTTCTAAGCTACCGCGATCTCTGGATGCCGGAGGCGGAGAAGCGGCTACTTCGCGCACAGAAGACTGGAAGGGCAGCGGTGCCTTCCGGAGCGCCGCTTCTGCCGAAAGACGCCGGCAACCGGCGCTTCCCTTCGGCCAGCTCCAGAGTGCCGTCTTCTGCCTCTCTAGTTGTCTACGTCTTAGCGAAAAGCTTTTCCGCTGCATTTCGCAAGGAGAAAGCCCACCAGCACTGCTCACCTACCCCGATCTTGCCAAGAAATGGGATTTGCTGCTCATGTCAAGGACACTGCACTTTCCTGGGCAAGCTGCAAACTGCTGGCAGATGGCCGTGCTCTCTGCCCTCTCCTGCCCAGCTCTTGGTAGTAGCGGGCACATTCCAGCCTGGCGAAGGCAAGAAACCTCGAGAGCTTTCACGCAGCTCTAGGAGAGCTGAGCTGCTGAAAAGCAGCCAAGCTGAACAGCCGGGCTCAGCTTCAATACGGTGCAATTGCCTGAATGGGAAAAACGAAAGAGCAGAGCAGCGGGCTTCTGTGCGCACTGAAGGCAATTGCAAGCATGCAGCAGCTGCTCCTTGCCAAGCACAGTCAGCTGCCTATGTTCTTGTTTCTTGACAAACTCACCGCTGCCCTTCTTTTCAGCAGCTGCCATCGTGTTCTCTGCATCTGGGAGCCTCAGGGGACGAGCAGGATTTTCCCAGGAGGGATGCGTCAGGACTACGTAAAAACCCAGGCAAGTTGTCCTGGAACGCCTTCCATCCGCATGCCAAGAGTGAATTCAGCAGGCAGGAGAGTGGCAGCCAGCGTCCTCCAGCAGTCTGCCAGCTTCGCGCACAAGCCTGCTTCTTTGCGGCTTCGTTCTTCGCCTCTTCTAAGCTACCGCGATCTCTGGATGCCGGAGGCGGAGAAGCGGCTACTTCGCGCACAGAAGACTGGAAGGGCAGCGGTGCCTTCCGGAGCGCCGCTTCTGCCGAAAGACGCCGGCAACCGGCGCTTCCCTTCGGCCAGCTCCGGAGTGCCGTCTTCTGCCTCTCTACTTGTCTACGTCTTAGCGAAAAGCTTTTCCGCTGCATTTCGCAAGGAGAAAGCCCACCAGCACTACTCATCTACCCCGATCTTGCCAAGAAATGGGATTTGCTGCTCATGTCAAGGACACTGCACTTTCCTGGGCAAGCTGCAAACTGCTGGCAGATGGCCGTGCTCTCTGCCCACTCCTGCCCAGCTCTTGGTAGTAGCGGGCACATTCCAGCCTGGCGAAGGCAAGAAACCTCGAGAGCTTTCACGCAGCTCTAGGAGAGCTGAGCTGCTGAAAAGCAGCAAAGCTGAACACCTGCCTCAGCTTCAATACGGTGCAATTGCCTGAATGGGAAAAACGAAAGAGCAGAGCAGCGGGCTTCTGTGCGCACTGAAGGCAATTGCAAGCATGCAGCAGCTGCTCCTTGCCAAGCACAGTCAGCTGCCTATGTTCTTGTTTCTTGACAAACTCACCGCTGCCCTTCTTTTCAGCAGCTGCCATCGTGTTCTGTGCATCTGGGAGCCTCAGGGGACGAGCAGGATTTTCCCAGGAGGGATGCGTCAGGACTACGTAAAAACCCAGGCAAGTTGTCCTGGAACGCCTTCCATCCGCATGCCAAGAGTGAATTCAGCAGGCAGGAGAGTGGCAGCCAGCGTCCTCCAGCAGTCTGCCAGCTTCGCGCACAAGCCTGCTTCTTTGCGGCTTCGTTCTTCGCCTCTTCTAAGCTACCGCGATCTCTGGATGCCGGAGGCGGAGAAGCGGCTACTTCGCGCACAGAAGACTGGAAGGGCAGCGGTGCCTTCCGGAGCGCCGCTTCTGCCGAAAGACGCCGGCAACCGGCGCTTCCCTTCGGCCAGCTCCGGAGTGCCGTCTTCTGCCTCTCTACTTGTCTACATCTTAGCCAAAAGCTTTTCCGCTGCATTTCGCAAGGAGAAAGCCCACCAGCACTGCTCACCTACCCCGATCTTGCCAAGAAATGGGATTTGCTGCTCATGTCAAGGACACTGCACTTTCCTGGGCAAGCTGCAAACTGCTGGCAGATGGCCGTGCTCTCTGCCCTCTCCTGCCCAGCTCTTGGTAGTAGCGGGCACATTCCAGCCTGGCGAAGGCAAGAAACCTCGAGAGCTTTCACGCAGCTCTAGGAGAGCTGAGCTGCTGAAAAGCAGCCAAGCTGAACAGCCGGGCTCAGCTTCAATACGGTGCAATTGCCTGAATGGGAAAAACGAAAGAGCAGAGCAGCGGGCTTCTGTGCGCACTGAAGGCAATTGCAAGCATGCAGCAGCTGCTCCTTGCCAAGCACAGTCAGCTGCCTATGTTCTTGTTTCTTGACAAACTCACCGCTGCCCTTCTTTTCAGCAGCTGCCATCGTGTTCTCTGCATCTGGGAGCCTCAGGGGACGAGCAGGATTTTCCCAGGAGGGATGCATCAGGACTACGTAAAAACCCAGGCAAGTTGTCCTGGAACGCCTTCCATCCGCATGCCAAGAGTGAATTCAGCAGGCAGGAGAGTGGCAGCCAGCGTCCTCCAGCAGTCTGCCAGCTTCGCGCACAAGCCTGCTTCTTTGCGGCTTCGTTCTTCGCCTCTTCTAAGCTACCGCGATCTCTGGATGCCGGAGGCGGAGAAGCGGCTACTTCGCGCACAGAAGACTGGAAGGGCAGCGGTGCCTTCCGGAGCGCCGCTTCTGCCGAAAGACGCCGGCAACCGGCGCTTCCCTTCGGCCAGCTCCAGAGTGCCGTCTTCTGCCTCTCTAGTTGTCTACGTCTTAGCGAAAAGCTTTTCCGCTGCATTTCGCAAGGAGAAAGCCCACCAGCACTGCTCACCTACCCCGATCTTGCCAAGAAATGGGATTTGCTGCTCATGTCAAGGACACTGCACTTTCCTGGGCAAGCTGCAAACTGCTGGCAGATGGCCGTGCTCTCTGCCCTCTCCTGCCCAGCTCTTGGTAGTAGCGGGCACATTCCAGCCTGGCGAAGGCAAGAAACCTCGAGAGCTTTCACGCAGCTCTAGGAGAGCTGAGCTGCTGAAAAGCAGCAAAGCTGAACACCTGCCTCAGCTTCAATACGGTGCAATTGCCTGAATGGGAAAAACGAAAGAGCAGAGCAGCGGGCTTCTGTGCGCACTGAAGGCAATTGCAAGCATGCAGCAGCTGCTCCTTGCCAAGCACAGTCAGCTGCCTATGTTCTTGTTTCTTGACAAACTCACCGCTGCCCTTCTTTTCAGCAGCTGCCATCGTGTTCTCTGCATCTGGGAGCCTCAGGGGACGAGCAGGATTTTCCCAGGAGGGATGCGTCAGGACTACGTAAAAACCCAGGCAAGTTGTCCTGGAACGCCTTCCATCCGCATGCCAAGAGTGAATTCAGCAGGCAGGAGAGTGGCAGCCAGCGTCCTCCAGCAGTCTGCCAGCTTCGCGCACAAGCCTGCTTCTTTGCGGCTTCGTTCTTCGCCTCTTCTAAGCTACCGCGATCTCTGGATGCCGGAGGCGGAGAAGCGGCTACTTCGCGCACAGAAGACTGGAAGGGCAGCGGTGCCTTCCGGAGCGCCGCTTCTGCCGAAAGACGCCGGCAACCGGCGCTTCCCTTCGGCCAGCTCCGGAGTGCCGTCTTCTGCCTCTCTACTTGTCTACGTCTTAGCGAAAAGCTTTTCCGCTGCATTTCGCAAGGAGAAAGCCCACCAGCACTACTCATCTACCCCGATCTTGCCAAGAAATGGGATTTGCTGCTCATGTCAAGGACACTGCACTTTCCTGGGCAAGCTGCAAACTGCTGGCAGATGGCCGTGCTCTCTGCCCACTCCTGCCCAGCTCTTGGTAGTAGCGGGCACATTCCAGCCTGGCGAAGGCAAGAAACCTCGAGAGCTTTCACGCAGCTCTAGGAGAGCTGAGCTGCTGAAAAGCAGCAAAGCTGAACACCTGCCTCAGCTTCAATACGGTGCAATTGCCTGAATGGGAAAAACGAAAGAGCAGAGCAGCGGGCTTCTGTGCGCACTGAAGGCAATTGCAAGCATGCAGCAGCTGCTCCTTGCCAAGCACAGTCAGCTGCCTATGTTCTTGTTTCTTGACAAACTCACCGCTGCCCTTCTTTTCAGCAGCTGCCATCGTGTTCTGTGCATCTGGGAGCCTCAGGGGACGAGCAGGATTTTCCCAGGAGGGATGCGTCAGGACTACGTAAAAACCCAGGCAAGTTGTCCTGGAACGCCTTCCATCCGCATGCCAAGAGTGAATTCAGCAGGCAGGAGAGTGGCAGCCAGCGTCCTCCAGCAGTCTGCCAGCTTCGCGCACAAGCCTGCTTCTTTGCGGCTTCGTTCTTCGCCTCTTCTAAGCTACCGCGATCTCTGGATGCCGGAGGCGGAGAAGCGGCTACTTCGCGCACAGAAGACTGGAAGGGCAGCGGTGCCTTCCGGAGCGCCGCTTCTGCCGAAAGACGCCGGCAACCGGCGCTTCCCTTCGGCCAGCTCCGGAGTGCCGTCTTCTGCCTCTCTACTTGTCTACATCTTAGCCAAAAGCTTTTCCGCTGCATTTCGCAAGGAGAAAGCCCACCAGCACTGCTCACCTACCCCGATCTTGCCAAGAAATGGGATTTGCTGCTCATGTCAAGGACACTGCACTTTCCTGGGCAAGCTGCAAACTGCTGGCAGATGGCCGTGCTCTCTGCCCTCTCCTGCCCAGCTCTTGGTAGTAGCGGGCACATTCCAGCCTGGCGAAGGCAAGAAACCTCGAGAGCTTTCACGCAGCTCTAGGAGAGCTGAGCTGCTGAAAAGCAGCCAAGCTGAACAGCCGGGCTCAGCTTCAATACGGTGCAATTGCCTGAATGGGAAAAACGAAAGAGCAGAGCAGCGGGCTTCTGTGCGCACTGAAGGCAATTGCAAGCATGCAGCAGCTGCTCCTTGCCAAGCACAGTCAGCTGCCTATGTTCTTGTTTCTTGACAAACTCACCGCTGCCCTTCTTTTCAGCAGCTGCCATCGTGTTCTCTGCATCTGGGAGCCTCAGGGGACGAGCAGGATTTTCCCAGGAGGGATGCATCAGGACTACGTAAAAACCCAGGCAAGTTGTCCTGGAACGCCTTCCATCCGCATGCCAAGAGTGAATTCAGCAGGCAGGAGAGTGGCAGCCAGCGTCCTCCAGCAGTCTGCCAGCTTCGCGCACAAGCCTGCTTCTTTGCGGCTTCGTTCTTCGCCTCTTCTAAGCTACCGCGATCTCTGGATGCCGGAGGCGGAGAAGCGGCTACTTCGCGCACAGAAGACTGGAAGGGCAGCGGTGCCTTCCGGAGCGCCGCTTCTGCCGAAAGACGCCGGCAACCGGCGCTTCCCTTCGGCCAGCTCCAGAGTGCCGTCTTCTGCCTCTCTAGTTGTCTACGTCTTAGCGAAAAGCTTTTCCGCTGCATTTCGCAAGGAGAAAGCCCACCAGCACTGCTCACCTACCCCGATCTTGCCAAGAAATGGGATTTGCTGCTCATGTCAAGGACACTGCACTTTCCTGGGCAAGCTGCAAACTGCTGGCAGATGGCCGTGCTCTCTGCCCTCTCCTGCCCAGCTCTTGGTAGTAGCGGGCACATTCCAGCCTGGCGAAGGCAAGAAACCTCGAGAGCTTTCACGCAGCTCTAGGAGAGCTGAGCTGCTGAAAAGCAGCAAAGCTGAACACCTGCCTCAGCTTCAATACGGTGCAATTGCCTGAATGGGAAAAACGAAAGAGCAGAGCAGCGGGCTTCTGTGCGCACTGAAGGCAATTGCAAGCATGCAGCAGCTGCTCCTTGCCAAGCACAGTCAGCTGCCTATGTTCTTGTTTCTTGACAAACTCACCGCTGCCCTTCTTTTCAGCAGCTGCCATCGTGTTCTCTGCATCTGGGAGCCTCAGGGGACGAGCAGGATTTTCCCAGGAGGGATGCGTCAGGACTACGTAAAAACCCAGGCAAGTTGTCCTGGAACGCCTTCCATCCGCATGCCAAGAGTGAATTCAGCAGGCAGGAGAGTGGCAGCCAGCGTCCTCCAGCAGTCTGCCAGCTTCGCGCACAAGCCTGCTTCTTTGCGGCTTCGTTCTTCGCCTCTTCTAAGCTACCGCGATCTCTGGATGCCGGAGGCGGAGAAGCGGCTACTTCGCGCACAGAAGACTGGAAGGGCAGCGGTGCCTTCCGGAGCGCCGCTTCTGCCGAAAGACGCCGGCAACCGGCGCTTCCCTTCGGCCAGCTCCGGAGTGCCGTCTTCTGCCTCTCTACTTGTCTACGTCTTAGCGAAAAGCTTTTCCGCTGCATTTCGCAAGGAGAAAGCCCACCAGCACTACTCATCTACCCCGATCTTGCCAAGAAATGGGATTTGCTGCTCATGTCAAGGACACTGCACTTTCCTGGGCAAGCTGCAAACTGCTGGCAGATGGCCGTGCTCTCTGCCCACTCCTGCCCAGCTCTTGGTAGTAGCGGGCACATTCCAGCCTGGCGAAGGCAAGAAACCTCGAGAGCTTTCACGCAGCTCTAGGAGAGCTGAGCTGCTGAAAAGCAGCAAAGCTGAACACCTGCCTCAGCTTCAATACGGTGCAATTGCCTGAATGGGAAAAACGAAAGAGCAGAGCAGCGGGCTTCTGTGCGCACTGAAGGCAATTGCAAGCATGCAGCAGCTGCTCCTTGCCAAGCACAGTCAGCTGCCTATGTTCTTGTTTCTTGACAAACTCACCGCTGCCCTTCTTTTCAGCAGCTGCCATCGTGTTCTGTGCATCTGGGAGCCTCAGGGGACGAGCAGGATTTTCCCAGGAGGGATGCGTCAGGACTACGTAAAAACCCAGGCAAGTTGTCCTGGAACGCCTTCCATCCGCATGCCAAGAGTGAATTCAGCAGGCAGGAGAGTGGCAGCCAGCGTCCTCCAGCAGTCTGCCAGCTTCGCGCACAAGCCTGCTTCTTTGCGGCTTCGTTCTTCGCCTCTTCTAAGCTACCGCGATCTCTGGATGCCGGAGGCGGAGAAGCGGCTACTTCGCGCACAGAAGACTGGAAGGGCAGCGGTGCCTTCCGGAGCGCCGCTTCTGCCGAAAGACGCCGGCAACCGGCGCTTCCCTTCGGCCAGCTCCGGAGTGCCGTCTTCTGCCTCTCTACTTGTCTACATCTTAGCCAAAAGCTTTTCCGCTGCATTTCGCAAGGAGAAAGCCCACCAGCACTGCTCACCTACCCCGATCTTGCCAAGAAATGGGATTTGCTGCTCATGTCAAGGACACTGCACTTTCCTGGGCAAGCTGCAAACTGCTGGCAGATGGCCGTGCTCTCTGCCCTCTCCTGCCCAGCTCTTGGTAGTAGCGGGCACATTCCAGCCTGGCGAAGGCAAGAAACCTCGAGAGCTTTCACGCAGCTCTAGGAGAGCTGAGCTGCTGAAAAGCAGCCAAGCTGAACAGCCGGGCTCAGCTTCAATACGGTGCAATTGCCTGAATGGGAAAAACGAAAGAGCAGAGCAGCGGGCTTCTGTGCGCACTGAAGGCAATTGCAAGCATGCAGCAGCTGCTCCTTGCCAAGCACAGTCAGCTGCCTATGTTCTTGTTTCTTGACAAACTCACCGCTGCCCTTCTTTTCAGCAGCTGCCATCGTGTTCTCTGCATCTGGGAGCCTCAGGGGACGAGCAGGATTTTCCCAGGAGGGATGCATCAGGACTACGTAAAAACCCAGGCAAGTTGTCCTGGAACGCCTTCCATCCGCATGCCAAGAGTGAATTCAGCAGGCAGGAGAGTGGCAGCCAGCGTCCTCCAGCAGTCTGCCAGCTTCGCGCACAAGCCTGCTTCTTTGCGGCTTCGTTCTTCGCCTCTTCTAAGCTACCGCGATCTCTGGATGCCGGAGGCGGAGAAGCGGCTACTTCGCGCACAGAAGACTGGAAGGGCAGCGGTGCCTTCCGGAGCGCCGCTTCTGCCGAAAGACGCCGGCAACCGGCGCTTCCCTTCGGCCAGCTCCAGAGTGCCGTCTTCTGCCTCTCTAGTTGTCTACGTCTTAGCGAAAAGCTTTTCCGCTGCATTTCGCAAGGAGAAAGCCCACCAGCACTGCTCACCTACCCCGATCTTGCCAAGAAATGGGATTTGCTGCTCATGTCAAGGACACTGCACTTTCCTGGGCAAGCTGCAAACTGCTGGCAGATGGCCGTGCTCTCTGCCCTCTCCTGCCCAGCTCTTGGTAGTAGCGGGCACATTCCAGCCTGGCGAAGGCAAGAAACCTCGAGAGCTTTCACGCAGCTCTAGGAGAGCTGAGCTGCTGAAAAGCAGCCAAGCTGAACAGCCGGGCTCAGCTTCAATACGGTGCAATTGCCTGAATGGGAAAAACGAAAGAGCAGAGCAGCGGGCTTCTGTGCGCACTGAAGGCAATTGCAAGCATGCAGCAGCTGCTCCTTGCCAAGCACAGTCAGCTGCCTATGTTCTTGTTTCTTGACAAACTCACCGCTGCCCTTCTTTTCAGCAGCTGCCATCGTGTTCTCTGCATCTGGGAGCCTCAGGGGACGAGCAGGATTTTCCCAGGAGGGATGCGTCAGGACTACGTAAAAACCCAGGCAAGTTGTCCTGGAACGCCTTCCATCCGCATGCCAAGAGTGAAT
Source organism: Vidua macroura (assembly GCF_024509145.1). Classification (NCBI taxonomy): domain Eukaryota; kingdom Metazoa; phylum Chordata; class Aves; order Passeriformes; family Viduidae; genus Vidua; species Vidua macroura. Next base: position 48,873,616 of record NC_071576.1, read on the forward strand.
TCAGCAGGCAGGAGAGTGGCAGCCAGCGTCCTCCAGCAGTCTGCCAGCTTCGCGCACAAGCCTGCTTCTTTGCGGCTTCGTTCTTCGCCTCTTCTAAGCTACCGCGATCTCTGGATGCCGGAGGCGGAGAAGCGGCTACTTCGCGCACAGAAGACTGGAAGGGCAGCGGTGCCTTCCGGAGCGCCGCTTCTGCCGAAAGACGCCGGCAACCGGCGCTTCCCTTCGGCCAGCTCCGGAGTGCCGTCTTCTGCCTCTCTACTTGTCTACGTCTTAGCGAAAAGCTTTTCCGCTGCATTTCGCAAGGAGAAAGCCCACCAGCACTACTCATCTACCCCGATCTTGCCAAGAAATGGGATTTGCTGCTCATGTCAAGGACACTGCACTTTCCTGGGCAAGCTGCAAACTGCTGGCAGATGGCCGTGCTCTCTGCCCACTCCTGCCCAGCTCTTGGTAGTAGCGGGCACATTCCAGCCTGGCGAAGGCAAGAAACCTCGAGAGCTTTCACGCAGCTCTAGGAGAGCTGAGCTGCTGAAAAGCAGCCAAGCTGAACAGCCGGGCTCAGCTTCAATACGGTGCAATTGCCTGAATGGGAAAAACGAAAGAGCAGAGCAGCGGGCTTCTGTGCGCACTGAAGGCAATTGCAAGCATGCAGCAGCTGCTCCTTGCCAAGCACAGTCAGCTGCCTATGTTCTTGTTTCTTGACAAACTCACCGCTGCCCTTCTTTTCAGCAGCTGCCATCGTGTTCTGTGCATCTGGGAACCTCAGGGGACGAGCAGGATTTTCCCAGGAGGGATGCGTCAGGACTACGTAAAAACCCAGGCAAGTTGTCCTGGAACGCCTTCCATCCGCATGCCAAGAGTGAATTCAGCAGGCAGGAGAGTGGCAGCCAGCGTCCTCCAGCAGTCTGCCAGCTTCGCGCACAAGCCTGCTTCTTTGCGGCTTCGTTCTTCGCCTCTTCTAAGCTACCGCGATCTCTGGATGCTGGAGGCGGAGAAGCGGCTACTTCGCGCACAGAAGACTGGAAGGGCAGCGGTGCCTTCCGGAGCGCCGCTTCTGCCGAAAGACGCCGGCAACCGGCGCTTCCCTTCGGCCAGCTCCGGAGTGCCGTCTTCTGCCTCTCTACTTGTCTACATCTTAGCCAAAAGCTTTTCCGCTGCATTTCGCAAGGAGAAAGCCCACCAGCACTGCTCACCTACCCCGATCTTGCCAAGAAATGGGATTTGCTGCTCATGTCAAGGACACTGCACTTTCCTGGGCAAGCTGCAAACTGCTGGCAGATGGCCGTGCTCTCTGCCCTCTCCTGCCCAGCTCTTGGTAGTAGCGGGCACATTCCAGCCTGGCGAAGGCAAGAAACCTCGAGAGCTTTCACGCAGCTCTAGGAGAGCTGAGCTGCTGAAAAGCAGCAAAGCTGAACACCTGGGCTCAGCTTCAATACGGTGCAATTGCCTGAATGGGAAAAACGAAAGAGCAGAGCAGCGGGCTTCTGTGCGCACTGAAGGCAATTGCAAGCATGCAGCAGCTGCTCCTTGCCAAGCACAGTCAGCTGCCTATGTTCTTGTTTCTTGACAAACTCACCGCTGCCCTTCTTTTCAGCAGCTGCCATCGTGTTCTGTGCATCTGGGAGCCTCAGGGGACGAGCAGGATTTTCCCAGGAGGGATGCGTCAGGACTACGTAAAAACCCAGGCAAGTTGTCCTGGAACGCCTTCCATCCGCATGCCAAGAGTGAATTCAGCAGGCAGGAGAGTGGCAGCCAGCGTCCTCCAGCAGTCTGCCAGCTTCGCGCACAAGCCTGCTTCTTTGCGGCTTCGTTCTTCGCCTCTTCTAAGCTACCGCGATCTCTGGATGCTGGAGGCGGAGAAGCGGCTACTTCGCGCACAGAAGACTGGAAGGGCAGCGGTGCCTTCCGGAGCGCCGCTTCTGCCGAAAGACGCCGGCAACCGGCGCTTCCCTTCGGCCAGCTCCGGAGTGCCGTCTTCTGCCTCTCTACTTGTCTACATCTTAGCCAAAAGCTTTTCCGCTGCATTTCGCAAGGAGAAAGCCCACCAGCACTGCTCACCTACCCCGATCTTGCCAAGAAATGGGATTTGCTGCTCATGTCAAGGACACTGCACTTTCCTGGGCAAGCTGCAAACTGCTGGCAGATGGCCGTGCTCTCTGCCCTCTCCTGCCCAGCTCTTGGTAGTAGCGGGCACATTCCAGCCTGGCGAAGGCAAGAAACCTCGAGAGCTTTCACGCAGCTCTAGGAGAGCTGAGCTGCTGAAAAGCAGCAAAGCTGAACACCTGGGCTCAGCTTCAATACGGTGCAATTGCCTGAATGGGAAAAACGAAAGAGCAGAGCAGCGGGCTTCTGTGCGCACTGAAGGCAATTGCAAGCATGCAGCAGCTGCTCCTTGCCAAGCACAGTCAGCTGCCTATGTTCTTGTTTCTTGACAAACTCACCGCTGCCCTTCTTTTCAGCAGCTGCCATCGTGTTCTGTGCATCTGGGAGCCTCAGGGGACGAGCAGGATTTTCCCAGGAGGGATGCGTCAGGACTACGTAAAAACCCAGGCAAGTTGTCCTGGAACGCCTTCCATCCGCATGCCAAGAGTGAATTCAGCAGGCAGGAGAGTGGCAGCCAGCGTCCTCCAGCAGTCTGCCAGCTTCGCGCACAAGCCTGCTTCTTTGCGGCTTCGTTCTTCGCCTCTTCTAAGCTACCGCGATCTCTGGATGCCGGAGGCGGAGAAGCGGCTACTTCGCGCACAGAAGACTGGAAGGGCAGCGGTGCCTTCCGGAGCGCCGCTTCTGCCGAAAGACGCCGGCAACCGGCGCTTCCCTTCGGCCAGCTCCGGAGTGCCGTCTTCTGCCTCTCTACTTGTCTACATCTTAGCCAAAAGCTTTTCCGCTGCATTTTGCAAGGAGAAAGCCCACCAGCACTGCTCACCTACCCCGATCTTGCCAAGAAATGGGATTTGCTGCTCATGTCAAGGACACTGCACTTTCCTGGGCAAGCTGCAAACTGCTGGCAGATGGCCGTGCTCTCTGCCCTCTCCTGCCCAGCTCTTGGTAGTAGCGGGCACATTCCAGCCTGGCGAAGGCAAGAAACCTCGAGAGCTTTCACGCAGCTCTAGGAGAGCTGAGCTGCTGAAAAGCAGCAAAGCTGAACACCTGCCTCAGTTTCAATACGGTGCAATTGCCTGAATGGGAAAAACGAAAGAGCAGAGCAGCGGGCTTCTGTGCGCACTGAAGGCAATTGCAAGCATGCAGCAGCTGCTCCTTGCCAAGCACAGTCAGCTGCCTATGTTCTTGTTTCTTGACAAACTCACCGCTGCCCTTCTTTTCAGCAGCTGCCATCGTGTTCTCTGCATCTGGGAGCCTCAGGGGACGAGCAGGATTTTCCCAGGAGGGATGCGTCAGGACTACGTAAAAACCCAGGCAAGTTGTCCTGGAACGCCTTCCATCCGCATGCCAAGAGTGAATTCAGCAGGCAGGAGAGTGGCAGCCAGCGTCCTCCAGCAGTCTGCCAGCTTCGCGCACAAGCCTGCTTCTTTGCGGCTTCGTTCTTCGCCTCTTCTAAGCTACCGCGATCTCTGGATGCCGGAGGCGGAGAAGCGGCTACTTCGCGCACAGAAGACTGGAAGGGCAGCGGTGCCTTCCGGAGCGCCGCTTCTGCCGAAAGACGCCGGCAACCGGCGCTTCCCTTCGGCCAGCTCCGGAGTGCCGTCTTCTGCCTCTCTACTTGTCTACATCTTAGCCAAAAGCTTTTCCGCTGCATTTCGCAAGGAGAAAGCCCACCAGCACTGCTCACCTACCCCGATCTTGCCAAGAAATGGGATTTGCTGCTCATGTCAAGGACACTGCACTTTCCTGGGCAAGCTGCAAACTGCTGGCAGATGGCCGTGCTCTCTGCCCTCTCCTGCCCAGCTCTTGGTAGTAGCGGGCACATTCCAGCCTGGCGAAGGCAAGAAACCTCGAGAGCTTTCACGCAGCTCTAGGAGAGCTGAGCTGCTGAAAAGCAGCAAAGCTGAACACCTGCCTCAGTTTCAATACGGTGCAATTGCCTGAATGGGAAAAACGAAAGATCAGAGCAGCGGGCTTCTGTGCGCACTGAAGGCAATTGCAAGCATGCAGCAGCTGCTCCTTGCCAAGCACAGTCAGCTGCCTATGTTCTTGTTTCTTGACAAACTCACCGCTGCCCTTCTTTTCAGCAGCTGCCATCGTGTTCTCTGCATCTGGGAGCCTCAGGGGACGAGCAGGATTTTCCCAGGAGGGATGCGTCAGGACTACGTAAAAACCCAGGCAAGTTGTCCTGGAACGCCTTCCATCCGCATGCCAAGAGTGAATTCAGCAGGCAGGAGAGTGGCAGCCAGCGTCCTCCAGCAGTCTGCCAGCTTCGCGCACAAGCCTGCTTCTTTGCGGCTTCGTTCTTCGCCTCTTCTAAGCTACCGCGATCTCTGGATGCCGGAGGCGGAGAAGCGGCTACTTCGCGCACAGAAGACTGGAAGGGCAGCGGTGCCTTCCGGAGCGCCGCTTCTGCCGAAAGACGCCGGCAACCGGCGCTTCCCTTCGGCCAGCTCCGGAGTGCCGTCTTCTGCCTCTCTACTTGTCTACGTCTTAGCGAAAAGCTTTTCCGCTGCATTTCGCAAGGAGAAAGCCCACCAGCACTACTCATCTACCCCGATCTTGCCAAGAAATGGGATTTGCTGCTCATGTCAAGGACACTGCACTTTCCTGGGCAAGCTGCAAACTGCTGGCAGATGACCGTGCTCTCTGCCCTCTCCTCCCCAGCTCTTGCTTGTAGCGGGCACATTCCAGCCTGGTGAAGGCAAGAAACCTCGAGAGCTTTCACGCAGCTCTAGGAGAGCTGAGCTGCTGAAAAGCAGCCAAGCTGAACAGCCGGGCTCAGCTTCAATACGGTGCAATTGCCTGAATGGGAAAAACGAAAGAGCAGAGCAGCGGGCTTCTGTGCGCACTGAAGGCAATTGCAAGCATGCAGCAGCTGCTCCTTGCCAAGCACAGTCAGCTGCCTATGTTCTTGTTTCTTGACAAACTCACCGCTGCCCTTCTTTTCAGCAGCTGCCATCGTGTTCTGTGCATCTGGGAGCCTCAGGGGACGAGCAGGATTTTCCCAGGAGGGATGCGTCAGGACTACGTAAAAACCCAGGCAAGTTGTCCTGGAACGCCTTCCATCCGCATGCCAAGAGTGAATTCAGCAGGCAGGAGAGTGGCAGCCAGCGTCCTCCAGCAGTCTGCCAGCTTCGCGCACAAGCCTGCTTCTTTGCGGCTTCGTTCTTCGCCTCTTCTAAGCTACCGCGATCTCTGGATGCCGGAGGCGGAGAAGCGGCTACTTCGCGCACAGAAGACTGGAAGGGCAGCGGTGCCTTCCGGAGCGCCGCTTCTGCCGAAAGACGCCGGCAACCGGCGCTTCCCTTCGGCCAGCTCCGGAGTGCCGTCTTCTGCCTCTCTACTTGTCTACGTCTTAGCGAAAAGCTTTTCCGCTGCATTTCGCAAGGAGAAAGCCCACCAGCACTGCTCACCTACCCCGATCTTGCCAAGAAATGGGATTTGCTGCTCATGTCAAGGACACTGCACTTTCCTGGGCAAGCTGCAAACTGCTGGCAGATGGCCGTGCTCTCTGCCCTCTCCTGCCCAGCTCTTGGTAGTAGCGGGCACATTCCAGCCTGGCGAAGGCAAGAAACCTCGAGAGCTTTCACGCAGCTCTAGGAGAGCTGAGCTGCTGAAAAGCAGCAAAGCTGAACACCTGCCTCAGTTTCAATACGGTGCAATTGCCTGAATGGGAAAAACGAAAGAGCAGAGCAGCGGGCTTCTGTGCGCACTGAAGGCAATTGCAAGCATGCAGCAGCTGCTCCTTGCCAAGCACAGTCAGCTGCCTATGTTCTTGTTTCTTGACAAACTCACCGCTGCCCTTCTTTTCAGCAGCTGCCATCGTGTTCTGTGCATCTGGGAGCCTCAGGGGACGAGCAGGATTTTCCCAGGAGGGATGCGTCAGGACTACGTAAAAACCCAGGCAAGTTGTCCTGGAACGCCTTCCATCCGCATGCCAAGAGTGAATTCAGCAGGCAGGAGAGTGGCAGCCAGCGTCCTCCAGCAGTCTGCCAGCTTCGCGCACAAGCCTGCTTCTTTGCGGCTTCGTTCTTCGCCTCTTCTAAGCTACCGCGATCTCTGGATGCCGGAGGCGGAGAAGCGGCTACTTCGCGCACAGAAGACTGGAACGGCAGTGGTGCCTTGCGGAGCGCTGCTTCTGCTGAAAGACACCGGGAAGCGGCGCTTCCCTTTGGCCAGCTCCGGAGCACCGTGTTCTGCCTCTCTAGTCGTCTACATCTTAGCGAAAAGCTTTTCCGCTGCATTTCGCAAGGAGAAAGCCTACCAGCACTGCTCACCTTCCCCGATCTTGCCAAGAAATGGGATTTGCTGCTCATGTCAAGGACACTGCACTTTCCTGGGCAAGCTGCAAACTGCTGGCAGATGGCCGTGCTCTCTGCCCGGTCCTGCCCAGCTCTTTGTAGTAGCGGGCACGTTCCAGCCTGGCGAAGGCAAGAAACCTCGAGAGCTTTCACGCTGCATTTGGTGTCGCCTTCTGATGAGAAGACGGGCGACCTGGTTCCGAGACAAAGCACGTCAACCCGGCTTCCCCTGGGTCACTCAGTCCACTGACATACACAGACACCAATGTGGTGGATGGTCAAATGGTGTTTATTATCTCATCTCGTGGGGTTAAATAGTCAAGGGGGCTTTACTACGTCAAAAGGGGATGGTGGGTCTGGCTAGGGTTAGTAAGGAGTGGAAAACTACTGAGGTTAGGAGGGGCTGCATGCTTCAGGGGTGATTGATGACCTATAGCAGGAAGAAGGGGGGAAGGGTCTAACTTTCCGTCACATCCCGAGATTTTCCGTTCGCCTGTCCCTATCTACCACATCTCCCTCCCCTTTTTTACTAATGAATGAGGTAGTTTTAAACATAGGCTCTAAGGTGAGGTACAAAGTTATAATATGATAAGGGAAAAGGAGATTTCGGTACACCTGAGTAATCTTCGCAAGGGAAGTTTAGAGAACCTCTGCGACTGGCAGTGTCCTCAGTTTTTGGTTCACAGCATTTGTTGCCGGCCTATGAACAGGATGTTGGCCCGTTCTAGGCGAGCTTGAACAAATGAGACCAACCTGTTCAGCAGGCATGGTCCGAATGTGAATGTTAAAAGCAGTATCGCTAGCGGACCTACTAGGGTGGAAATTAGAGTGGTGAGCCATGGCGATTGATTGAACCAGGACTCGAACCAGCTCTGTTGGGTTTCCCTGTCTTTCTTTCTTTGAGCCAGTCTATCTCGGAGTTCTGCCATGGAGTCTTTAACGACTCCTGTGTGGTCCGCGTAGAAGCAGCATTCTTCCTTCAAGGCGGCACACAGGCCTCCTTGCTGCATGAACAAGAGGTCCAGTCCTCGCCTGTTTTGTAAGACCACTTCCGAAAGCAAGGAAACTGATTTCTCTAGAAAGGAGATGGATTTCTCGATCCTCTGCAGGTCCTCATCGATGGTCATTTGCAGCTGAGCAAGCCCTTGGTGTCGGGTCGCGAGGGCTGAGACACCTGTGGCTGTGCCAGCTGCTCCCAGGCCAAGCAACATTGCGATAGTCACTCCTGTTATTATTTCTCTTTTGTGAAGTCGGCCGGGCTCCTCGAAGATGTGGTACACCTCCTCGTCTGAGTGGTACAGGACCCTAGGAACAATCAGAACTTGGACACAGAAGTCGGTAGCGTCATTGAACTTGGCAAGGAACACACAAGGACTCACCCCAGATCTCTGACAAACCCACATCCCAGATGAGGATGGGACCGCCCACTTGTTGATCTTTCTGTTGGGCTTGACGGCTTCGGTGCAGAAGTTGCCTTTCTGCTTCGCAAAGGCTGCATTGCCAAAGCATTTGCCCTGGCCTGTGACTTGACTCAGGGTGATTCCCCTATGGGGAGTGTCCCATCTGCACTGGTGAGGGGCTTCGGCTGTGGAGTAACTGAAGGGGGTGTTTAGAGCAACTCCTTCGTAGAAAGGAGGTTTAACATCGTAGCAAAGCCAGCAGGAATTGGTTAGGTTCGGGTTGGATTCGTTCAAGGATAGAAAGGTAGCCTCTAGCATACGGAAGATTGGGTCCGAGTCTGACTCGGCTAAGTGGCCTATCTGGAAGGCATCTGCATGGCCGGTCAGGATATCAGTGGGCTTTGTGGGTAGTGGTTTGGGATGGGTTATGTTTCCCCCTTTCAGCACGTCCTTAATAACCTTATTGGGTCCTACTGGTCGGGGTGCCGGTGGTTGGAGCCTGATAATTCGCACGTTCACCCACTCTTTTGGTCCCTTGACAGCTACGGTCCACGTTCTGCCTGTGGCCCAACTAGGGTGTTCTGGCTGCAGAACCGTCATGTTATAGTCTGTGCACTTCCGATATTTGGGTTGTGTATGATGGTTGCTATAGACCCCTCCCTTGAAGGCGGGCTTTTTACAGCCGGTAGGTGCCCAGGTGAACTGCAAGAATCTATCGGGCTCCTGTGGTTCCCACCCTTCCCCCGATGGTCTGGCATCTGTGACAATGGTTTCACAGCCCCAGTGTCCGCAATATCCCCACCCCGGGTAGTTACAGTACTTCTTCCCAGGGTTGGAGGCTGGACACCAGTAGGACAGGTACATGTGCATGATGTGTGGGTGCTGGGGTCGTATTTTTGGTCGTCCTGGAAACAGGTCGGCGATATGGAACACGAAGGATGGGGTGCCTGCTGTGGTGATTTCTTTGAACACCTTGTCACTTGAAAGATGCTGCATGACCCACCTGAGTGGCTGATGGGGGTAATAGTCTGGGTTGGCTCGCCCCTCAGCGATGAGCCCTAATAGCAAGATCACACAATGCCACCATTGCTGTCTGGGTCTCACCAGTGTAGGACTCTTGGGTGCTGTCTGGTGTTTTGGTGGCTCGTCGTTTTCCTCTGGAACCGGGATGTACGCGTTACGAGGACGACCCACGAGCATGTCCTGTAAACAGAAACTCGCAATTCTCGTTAGTCCCCTGGGTTGTGGCTGTATTGAAAAGAAGCAGCCCTTGGTGTCCAGCACTGCGCATGGCTGCCCTTTGGGGTTTACCGGATTATATATCCTTTGCTGATTCCCCTCTGGCCCGGTGATTCTAACCGGGAAAGCTTTGACTGCCCCTGAAGGAGCCCACTCTGCACAGGCTATCTTTATCCTAGCCCAGTCGGTAAACTGGGCTGGTTCGCATTGTGATTGTCTTTCGATGTGGCTTAAGGCTTTATTCGTTTTTGTTTTAAACCGCGTTAGCTCCGCTTTTTCCGTTTCTGAGTCCCCGTCGGAATCCGTCAGCTCTCCCGAGCTGTCGGAACTGGTGGAGCTGGTCTCAGAGCCGGAAGTCAAATGCCAGCGTATTTCCGGGTCCCGGTGCCTTTTCGTGCGGCTCCGGCCCCGTCCCTCCCCCTCCCTTCGGGGGTGGTGCCGTTCCCGCCCCCTGGGCTTGCCCTGCCACCCGCAGGGGGAGGTCTCTCCCTTAAATGGTAGCAGCGCTGAGCGCGGCTCCTGATTGGGCATGCGCTCTCCGCTGCCCCCTCCTCCTCCTTTCCTCGCGGATGCGCACTAGCAAGAATCCGGGTCTTTGGACTCTTCCCGCCGGGGGTTTCCACGCCCCGCCCATCCCTTTGGTCGCCGGCGCCATGTTCGGATGTGTATGGCGGCGGCGCTGCCCGCGTCTCCTCCCGAGCCAGGTTCTCCGCGTCTCTGGCTTCCCTCGCCAGTTCCTCCCAAAAGGATTGCGCGCGCTGCCGCGCCCCCAGCGCCGAATCGCCGATCCGCGGTGAAGGGACGGATGGGGAACCTGCGGGTTTTTCGGGAAGTCCCGCAGGGGGGGTTGGGCTCGGGCTCGGGGAGGGGGGGGACGCGCCCGATCCCTCCGGGTCCCCGCTCCCGGGTACCTCGCTATCAGGGGCGGTTTGCGTTGCTGCTCCTACCCCCAGCTTGGGTGTAGCTAATAAACATGCGCTTGCCGCACTCTATGTTTCTTGCTCCTCTAGCGCCTCGCGCAGGGCCCGCTCGACCTTTCCCCAAGCCTTGAGGCTTTTCCCGCTGCCTGAGGTCTTTGTTTCCTCGGCTAACGCGGCCGTGCATCTCCCCCACACCTCCGGGTGTAATATTTCCACGGGACGTTCAATCGCCCCGAGCTCTAAGAGTCTCGCAATAGCGAGGTAAAAATCCTTGAGCTTACATTTAATTCCCCACTGCTTATAAACTGAACTCACGACCTTCGCGATGGCCTCCATTTCCGTCGCTGGTCCGGGGACATCTCCCCTGCCAAGAATCGGTCCAGCCGTTCTGGCCGCTGTCTCTCGTCCAGGAGATTCCCGCTACCTTAGGGTTTCGGCACCATATGTCGCCTTCTGATGAGAAGGCGGGCGACCTGGTTCCGAGACGCAGCACGGCGACCCGGCTTCCCCTGGGTCACTCAGTCCACTGACATACACAGACACCAATGTGGTGGATGGTCAAATGGTGTTTATTATCTCATCTCGTGGGGTTAAATAGTCAAGGGGGCTTTACTACGTCAAAAGGGGATGGTGGGTCTGGCTAGGGTTAGTAAGGAGTGGAAAACTACTGAGGTTAGGAGGGGCTGCATGCTTCAGGGGTGATTGATGACCTATAGCAGGAAGAAGGGGGGAAGGGTCTAGCTTTCCGTCACATCCCGAGATTTTCCGTTCGCCTGTCCCTATCTACCACAATTAGGGCAGCTGAGATGGTGAAAAGCAGCAAAGCTGAACAGCCAGGCTCAGCTTCAATACTGTGCAATTGACTGAATGCGACAGAAACGAAGCAGCGGAGCGGCGGGCTTCTGTGCGCAGTGAAGGCAAGTGCAAGCATGCAGCAGCTTCTCCTTGCCAAGCACAGGCAGCTGCCTATGTTCTTCTTTCTTGACAAACTCACCGCTGCCCTTCTTTTCAGCAGCTGCCCCACCGTGTTCTCTGCATCTGGGAGCCTCAGATTTTCCAGGGAGGCACGCATAAGGACTCAGTAAAAACCCAGGAAAGTTTTTGTCCTGGAACGCCTTCCATTGGCATGCTGGGAGTGAATTCCACAGGCAGGAGAGTGGCAGCCACCGTCCTCCAGCAGTCTGCGAGCTTCACACACAAGCCTGCTTCTTTGCGGCTTCGTTCTTCGCCTCTTCTAAGCTACCGCGATCTCTGGGCCTCGGAGGCGAAGAAGCGGCTTCTTGGCGCCCAGATGGCTGGAGCGGTAGCGGTGCGCTCCGGAGCGCCGCTTCTGCCGAAAGACGCCGGGAAGCGGCGCTTCCCTTCGGCCAGCTCCGGAGCGCCGTGTTGTGCCCCTCAAGTCGCCTACAGCTCAGCGAATAGCTTTTCCACTCCATTTCTCCAGGAGAAACTGTGCACTTTCACCACACTTATCCCTTTCTCGCCGCTGTTTTTCAGCGTCCTGTGATTTTTCTCTAATTAAATAATACGTAAGCCTTCCAGCAAATTTGCGGGATATCTCTCCTTGTCACTGCTTCTTTTTGTTTTCTCACTGTTTGATACCTTTCCCTGTGTTTCTTCGTACACTCTGTGGAAGTAATTTCTTATTTTCTTTCCTATTTGTCTTTACCGGTCTTTCTATGAATGTGATAATTTTCAACTAAGTCATGTGCTGCTAAATAAATGTGACAGAAAGAGTGCTAAATTCAGAAATCTTCTCTCTTTTGGGGCTTTTATTGCTTAAAGAGATAAAAGATGTGCCTTCAAATCTTCCTAGGTGAAGAATAGCTTGTGAATATCTTTTAAAAGGTCTCTGTGCAGGCTGTTTGCACACATTTAATGCTATAGTCATTGCTTTGGCAAATTTGACAGAAGTGCAGCATTGTGTGTTTTGCTGCTTCTAGGGTGGGTTTTCTAGGCCTTGAGAGTTGGCTTTGTCTCACCTAACTTTAGACACCTGAAATTCATCTAGCTATCCTAAACAGTCAATAGGAATGCACATACCTGCAGAGAACAGGAGGTGAGGTTCATCTTCCCATGTGTCTTTCAAAGGGGTATCTATGTGTGAAAGAGATTCTAGTCAGAATTTTGCTCAGTACAGTCCATGAAGTCGAGAGTGTTGATCTTTTGATTCTGTTGCCCCACAAGCTGAAGGGCTCTCCATGCTCCAGTGCCCACCAGTCTTCTCAATTCTTCCAATCCTTGAGTTGAATGCCAGCAGAAAAAAGTTTTCTCCAGGTGACCTTTACCAAAAGAATCAATGTTAGGTGGAGTAAATCTTTTTCTGTCCATTTAATAGAAAAGGATCCTAAAGATGAAATACTTTTGCTTAGATGAGAGATATCGTACTCTTTGTCGATGGCATCAATTGCCCAGTATTGAAAGCAGAAAGAAGCAGAAAAGCAAGCCAAGAAATGCACAATGCAGTCAGCAGAACTTCAAGCAAAGCAGTGAAAAAAATTTTCTTGATATGTAAGATGAATCTGAGATCTACATCCAGAGTCCTTAATGATTTTTCATTCTCATTTAAAATATGAAAGAGGATAAAATGATGATCTAAAGAATTCATGGCTTTTGGTTAGAGTATTTCTTTAGAGACATGTACCCTGTGAAAACCTGTTTAGCCACCTATTAGCTTCCCATCAGCAATTTTTGCATTTTTAATAGCCTTTACAATCTGTAACTTAATACTTTTTGGATCATTTTGGGTTTTTTTGCTAATATTTGCATAAGCTTTTTTTTTTTTTTTTTTGGAACACTGTCATTTAGTATTAGAAAGCATGTATGGTGTTGTTTCTAGAAGAAAAATGCACTAAATCAAAGAGTATTCCCATTACACTTCTCCACTATTTTTCCCACCATTGAGCAAAGACAATTTTCTATTCTTTCCAGAATACCAGAACACACTCATAATTTATAAAACAGAGCTTCTCATAAACTAGCAGCGCTTTCTTCTATGAGTTATAATTGAAAATATTATTTGTCATTATTTCTATGGTTTTAAGCAACCATGGTTTGGTTACAGGAATGTAAGACTCCTTTTTATTGATGCCTCTATATATGGGTCTGTACATGATTGTACAAATCAGGTCTGTTTCTTTTTATTAGTTTAGTTTGTTTAATAGACTTTTCCTATTCTCCAAATTTCACTGGTATGCTTTGACAATCACTTTTCAAACACCTTGCTGAAGAAGCAAGCCTCCCAATCAATTCCTAACCATTTACTTTTGAAAAGTAGATTTTCATGGAGTCGAAATACCCAAGATGAAAGAACCCCATTTCCCCCCTGAAAGCCAAGTTTTAAAAGGGTAAAAGAAGGACATGATGGAGAACAATATTTATTCTAGTTCATTCTAATAGGATCTATTGGTTGTTGTGATAGACGACTTGACTGTTTCTGATGAAAACCTTTTAGATTTTGCAGAGGAGAAGGGAAGAAATATAGTGGGACAACCACTTCCTTACGTTGAAGCAATTGATAGCCAAGTTACTTTAGTCACTACTTAGTGCCTCTGCAGTCTGTAGCATAAGTTCTCCATACTCTAAAATAAATATTTAGAAGCAATAGAAAGATCTGGAGAAGGTCCTTTCAATATGTGTGCTCTTAATCACTATTTAAATTAAGTTTAAAATGAGCGTCCCGCTCAATCGATTTCTGCCAGATGAGGACCAAAAATTGTAGGGACATGTGGCAGCCCAGCCTCTGCTCTGTTCTCTTCAGTTATCAGCCTTTGAAGAAATTATAATTTCTACCTGAATTTCTAGTGTGCACTTTGCATGGATGTTGCATATGCTGTAGTTGCAGATTTCTAAGAACGGCTATTTTCTTCTTTGGCAAGCTAGAAATGATGGACAAGGCACCATATTTGCTCCACATATTTTTTTCCCACCAAATGACTTGAAATGATACTATGGTTCATCCATCTGAGAAACTTGCAAGTACTAATCCAGAAGGCTTGATAAGAACTTTGATACACTGCTGCCTATTGAAGTGCTTCCTGTGAAAACTGCTGCAGTTAGACTTAGTGCAATGAAAGTGCACTTTCAGCTTTTCTGATAGTATTTCTACTTGCCAGAAGCACTGCAATTGATTTTGAACAAATAGACATGACATAGTTGCACGATTACCTTTAAATTAAAACCAGCTTGCAATTCCATTTCTTGCTCCTAGAATTTCTGTTCTGATTGATGTCCTGCTTTTCCAGAGGGTAAATTTAGGACTTGTCCATTCAAAAGTATGTGTCTGTCATTTAATTTAGCGCCTTTTTATTACATACTTCTTACAAACAAAGCCTCTCTTGGATATTTTGATGGGTCTGAGGAATCAATAGCTATTGACTTCACTGTATTTGTAGTGATTATGTTTCCAATCTCAACCTCCAGAAATTCAAGAAATGAACAACCAATCAAGTTCGTTCTTCAGTTGAAATCTGCTTGATCAAGCCATGTTTTTACTAAGAACACTTCAGAATTTTCTCTGTTGATCAAATCAAGTCATGGTAAGGTATTCAGTTGTAGGTCTGGAATGGGTTTCTCACCAGCTGGTTGCCTACATTCCACTTCTCACATTCCTCTTGTAAAGCAAATGCGTTTCAGTAAATTTCCATAGTAGATTTCTTATCTTATTAGCAGTCTAGAAACAATTCTTATGATCTTAAATTGAACTCGGTTTCTATAAGAATGATAGTTGTAAAAATATAGACTGTGATCAAAGAAAATCTGTTTTCAAGGTGATACCTACAATTGCCCTCTACTGATTGCTATTATCTAGACAACCCAAATAGAATTGTGGTAGCTGATATTTGGAAAGCAAGGTGTTGGTTTTAATGACAGTTTTTCAGTATTTGAACAAATCCAGAGTTAAAGAATTGGAACAATTAAATGTAGCGAGATTTCTTGAAAAAAATCCCTTAATAAAAAAGGCATGTCGTAGGTGTGTGCTAAACATGCCATAGATGTCTTCCTGCAAAACGTGACCTGTCATCGATGTAATTGTTCTTTTGTTGCCATAATACTTGGGGAAAAAAATTGCATGCAAGCAACCTAAGTTGGACTAATTTGTTCACATGAAGATGTAGTTAAGACAGTTTTGACCAAATATTGAATGACTTTTATTACCTTCTAGGTAATAAATCCAGCTAATAGATCCAGGAAGAATACCCCTTGATTTTGAAAACCCAAGCCTGTTGAACAGAAAAAATATAGTCCCTTCTTTCAGACCCCAAATCACACATCTGTTTGCAAGGGGAAGAGGTGTAACTGTGTGTGTGAATGGGAAGTATACTCACCCACAAAACAGATCCAATCTTTAGTAACCACCATCTAGTAAGTGAGGATGCATAGAATTTTCTGATCTTTATTTCTCTTTTTTTTTTTTTTTTTTTTTTTTTTTTTTAAGATTTTCTAGTCAGTTGATAAATTCTTCGGTGTTCGTGTGAGACTAGAAATGTCCATAAAGATTCCTGTGTAAGGGCAAGCCTTTGTACTAGATGATGAATATTTAGAATATTGTATTTTCATCTGCATCAATCCATTTCCTTCTTCTGGAAATATTTTTGTTATCTAAAGTAGTAACTTTCAAGATGAATTTTTAGAAGGTGTAAAAATGGAGATCATAATTTGTATCAAAGAAAGACAAAGAAAACCCCTTCAAAACATCCATTCCATCATTTCAATGTTGTATTTTTGAATTTTCAAGAGCTAACTCGAATTCTCACTTTAAAATCACTTTTAAATGCTCTTTCTTCACACAAATTTGTTGTTGATCCATTTCTATGCTTTAAAATGCTATTTAGGGAAGAGTCATTTACTGTAACTACTTCATAGTTTAGAAATTAACATCAAAGTTGAGGGGAGGAAGGAAGTGCGGAAGGAAGTGCGGAAGGAAGTGCGGAAGTGCGGAAGTGCGGAAGTGCGGAAGTGCAGAAGGAAGGAAGGAAGGAAGTGCGGAAGTGCGGAAGGAAGTGCGGAAGGAAGGAAGGAGGGAAGGAAGTGCGGAAGGAAGTGCGGAAGGAAGGAAGGAAGTGCGGAAGTGTGGAAGTGCAGAAGGAAGCGCGGAAGTGCGGAAGTGCGGAAGTGCGGAAGTGCGGAAGTGCGGAAGGAAGGAAGGAAGGAAGGAAGGAAGGAAGGAAAAGTCGCCCCAGAGCAGAGCAGAGCAGAGCAGAGCAGAGCAGAACAATGCCCCCCCTTGCCCAGCTGGCAATGCTGTGCCTGATGCACCCCAGGACAGGATTGGACCTCCTGTCTGCCAGGGCACTGCTGACTCACATTCAGCTTGCCATTGGCCAGAAGCCTGGGTCCCTTTCTGCAATGCTTCTCTCCAGCCTCTTGTTCCCTAGTCTATACACATCCCCGGATTGGCCTCTCCCAGGTGCTGAATCCAGCACTTGCCCTTGTTCAACTTCATCTGCTTGGTGATTGCCCATCTCTCTTTTGTCAAGATCTCTCTGCAGGGCCTCTCTGCCCTC
This sequence comes from Vidua macroura, assembly GCF_024509145.1. Lineage (NCBI taxonomy): Eukaryota > Metazoa > Chordata > Aves > Passeriformes > Viduidae > Vidua > Vidua macroura. The sequence continues at coordinate 48,890,085 of NC_071576.1, forward strand.
AAGGCACTTCGTTCACAGCTCCTCCCAGTTTCATGTCTTTGGCAAACTTACTTAATATTCCTTCAAGTCCCATGTCCAGCTTGTTAGAAAGATGTTGAAGAGAACTGGCCCAAGGATGATACTATCGAGCTGTGGCCATGCGGCAGATGTGGCCGGGGTGGCTGCCTTCCAAGAGCGTCTCCCTTGACCAAGTCAGATAGCCCAAATGAGCAGCAGACGCTCGCATAGGCAGATGGTGTATAGCAGGATGAGCAGAGAAGACAGGCGAGGCTCTCTGTGTAGGCTTCCAAGCATTGTTTATTAACAGGAGGGCTGAAGGGACAGCAAGGAGCAGGGCTCAGAGCCCAGAAGTCAGAGCCTCCAACAGGGGAGGGTCCAAGGTATTGAACTGACCAGGGCTAGGCAGGGTGAAACAACTCGAAGGCCAGTGGGAGGAGGCATAAGGGCAGGCACAAAGGTGGGCTAAAGGAACAGTAACCAATGGCTAGACAGAGGGGGAGTAACATAGAACAAGGACCAATGGCAAAGTATGAAACAGTGAACATTCTGGAACTGGGGAAGGGACTAGAAGTGATGTCACAACAGTTATTAACATCAAGAACAAAGAACCATGGGGAAAAAACCCTAGTTGTCACTCTCACCTAAACTCTTGTATCCTCCCAAGCCATTCCTGCCCCTCCTTCTTCCATATGCGATATTACATCTAGCCACTGATATGAGGGCTCCATACTTCTTCATGTTCCTTAGTGCAGAAATTACAACAAATGTCTTCTTATTTGTTTCTTTGATAGCCATGCAGATATCTTTGCTTATGTTCATGCTTTTAATCCCAACAGCAGCTGACATGACATTTACACACACAGCAGCAGCACACTTCCCTTCTGTTACTAGACTTAACAATTTTGCAATCTGTGAATCAGTGACCTTTGCAACTAAATTCAGACCTTCAACATTTCTCCAAGAAAGAGGAAGATGTCCGTGGAAGAAAACTTTGCTGCATACTCTGTAAGACTACAGAATATATGATCATGAGTTATAAGAACAATCATTGAAGAACAGACCCTATACTTTAGCAGGGAAAAAATTCAAAGAAGAGCTATCTTATGCAGCAACATAGCTGAGAAACAAAAAAAAAGTAGCTTCTTCCAAACTGTTCCCTGCAGTATACAGGTGTCGCTACCGAGTATGAAAGCGTCACGGACTCCAAGAAGGCTGCTTTGCACAACTGCAACTTTAATGCGAAAAATTATTCTCTTTATAGACTGTTCTGACACATTCTACCTGGTTGGCTAATTAGCAAAACCACTTTGCTCACACACAATCCTTGAGAAGAACAGAAAAACACCAGCTGCAGGCTGTTTACAATAACAAGCTACCATAGTTTCTCCATAACTCCCTAAAAGTCTGCCAAGTCCCCTGTCAGAAAGCTTACCTCGTGTTCTTGCTCTCTGACTAGGCTGTCATAGCCACATAAATGTACTTGTAAGAATAGAGAAGATAAAAGATGTGGTTTTGAAAGGCTATATCCTTGCTAGGCCTAATTGGATCTCATCCTGTAGATGAAAGATCAAGGAGCTCAAAGTGGAGATAGGGAGACATGTCCAGATCACGAGCTATAGCAAAGCATTTCTAAAGATAATGAGGGATTCTGGTGGATAGGACAGTTAGGTTAAATCTGCCACACTCATTCACTTTCGGGGACTGAATTGTGGAGTGCTAAACCATATCTGCTGCTGTATAAAGTAAAAGAGACCCATCCAAATTGTATGGTTAGTGTGCACACTCTCATTCTCTATTGTAAAACAGTTAATAAGATATTACATAGTCTTAGAAACAAAATAAAATAAAGCTGTTATACCCTCTTGGAATGGGAAAATATGTTCCAAATATTTTTTTTCCTCAGTTTTCTTCTTTTTTTTTTCTTTTTTTTTTTTTTTTTTTTTTCCCCTTTTTTTTTTTTTTTTTCCTCCCACAGCATCTGAATTGTCATTTCGACCATTCTGGAATGCTTTCAAACAGATGAACCCAGCATAGTATTTTTATTACAGGCTCTTGCCCCTTACATGCTTCATTGTGCTTTTGTAATATAGTTCGCAGTCATAAGAGGTTTTTTATCTCTTTTCCCAGAGACAATTTTAAAGGACTACTTAACCCCTAAAAATCACCATTTCTCCGGTGTCTCAAAGAAAGTTGTTTTTTTTTTTTGTTTTTTTTTTTGGGGGGGTTTTTTTTGGGTTTTTTGGGTTTTTTTTTTTTTTTGTTTTTTTGGTTTTTTTTTTGGTTTTTTTTTTGTTTTTTTTTTTTGTTGTTGTTGTTGTTGTTTTTTTTTTAAATATTGCAGCATTTGTAATGGCTTCAGACCCACTACAAGTAGAAGTTCCAAATCAATCTTATCGTAAAGAGACTGTTAAAGCTAATGAACTGCCAGTTTTGGTATTTGTATGTTTCTAAATCCTTTTAATGTCAAGGTTGCCTTCATGAATCCTCAGCTGAATTAGAAAACAGACCCAGTTCAATTGCTTCTGCAAATTCACCTTTCTTGTATAGGATTGTACTTCAAGAAATCTCGTTTCGTTCAATCATTAAAAGTATTAGATTAGACATCGTATGTGACCCTTTCATCTGTCTGAACTGTATTTCCTTGTGTGAGTTTCTCAGTTGCTTCAAATAAGGACAGATTCTTTTCAATTCACATAGCATGTTATCTGAAGAGCTCCTGTCTGCTTTCTTCATTGGCTTGAATGGGAAGATATGAATGTTATCTTTTATAGTCTGAATATCTGAATGTTCTCTTTCCTAGTCTACTTTTACCTACCAGTGTGCTTATATCTACTAGGACCAATTTCAGCTTGAAAGAACGTATCAGAAAATCTCATTACTAAAATGGCCAAAAAGAATGAATAAGACCAAGATTTAGTGTTGCTGAAGCTGGAGGCAGAAATATCGAAATCCTCCAGCCTCCTTTTTAGTACCTCATTTGTATTCCAAAATCAGTGCACAAGATCCAGCTGTCAGCCAGCTGAGCTAGCTGAGTTTCTAGCAACAGGGTGACATTAGTAGGGCTCACGTGATGCTGCACACAGAAGTCCTCAGTGTGCAGTTCTAGCATACAGTAATTCCATGCAGTTGGACAATGCCAGTGCTGACTTTGGATCACCAGAGGAGTAGAACTATAGAGATTTAATGGAGAGGTCTCTGGAAGAAGTGGCCTGAAGAAGACAGCAGGAATCCCATCTGTGTGTTTGTACAAAGAATTGAAATGCCATTTCTGGAAAAAGATCTTCAAAAGGATCTAGCTTTTTCTGCAGATGATTTCTAAACAATATGTATTTCATGGAGAGTTTCACTGAGCATCTGAAATACAGCTGCATTGAAGTGGATTGAATCAAGATTGGGCAGCAGTGAAATCAAGGTTTTCAGGAATACCTGGCATCCAAGTGCTGCAGAAATTTATAGCTTTTGATGTCCAGATGCTTTTTAAAATAATGGCTGACCATTTAGCTACCTAATATTTTTAATCTGAAATACAAAGAAAACCTTAAACTGTGAGAGAAAACTCATCTCTTTTATGGCTTGAATATTTTTCTTAGTTTATTTCCTATTTTCCAATTCATTTCTACAAATCATATTATTAGGTAATGAGAACTCATGCTGTATAAAAATATTGAATGCTATACTTCCAAGTTAAGACTATTTTTTCCTGGAACTGTTAAAAAAAAAAAAAAAAAAACCTATCTGGATTCTCTCTTTTCTCTCTTCCCCACACTCATCCTTATATGAAAAGAATTGAAATCTTCTATTTTGACCTTACATGGTGCAATTCTATTCAGAAATTCAAAGTTCGATTATTAGATTGTTTCAATTGTTTTCTGGCTATTCTAACTTCCCGGAACCACTCTTTGCAGCTCTATATTTTTTACAGTAAGGCATCACAGGGGTCTGTGAGAAGTTTGAATGTGAAGGAGAACTAACATGCAAAATACACGTGACATACTTGACATATTTCATATTCCAGTATGCTTCGACGGGACGAAAGAAATATGAAATAAATCAACTTAACACAAGATTTCTAAATCTTGGAAATCTATGACCTGAACTTTGAGTCCGTTTGCCGGACTCTGTGGAACTGCAAATGTGAAGTCCAAGGAATAGAGCAGAAGGTGTATTGGGCAGGGGTACAGAAGATTGCTCTGAAGGGTGCTGTAAGTAAGATTGCATCCTATAAAGATAGCAGCTGCTTCTGCTGGTGCCAACGTAGAAAATTTTTGCCACCAGCCTAGTTTTCTGGAGACATTTGACCTGTACATTCTTGAGGGCTTGCAGATGTGCATGACTCTGTCCTTGGATCTTTTTTTCTTTTGAATGTATATGACCTGATCTGCTATTGTGTACCGTACCATATAGTTTTCTAAACAGACATGTCTCAACCCTTTGAAAGCAGTAGTTGGACGTTAGGTTGCAATCATGAGTTGGCTGCCAAAAGAATTAATTTTCTGGTTGAAGCAAAATAGCAATAGAAAAATTTGATACACTCCTATGATAGAGATTAATTTTGAATGGACAGGGTCATTTGCATTAGTGGTTGTACTGCATGTGCAAGAAATATGACTTGCTTGGTTTCTAATGATGATAATAGTCCTCTTTGTATTACTACAAGAATTGAATCTATCATCATTATTTTCCTCTTATTATTGTGCTGTAAAGGAAAAATAGTTTTGCATGAGGCAAGGAGTAAACTGCATGTATTTAACATCATTCTTGCAGGCAGTCCTTGGGGCTGAAAATATCTCCCAGAAGCTGCATCAAATGGGAAAGCTAGACAGATGGCAGAATGCAGAACCTGCATTGCATTTAGGATTGAGTACAAAATAAAACCCAAGAAATTCTTCTTCGGATGCTTCCTAAGTACAAAGGTGCCATGAATTCAAGTTGAAAAATAGTCAATGTGAAACTTATTCGATGAATCAAAAAATGCTACTCATCAAGAGACTAACGTGCCAAGTGTGCTACAAGGCATTTTTGTCGTTAACATCATTTCCAGCATGAAAAAATACTCTTTTTTCTTGTAGATTTTTTAAGAGTGCACAACAGTTTGAAAAAAAGTGCTTTTCTTTTTCTACTGATAAGAACCGTGTATCATTAGAAGAGATACTGTCAACAGGTTTTTGAAAATAATGCTATTTTCAAGATTAATGCTCTTCATAAATACTTCACATGAAAAAATTGGATCTGCTGTTAACCCTGAAGACTCTTAAAGGACAATGTCTTTGTTGCAATCTCTTCTCACTAATAGAGGAGCTCAGTCTTACCTGCAATCTAATGCTTTTTTATGTTCCTGATGCATGGCCTAGACATCCTTGTCTCCATGACCATCATGATTTCCATAGAAAGTGATGAGAATTTTTGTTCATGATTGGTGAAATTAAGTATCATAACATTGATGTAAAGTCAGTTGGAAGTTTTTTTCTTCAAAGGAATCTCTTCCTTCCTAATGAAAACCATTGGCAATAGCAAACCTACTCCGTTTTTCAGGAAGTGAAACATTACACCCGCACTGTACAATTGCCTCCTCTTTTTTTTCACCAGAAGAAGAAAACTGCTACCGTCGTTGTCTTTCTCCTTCTTCTCCTTCTTCTCCTCCTTCTCCTCCTTCTCCTTCTCCTTCTTCTCCTTCTTCTCCTTCTTCTTCTTCTTCTCCTTCTTCTCCTTCTCCTTCTTCTCCTTCTCCTTCTTCTTCTATCACCTTAGACTTACTTGATTCCAAATAGTTTTCAACCATTGCATTTCTATTTCTAGCTAATTACTTTCACAGTGTGCTATAGCATGTCTTCCAAAAGGCCATTTGCAGATATTCAAATGGCTTACTTCTATGCTATTAAGAAATAGTTGTACTTCTATTAAGAAACCATCAAGATGCAGTCATATTTTATCTTATACCAAATTAAAAAGAACCCCAAGGATTAAAAATGATACCAGCAAATGATGGCTGTAAGACTGTTGCAGGAGGTTTTATCCAGAACCATGTGCAGTTCTTCCCAATTTTATTTTTCCCTCTGATTACTTTGTACAGGAATATTTTTACACAGTCTTCTAATAGTGGCATGTTACTACTAGGGTAGGGTATTGCCCTGCCAGCATTGGAATTGACTCTATTGTAGTTGTGTTCCAATTTGCTGATGGGACAAAGATTTTTTGCTGAACACACTTTAGCAAGCAAGAGAGCCTTTTAGTCTTTAGATGCTAGGACTCCCAGAAAAAGATGGATGAGGTGATGATGTGCCTTGTGTTCTGAAGAGAGATCAAAAACTTCTTTCTGAGGTCACCCCTGTCTTGGTACAGAAAGTGCACAGAAGGGTTGGAAGCAGCACTTTAACCCTCTTTGCATTCACTAGGAAATGGGAGACAGAACTTGCCCCAAGGTTTGTGCAAGAAGACTCTTCTGCTGCAAGTGTTGACCAGACAATATCTCTGGGAAAATTGGCAGTGGCAGAAAGCAAGCCCTTCCTGGGAAATGGACTGCAATTGTTCCGAAGTTATTCCCATTCACTGTTGCTATGCTCTGCTGTCTAGCTGTCACATATGGTTGGGACCATGTTGAAATCATTAGAAACAATGGACTAATGCTTCACTATGGAGTCAACAGAGACACCTCTTTTCCAGAGGTGTCATGGAAAACTATTTCTAGTGGTAAAAATGAGTTGAATATCAAAAAAGAACAGCATGGTATGGAAAAAAAATGACATCAATAGAATGAAGATGCCTAGAGTTCTTCTTTGGAAGTTACACAGAGTGAATATTTTCTAAAGAAGTTTGTGAAACTTATTAAGAAGTAGGAGTACATTCCATATGACTAGTGCACAAGTTCATCTTTCCAACTTACAGAAAATGTACGACTAAAAGACAAATTTTCTTCCTTGTGGAAAAGTAGCCCATTAGTAATTTGATCAAAGGTAGGATTCTATCAAGTATTCCTACAAGACAGTAGTAGTACTATGCAAAGCCTTTTGGCGTGCATTTAACTCCAGGAAACTTGAGAAAGCAGAAGACTGTGTTTCCCTGCTGCAAGCTGTACTTTCTATTTGCTATTGCTGCTTGAACATTGTCGATAGAAAACTTGTCCAAAGAAGACTATTGTATAGAAGCAACTGTAAATATGCATTCCATTCCTGCCAATTTTAACTAGAAAATATGAGACAAACACTCTAGTTGAAGAGTCTAGTGCATAGATGGAGTATACCATCACTAAGAAAGGGGCACTCTGGAGAAAGGAGTAAATGCAGATGAATTTCAGGGAAGGAAATGATTGGAGAGCTAAGTGCAGTCCCTCAATTTTAACCAGAACCATATAGAACTCCATTTTGAAATGGGTCACGTTTATGGTTCTCTCTTCTTCCTATATGAAGGATCTGTGTTTTGAATCAATCTTCAAAATGGTTTGGCTAAAACCCTTAGATGTCTTCTTTTTCTTTTTTATTTTTTTCCCCCAGAAACAACTGTCTCAAAACCTCTTTAAAACTGACCTTTTCCCTTAAGATGCCATCTTTTAAAATAGCATGTTGTCATTTAACAATGTATTCCAAACATCATTTACAAATTTAGAGACCGAGGGGTGGGTTTAACCATGGACAGTATTTCTCAGTGTAACAGATAAGTAATGTAATAGTTGACTCTCACCATTAAGAGACTGATATTATATAGATGTATAGTAATGTTATTGTAATATGTCATTCCATAGTCCTCTTTCCCTCCCCCCCTCGTAATAGCTGTAATAGTCAAGACATTTAGAGGAGGCTGGCTTGTTACCAGGAGGTGTGGCAAAACAACACCTGGCCTCCAATCGAGATGTAAAAAGTCATCTCCATCAATGGATGGCAGAGACAGAGTTGACTGACAAAACTTTCAGAAGAGCTAAAGATAGAAAAGGCAGAGCATTCATTTTGTAGAGGAGCCACATATCTAGTAGTGATGGAGGGGGCTCCCAGAGCTGTGATTTTTCCTTATTCAGTCCTTTGTTGTAATTTTTGTCAATGTTTAATACACCTTTTAAAAAGCGAGGGCTGTTTCTCAGATCAGGTTATTCATGACTGTGAGGCATGTGCTGTGATCAAGGAGGCCAAGCGGGTGAAGCCCCCTCTGGTATGGTAAGCGGTGGTCCAAATACAAGTATGGGGAGGCCTGGCAGATTGACTACATTGCACTGCCTCAGACACACCAAGGCAAGCGCTACATGCTAACAGTGGTAGAAACCACCACTGGATGCTTGAAGACCTACCCTGCGCCTCACACCACTGGCTGGAACACCATCCTGGGCATGGAAAAGCAAGTCCTGTGGAGGCATGGTACCCCTGAGAGGATTGACTCAGACAATGGGACTCATTTCAAGAATGGCTGTTGCAGCCCCTGTTGATTTCATGAAGTTTTACTAAGTTAGTTGTTCAATGGTAGGTTTTGTTAACCCCCATGTTTTCCAGTTGGTACTTACCAAAGTTGTGCCCTCCCTTCCAGCTGTCCCTCAAGATATCCCCTCCCCTTGTTCCAGACTCTTCCCTGCCTATCAAGGCCACCCTGCCCCTTCTGCCCTGCCTGTCAAAGTAACTCTGCCCCTTGTTCTGGAACCTTCCCTGTCACTCACCCTCTGAACCAGTTCCCAACTGAGCCCTCTCTCCTCCCCTTACCCTGATGAGTTGTCGTCCCGAAACCATGCCTTGAGTGTTTCCCTATTGGCTTGTTAGTGATGTCCACCGCCTGGTTTTTGAGACTTAGAATCCCGTGCACAGAGGTGCTTGGGGCTCTCTCTGCCTGTGATCCCTTCAACCTTGGTTCTTCCTGTATTTCTTCCACCTCAAGAAAGAGCTTGGAACTTCACTGCAAGAGAGTCTCCTCTGCCTTCTTCACCCGGTCCCTGCTGCATTGTCTCGGTCTACTGCTGTAGAGCAGTGAGCTCTAAGGTTCTGCCCTTGGCACTAGCCCAGCCAGTTCCCCACCCTCACTACTGCACCAAAGAGCTAGCCTAAGCTCTGGCAGACAGTGGCAAATGGCCTTATCAACACCTGGGCTAGAGAACACGGCATCAAGTGGGTGTACTGAGACTGGTACTGGTGGTACTCTGGGACTGAGACTTGAGACCGAGGTTGGCACTGGGACAAGGATTGCTTCGGGATCACTCTGAGACCAGCACTGGGACCTGTACCTGGATCGCTCCGGGACTTCTGACTTCACTCCGGGGAGCATTGACCACACCCTAGAGCAGGACTGGGAATGGGAGGGACTGGGAGTGACTGGGAAGGCCCTGGGCAGCGTGGGACTGCCTTGGTTCACATTGTTCCAGTGCAGCCATCCCGGACCACATGATCCCAGTCTGTATGGTCCTGATCCATATGGTCCCAGTCTATGCGGTCCCAGTCTGGAGGATCCCAGTCCACGTGGTCCTGCATGGCACACACTCCAAGGGTCTGGAATTCAAATTGACAGAGAGGAAAAGATATTCCTGCCCTTGAAGGCGAAGCTCTTCAGAAGGGGCCGAAAGCCAAGTGCAGCAAGATCCTACAAGTGACATTTCACTGCCAGCCTTCCTAACTTCATCCACGGTTATTGCAGCTCCTGCATTGGGAATTAAATCAGGGGAGGACCTTCCAGGGACGTCTGAATGACAGATTTACCCCATCCCGGGGAGCTCCAGTGACAGCAGTACACAACTGACTCAAGTATCACCTCAGAGGATGGGAGCCCACTTTTCATTTATAAAGCCCTTCTAAATGAAATGGGTATTTTGATTCAAGACAAAGTCCCAACAAAGGAAAAAGAAGACCAGAAGTGCTCTAGGATGATGCTTTTTAATTGTTATTTTTAAGAACAAATCAAATCATTAAAAATATTACAGATATGTACTGAAATTTTCTGTACAACAAATATGAAAACAATAAAATTTGTACATAATTTCAAGATATTCAACAGTCATTTATTTGAAACACATCAACTTTTCCCTTCTTAAGCAGGCCCCAAATGGGAAGAAAGGGTTAAACAGAAATGCAAGAGATGCAATTGTCACACAGTGGAGCTTTCAGTGGACAGCTTTAAATAAGCAACAGTGAGATAAAACACTGACCAAAGAGACAGATCTCAGCTATTATAACACAGAGAGCATCAGAGGGCAGGGAGAAAACATTTGCAGGAATTCAAGTCATCTTGACCAAGACAGATCCACATGGTAGTGGAACATTACCTGTAGTCCTTTTCCTGCAGAGGCATCCTGTAAGGAATGTCCTACTTACTCACACTGGCACTACGCCCAACTTTGTTTGCAACAGCTTAAGCCTTAACAACTTTTTCCCATACACAGAATGAAGAGGTCATTTGCTTCAACCTTCAGTCTCTTCTCAAAATGTGTCAGTTTTGGAAAAACACCTGCATACAGTTCTTTAAAAATGGATACTCATTAGATGATGGCACTCATGAGAATTTGATGCCTGCTTCCAACACCAAAATAATGGGACAGATCCATTAGTTTTCTGTAAGAGGATCTGGGCAGTGGTTAGGCAGAAATACATACTGTCCTAGCTCATTTTCTGATGTTCTGCTGCAACAGAGTAGAAACAACACGATCTAGCATGGAAAACTCATCTCCCTCTCCTCTATGCTACAAAACAAGGGCCTTCTGAAGCGAAAGAGCACTTGCCACCCTAAGGCAGAAAGTTATTGTGAGACCTGGAATAACAAATACTGGCTCTGTGTTCTGCACAGATGTGCAGTAATTATAAGAATAACAGAGTTAAAGAAAACAACATGACTGCAAAGGGCAGACTTTCCTCCCTCTCAGTTCTTTTGGAATGGTTCTGTTTGGTGCAAGGGGTTTATCTTTGTCATCTGACAGCAGCTTAGGAAGAATGCAAATGAGAGATCCACTTTGTGAGCTGCCAGTTTGGACGGAGCTGGGCAGGATCAGGAACCTCAAGATGAGGGTTTTTAAAATTATTTCCAGAGAAAGAGGAACAAAATTATATTCAAGAACCCACAAGTGGCTGCTACAAAAACAAAACAAAACAAACAAACAAACAAAAACAAAAAAGCAAACAAACAAACCCAAAAAAACAAAACTCAAAGCAAAACAAAAAAAACAAAAAACAAAAAAACACCAAAAAAAACCAAAAAAAAAAAACCAAAAAAAAAAAAACAAAAACCAAACAAAAAAACCACACCAAACTAAACAAACAACAAAACCAAACCCCAAAACCTAACAACCAAAAGTGTACTGTGGTTTTTCCTCCAATTTTGCTCACACAGCACACCACAGTTTCACACCAGGTTGTAAAAAATTCCTCAGGATATTTGTGAAGTTACAGTTGTGCACCAGGAATTCCTATGTTCTCCTTCAGCTGACACTGGATCCTGTGAGATTGCCAGGTTCCACAGTAAAGCCACATACACTCCTAGCATCTGTAGCTTTTTCTGACAACTCTACTGAAACAAAGAAAAACCCCCAAAACAATGACAACAAAAAAGCAGCACAATTCCAGGGACTCTGGTTATTAAACCTTCATAAGATTTTTTTTCCCTGCTTTATAGCTATTCTATAGCATTATTCATAAACTTCATATTCATCTACAATGCAACCAGTGCAACGATCCAAAGACCAAAAAACATACCTTCTCCCCACCCCATGCTACCTAAGTCCTTCATTGGTAATGCCTTCCTAAGTCTAACAATTATGTACCAGCAAAATAAATCCAATCTGATCCTTGACTTGTGAAATCAGCACACGGGGGATTTCTGCTTGTTCCTTCAGTTTCCAAAAGGACCAGTCAAAACAAAAGCAGCAGTATATTGTGAATAATTACAAAACAATTACACTGGATCAGTGAGATGCAGGCAGGTAAGACGTGTCTCAGTTTTGAATGGCTAAAACAACCAAGAAATTTGTCTTTACAGCAGAATTTTTTGCAATGTCTTTTGGTAGACACAGTAAAGCCAGTCAATCCGTTTGGGAGTGCTTGAACACTTGGAACCTTAGTTTCAGCATTTTCAGAGATTTATATATTTGAGGAAAAACAACAACAATGATAAAAATACACCAACCTGAGAAAAACTCTATTAGAGTGAGCATTATTCAGTAAATCATATATTGCACCTTTAAATAAGTCATTATAAATTGTATAAAAACAGGAATATCAGACAGGAACAGGGAGGAGCTATTCTGTCCTTCATCCACACGCCAAACACCCCCCTGCACACACATTCACTTGTTCTGTTTTTAATTACAGTTAAAGCTCGGAGTGACAGACCACACTGCTTTTCCTTTGGCAGAGGCACACCAAAACATTAAGGCAGGGGATATTTGTGGTGAAATGCAAAAACAAAGCTCACCTCCAAGCTTCTGGAGAGTCCTGCCAACAGTGCAACTACAGTTAAGTTTGACATAAGCCTTATTTAAAAAAATCTGTGTTCTCATTAAGAGTTTCAGTAGAAAAATAGAATCTCTGCTGTTTTTTTTTTCTAGAGTAGCAACTAGAAAAGGCACAATTTCCAAGTATGAATGTCCATTTGAAGGAGCCATTTGTACTCCTTTTTTAAATAAAAAGGAACACAGAAAAAAAATAGATCACAGAGGCACATATCTATTAACTAAGTAACCAGATACAGTAGATAAAATATGTTCCTGAAACTTATAATTAAATATATTAAAACAACCCACCAGCCTGGTGTCTGTAAATGAAACAATATAAAATTGTAATAAAAAGCTTGTGTTATTATTTTAATATTTAACTCTAGTTCGCTGTTCATACAGCAAATGCTATTTCACATATCAGTACTGTTAAATTCCCCCCAAAAAAAAGATTCCTCTGTTAACTTTAAAAAGCTTTGCTTGGGTTTTGCTGTTTGGGTTTTTTTAACATCAGTCTGCAGCTCCTGCCAGTGTTGTGTTTTTCCTACTGTAGATCACACCTTTGAATGCAGACAGAGCTGGACAAGCCAGACATGAGACACTGCACACAATCCCAGAAAACACGAGTCGGACACCTCCCTTTGCTACGGGCAAATAACATCTCCAGGATAGAGGCCTTCTGGTCTATGCATGGTAGCCATTGGCCTTCCCAAAGGCTGGCCCAGGTGTGAAGTTTTCATAGATTGCCATTGCTGTCACATTTTGGTAGATAAGGTCCATTTTCCTCTCTCTCTGGGATTTAATGATATCCATGACACACTGGTTTAGGAAGACATACTGGTCCTGATGGGAGAAAGAGAGACAGAAATACATTTCTAAAAAAGACCTGATTTTGGAAGTAAATCTGCTTCTGAATATAGGTTTGGGCAGTGCACTGAGTCTTAGTTATCACAGTGCTTGTTTTAGAACATATATATAGGTACACATTTGCGGTAATTGGGAGTGGGGCTGCAGCAGAGCCTCATTCCCAATGGGTACAGCTGTGAAAAGCAGGTGAACAGCATTGAAGGCAATAAGCCATGGAGTGCCCAGGTGCACTGACCAATCACAAAAGGGAACAGAGGGCACACAGTGTAATGCATGAACATGAGGGGTATGAAAGGCTGGGCTAAAGAACAAGAAGGACAGATGCTTGCAGCCTTCTGAAGTAGCATAATGTTGCTCTGTACGGGTTGAAGCTTTCTGAAATTGTATTGTGATGCTCTGTGTATCGTGGCCGTCTCGACTGTGACATATGCTGCAACATATAGTTTTGTCTAGAGCTAGGATCTGTCATGCCTAACACTATCCTAAAAGACTTTCATGATGGAGCTCTTACAGCCTTTTCTAAATCAGCCTGAGTTAGTCCATACACCTTTCTGGATCAAAGTAGTAATTTCCATAGGAATGCTTGTATTCCTGCAGAGCACAAAAGCAAAGATGCACACTGAGACCACTTTACTCCAGATAATTCTGGCCCACAACTGAACGATAAAATCCACATAGGTAAAACTAGTCTGCAAAAAAGTCTGCTTCAGGATTTGATTCCTTCCAGCTGCAAATGCCAGTCCTACAAAGCACTCTGTAAAGACATTGCTTGGATGTACTATGGTCCCTGGCTGCAACTACTTTTGTGGAGAAGAGATGAGGCAGGAAGGAGGGAAGTTAAATGAAGAGCAATTTAAACTCCTTAATATCTTACTGTCCTGTAATTCAGAGCTACGTCTGGCTGATTATGCACATCTGAGAAAGGTGCTGCTGCATGGGAGAGAGCCTCACCTCAGTCTGCACCATGAGGGGTCGGTGCATGCGGAGGTCGTACACCACTCCATACACATCCACGGTGTTCTCCATCTCCATCTGCTGGATCAGGCGGTCGATGGCAATGAACGTCCCTGTCCTCCCAACGCCAGCGCTGCAACGACACGGACAGGCTGTCTGTGCTTCCTCCCAACCACCTTCTTACTGCTGGCCTGATAAAAAGCCAGGGAAGCCAGGATGATGCCTCCTACTATTTCAGCAGCACAGGTAATAAAATTCTTGGCAGCACAGGTGGTCTTACCACCACCAAGAGGGGCTTCTCAGCCTTGCATGTGCACAGGATTATACAAGCTCTTGAAAGGACATCTTTTCCAGCTCAGTTTTCCAGGCTAGGAGAGATGCTCTGTTCTTATGATATTTGGTATCATTTCCTTTGCTACCTACATAGCACTGCTATTTACTGAAGCACTAGGCAAAGGTTTTAGTTTGGCAAGGTAAATAGCCCACATCCTTACACAGAGTGGCTTACTCTGGTTTTAATCCCGCTGAAATGGAACTGACTGAAAAAAAAACCCACAAGACAAAAGTGTGTCTAACAGAAATACCTTCTTCCTACCTGCAGTGCACCAGAGTAGGAGAGTCCACTGGATTCTGGCTGTTGTACTCATGGACAAGGTGCCTGAAGTTGATGAGAAGGTCTGTTGTCTCTGGCACACCGTGATCCGGCCAGGAGGTGAAATGGAACTGGCGCACTGTGTGGCTCTTGAGGGTGTTGGACTGCAGGAAGAGTAGACATTAAAAAAACTAATGAAAAAGACAATGAAAACTGGCTTCAGAGGAGAAGTTGGGCTTCCTGACACGTGTATGGGCCCAAGCTCAGCTTCATCAAAGATGCCTGTTACAACTGTGCAGTGATTTGACCAATGATATTCCAGTTTCCCTCTTCCTTCTACTGTGGTAGAGAATACTTTGAAATAATTTCCTTGTACTTTTGCTTTACTCCAAGCTCATATCTACTGCACTGTATTTACTGATGGGGCTAATTTTTTGGTCCAGAAGATATTACAGGTATCTGTATAAGCACGAGGTAATTTACACACGAGCAACCAACAATCAAGGCAGTCCTCACCTTTTCTACAGTGAAATCCCTTATTGTCCATTCTGGAAGGACAACTTCTGAGACCATTGTCACAATAATGTCACCATAGCTCTTGGGTTGTTTGTCTGGCCAGTACTGCTCACATTTTGTCTAAGAAGAGTGTTACAAAGTTAGACACATCACACACAGCAATGAAACAACTCACTTTTAAATAACACACCACCTGAAGCGGGGCTAGAAAGTACATCACCCTTCTCAAGGGCTATTCCAGGACAAAAGAAGATCTATAAAAATCATTCTTTGGAGAGAAGAACCCACCCTTAACAACAGTAATTCCACAACCCTCCTGAGACAATCCATTCCGGTAGTCAGCAGATATAAAAATAGGAAAAAGCTAAAAAAAAAAACCAAACCCAAAATAATCATGCTGTTTTTAATTTAGAAAACAGTCTTCCATCAAGAGGATGACTGTTAAAAGACAATGGCCAGTCTCCAAACCACTAAGGTAACAACAAAATTAGAAGAGGTGCAGCTGCCTTCAAGAAACAATTCAGTATTGATAGCAACATACCCGGGCTTGTTCCACACATTTTGTCAACATAACAACAGAGTAGATACTCTTTTCCCAAATCATTTGCCAGAAGTCTTCTATAGTGTTGGGTAATGGACCCTGTGCAGCAATAAATGCCGTCTTTGAGTTATAGCCCTAAGAAGAAGAAAACAAAATAAATGTGTATATATATACACACACACAACATCAGTGAGAAATAAAAGCTGATTTTAAACATCATTATGAGCCCTTATACCTACATCAGAAAAATATACATTACATTTCATTTCAGCTAATGAAGCAACTTACAGGCATATAGTTTGCATTAATATAATCACCAGTTCCAGAGGTTTGATTTGAAAGTTTAACACGAGAAATATCATCTGCAGAAAGAAAAAAGGAAAAGACAACTATGAATTTTCGAACTGGAACGTTTCAGAAAAATAGTGTTTATCTAATGCATGGTTTCTAAATAAAAGGTGTTCAATGTGCATTTTAAGAATAAGAATAGAACCTTAGGAATCATAAATAGCAGTGGGCTTCAGAAAAAAAGTGGCCATGATAATCACTCAAGAAACACAGATTATTTTAGTTTTAAACATGGCTTGGTAAGGCAAATTTTTATATTTTTAATCCAACACAAGATTTACTACAGTTTTAATTACTGGATAAAAAGGAGTGATTTGTCTCCTGATGCCATGGCAGCTGATGTTTTTCCTCCAAAGCATCCTTAAGTACCTGTCACTGTTCACTTTTAAATTACTTCTGACTCTCTGCTACATTGGGATGCCCGCAGGCAGCTTGACAGGTCTTAAACTCTTACTTCATCTGCAAAGTTGGCCTGCAGGGTCTTAATATTTCTCATAGCTTGCACATTTATTTGTCTGTGGTCAACTGTTATCCTCTTGTGTTTTCAACCTGGACTGCACATTTCTCACAAATGGAAAATTAAAGTTATTTTGTTAAGGGAAAGTTCTTTAAAGAAGCTTTCTGAAGAAATATCCTTGAGGGAAGGCTCTTTCAGGTGTGTTTATACAGTGACTTTGGGAAAGCAGCAGCCCAAATTCATTCATTTAGAAAATCATATTTGAAACCTCTGGGCACTATTAAAGCCAGGTTAGCCAAACCCAGTGGTTTTCACTTAAAAATTCAACCAGTAGAAGATGCCAACTCAAAGAGAATAACTCACATGGTAAGACGTTGTTGTATCTATTTTTCCCCCTGTTCTCAGGAAGTTCAGCAGCAAATTTGGGCTGATGAATACCAGCAGACTTGAGTTCCTACAATAAAAGGAGGATTTATGACCATCTGGTCCTGGTTTAGCAATCATACAGAAACAAAAAAGTAGTCCAAACACTTGTGTCCTGTGCTGTAAAAGTAGGCATGTTAAACTGGGATAAATGTCAATAAAAATCATCTTGTTACAGAGTGGGAGGGTGACAGTGGCTAATCTTTTAGAGAAGAAATTAATACAGAAAGTAGGAATAGCAGCATATTTAAAACCTAAAGATGGGACTTTAAAAGCCTGGAAACAGTTTTGTGGAAACAGACACTGATATCAATGACAGCTCCTTCTGTCCCCAAGGCAGAAGCTCTGCAAGCATTACAGGGAGAAAGGAGCAAACACATCATGAACCAACTGAAGGAAGCAAAATCTGAAAGGAAGGCAAGGTGGTGCACCAGTCTGTGAAGTACAAAGAGATAGAATTTGAAGAACAAAGTCAATTAATAGCTTTGAAGAGATGAGAAACAGAATGAGATTCTTTAAGAGCAGACACAACAACACAGAATCCTCCCTAATGCTTCCTTCCTGTCCTTTGTTCCTTACAACAACTGAGCTTTAGCACGTTTCATAGAAAAACTTATGGTCAGTAAGCAAATCATAATTGCTGTTTCCCTGACTGAACTATTCACAGGTGTGGTTTGCAAATCACACCCACACACTGAAGAAGTCTGTGAGATTAGCAACAGACGTGGCTTGATATGTATAAAAAACCCCAAACCAACCCAAGATGAGAAAACTGAAGAGCAGAGAAATTCTACAGTGTCCCCTAGGCTAAGTCCATACATGACTAGGGCAAAGATTTCTCCAGTGAGAGCTCTGACAAGCAGGCCAGGCTACAGTCAGAGATAATAATTCAGGGCAGGAAGTATTTATCATGCACTTCAACTAAATTAGGAGCTGTATAAGGGAAGGGAAGGCTATACATACAGCTTAATTATCTCTATAAAAAAGGACCCTTCTTTTCTCCTTCAGTAAGCCTTATGTATGCTCCATAGGAAAGATGATTTGTCTTTCCAAAAATATTTGTCAGGAAGTTCTCTCCCCACTGAGGGCACATACCTCATACTCTTCAGCAAAACCACAGTTGGAGTCAGCTTGCTGCTTCTTAAAGTATGACTCAAAGTTCTCCACTTTAATAATTTTTGATCTAAAATGAGAAAAGCCATGTGTCAACAACTGGTGTTGGGTAAATAAGCCATGAATTAATTCAGTTAATGTGTTAGAAAGTATGCTTTACTTACTTCTTGATTCTTCGGGGGAGGGGGAAAAAAAAGGCTGATTAGACACATGCAGTTGTATTTTTCATTATGTGACTCTAAGACTGAAAGCATGACTGTTAGTTGCAGACACAAAACAGTGCATTTACAGGGGACATTTAACTGCTCTGTTAAATCAAGGAGAGAACAGTGCATCCTTCCAGGAGAGGAACATCACACTAGGTGTAAGCCAGCTGCTTACTCCCATTGGATTGACCCCAGTCCCTGGTGTATTTTATGCCAACCATCAAGCCTACAGAGGTGGAATTCCATGGGATGTTCTGGCCATGGCTTTCCACCAGCACAAAAATTGGTACCAGAACCAATAACATGATTCAGTTGCAGTGCCTGTGACTTCCAATATATTGTGGTTACTCCCTCCATAGCCAGATTTCACAATCACAACATTATCTGGATGAGTGGCTCAGCACAAAGTAGTCATTAAAAAAAAAAAAAAGAAAAATTAAGATCACAGAACATATTTTGCCTTTTTGCATTTTATCAACAATTCTGATTGTTCCCTCAATGTGCACCAAGTCTGTGTTTCATTCAAACCCTGTTTTTCAAAACCATGTGGAGCATTTGTGTGTCTAATAGTGATTAATGAAGTGAACACTCAAATCCCTTTGGTGGCTCTAGAAGTCTCAATCAACATGATTATTTTTAGTCTTCATGCAGCAATCCTTCAGGTCCACGAGAAATTGATACTTCAAAATTCTCTATAAAACTGCACAGAAAACAAGTATCTGAGTTCTGAGTAATTTTTGCAAATATCACTTGAGCTCAGAAAATACCATGAGAAAAGATACGGACTTACTTAATTGGAGAAAAAGACACTTCAGTATTTCTTTTATCTTTCCTATAAGGTGTAAGAAAACAACATAGGTTTACAGTAGAATTCAATGGAATTTATATGAGATTTCTTATCTGTTTCCTTGTGCCTGTTGAGAACAATTTCTTTTAAAGCATCTTATCCTGTGAAAAAAAAAAAAAACCCAAACTCCTGAGGCAAACTTTTACACCTGGAATTAGAAAAAAAAAAAACCAAAACCAACAAAAGCCCAAAAAACCTTCACCCTTCTTTTGGTGATGTTGTGCAATGAGACTGCTTCTTTCTGTTGGACCCAGAGTATAAAGCCTGAACACAAAGCACATATTTTGGTGGAAGATGTACAACTGAGGGATCTGCACCACTAGCTTTAAAGGAAGCTCTTCCCATAGTTGTACACAGCTATTGGACACAATTGTAAAAATAACAACTGTTAATCAAAGCAACTAAGAAAACTGGACTGGGGCTATGGCTAACTCCACAGAAAGGGTGTACTACATAGTCAGAAGCAGGAAAAAGCCTTTGTGCACTCTTACATCCCAGATAATTTGAACAAGATTGGAAACTGAGAGACCAGCTCAAACTCATCAGCTTCTGGAAATTCCAGAATAGAAGTTTAATGTGACAGGCCATCAAGCAATTAAAAAGAATGACTGATGGATAATTTAAAATCAAGCCATCTAAGATACAATTACACCCAATTACTTCTTGCACAATAATTTGAGATGTTTGCTCACTTGTGACTGAATGACTTCATGACCATTCATGAATGGTGAGGCACTGGCACAGGTTACCCAGAGAAGCTGTGGATACCGCCTCCCTGGCAGTGTTCAAGGTTAGACTGGAAGAAGCTCTGAGCAACCTGGGATAGTGAAAGGTGTCCCTGCCCATTGCAGGGGGGTGGAACTGGATGATCTTAAAGGTCTCTTCCAACCCAAGGCATTCAAGGATTCTATAATTCTGTTCTATGAATTAAAATTTATTTTGCTTAGCTCTTCTCAACTCATTAGTTTGTAACTATGGGTTTAAACAAAGTTATTAAACAAGTGGTTTGATACTTCAACTCTAATCTGTAACATACAGACAACATTTTAATACAACATATTTTAAAATGTCTTGACAGCCATGCATCATGACAGAAAGAGTGCTTTTTAGGAGAAAGATACTGAAGTGAAACACTGGTGCTCCCTAACACAACCAATACAACAAACACACATTACCTTCTCCTTCTCCAGAATATGAACCCCCCTACAGCAACTACAGCCAAGATAGCCAAGAGGCATCCAATAACCACTCTAGCAATAACACCTGATAAAAGAGAAAAAGTATTACTCACTGTCCTCTTCAGTAACTTTTAACTGAATCAACATGCTACAACAGAATCTTGCAAGTGACTAACCAAGTATGCTTCACTCTACTAAAATATCCTGTCTTTACTATCCTTTGGCAGTATCAGTACTGAAATCTCCTTAAGAATAATAACCAGAGAATGTTAAATTAATATAAAATTGGGATCAAAGGACCAGTATTTTTATTCCAATACACCTGCTTCTAGTTTAACAAAACTGTGAGACCATCAGTTGCTACTGGCCACTTGTTGCTATACCAAAGTCTCACTGTGCCATCCAATCCCTTTCAGCATGCCACAGCTTTTGGATACTCCTGCTGTGGAATGCCACATGGAAAAAAGGGATCACCCACAGAACTAGCAAGGTATGAATTTACAGAGCAGTGCCACTGCAAAGCTAGAAAGAAACAGTTCATACAGAGAAACCAACAGGTGCTTTGATATTGTGAAACTTGCCATAATTAAGGAATCTCCACATGCTGTGTATGCCAAGTTGCCAGTCCTACATTTGACATTAACTGTACCTGGATCCTGGGGCAGTAAAACCGGTTCAGAACAGGGTGAAAATGATACGTAACTATCTTCCCCCTCAATCACGTTGGCTGTAAATGTTATATTAGTGAAACCTGCAACACATGCCCTGTTGAAAAGGAAGGAAAAAAACAAAACCAGGTACATTACAGGGTTTTAACAGCCTTTAGCAAGATCTGTAATCTTTCCATTAGATGACCTTCTAGATTTCAACAGCAGAAAGCTTACCAAAAGAGTGGTTTGAAATAAATACCTGTATGAATGAAGAGGGATCAATGGTCCATTTTCATAGCCATACATTGTGTTTCCCTTGCCTACATGAATGATGTTCTTATCATTCTGAGAAATGGAAGAATGTGATTCTGCCTGCTTTGTTTTTATGACATACGTAACATAGGCAGTTGCCTTCTTCTTCTTGAAATCTTTGTATGTGTTGTTCAATTTAGATTTCAAAGACTCAGAACCTTCAGGAAACAACAAGAACATGGATATAATTAATTCCCTGGTTTTGTATCAATTGGCACAGTGACTGAGATGATCACATTAACTACAGTTGCCATTCCTCCACAAGTACTGCTTGAAATGAAAGGCTGAGAGCAACAGATAATCTCAGAAACCTCTTCTACTGCAGTGCCATCTACTGCACCACCTCTCCCCAGTGTTGTTTATTTGCTATTGGTTTTACTTCTACTGTATATAGTGGAGCTTCTGAATAAAGGTGCATGAATGCTGGAACCAGGCACCCTTGTGGACAGACTTCACCAGCCAAGTCAGGTATATCCATATGTCTTCTATCCATTCTTGTATGTAGAGAGTAAAATGCAAATGGTGTAGAAAAAAATCATCAGTATTTGTGCTACCCAAACAGCATCAGGCCTCATTCAGGGTGACACTAAGCTTGTCCTGACCTTGTTCTATCCTACAAGAAGTCTCACACCTGAACTGTAAGAGATGAAAGAGGCCTTTCCTTGACATAGACAAGCATTGGACAAAACAATGGTCAGAACAGTTTCCCCTTCAGAAGATTAAGAACAGGCTACCACAGTGAGCAGGTGGACGGACACCATTTGCAGAACAGCACCACTTCATGGTGTCTGTTCTTATAGCAGATTAACCCTAGAACCTTGAGGCAATTATACAGCTGAGGCACATGTAACCCAAGAGGTGATAAACTCAACTTACCAGTTGTCTCAACAACTCAAGAGCAAGCCAACTGACAAATCTTCCCAGTGCTGAGGCAGGACAAAAAATCTCACTCATTTGACAGACGTTTGCTCTCTACTGACTGTCTTTGGAAAGCTAAAAGATCCTTCTAGAAGTGGGTATAATACTGAATTCACCTTTAAAAAGGAGAAGCCTTGCAAGAGGCTCTGAAAGGTGGAAAAGCTCTGGTAAGCTTTCTAGAGCTGTGCAGACAAGGGGTGATCTACCACCAGCAGCAAAGCTCTCCTCAACTATGACTCGGCAGCAACAAGGTGCAAGACAACTCTTCTAAAGCACTAACTTGGTCTCATTAAAAGCAGATGAGGTTGCAAATAACTCAGCTGCCTAGAAATGGGTGTTCAATACCACCTGAGCTATGTTATGTCCTGTCTTGTCCCTAGTTTCCATTCCAACAGGATACACACCCCTGGTTTTACCTGCCTTTAATACCACCCTATGACATTTCAAACAGCCTTAGACACAATTTCTTACACAACAGAATAAAGTCCCCTCTGTCTATCCTAAAGGTAACCATGACTGGTTTACAACAGAGAAACACATCTCAAGAATATTTGTGCTATTTCAACAAAAAAGCTGAAGAGATGCTTGGCTGTAAGGCTGTCTTCTGTTCCCATCAAAGCACTGACTCTATATTACAAATGTGGGCAACCTTCCTCCCTTATTTCTCTCAGTCAAATCCTGCAAGACCTCCTTGAATACCCTCCAGTCCAAACCACACAGAAGAATGCACCAGATCTCCTTGTGACTAACCAGGATTGGCTGAAGTTACAAGCAGAACTGCATGCAAGAGACTGGCATTCAAATCAGCAGTTCTGGGGCAGGCATGTGAAAAACAGAATTTTCTGCACCAATGTGATACAACACATATATGTATTTATATACACACACCCATATATATGCAAACAAACATGAATTTCTTAGATATATATTGCACAGAAAATTACTGAAGGAAGATCTATAATCAAAATTCTGCGAAATGAATTTCCAGTGTTGTAACAAAGAATAAACATGAATGTCAACTCCCACTTAGAAGAAACTGTCTCCATCAGGTGCCTTATTCCTCCAGTGCACTGGCAAAAATGAACAGTTGTTCAAGTGCAACCTATGCTGCAAAACTAAGTTCCTTAATTTAATGTTTTATCACTAGACAGTCACCTATTGGAGACATTCTCAGCTCTGATGCTTTAAATAGACCAGTCTGATAGGCTACCCTCTAGTTTTCTGTGGCATTTAACTTCCATTAATACTATCAATGATGTTTAAGCCTTCCACCCACATTCCATCTCTCTTAGTTAAAGTGTTTTGGGTAAAATCAGGAAGAAAGCTCGTTTCCTTTTAAGACCTTACTGCAGGCATCTTGCAGCTGAAGAAAGGGGGGGGAAACATTCCATATTCCAAAGCTGCTTCTATTAGCTGGTCTGAAAATTATTCTGTGGGGAAAGAAAGGACACTATGCAATCTTGGGGAAACAAATCACTGGCAAATCAATGTGGCAACAGCACAAAGATAAGTCAGATGATGTACAAAGATAAGTCAGGCAGGAAAAGACTGACTGAAACCAGGCACCTTCTGAAAACAAGGAGTGGCCTGACTTCAAGCAAGGTATCTGCCTCATGATTTCTGAAAAGTGATTGAAAAGTCTGAGTCTGCCTTTTCTTTATCTGTTTAACACCTATTTAGAGTGTAAAATATAATGCTGCCTGGTAAATGGTTTCAGCTACATGATAATATCATAAACATCTTACTTTGATCATCTGTTGTAATCATTATTGCGTAGGCTTCTAATGGACCATTCAGTGGATCAAAATCAGAGAATTCAACAGACAACGAACTGTGACTGATGGCCTTGACTGAAGGAACTTCAGTTGGAGGAGGTGGGTCTGCCAACAAAAATATTTTTTTGTACGTTAAGCACTGATAAAAGTTTTATGAACAAGAAAAGGTTGTGATACCAACACAGTTCACATAATGCATATTTATTGTGCCTCACATTAGACTACGAATTAATAGAGTGTTCTATTCATACTCTGCAAGCTGATAATGTAGTGCATACCAAGTCTGGTATTCTGCAATTATGAAGTTAATATTTTTGTCCTACAAGTATCTTTCATGCTCAGATCTTAATGCTTACCAGTAATGCTGGTGTGACACAACTTGCCCACTGGAGAGCTTTCAGTGCCATTTGGAAGAGTTATGATAGTAACATTATAGGTGCTGAAAAAATTTAAACGTCCTGTTTGGAAGGTTTGCTCAAAGCCTTCCACCATGCAGCGTGGAGCCGATTCTTCTCTTACTACTTCAGAAGTGCTTATATTATATATTTTGATTCCGAAGCCAGAGTTGTTACCAAAAGGACATTTCCACTTCAGCATTAGGAAAGGCTGCTTGGCCACTGGTTCACACTGAAGTGAATCCACTGAGACAGTTACTGCCAAAAGAAAAAAGAATAACAAAAATGGAGGAGTAAGAAATCAAGCCTTGCCCTTAGATAAAGCTGTGTATTTGTATGTTATATATATAAATGCTTGTAAAATTTCAGTATTCCCTTCCCCTTTTTAAAAGATGCCTACATGGCATCTACTGCCTACACAAGGACTTGTTACCCTATGAGGAAGACAACTATTTAACACAATACACAGACCTATTCTGTGCTCTTTACCTCCTCTGCAGACAGGGTTACTGGGAAAATTCAGGCTGTGTCTGTCAAGATCAGCAACATTTTCAAAATACTGTTCAACTCTTTAACATACTACTCTAATAACATTTTTACAGTAGTATGTAGACTGCCACTAAATCCATCTATAATTATGTAAAACTCTTAGTGGCCAACAAATAAGAAAATTAGTTTAATCTCTGTCCATTAAGAGCACAGCAGTAGCCATCCTTAAAAGTAGCAACTATAACAAGTCAGTTTGGGTGAGAGTCTTCTAAGACATAGTATAAAAAATGCAACCTTATGACCAGATACAGAAAGATACTTAAAAAGTAATGTAGCAGGACCACTGAGAAGAAAGGTTTCTCTAAACTAAACATCTTGTAAAACTTGGCCTTCAGGACCAAAACACTTATAAACCTACAATTACAACACACACTAAATTTATTTCCTCTATCAGTAAGGAAGTATTTGGTACTTTCAAATACAGAGGTTATAGACTCACCTATTAAATTATTTTGTTGTTAGAAGGGGTATTATTTTAAGAAAATAAGGAGAAGCATAATTGTGTACCAGAAGAAACAGATTTAGTAAAAATAGATGTGGGTGACTGGGACTTACCTCTACTGCAATTTATAAATATTTATTTTTCTTCAGTAACACTGTCAGCTACTCCTACAAATACAGTGAAATTATAGGAGATTACAGACAAACCCTGGAACAGCACCTCTGACACCTGGTGACAATGGATGCCTGGAATCTAGATTCTAGAGGAATCATGACTTCTGACCTCTATACTGTAGGAACAGTCAGATAAAGTACCATCAGGGCTCCATGGGAAATGTCAGAGACCAGCATACTCTACCCCAATAAGGAAGAAAATGCTGAGCTCTGTGAAAGTCAAGAGAAAACTCCAGAAACAGTCAGGCAAGCTGCATTTTCAGAGTACCAGCAACTCTCCAAGTTCATCCCAGAGCCCCTTTGGAAAACCCATTCAGGAGCTCTGGGCCAGATTCATTTCACCTCAGTCAAAATGGGACAAAACAAAGGAAAGGACAAGGCAGCACATGATCACAACAAGGAGGAAAAGTCACAATGCCTAACATGAAGAATGCAGAAATAACTCAGCCTTCTCCTATCTGCTGATGGGCTGAGCAAAGCAGCAGGGCTGACAGCCACACCATCCCGTGCTGCCCAAGATCAGCTGCATCCATGGGCCCTCCAAAGGGGGGAGTTCCCCAGGCACAATGCACACTCTGTGGGAAGCCTTCCACATAAGAACCTGAGGACCTCACCCAGGAAACAGAGGGCAACAAAATCCCCTGGACAGATCCCCCCTTCCACACATTACCATTGCTGACTCCGGGTAGGCTGTGTGCAGCACTTCTGCCTAACATAATATTGTATTTCAAAGCCTGGGCAGGTGGGGAGAGCTCTGGGCTCCACAGGAAAGCACAGGCCACTAGGAACAGGGATGCAAGAAAGCATGACTTACATGTATACAGGTCTTTGGACACTCCTCCTCCTTCTGTCTCATGATCAGCTGCTACAGCAAATACTGTGAAGCTGTACAGTGTCCCAGGGATTAACCCGGTAATTTCTGCTTTGGTTTCATTGGATGTCACACTCCTCACAAATGTACCATTTGTACCATTTACAACCTCTATCCTGTATGTGTAGGAGTCAGAAGCGCTGTCATTCACCACCCATTTTAAGGTGACGGAAGTCACACCAATGGATTCTGCCTCAAGATCAAGAACCGGGCTGGGCCCTGTGAAAGGCAAAGCAACAACTCATTAACCTGCAGGAACAGCTGCTCACAGACATGGAAACAAGAAACACAGCCACACCAGGGCTTCATTTCCCTCACACCACTCCTGGTCCAGCAGAGTGCAGGAGCACCCCAACAACATCACCAGGCATTCCTGGAGGCTGTTGCACAAGGGGGCAGCTAAGATAGAATTGATGGAATGTAACCTTCAGTGTAATTCATCTCCTTTTGACACTCTAAAGCAGAACACATGATTGCAATGCCAGAGCTCCCAGGATTTTGCTCAGAAATTCAGATGTTGGTCAAGAGAGATACAAGGCTGTAGGGGGACTGGAGATAGGAGATGGTGGTCCATCTGTGTACAGTAAAAGGTAAGGAACTTCATATATGACCAGAAGAGGAACAGAGGTGATGAAAGTTGGCAAAGGAACAGCTTGCCTAGGTCATGCTATGAATGCACTCCTGAGCCATTGTTCTCTAAGGTTTATTCTGCCCCAGTCACAGGGCCCCAGATCACAGTACCTCTATATGGGAGCCCTTTAAAAGAATGTTCTGAGGCCCTGATCCTCCAAGAAGTGAAGGCAATGGATCCACCCACAAAAATCCCAGGCCAGAGAGAAAGTTCTTGGGAAGAGTTTACTGTGTCACAGGCCTTGGTAACCAACTTCAACAATCATTGTTTTTGAGGTGTTTGTTTTACTCTGTTTTTTCAAAGAAGGCCATGTCTTTTACACAAAAACATCTCTGACTGCAGGCAGGAAAAGCACGGCACCTTTGCCTGCAACACTATTAAATTTCAGGCCATGGGCAGGTGGGCAGAGCCTCATACTGCACAGCAAAGCACAGACCACTAGCAACAGCAATGCAAGAAACTGTGACTTACTTGTATACAGATCTATGGACACTCCTCCTCCTTCTGTCTCATGATCAGCTGCTACAGCAAATACTGTGAAGCTGTACAGTGTCCCAGGGATTAACCCGGTAATTTCTGCTTTGGTTTCACTGGATGTCACACTCCTCACAAATGTACCATTTGTACCATTTACAACCTCTATCCTGTATGTGTAGGAGTCAGAAGCGCTGTCATTCACCACCCATTTTAAGGTGACGGAAGTCACACCAATGGATTCTGCCTCGAGATCAAGAACCGGGCTGGGCCCTGTGAAAGGCAAAGCAACAACTCATTAACCTGCAGGAACAGCTGCTCACAGACATGGAAACAAGAAACACAGCCACACCAGGGCTTCATTTCCCTCACACCACTCCTGGTCCAGCAGAGTGCAGGAGCACCCCAACAACATCACCAGGCATTCCTGGAGACTTTTGTATTAATAGCTGGGGAGCAGGGAATTGAGAATGAGCCATCTCAAGCATGATTCATTTTCCTTTCAGAGGCAACATCAAGAGGGGCACAAGGCCAGCCCAGTGCCACCACTTGTAGGGTTTCACCTGGCTAAAAGGTAGGCAGCGAGGAGAGAAAAGTGAAGGGGAAAAATGCCAGTGGTGCAACTCTGTACAGCAAAATATAAGGAAGATGAAATATCACTAGTGGAGGATTAGCAGTGATGAGAACCTGACACTCTGCTCTAATCCTCATGCCCTGCACTTCACTCCCATAGAAGAGAAACCATCACCAGACCCTCTGGAGACACTGTCTTTCTGCAGAGAAACTATTCTTTCTGCATTTTTAAAAGAGGGTAATTAGCCATTACAGACAGCACAGGAGAGACTTTTGGGCATTGACTGGTCAGTTAGGATCATACATGCAGGCACATTTCAGGAAAAGACAAGAACAGTCATCCATTTTCTTTCAAATGCACTGTGTGGAAAGATCAGGCTGGGCTACTGCCTTGGAAGCCAGCTCCAAAATGGCCCCTCCAACACCACATGTCAACACTTTTAATATTCAACATGGCAAGGTGCTGCATGGCCAAAGGAGTTCTCCTGATCTAGCACTGTCTGAATCTCTCTCCTGGCTGCACCACGACGGCAGCTATAGGCTCCCAGATCACACAAGTTCACCCACCACAATATGCTCTTTCTGGGAGCCTCTTAAAATGAGAATCTCGGGCCCCCCTACTCTAGGAAACAAATGCAAATGCCCCTTTCCCAAATTTGCAAGAGATCAGTGCTCAGGGAAAAGTCTCTTCTCTTCGTTGACAGTCTTGGAGGTAGCTTTACCAACAGCTTTCTACCAGGGCAATTCTACTTCTCCACTAACATCTAATACTTGGGGATTGGCCATCGCCAGCTCCAGGATGGAATCATCACCTCTGCCTGCAACAGTCTTAAATTACAACCCTTGGGTGGGTGGGCAGAGCCTCATGCTGCACAGCAAAGCACAGACCACCAGCAACAGCAATGCAAGAAACTGTGACTTACATGTATACCGGTCTATGGACACTCCTTCTCCTTCTGTCTTATGATCAGCTGCTACAGCAAATACTGTGAAGCTGTACAGTGTCCCAGGGATTAACCCGGTAATTTCTGCTTTGGTTTCATTGGATGTCACATTCTTCACAAATGTATCATTTGTACCATTTACAACCTCTATCCTGTACATGTAAGTGTTGGAAGTGCTGTCATTCACCACCCATTTTAAGGTGATGGAAGTCACACCAATGGATTCTGCCTTGAGATCAAGAACCGGGCTGGGCCCTGTGAAAGGCAAAGCAACAACCTGTCAAAAAAAAAGAAGTAAAGAAGAGCCACAACCACATTTCCCTATGAGCATCACTTAGAGCCAAGCATCACTTCCCTGTTTCAGGCATTCACACTGAGGCATCTCTGGAAGGTCATATGAGCTTTGGGGCATATTCTATTTCATTTCATATGCAACAATTACTTGTTTACACAGTGGTTTTCCAAACAGAGAAACAGATGGAAATCAGGGAAGGAAACAGTCCAAGCTGATCTTGGTCTGTTAACTCAAAATTGTGCCCATGAGTTTCAATTTGAGACCTTCAACCTAAACTCTCCTCAATATCAGGAAAAAGAAATGGGCTGCTTGAACAGGTCCAACAGCTGACATACCTTAGGGGGCTGTGTCTGCAAGCCCAACTCAGCACCAATTCCACACAGATAAAACTCATTTTAGTCAGCTTAGACAAGTTTATGGACTCAGTAGCAGCTCCAGGACACACTCCTCCAAATTGCTTTGTAGGGACATTGCCTGTTCTCTTTGCATTTCTGAGCTACACACAAAAGTAGTGTCTACTCCTGTCACATCTATCTAGTCTAGGGAAAAGGTGTCCTGGCATAAAGCCAGAAAGATCGGCACCACACTTGATAACGCAACCCTAGGAAGCAAGTCAGTCACAGCCCACAGGAACCTCAGCCCCAGACTCTGCAAAGAGCTCAAGAATCTTCAAGAAAAAAAAGCCTCAGTGACCATGGCACCACATCCCTGCACACCATATTTTTTGGTACGAGCTGTGATTCCCAGAGGTGTTGTGAGGGGTCTACTCAGCCCTCAAGTGTCTAGAAGTCATAATGTGGTAGCAGCTGGATCTCTACGTAGTCTTGAGCAGACAGGCTGATGAAATAACTGATTTGCAGGTGGCACATGCAAGCACAGAGACAATTTCAGTCCTTTCACAAACACCACATTATTCATGTGTGCACAGAGCTGGAGTAAAAAAGCAACGTCACAATGAGAAACAGGTTGAAGCTGGAAACCCAAAGTAAGAAAGCAGAACAATTTGCTACAAACAGCACAGATACTGGTAATTGGAGGCACCATTTCCTTACTTGTATACAGAGCTCTGGGCACTCCTTCTTCTTCTGTCTCATGATCAGCTGCTACAGCAAATACTGTGAAGCTGTACAGTGTCCCAGGGATTAACCCGGTAATTTCTGCTTTGGTTTCACTGGATGTCACACTCCTCACAAATGTACCATTTGTACCATTTACAGCCTCTATCCTGTATGTGTAGGAGTCAGAAGCGCTGTCATTCACCACCCATTTTAAGGTGACGGAAGTCACACCAATGGATTCTGCCTCGAGATCAAGAACCGGGCTGGGCCCTGTGAAAGGCAAAGCAACAACTCATTAACCTGCAGGAACAGCTGCTCACAGACATGGAAACAAGAAACACAGCCACACCAGGGCTTCATTTCCCTCACACCACTCCTGGTCCAGCAGAGTGCAGGAGCACCCCAACAACATCACCAGGCATTCCTGGAGACTGTTGTACCAGTGGACAGCTAAGAGAGAACTGAAGACAAGCCATTCTGAGTGGCATTTACCTCCCTTTGACACTCCAAAGGAGAAGCTTTGGCCATGTTGAAGCAGAGCTCCCAGGGAATCCAGAAAGATGGATAGGAAACAGATGGGTATGGTGGCAATGCAGACAATTTCAGTTTGGTTTATTGGTTGGTCTTTGGTTTAGTTATTGTTGTGGAGGATTTTTTGCTTTATGGTGGGGGGTTAGAGGGAGTTTGGTGTTTGATAAGTAAATAAATAAATCAAGGCTATGTTTTTTCTATACATGAACCATTCATTCTTAGCATCTGGCCCAGGTAAGTCTCCTATTAAGTTACAACCTCAGGCAGGTGGGCAGAGCCTTGTCCTATACAGCAAAGCATAGACCACTAGCAACAGCAATGCAAAAAACTGTGACTTACTTGTATACAGATCTATGGACACTCCTTCTCCTTCTGTCTCATCATGAACTGCTACAGCAAATACTGTGAAGTTGTACAGTGTTCCAGGGATTAACTCAGTAATTTCTGCTTTGTTTTCATTGGATGTCACATTCTTCACAGGTATATCATTTACAACCTCTATCCTGTATGTGTAAGAGTCAGAAGCGCTGTCATTCACCACCCATTTTAAGGTGATGGAAGTCACACCGATGGATTCTGCCTTGAGATCAAGAACCGGGCTGGGCCCTGTGAAAGGCAAAGCAAAAACCTGTCAGCCTGCAAGAACATCTACTCACAGACATGGACACAAGAAACATAGCCACACCTGTGCCTCACTGGGCAGCTGAAAGAGAACTGAAGACAGGTCATTCTGTATTACAGCTTGGTGGTCCCCGGGGGTCCATCTGGCCCCCGGGCCAGCAGCCGCCATAGGTGTCCTGGATAGTGCTGTGCTGATGAGGCGCAGCCTGTCTGGGCCTTCCGGCTAGCTCTGAGCGGCTGGCATCTTTAGCGAGCAATTGTGGAGTGATTTCAGCTCTTAGTGATTTCAGCTCTGTGCTCGCAAAGTGCCTCGGCAGACGCAGGGATGGAGAGAGGTGAAGGCTGTGTGGAGTTCTGCGGAGATGTCTTTATTGGCAGCTTCTGCAAAGGGTTCCAGTGACAGCTCTTCCGTCTGAACTGGGCAATGGTATGGGTTTATATAGGCTGTTGAGGGATCAGGATTTGTCCTATGGCTGGGGTTGAGGAGAATACAACCTATAGCCTTACAGAGAGATAACAGAGGTCTGATGTGCAGAAGAGGGGCAGCTCTGTTCCACTCATCATGACTCTGCATTTCTTATCTTAGGCTAGTGACTGCTATGGAGGCCTTGCAGGGCCTCTGACTGCTACAATTCTGAGAGCATTAACTTCCCTTTGACACCCCAAAACATAAGCACAGGCCATCACAGTGGTTGAACTCCTAATGCTTCCCTTGGGAATCCAGAGGTGGGCAGGAAAGTGATAGAGTGGAACGGAATATTTACTTATAAGGGACCTACAACTACCCTCATCCAACTACCTGACTACCTCATGCCTCACCAAAAGGTAAAGGGTATTACTGAGAGTACTGTCCAAATGACTCAAATAGAAGGGCTTGGGGCACTGACCACCTCTCTAGGAAGCCTATTCCAGTATTTGAACCCTCTGTCAGTAGAGAAATTCTTCCTAATGTCAAGCCTAAAGCTCCCCTGATGCAGGTTTGAACTATTCCCACTCATCATATCCCTGGACACCTGAGAATAGAGATCACCCCCTCCCTCTGCATTTCCCTCCTCAGGAAGGTGAGGAGAACAATAAAGTCACCCTCAGTCTCCTTTTGTTCAAACTAGATAAGCTCAAAGCCCTCAGCTGCTCCTTACAGGACAGGCACTCCAGCCCTTGTACCAGCTTTCTTGCCCTCCTCTACAGGCATTCAAGGACCTTCACATCCTTCTTCAATTGTGGGGCCCAGAACTACACCCAGTACACATTCAACTCCTGCATCCTTACTTTTGATAAATATGTTGAGCAGCCCTAGGACTGAGCCCTGAGGACAGCACTGGTGGCTGCTCACCAGCCAGACACAACCCCACTCACTGGAACCCTGGGAATCCTGCCTGCAGCCAGCTCCACACCCAGCTCACCATGAACCCCCTCATCCCATAGCTGGACAACTTGCCCAGAAGGATGCTGTGAGGAACAGTACCAAAAATCTCACTAAAATGCAGAAAAACTACATTCAGCACCTTCCCTTCCCCACCAGGTGGGTGACCTTACCACAGAAAGATCAAATTAATTAAATGGGACTTTCCCTTTGTGACCCATGTCACTGGCACCTGATGACTGCATTATTCTTTAAACACCTTTCAACAGTACTCAGTACAATAATAATAATAATAATAATTCTCCATAATTTTTCCAGGAACTGATGTTGGTCTAGCAGGCCTGCAGGTTCCTGGGTCTTTCCTCTCAGCCTCCTGTTAAATAGGAGTAACAGTGGCTGGCAGAGACCTCCCCAGGCTCCCAAGGCCTTTGGTAGCTGATGGAGAGGGGTAATGCTGTAACACCAGTGAGATCTTTCTGCACTCAGGGGTGAATCCCAACAGGCTCCATGGACTTGTGAACATTCAGCTGATACAGGAGGTCCCTCACAGTTTCAGGGTCCACAAGGGGAAAGCCACTGTCCCAGCTCTCATGGGCCTCCAGCTCTGGGGATTGGGCACACCGAGGTTTATCAGTATCACCAAAAACTGAGGCAAAACACACATTGAATGCCCCTGCTTTTTCTTCATCCCTATTAGACAGGTGACCATCTTCAACAAGGATCAGGCCAATGTTTTCTTTAGACCTCCCCTTGCTATTAATGTACTTCAAAAAGCCTTTCCAGTTATCTGAAAGAGCACTGGTCAGTTTCAACTGTAACTGAGCTCTGGCCCTTGGTGTCTTCTTCAGGCATAGACAAACTACAGCTCTGTAATCCCCCTGAGAGGCCTGACCTCACTTTCAGAGCTCATACAATTTCTTCATCCTCTGGAGCTCCACAAGGAGTTCCTTGTTCATCAAAGCTGGTTTTCTGCCCCTATTGCTTGACTTTTGACATAGTGAAAATGCCTGCTCTTGTGCTTCTAAAAGGCAGTTCTTAAAAACTGAACAGCACATGTGGATTCCTAAGTGTAAGAGGCTGTCTGAAGCCCCCTCGTTCTCCATTCTGTCTTCTGATTGCCACGAGAAAGACTCTCTTCCCCCACTACAGCTCTGGCTTAGAACAGGACACAGTGCATGTGGAACCACTGAACCGTCATGCTAGCTGTTCCCAACAAGGCCTGGCAAGAATTTGGCAAGGAGTTGGCAAGAACTTGGCAAAGACCTGACATGGACCCAGCATGGGACAGCCTGATGTGTGGCCTGCTTCAGATCTCCGTTCTTAAGCCGAATGAACTTTTGAGGTGACTCCCTTGGTCCTTCATTGAAGACCCCTCATCTGCCTCGTTACCACCATGACAAACAAAGACTGAGAACCCTCCTCCCAAGGACTGAGACCCCTACTACAGTGAGGGGGGAAAATTGGTGGTCTGACCACTAATGACATGACCTGTTTCCCTTTAGTAATTTCAATGGACTTATTCTTCATTGTGTTCATCTTGCTTTGGTGGTTTCTGTGGACTCACCTGTTCCCTCGTGGCGATTACAATGGACTTTCATTGTTACACTTGTTTCCCCCTCTTTTCCTTGAGGACTATAATTGAAACCCTGAATTCACGAGATCTTCGGAGACACCCCAACATGACAGACGGATCCCTATCATCCGGACCACTGAGGATCTCACCTGTGTTGGTAGCTATTCCCATCCCTCTGTTCTCTCTCTTCCATCTATCCTTTTATCTCCTTTCTGATCCCCCACTATCACATTTACTGTTTTGGCCCCTAATGAAGGTGCATTTGTTGTGATTAACTGACAGTCCCCTGCTGTTTGCCTTTGTTGCACTTTTGGGATCGGTGAAAAGAACCATCACGACACCCTGCAACAAGCGGATCATGACACTAAGACCTCAAAAGCAGATTCCGAGGGTAGGGTGCTAAGTAGTGCCCTGATCAAATTAAACTTTCCTGGACTCCAGGAGAGCAACTCTGCTCTCTCTTGTTATTCATTACATTGTAAATTTGAAACTTAGTCATTTAATGATCACCATAGCCAAGTCAGCCACCTACCATCTCCCATGAGTCCTACTCTATTTAAAAATACCAGCTCTAGGAGGGCATCCTTCCTAGCTGGCTCGCTATTTGTGACAAGAAATTATCTCCCACATGAAGAGATATGAGGACAAAGAGGGAGAGGAAGCAGGGTGGATTGTTTGCCTGGATTTTTTTTTTTAAACCAAGGATGTATTTCTTCCAAACCTAAAGACCACTCTGATTACTAGACATTCCAGATAAGGCTCCAGCAGTAAGACATCAGATCTATACACACAACTTTACATTGTAGCCCTCAAGCAGTTAGGAAGAGCTTTGAGCTGTCCACAATTTTCTTACTTGTATACAAGGTCTGTGGACCTTCCTTCTCCTTCTGTCATTATCGGCTGCAATAGCAGATACTGTGAATCAAGGCTATGTTTCTTCTATACATGAACCACACATTTTTAGCAGGTAAGGCTCCTATTAAAGGCTTCTATTATTACCTGGCCCAGGTAAGGCTCCTGTTAAATTACAACCTCAGGCAGCATGGGCAGAGCCTCATGCTGGACAGCAAAGCACAGACCACCAGCAACAGGGATGTAAAAAACCTGTGACTTACTTGTATACAGGTGCATGGGACTTCTCTCTCCTTCTGTCTCATGATCAGCTGCTACAGCAAATACTGTGAAGCTGTACAGTGTCCCAGGGATTAACCCAGTAATTTCTGCTTTGGTTTCACTGGATGTCACACTCCTCACAAATGTAC
Source organism: Vidua macroura (assembly GCF_024509145.1). Lineage (NCBI taxonomy): Eukaryota > Metazoa > Chordata > Aves > Passeriformes > Viduidae > Vidua > Vidua macroura. The sequence goes on from NC_071576.1 coordinate 48,925,916, forward strand.
CATTTGTACCATTTACAACCTCTATCCTGTATGTGTAGGAGTCAGAAGCGCTGTCATTCACCACCCATTTTAAGGTGACGGAAGTCACACCAATGGATTCTGCCTCGAGATCAAGAACCGGGCTGGGCCCTGTGAAAGGCAAAGCAACAACTCATTAACCTGCAGGAACAGCTGCTCACAGACATGGAAACAAGAAACACAGCCACACCAGGGCTTCATTTCCCTCACACCACTCCTGGTCCAGCAGAGTGCAGGAGCACCCCAACAACATCACCAGGCATTCCTGGAGACTGTTGTACCAGTGGACAGCTAAGAGAGAACTGAAGACAAGCCATTCTGAGTGGCATTTACCTCCCTTTGACACTCCAAAGGAGAAGCTTTGGCCATGTTGAAGCAGAGCTCCCAGGGAATCCAGAAAGATGGATAGGAAACAGATGGGTATGGTGGCAATGCAGACAATTTCAGTTTGGTTTATTGGTTGGTCTTTGGTTTAGTTATTGTTGTGGAGGATTTTTTGCTTTATGGTGGGGGGTTAGAGGGAGTTTGGTGTTTGATAAGTAAATAAATAAATCAAGGCTATGTTTTTTCTATACATGAACCATTCATTCTTAGCATCTGGCCCAGGTAAGTCTCCTATTAAGTTACAACCTCAGGCAGGTGGGCAGAGCCTTGTCCTATACAGCAAAGCATAGACCACTAGCAACAGCAATGCAAAAAACTGTGACTTACTTGTATACAGATCTATGGACACTCCTTCTCCTTCTGTCTCATCATGAACTGCTACAGCAAATACTGTGAAGCTGTACAGTGTCCCAGGGATTAACCCAGTAATTTTTGCTTTGGTTTCATTGGATGTCACGTTCGGCTCAGGTGTATCATTTGTAGCATTTACAACCTCTATCCTGTATGTGTATTGGTCAGAAGCGTTGCTATTCACTATCCATTTTAAGGTGACGGAAGTCACACCAATGAATTCTGCCTCCAGATTATACATCAGGTTGGATCCTATGAAAAGAGAAAAAAATTTTTAACCTACAAGAATATTTACTGACAAACACATACAATGCTCTGCTCCCTGCCATATCTTGTCTCTCTAAAACAGAAATCAGCCTGGGAAAACAATCAAGCCACCCTTCTCTACTGGAAGGCATACTTGCAAGCTCTGCTCTCTACCCCAACTTCTTGAGGTTCACTTGACCTGAAGCAGTAAAGCCGTCTAGGTGCAGCAGTGATTTCTGTGCTGACTCAGCTGTGAGCTTTATGCAGTGTGCTGACGAAGACTGGGACACACAACATGCTGTCATTGTTTTCCTAAACTAGATATCCCAAATAGAGGAGCCTTTCTAGCTGCAAGATTCACACACCTGTCCTGCACATACGTGACACAGAACATTCTATACTAGGCAGAGGTCTTCAGCTGTACCCCATCATTTATGCATTTCCAATCTGTATGTCACAGTGAGTTGAACTATTAACCTGTAACCTAAAAAGCCATAGTAAGTAGGGAAGGGAGTCTGAGTCTAACATGGATAAAATCATTCCAAGGCCATGCAGCAACCACAACATGAAACTGCACTCCCAGTCAGGTGTGCAGATGCATTTCCTGGCCTCATTCTCTACTGCAGTAAAGCAGTTGGATTCATGCCCCTGCAATGCTGAACTAGAGTTCAGGCTAAAAGTGCTATCACGATATAGAAGTGCAAAACACCCCAAATATTCACATCCCAGTCACATTCCAAACTATAAACGTGTTACAGTGCTTAGATCACCTCTTGTCTCATCAGGTGATGATGCAGCCCCCATCACTCTTCCACTTGCAGAGTTTACTGATAAATCATCATTACTACTGGTTGCTGGTTCTGCAGTTGCATTTTTTGAGCTGCAATCCTCGGTGCCTGGAAGAACACAAAACTCTGTCTTTACAATACTTCTGAACTTTCCATTTGCAGAAGTACAGTCAGTTATAGATATCATGAACAGACCCATAGTCACTTCTATTTTTCCAGTTCTACAGAAACCTCACTGCACGTTTCCTGGTTTTACCCCTTTTCCTGGTTTCACCTCTTAACTTCTGTGAGATTATAAGAACTAGATTCAAGTGATTGTCACATTATTTCAGCCATCTACTGACTCTACAATATGGTTTGGATGAAAGCTATTATGAACTCTTTTCAGTCCAGTTTTGCTTAAAAGTAGTTAAAACAACTTGCAGCCACACTCCGTGTGTGCGTTTTCTTCATGTATTATCAGAAGTTTTGTTTAACCTAGCATAGCAATTTTGTTTCTCCCCTAAACATATTCCCCTCTTCCCCTCTCATATTCCCACAATGTGTTCCCACAAGTAAGGCTAAAAGTAAGGAAGAGACATTGCTCTGTATCTAGCACCAGAAATATTACATCAACTGTACAGTCCAAAGAATAGAAAGCATTGATTCAGACCCTAAAATTTAAAGGCTAACTCATTCTAAGTCTAATATTCAATATTAAGGTAGAACTTCTTTGCACACACTTTCAGAAGTTTCTGACACATGAAAATGTGTTATCTTGACCAGTACAGCAGTTCTAGACTCACTTCAGAAATTCTTTAAAAGCATAATTTTGTGTGTCTTTTGTTTTTGGGGTTTGTTTGGTTTTTATTGCCTTTAAGTGTATTTTCCTATCTTTCTAAGCACATTACACCTGCACTTGATTTTACCAGAACTCTCTACAAACTGAAAAGCAAAGGGATTTAACTACAGATTTATATTTTTAAATACCTTTAAATGCACTGTAGGTATTACAGTCACTAAAAGAATTTAGTACATATTTTTAACTGCTATTTCTAAAAATTCTTTCCAGGAAGCTTTTTTTTTTATACTTTGCTGATACTGCTTGATCTTTCTTAAAAGCGACTAAAATCAGGAGAGTTATATTAAAAAAAAAAAAAAGGAAGCAAGCAACAGAATGATACTTACAAGCAATTGTACATCTGACCTGGAAAACAAAAACAATTAATAGAAATTAAAACTACTGGAAGCTCAAATAAAATAAGGAGTGGTTTAATTAACATGAGGGAGGAAGAAATCTGTTTTAAAAACTCCAGATTTTTCAATCTGCAAAAGGCATACATAAAATACTACTGACATAAAAATAACACCAAAAAAAATTACACCAAACTAGTAGAAAAAAAATCTAAGCATGCTGGTAAAATGTTAGTTTCCACATTCTAAAAAGAAGCAGTTTATTTTGTCACCAAAAAAAAAAAAAGTTTGAATAACATAAGCTGGTTATTTTGCACATATAAATTTATAAACCAAACCTGTAAGATCTTAGTTAAAACACACTTTAGTTAGTATCCTTGACAACTTCCCACTGAAGAATGGCAGATGTCAATTAGGCCTTTCTTGCTAATAAGATTTTTCCTTTAATCCTTTTGCTGCATAAACCTTCTTATTACTTCTCACAAAAGTGTTTTTTGCATTTTCTGAAGCAAACACAGGGTGGCCAAAGTTCAAAACACTTGATACATGCTCTGAAGTCCGGTTTATACATGTGCACACATCCATAACATATCAGCAGTTGCCATTTAACTGCAGCCTGAAACTCCTTTGCTGGTAATACTGACAAACACAGCAGATTTTTGCTTTGAGGATGATTTTTAGCCTTCAAACTTTGTACTTTGCTTCCAAATAGCCGTTTCCCTTCCTGCTGGAGTGAGAATTGGCCCATAAATTGTCATATTAACGTCCCTCCAGGCAGCACCACAAAATGCTGCTTAGAGGAGTGAAGTAAAAGCCCCAGACTGAGGTCTGCAAGAAGCAGTCTTACCTAAAGCACTTGGAACTTTTGTTTCCTCTACCCTCATGCAATTTCTTAGCTGTTTGTGCAATTCCACGAGTTAACTCAAAATAAGCAGCTATCTCCCAACACCCTAATGCAATGCTTGAATCCCAAATCACTCACTCCTCTAGCTATCATGTTGCTGGTGCCACAAGGAGCTCCAGCAGCCATAGCTCCTGAGCCAGTCACGTGTCCAAGCAGACACACCCTCAAAAAGTAGTCAGAAAATACCATTAAATCTTATTCCTGTGATGGTCTCAGTGCCATAGCAAGAAGAGTTTGGGCACTGTTCCTAGGAAAAAAAAACATTTGTAAGGTCTTGTCTAGCACAGCCCTATGGACAACATGGCACACAACAGACATGACATGGGATGTCCTACATACATGTGTGAGGCTCCTCCTCAACCTGAGCTTTTGAGAGCTCAGCCAAACTGCAAGGCTATACAGGAAATGAGGAAATACTTGCCTGCACCCAGGTCAAGAGTACTTCTGCATTCCTTCCTAAAGTGTCTGAGGAAGAAGAGCTCGAGAAGGCAACAGCCACTCTGAAGGCAGGAAGACACTACTGTGTAGTGTCCAGAGAAGAAAAGCTAAGCTGTGTGGAAACAGCTGCTGAATATTGAGCAAGCGGTGAGATCCCCTGAAATGCAGGGCAATCTACAAGCAAAGCCAAAAGGATGTTATGTTTATTAAGAAAGGGAACTCACAAGAAAAACAAAATCAACAAGAAATGCCACAGGACTAAGCTATAGCAATTTCTGCAGCCCTACAGGCAAAGAATCAAGAGCCTGACATCATTCACAACCTATCATCCCTCAGTTACTTTCTCTTCTGTAGAACTGAAAATAAACTTTCTGATCTCCTTCACTGTAGGAGGAGGGGTTGGGGAAGTCAGTCTAGGGTTGCCATGGGAAACAGCAGTTGTATGAGTTCTCCACCCCCTTTTGGAAGAGAATTGTACCCTCCCCCTGTCCTGTCAGTTATTGTTCAAGTCTGCCCCTTAGCCTAGAATCTTCTCTGTTCCACGTTTTCCCTTTGGTTCTTCCACCAAGAACACTCCTTTCCCTTTTCCCCACTGGTTAATGTTATATTTCCCCTCCCTTTAGCCTTCTCCTGATTGTACCCTCGAATGCTAAACCCTCCTACCCCTACGCAGTAAAAGAATCCTCACCCCGCCCTTCGGGGCTCTCGGAATCTGCCTCCCTTCTGCTTCGTTGTGTCCCTGTTTGCCCCTTCTGCGACCCTTCAATAAACGAGCAGGATTTCAGCAGCCCGAGCGTCCCTCCCGTTCTTCTGGTGGACCCTCAGATGTACCAGCTATCCGAGCTTTGTGCCGAGTGGCTAAAAGCCCCCACGGCTCGGCGACTGGCTGCCCGAACAGGGACGGACACCAGCGGGTCCAGTCCTTGACCGTCTCCTGGAGATTGCCTGCTCTGTGACCAGCCTTCTCCAGGATTGCAAGCGGCGTTCGGGACCAGTTCCAGGGACAGTCGCCCTTTCAGTTCGGAAGGCTTCTGTCTCCTGGGTTCTGCTGATAACCGACGGACTTTCAAGCTGCGCGGCAGCGGCAACGCCCTCGGACCAGCAGAAGTTCCACCAGACCCCTCTTCGATGTCCCCGTTTTAGGCCTGTGTCCTTCAGAGGTATGCTTATCTCGCTTTTTCTTACGCCTGACTAGGCTTCAACTCCCTTTTTTGTTTTTTTGGTTTTTTTTTTCCTTTTCGAAGAGGGTGATTTAGCTGTGAGACCTGATATAATGGGCAACCGCCTGTCTCCAGCTCAACGGGAGTTTTATATCCAAATTAAGTCCCACCTTGTTTTAGGGAACATTTCTTTTAATAAGAGAGATTTAAAGCCTTTTGTTAAATTTATTTTTGAACATTTTCCTGCTACTACACGGGAAGATGTTTTGATGCCGGATTTCTGGGGAAGAGTTGGGAGAAAGATTTACGATTTACAAGTTCAGGAGAGGATTTCAGTCGGTCGTTTTTTTCCGCTTTTTCATTCCATTCTTAATTTGTTAAAAAAGAAGGGAGAGAGTTGGGTCCCCAGTTCACCTACCTCGTGTTCCTCCCCCCGCAATCCTATTCCCTCTTCCCCTAAGGGCGGATCGGGAGACAGATCCTGCCATACATCGGCACAGAGCTGCTGCCGCCTCTCTGCTGCTTCCCGATCCTCCCTGTCCCATTCGTGTGTTGGGACTGGCCACCCCAACACACGTCATTCCTGTTCCCTCCACCCCAGAGACCCTAATCCTAGTTTGAAACCCTGTTGCTCTTTAGAGGACTTAACTGAACAAATAGGACAAAATGGCGCCTGCCTCATGGCGAAAAAAGACCAGCCCCAAGATGGCGCCCCTCCTTCTCCTTCACTCCAGAAAATTCCTGCCGTCTCGCCCCCGCCTCCTCCCCCCCCTCCGTCGAGTGCCGCCCCTGCATCGGGACCCGTCCCCTCCTTCCCTCTGACCACACCCCTGGGTGGGCCCCCTGTGGCTGGGACCAGCCCCCAAGTGGGCCCAGCCCCCGTGGGTGGGAACCCCCCACCAGAAAGTCACACCCCGGTGGGTGGGTCGGGACACGCCTCCTCCTCTTCTGCCATTGCCAGTTCCCACTCTACCGGAACCAGGAGGAGGCCTGGCCGGAAGCAGGCCATCCTGGCCTGTCAGAAGCACGGTCTCCGGGACCCACCGGCCAGGGGGAGGCACCGTGCCCTAACCCAGCCTGCTTCATCCTCGGAAAAGGATGAGGAGAGTGGCAGCCCCCGGCATTCCAACAAGTCGGGGGGGGGTTGGGCAAAGATCAGAGAGGAGGCAATTAAGGATGGGGATTTGGAATTGGCACGGGACTTGGGCAGCTTTGCGGCACCGGTCATCCTCCGGCGGGGGAGGGAGCCAAAGTGGGAGCAAATTCCATACGCTGAGGTGAAGGAGTTAAGGAAGGCTGCCAAAGATTACGGCAGAAACTCGCCTTTCTTTAAAAATGTGCTGGACTTAACATTTGCTGGACGTTTGCTAGTCCCCCATGATTTAAAGTATATTGCTAAGGCACTGTTTTCTCCCACCGAATGCGACCTCTGGGAGATTCATTGGAAAAAACTGTTGAAACCACTCCTGCGCAAGTATGATCTCGCAGAGGTGGTGGGAGTGGGGGACGAGGCAATGGAAGCCCTTGCTGGAGAAGGGGAGTTCAGCAGTCCGGAGGACCAAATTCTACTAGCACAGGAGCTGCTTCAGGACATAGCAGCAGCGGGAAAGGAGGCAGTCCTGAAGATACCGGATGGTAAGACCCCCCTCCAAAACTTTTCTTCTATCATGCAAGGGCCTGAGGAGACTTTTATTACTTTTGTTGATAGACTGAAAGAGGCCATTGAGAGACAAATAGACAACGCAGAAGCTCGTGCAGAGCTTCTACGAAAGATGGCCATTTCTAATTCTAATTCGGAAACAAAAAAGATTCTCCGTGCACTACCTTAGGACCCTGAGCCCACCATCTCTCAGATGGTGGAGGCTTGCACAAAGGCAATGTCAATGGAGCACACAGTGGCCCTGGCTGTCAGCAAAGGGGTGGGAGAGGCCATGATAAACTTACAAAATACGCGCTGTTTTAACTGTGGTCAGCTGGGTCACATCCAGGTGAACTGTCCCCACTGGCCACAGATTCAACAACCTATCTTGCCCCCCCCAAGACCATATCCTAGGAACCCATTTTATCAAGATCACCAGTTTCATCTACAGCTACAAGGGTACCAGCCAGCGGGAAACTGGCGGCGGAGCGCGAGGAGGGGCCGCGCGACGACACCAAGTGGCCCTTCTCAGCATCCCAGCCTTCTGACCATCAGGGAGGACGAGTGGCCGCGCGGCCAAGTCCAGCAGTTCAGCGCAGCCACGAGGACGGACTCCGCCTCTTCCGCCGGACAGGTACCCTAAATCAGGGCAATCGTCGGGTCCTCCGCAGCAGCGTCACCATCTCTCTCCAGGATGAGGACCTGACGAGAGTTCCTGCTGGGTTCCTGGGCCCCCTCCACGACTGTCGGGACACCACCGTGCTCATCTTAGAAGACTCTTTCAACACGCCGAATGAAATCACCATCTTACCTGAGGTAGTGTGTTTTCCACCAGGAGAGGAGATCACCGTCTCTGTCATTTGTAACCACCCGCCATTTACTTTAAGGAAAGGAGATCCTTTTGCTTTGCTTTACGTACTGGACACCCACGATGACCCGGACACAGAGAGACATGTTTTCTTCACCCAAAATGTATGTAAAGAAAGACCATTAATTGATGCCAAACTTTCTTTCCAGGGAAAGTCGGTGCAGATGCGGCTCATGGCAGACACAGGAGCTGACGTGACCATCATCCCCCAGGCGAGGTGGCCCAGCAACTGGGAGCTTGTGCCCCCTTGCGGCAGGATCTCTGGTGTGGGCGGAGCGGTCCACTCTCTGAGGAGTAGGCATCTTGTGTGCGTGGAAGGTCCAGAAGGACAATTGGCAACGGTGAGACCTTTTGTTGTCTCTTCAAACATACTATTATTAGGAAGGGATGTTTTATCCCAATGGGGAGCCCGCCTCGACATCCCTAGCCCTTCGTGGGATTTTTAGTGTGGGCCACTGCAGAGCGCACTTCCCCACCCCTGACCTGGAAAACCAACACACCGGTCTGGGTGGATCAGTGGCCCCTTCCATCAGAAAAATTGAGTGCGCTTCATAAATTAGTAGACGAGCAAGTGAAACTTGGGCATTTAACACCTTCTACCAGCCCTTGGAATACCCCTGTCTTTGTAATTAGAAAACCTGGCACAGACAGGTGGCGCCTGCTCCAAGACCTGCGAAGGGTTAATGATGTGATAGAAGATATGGGTCCCATTCAACCAGGCCTTCCGTCACCTTCTATGCTCCCCAGAGACTGGCAGCTAGCAGTGATAGACATCAAAGACTGCTTTTTTAACATTCCGCTCTACCCCGGGGATGCTCCCAGGTTCGCCTTTTCTGTACCATCATTGAATAGGGCTGAACCTTTTAAAAGATATCATTGGACATCCCTGCCTCAGGGGATGAAAAATTCCCCTGTGCTCTGTCAGACTTTTGTAGCGCAGATTTTATCACCTGTGCGTCGGCTTTTCCCTGAGGCCATCATCCTGCATTACATGGATGATGTGCTAGTTTGTGCTTCTGACTCGACATACCTAAAGGCTACACTGGACAAGACTATTAAGGCTATCAAAGCTGCAGGGCTCCAGATAGCGGAAGAGAAGATCCAATTCTCAGCACCATGGAGGTACCTGGGATTCCTCATCACAGGAAGGACAGTGACGCCACAGACACTGACCATCAACGAGGATCCGAAGACACTGCGAGACCTTCAGCAGCTGTGCGGAACGATCACCTGGATCCGCCCCCTCCTGGGACTGACAACTGAGGAGCTGTCACCTCTCTTCTGTCTGCTTCGAGGCGACGGAGACCTCGCCTCACCGCGCAAGCTGACATCTGCCGCGCGGGAAGCCCTGCAACGGGTTGCTGTTGCTCTGAAGTCTCGCCAGGCACACCGTGTGGTCCGGACCCTTCCCATGAACTTCGCGGTGTTGGGTAAGTGCCCCCACCTCCATGGACTTCTCTTCCAGTGGGAAAACAGAGCATCTGATCCCCTGGTCATCTTAGAGTGGCTCTTCCTACCACACCAGCCCTCTAGGACGATCACAACCCCTGCAGAATTGCTAGCCACATTAATAATGAAGGCACGACACCGCCTCCGAACCCTCGCAGGGTGTGATCCTGCGTGCATTTACTTACCTGTTACATTAGATCAATTGGACTCGTTGTTGCAAACTAATGAAACTTTGCTCATTGCTTTGGACAGCTTCCCTGGACAAATTTCGGCTCACTATCCTAAGCATAAATTGTTTAAGGATACATTGCATTTGGCCCCAAGAATGTTTAGAAGTAAAACACCAATTCCAGGTGCTCTCACAGTGTTCACCGATGGGTCGGGCAGATCCCACAAATCGGTGATCACTTGGAAGGACCCAGACAGTCAGAAGTGGGAGTCTGACGTCCAACTGGTTGAGGGTTCCCCCCAGATCGTTGAACTTGCCGCAGTCGTGAGAGCATTCAAAAAATTTCAACAGCCTCTGAATGTGGTCACTGATTCGGCCTATGTCGCTGGGGTAGCAGAAAGGGCCGAAGGTGCCCTCCTCAAAGAAGTTTCAAACAAAAATTTATACAGTTTACTCTCTGATCTCATTTGGCTACTTTCCCATAGAGAGCAACCTTATCATATCATGCACGTAAGGGCACACACCGATTTACCCGGAGAGATCACTGAGGGTAATCGGAAAGCAGACCTCCTAGCCATGTCAACACAAATATCCGCAACCACTTCAACCACCTTACCAGACATAATCCGGCAAGCACGGCTCAGCCATGCATTTTACCATCAGAATGCCCCGGCTCTTGTGCGACAATTTAAGATCTCGATAGCACAGGCAAGAGCCATTGTTTCTACCTGCCCGAGCTGCCAATCTTTTGCTCTCCCTTCCCTCATTACGGGGACAAATCCCCAAGGGTTGGGAGCGCTAGAGATATGGCAGACAGATGTAACACACTTCGAGCCGTTTGGTCGGATGAAATACATACATGTCTCTATTGACACGTTTTCTGGCGCAGTGTTTGCCTCCGTCCATGCAGGTGAAAAAAACAGGGATGCCATTAAACATCTTTTCATGGCATTCTCTACGTTGGGAGTCCCATCTCACATAAAGACTGATAATGGCCCATGCTATGCGTCAAAGCGCTTCGCTGAGTTTGCGCAACAGTGGGGAATTTCCCATACCACCGGAATTCCCCACAATCCTACAGGACAGGCAATAATAGAGAGGGCCCATAGAAATCTAAAAAGGCTCCTTGAACAACAACATGACCCGGACATTACAGTGAGCCCAGCCGAAAGGTTATGTAAGGCCCTGTATGTCCTGAATTTTTTAAACTGCTCAGAAAGGGAGCCTGACCCTCCTATTATCCGCCATTTTCACAATAACACCAGAGCGCAACTCGCCGAGAGGCCACCAGTCTTGATAAAGGACCCAGAATCCAAAGCTATCCAGGGCCCTTTCCCTCTAATAACCTGGGGGAGAGGGTATGCCTGTGTTTCTACAGATAAAGGACCAAGATGGATTCCGGGGAAATATGTCAAGCCCTTTGTAGAGGTGCCAGCTCAGCAAGACAATGTGTCCTTGGTGCAAACCACCGAGAACACCTCATCGCTGGACGGAGTTTCCACTGCCTGGAAGAGGAGGAGAAGAAAGACCGTTCCTCCCAATATCGTCACACGTGTCATGATTACCCGGAGATATTTTCCCCCGCTGAACTCTACGTACCCAATTACCCCATCGCCCCCTGTGCCCTTTCCTTTCCCCTAACCTCCCCTTTCCCTCAATCCTTATCCCTTTTCTCTAATTTTATTTAGTGCTTCTTTAATAAATAAAAACGGGGGAGGTTGGGGAGGGACCACTGAGGAAAATTTATCATTCAAGTTATGCTTTCTTTTATCACAAGACGCTGAGGATGACTGCCGCCTTGAGGACACCTCTGAAACATCTGATGCTCCTGATCGTCATCATCTGGCTGTCACCGGTCAGGAGCTGGATAGTCCCACAGCTGAGAGAAAACATATGGGTCACGCTGGCAAAGTCCTTGAAGCAGGACAACTTCTGCATGGCCATGGGAAGTGTGGACAATCCGTTATCCACGTGCCTGGTAGGAGTCCCCCTGTCGCCAAACGACTATCCATATGCAGGAAAAAAACCTAATCCTGTGGACACCTGGGATGAGTGGACGAGGATTCTGCCACATGCACCACAGGAGCCCCAAGAATTGAATCTATTGGGCTCCTCTCAGGCAACATATTGTGTCAGGTTTAGGTACCAGCCCTCCCAGAAAGACTGGGATCAAATGGCTAAACTCCACTCGGCTGGTGCCCAAGAAGTAAAAAGACACGATGTATCTCCCCACGATCGGAGATACCATGCAGCAAATTGGTGCAATTACACCTCGACCATCGTATCTAGGTCCTCCTCAGTTCCCAGGGTGCTCCCCAGGGGGGTTTTTCTCATCTGCGGCCACAGGGTGTGGGCAGGGATTCCCTCCCAAATCCAGGGAGGCCCCTGCAGCCTTGGGCAGTTTACCACACTGACACCGAACAAAACCCAAATTTTAAATTGGAAAAATGAAAATAAATTGGCTTGCAAAAAGAGATCCTATAACCAATTCGACGAAAATTGTGATTCAAAAATTTACAATTGGGGAAAGACGAAGAGAGTCACAGTATCCATATTTTTACTGTGGTATGCTGCAGCAAAGGCCCTCGGTGAGCTTTCTCACCTCAAGTGTTGGCTCAGTAAGCAGGCCAACGCCACATCCGCTGCCCTTTCCGACCTGCTAGCGGACGAAGAAGTCACCAGGCACGCCACACTGCAAAATAGGGCTGCTATTGACTTCTTACTGCTCGCCCATGGCCACGGCTGTGAGGACTTTGAAGGAATGTGCTGCTTCAATCTGGCATCAAAGAGCACATCCATCCAAGCTAATATCCAGCGGATCCAAGAGCAAGTTGACGACCTCAAGACTGAGACCTCGAATGTAGATCCTGTGAATAAACTACTATCTCAATGGGGTGTCCCAGGGTGGGTTGCTATCATCCTCAAGGGACTCTTTTGGATCTTTCTGATAATGTTCATTATCTCGGTTGCTTTATTTTTGTTTAGACGTATGTTGCTTAAAACTTTGGGAAGTGCTTATTTAATAAATAAAAACGGGGGAGATGTAGGAGGAGGGGTTGGGGAAGTCAGTCTAGGGTTGCCATGGGAAACAGCAGTTGTATGAGTTCTCCACCCCCTTTTGGAAGAGAATTGTACCCTCCTCCCCCTGTCCTGTCAGTTATTGTTCAAGTCTGCCCCTTAGCCTAGAATCTTCTCTGTTCCACGTTTTCCCTTTGGTTCTTCCACCAAGAACACTCCTTTCCCTTTTCCCCACTGGTTAATGTTATATTTCCCCTCCCTTTAGCCTTCTCCTGATTGTACCCTCGAATGCTAAACCCTCCTACCCCTACACAGTAAAAGAATCCTCACCCCGCCCTTCGGGGCTCTCGGAATCTGCCTCCCTTCTGCTTCGTTGTCTCCCTGTTTGCCCCTTCTGCGACCCTTCAATAAACGAGCAGGATTTCAGCAGCCCGAGTGTCCCTCCCGTTCTTCTGGTGGACTCTCAGATGTACCAGCTATCCGAGCTTTGTGCCGAGTGGCTAAAAGCCCCCACAGCTCGGCACTTCACAAATTTTGAGTTTAGGGGCACAGTATCCTTCCTGAGGAACAGGAACAACAGGTATTGTACAACATGTGAAACAGGTATGCCACTAGCAAATACCCTGAACCCCTCCTTTTTACCATCCCATTTCTTCCCTGCCAGCTCAAACATGGAACACGTTGATTCCTGTTTTATGGGCATCTGATCTAATAATAACGCAAATAATGATCAAGCTGCTTTAAATTTGGTTGTACTATCACATGTGGACCGTGGGCACCCTTTAATTAAGGATGGTCAAATAACCTCAAAAAGGAAAGTTACTAAAATTCCTGTCACATGATTAAGAAACTGCACCCTATCATTCTACTTCCTTATCACACCCTGGCAATACTCCCTCAAAATACCCTTCTGACTTTCCAGAACCCTATGTGCAAAATTAAATCTAAAAAATCACATCCCACTGGCAGCAGGCAGGCCTCCTTCTGAAACCCAAAACTACACAAAACAAACTATCCCATTCCCAAGCATCAGCCTGCCTGACTCAGTCGTTCCATGTTGTATTTTTCAACATCAGCCATGAACCAAACTGTTCTCCAACCTGATGTTATTACTTAGAATTTACACAAAGCATTTGCTTATGATTTCAGAGGATATTTGCACTGAACACCTGATTTTCCTTGTGTTTGCATTTAATACATCACGAGCCCTGCCATTTCTGCTTTTCTTTTCCAATGACATAAATCCCTATTATTCATCTATACAGTTAGGTAATTTTTAAAACTTTTGTGGAACTTTGGGTAGGGGTGGAACATCCTTAACCAAGAAAAGACAGAAAAATGCCAAATACTGACAATTTCAACTGAAAAACAAGAGAGAAATGTATACACAAATGTTGCATCCCGGAGTTTGGGTTTAGATTAGGGTTTTTAATTTATGTTAAAATAAGTCAAGTTCTGTAATCCCGCGTTTCCCCCGTGTTGTCCCCCCCCGCGGTTTCTGGCCCCACGCTGCCCGCTGCCAGCTCTTACCCCTGTGCTGCTCCTGTAACCACCCTGCCATCCGGCCCCGGGAAACCCCGTGCTGGCCACACGATCCCGCTCAGCCCGCGGCTCGGTGCCCGCCCCTGCGGGGTTCTCTGGTTGGTCGCGGTTGCTGGCGTCACTGCCACGGCAGCCGCCCCTATTGGGCGGCAGGCCGTGGATCCTCTCGCCCCACCCCTCCATAAAGCCCTATCCCGCCGGCAGTCAGACGCCATTTTCTCCCATGCGAGTGCTGGGAGCGGTCGCGTCTTTCCATCGAACCGCGCCGCGTGACCAATAAACCGTTCCTGCTAAGCACGGAGTAAATGGACAAATTCCTTCCTCTTTGCCGGGTCCCTAGTGCACGGTAACAGAGGCTGGCCAGCCCATGCACCCGAGACACGGAGCCGTGTCCGGGAACCCGCGGCAGCAAAACCCGGCAGCACGTGGAAGCTACGCCACAGCCGGGCTCTCAAGAGCCGCGTGCAGCCGGGGAGAGCGAAAACCCACGCCGCACACAAACCCATCGCTGTCATCAGCTATGGCAAATGAATATTTTCATGTGTCACACAGCCATGATCAAAGGGTTCCAGAGGAGCTGAGGAATTCATTTGAACCTGCACAAGGTCTATCCTGTGCTCTTTATGTGAGCAGTTTACAACTGACCAGGAGCTGGTGGTGTGTGATAAAAACTAAATTCAGCTCCATCCTCCTCATGCATACACTGGGTTGCCTAACTGAGGAATCAGTTGTTAATCTCACAAGTAATCTTATCCAGGAAAAATTAAGACATGGTGCAGGAAAACGTCTCAGTCACCCACTATTTTTTAAGAAGACCAAATCCCACTGATATTTGATAACTCAGAGTAAGATATTTCCAGGAGCAGGATTTAAAACATGCCAGCTCTACACATGCACTGGGAGAGCCACAGGAAAGACAGCAGTGCAGGACTTCAGCACAGCTTGGCTCTGCTGCCAAACTGTGTCCTCTAATGAAGTTGGGGTTCCTGCTCTGGGGAAAACCCTTGTGGACAGCAGCCAACCTACCTGCTCCAGTTTTCAAAACAAAACAGTATGGTTTGGTTCATGTAAATATAAGGTCAAAGGCTGGCTAAACAGTCAAAGTGAGCAAACCAAAAAAAATCTTAGCCAAAAAAACCCTTAACCACAAATCCTTTCCAAGAACACCACTTGAGGTTGCTCCTTACCGTTTCTGGTGTGCTCAGCACTGTGCACCTTGTGACTCAGATGCAAAAAGCCAGGGAGTTAATCGCACCCCTCTCAAAGCTGATCTTCCAGGTGTGTACCTTCAGATCTTATAGCCTCCACCCATCCATCCTACCAGGTTTGGAGGAGTTCCAAAATACCACCAAGCTATCACAATGGTCTCCAAACTGCTTCTCAACACCCTTTCACCAAAGTAGCAGCATAATTAAGATCACTGCCCCACGAGGCAGTACCCCTATCTCACACCTTTTTTTCCCCCTCTATGTCCAGCTATGATTAGTTGTCCCACAAGCATAACTGTGGGCTTCAGGACAAGCCACCATAAAGCACTATCATGATGGTTTTATGTCTCCAAGCTTGGCTTTGCTGGTGCTGTCAGCCACCAACACTCAGCCAATAAACATTAACCAGCAAATACACAGTAAACTGGGCACTTACAGACCCCTCTCTCACCTCTGATATCTCCTACTTAGCATAGACTTACTCAGGAAGTCTTCCCAGAGAAAGCATTTACTCAAGGTCACACAAAGTAAGTGAAAATCAAACTCAGAAAGCCCCACAGTAATGGAAATGGATTGCCCAAGTATTGCATCCACAGATTGATACAGCTTTCCAATACTTTCTGATTTACTAGGATTTTTAAGGCATGGCCTGCTATTCCACCTGGAGATATCTTTCCACTTCCCTGGGAGTGCAAAGTCTGAATCAGCAGGGAGCAACACCCTTCTGCTGGAGACTGTTGTCCTGCAGGAAGACAAGGTGGGTTTTGGAAAGATTAAATGTTTCTGTCTCTTGAAACCCATCGCAGGGCTGTTCCATCTCATTCACTGTGCACAGGCTATTTTCAACTGTTATGCAGTTATGTGAAAGAGGAAAGGCTATTTCCACTTTGCATGTATTTATATTTTGCCCCTGACATTTCTAAATTCTGACTTCCTTGAAGCAAGCCTTTCTGCATAGAGAGGCCAAATATAATTTTTTTTCCACTGGTTTTTATGAAAACATATGAGGACATTCTAGCTTGCGCAGCACCTCCAATGAACTGAAAGTGCTGTGGAAGACAAAGCCTTGTAAGAAAACCAAGTTGAGACACCAAAAATATATTTGTGATGACACATACAGGAGCAAGCTCTTTTTTCCTTGATTCTTCTGCAAATTTTACCTGTATCTGCTTTTCAGATGGCCAGCCTAGGAGCAAGGAGTTTTCTGGGCAACATATCCAAAATAAAGAGAAAAATACAGACATCAAAACCCAAACATGACTGCATTGCAACTGATAGCTCTCTCACCACTGACCCCAGAGAACACCATTAGATTTAATTCCAGTGACTTCCAGTTTAAAACATTGAGTTCAAATGTTTACAAGCAGCCCAGTAGAAGCTCTGTTTCACCCAGACCTCCAAGTCCTGTTTAATTGCAGCCATTAAGCGCTGCAGACCACCTCATAGCTTAGTAAGATCATTTCTCCAGCTGAGGAAACCACAAAACTCCAGCCAAAAGAAAGGCTGAAAAGTTTCAACAAGCTTAAATCATTCACATAACTCAGTAAGTTGTACATGTAATTCAGAGACCATCCTGGTGAAGGAGGTTATAAAGAAAACAGTGTGCTTATTTGACAATGGCAAAGAGTAATACTTGAAACAACTACTTACTAAACCCCAAACTGTTATCCTACTCAAGTTCCATGTCATACCATGCTGGTTTCACCTGGGGCAGAGCCAGCTTCCTCGACAGTGGCTTGTGTGGGGCTGTTTTGGATGGGGTACTTGGTTGCTAGCTGGGGTTAAACCACGACACTTCCATGGGTGGAACTGGAGATGGAAGTGCGAGAGCAGTGCTTGAATGGAAAAAAGCCTCCTCTTCTAAGAGGAACTTCAGTTAACACTGCCAGTCATCTTATTTTTTAAACTGAGGAACCATCAACCTTCATTTTATGCAAACAAACCACATTCCTGCATACCGCTCAAGAGCACTATTTTTTCCACTCTGAGTCATTACTCAGGCACACCCTGGAAGAAGCAGGATACAATGAAAAAACGAAGGAAAAAAAAAAATAGCCGGGTGGCAATGACACAACACTCAGTGTGGTCAAGTCAGCAGGGCTGGCCACTCAGGCCCCATGGAAAATGCTCACCAGAGCCAGCAGCTACCTGGCCTGTGCAGCACAGTCACAAAAAGGAGCAGCATTTCCTAACAGAGCCCTAGTTCAGATCTGCTGAGCTGAGTGCAGTCAGGACACTCAAGTTTCTCTTATCACAACCATGTTTCAATATGCTGTGCCAGACACTTTGGACTCTGCATAGTTTTTGCTCAGGGACATGTTAAAAAATACTTTGCAAGGAGAATAACACTGAGCTAGATTTGGTTTGAGAGGTTTTCCAAGTAAAACTAGTTGCAAAGGGATTTTAAAACTTACCCTACAGCTCAAAGACAACATCAAGAAAGATTATTTATACTGACAAAAAGGGCCAAACTTTTCATCTGTGACACCCTGTCTGGTGGCAGGAGAACCATGGCCTGTGAAAGCCTTCAAGCTTGCTCACATAGAGCTCAAAACTGTCTTGTTTACACAGAAAATCCTTTTTTGCGGGGGGCAGCATTGATGCTGGTACATGAATGTTTTGCTCTTTCCTGCCTTAATTCTACACTTTTCTTAATACAGGCTATCTTTCTGTGCTTATCAGGGTCCTGAAAACTTCCTAATCTAAAAATCTGTGAGTTGTACAGCTGGGATAAACTAGCCTGTGACCACTGCCCAACACAGACTTCTCAGGCTAACCTTCATCTCCTCCTTCACACTCTGTTGCTGTTTATTACAACTCATTTATGCTCCTTCAGTACATTCAGTTCTAACTCCGTGTGAAATGCTCCACTAGAACCCAAATAAATTTTCAGTATGGCATTGCCCTTGCCCTGTAGCTGGGTAAATCTATCCAAAGGGAGGGAGGAAAGCAATCCTCCCTCCCCATCCCTGAACAGCAGCTTTGGAGCAGTCATACAGTTTGAGACCACTAGAGGCCCCAGTAAAACCATCTAACTTCAGCCCGAGTGACTAACAGCAGGGAAACATGCTGAATTCCCATAAAAGTCGACATTCTGGAAAGCACAAGGCTAAGGATGCCCACGTTAAGAGTGTAAAATGTGGATGCAGCACTGCCTTGTTCTGGTAGTGGGAGATAATGACACCAGGCCATCCCAGCTTGGGCAGGCTCAGTGCATCTTCAAACATCATAAACCTGTCACAGGAAAGTAATTTCATGCAATATATTACTGGCTGGACCTTAGACTTTCTTCACAGTGCTTATTTATTTGCAGCATATCACATCTTCACCTGCACTGGTTTACAGTGAATCTACATTTTTTGATGGGACCTAAAAGCAAAGTAGCTTGACTTCCTCAAAACAAATGCAAATTGCCTTACAGCAAAAAATGTGATGTGAAACCTTTTCCAGCTCCAAAATAAGCTACAGATCTGGTTCATCTACAAGGATCAGATTATCACTAACACAAACAATTTGATTAAACAATGTTTTCCCATGTGTTGTTTTCACACGCAGCACTATGGGGCTGCAGGGATACTCTTGGGGTTTGCCTGCTATCTTCAGCCCATTTAATCCTTTAATGAATTTAAACTGTAGCAAAAGACAAATGGACTGCAAGCGTTCAAAACATGTAGTAGTACTCCTGGGAGGGAACAAAAGACCTCATTGTACAGCTCCACTAAGTTCATCTGGGTCTCTGGTAGAATCTCTCTTTTCCTCCTCTTTGAACAGAAGCTGAATAGAAGCAGGAATGAGAATTGGCTCTGCCATTATCCCATTGCCAGACTTGTCTCTGTGAATACATTGAGGCTGCATGAGAAGTTATTCACCCACAACAACAAGGGCTCTCTCCCATTTACCAGTCAATAGACACATCTCTCAAAGGTCAACTTCATGGCCATCTGGGAGGACTGGCTATGGTGGAAAAAGACTGGGTGTTGCAAGGTCAGAAGCAGAGATCAGACCGACACTGCAGCCTGAACAGCTGCAAACTTTTTATTCCAGGAAAATAACACCCATGGCTTCTCTCTCCTTCCAAGACACATGAAGGAGTTCCTGCTGATCTGTGTATTTGGCATAGCTCTGATACAGACTGAACAACCAGTAGGTAATTTCAAACTCTTATTTTAAGAGCAAGATGTTTATGTTATTTATTACCAGTCTGGAAGTATGCTTATTTCAAATACATTGCACATTATATCACTGTACAGTGTTTGCTTAGCCTTACACATCACTTGGAAAAAGAAACCAAACCTAGAAAGCTTTCAAAACTAAGAGTCAATTTTCCCAACATGTTGCTCATGCTTTGCTTAGAGCAACAGTACCACTGATGTGGCTTCCCATAGCTTCTGCTATCTCCATAGACTTACATATTTTCTTCTACCTACACTACAACCCAGAATACAAAAGCATATCTCTTTCTATTGCACAGTCTTGGCAGACAAATCCCAAGTTTTTGTAAAATATTATTGAAAAAAAACCCTTTTAAAAATTGCAATTAAGTAAAAGACAAACAAGACAAAAGACAAAATTCATTAAATTTATCCCAACTTGTTTTACCACTAAATGAAGATCCACTACCAGTGAGTTTAATGATGAAGCACAACTATTACAATCAGAAATTCCCCCTCCACTTGAGGATGGTTCTTGCAAATTTTAAACACACAAGATTAAAAAAAAAAAAATCTCTATACAAGTTCTGTTTCTGATGACACACCCATGTATATTTTATACAGGCAGCCTCCTCTTTCACAGACTGCCTTGAGAAAACACATTAAATGCACTTCGAACTTTTATCGGAAGTATGGGTGTATGATTAAGAATAATTGTGTCACAAAGGCCTTCACAGCATCTGACAGTGTTGCCCTAATAGGAAAGCAGAAAGGGGTAGCAACAAGTGCAGTACCATCCTCCAAGCATTTTGGCAGATCTCCCTTTGACAAAGTCTGTAGTAGCAACTATTGCCTCAACTACAGACAAGAAAAAAAAAAAAAAAGGTAGACATTAAAAAGTACTAATACTGGTCAGGCACTGACTCTGCAGAAGACACTGGGGGTAGGGGAGGGCTTCATCAGTACTCCTCTTTTTCCTACCTATGCTATTAACCCCTTTAGTCTAATTATTTTTTCAAGCATGTTAGGGACAGTTAGAAATTCAAATGGAGAGATGTCCCTCAATGTATTTTAATCTCTCTTAATATGTCTATACGAAATGGCAGAGTGAAAGATGAGCAGCAGGTACAATAATCAATCACAACACCTCCTCCTTCCTCTTCAGTTTTGCTGCTCTTTAACAACACATTAACACTTCCTTCAATTCATTATTATTTGACTCAGACTGAAAGTCACAAGAGTAGATTTTATTTGATTTCACCCAGATTATACGTTTAGTGTCTTTGAAACAGTAGATGTGTTCTCTTTAGCTCCTCTGCCCTCAACAGACCACAAGTATGGAAAGAGAAAAAAAATCACTGCTTTTCTAAAAGGTTTCTAACCTTGAGCTAAACTACATAAACAGTTTCTTTGCACACTGCAAAATGCCTGGGAAACCCTGACGGATAAGAACTTCATGATTTCCAGACGGGCACATTTCTTTCTGGCCTCATGTTTGGTGTTTAATTTTTTCTACCTTGCAATAGCTAAAGCATAACAGCTCTATCATATTCAGGGAGGAAACAAGGACATACCCAAAGCCAGTGAGCTAGAGCATATTCACTGCTATTATTTGTTTGCAAAAAAACAAAACAAAACAAACCCACAAAACCCTGAAACAAAACCAACAAAAAACAAAACAAAAACATCACACCAATGACTCCTCCTCAAAAAAAAAAAAAAATCAAGCAAACAAAAAAAAAATCCACAAACTATGGATTGCTATGCAAATGCTCAAGTGTTTTATGAAAACACATCTAGTTAACCAACAGAACTTTGAATTATCTGCTAAAAATATGCTTCTGAAGTTTCTCATCTGTGTGTTTAAGTAGTTGACAAGTACCAAGTTCTGAAGAGAAAAGCCACGTAAATGTGTCTGTGTTTGGAGTGAGAGCTTTGGGGAAGGTTAGATGGGAAACCCTTCAGTTCACTGTGATGCATTTTCACGATGCACACATGGGGCAAAGCTTCCTCTTCACACTCGAATACTAAAGCCACATTAAACCAGCTCTAAGACAAAGATGAGATTAAGTCCTCCATGCCTTGCATCATGTTTTATGTGCATGCCACAGAAGGCTAAGTCATTTACTGTCTTTGCTCATCTAATAGCCAGAGTTCCCTCAGATGAGGGGGATAACACACTTATTTGTAACTATCTACAAACTGCTGCTTGCCCACAGCAAGAACTGTAAAGCAGAAATATAAAGCACAAACCTTAAGTGCTCTGCACCACACTACTGGTGGGATTTTGGTATATCTGTAATCTTAGCACAATAAAAATTATACATGAACTCGGGGTGCTGAGTTCTAAAGCCTTGTATCAGATGACACAAATGACCTTTGCTACCCATGTGCAGGTAGGGGAGAAAGATAAGAGTGAAGAGGAAGTTAATTGCATTCCAGCTGCTGAAACCTTGTTATCTTGGTACCTTTTGATTGATGTGGTTTTGCTTCCACATCACCTTCCCTGAACTGCTCCTCTAGTGGCCTCAGGCTCTTTCCTCCCCACCTTCCAACAAGGGTTAAACAGACAGTGATTCACAAGCTGGATTCCTCTGCACCTCTCCTGTCTCTAACAGAGATAGTCAAAATGTCACAGAGTTATATAATGCTACCAGAAACGTGACTACCTGAAGAACAGGTTTGAATATAGAATGTGAAGTATTTCTAAGAACCATTACATACCAGAACAAAGTACTGCATCCTTCACAGGCCATAGCAGCCTCTCCCATCTCTAGGAGATACAGCTTGCTTTATTCCTCCTTACACTTCAACTGCAGAAAACAACCCAACAAGGAAAAGCACTTCGGAACAATTGGTCTTATTGGTGAGAGCTGACAGCAGAGTTTGATCCACACCCCCACAGGGTTTAATCCCTGGCCTACTGGGCAGGACCCTGTGTTTCAGCAGCAGTGAGAAGGAATCCTGCAGACACTACCAGGAAGAGTTTCATCAAGAGGGAAGGCTCAGCTAAGACGACACATATAAATGAGAGCGAGGGCACGCCAAGCCAAGTCAGACTAAAGACCACTGTTCACTGCACCCAGACTGGCCCTGCAAAGCTGAAACACTTTTCAAAGGACTGAGAAACACATTAGTTTGAATACACGAGCATACACAAAGCCCTAGTTTAGAAAGATGCCTGCTCCACCACCTGACTCAAGCTATGAAAATTAAAATATCCCCACAGACTTTTTTTCTGTCATGTATTTGGACGCATGAGCCTCCAGATGCCAAAAGGCAAGAAGGCAGATGTCTAGACAACCCCTAAGGGCTGAACATCTCTATTAAGACATTTTCTCCTTTTCTTTCCTAGTGATCTATCCAGTCTGCGTGACCCAGAACCTTTTAAAATCCACTGTTACAGTCGTTTCTCAAACCCAGCCATACAGTGATTTTTACATCTGTGCTGCCTCTAACAGCAACTGCACATTGTGAAGTCTGTGTTCAGAGCCCACTTTAAATGCAGACTAAGTTTTAGAGCCCAGTCCCTGTTCTGCCTCCCAAGGACACTTACCAAAGCACATTCCTTACAAATAAGCCAAACAAACAGAAAAGTGTTTAGATAACTAAACACTTAGTTTAACTAACTTAGTTTAGATAACTAAGGGGTTTCCTTCTTGTTTGAAAATAGAGGCGTGACCAGATAGTGTGAGCTCCTGCAGTGTCACACAGGGGGTTCAGATGCAGGCAGCCAAAGAGATGAGCTCTGATCATAGAGGACATTGTTGCATGTAAAAGGGAAGACACAGACTCACCCATGTCTCAAGATCACAGGTTAAAAAACAAAACAAAACAACACTGTGAACAAAATCACAAAAAAAAAAAAAAAGCCCTCAACCAACTAGAACGACTTATCAGGGATAGCTCTAGAATCAGGGATATGTTTCTAGGAATATTTCAAGATTAAAGCCTTCTACAAGAAGCAAAAAGATTGAGTTTGTAGCTGCCAAAGGAAAAAAAAAATTGCACTGAATTGTACTTCAAACAAGCATGTTTCATTATTGACTCCAAGAACATGAAGTTACCTACTTTCATTCATTCAAACGCTATTACTCTGGTGCCAGGAATGCAGCATCAGCAGGACAACTCAAGCACTAAAGAAACCAAAAAATTACCTTTTTACTGACAGAGGTCAGCCCAGGGGTAATCCTGCACTGAAAGAAGAAAGTACTACAATAAGAGACAATTAAACAGGAAATTCTCTGGGAACAGCTGTGAATTTTTTGATCCAACACCTATCACTGGATATTTCCTAGCCAACTTCCCAAAAAACTTATGTTAGATGATATGACTTATCAGAATTTAACCTTCATATTTAAAGGAAAGAAAACAAATTGCAGTTATGGTATTTTTAACCCAAAGCATTCATATTGCAGGTTAACCAAAACAGTCTCATCTGAATTACATCCTTTATACCTGACATTTGAACTGCCCACACTGACTGAGGAGTGAAAAAACTGAAGAAGGGGACTGAATGTTATTCTTTGTACTCTTTATCCTGATTTAACTAGAATTGCATCCTGAAAGATATTTCCATTTTCCTAATGACCCTCTTATCCCATTTCAGCATGTATTGTATGAAGATCCTCCATTCCCAAATATTACCACAGTAACATTTTAAGCTGTTGCACTGTTCTTTCACATACCCCTCCAGTATCACAGGAACACTTCATCTATCAATTCTTATCCCCCATAATATGCAACTCTTGAAGTTTTTAATTAATTTCAGTAGTATAAATTTTATTGCATTTCCATCAAGAACACAGAGTATACTTATAGCAGCTATCAGAAAAGCTGGATGTAAATGGTGGCTCAGTCACCCCAGAAACAGTATCTGCATAGCTACACAACCTAAAAAAGACCCAAAACATCATCTTCCAACAGAGCTGATCTTCTGCAGAAAAAAACCCTTTCCAATAAAGCACCAGAGCTTCCTCCTTTATTTCAAACACAGATCAGACATGCAAGACACAGAACTGCTCTGAATAAGAAGTTTAAAATGCATAATAGTTTCCTCTCTTATTATGTAGAGTTTATATAATAAATAATATACAAGTTTTGCCTTGTAGATACCTTGCTTGTGTTACCATATGAGCCAGTTCCTTCTACTGCAGTACCAGAGCTTTTACTGCAAAGCTCTCTTTTTAAAGTTATAGGCTTATAAAAAACCCTAAAAGAAACTCCAGTAAAATAAAAACTTTCTTCCCCTGACTACAGGAGTGAGGTTTGTTTATCAGCTGAACTGGATCCACACCAGTCACAACAGCCCAAAACTATATAAAAATAAAGAAACAGGCCTAGCAGATTTTAATATTGCTGCTTCTGGATGGAAATGGTTTTTCCCCCCTTGCTCAATCATTTATTTACTAAGAAACAGAGCTTCAGGGAAGACTAAACTATTCATGAATATGGGCTGAATTTACAGAAGGGTTCACTCGAGGACAACCTCCTGCAACTCACACTGAAACTGAGGTGGGAGAGGGAAAGGAACGATTTCGGTTCTGACAAAAACATTCAGATGCTGAGCATGGGGAACAAAAGCCGAGGACATGAAGGGCCATACTCAGCCACACTCAGCCACAATATGGTGACCATGGTTCCCAACAGCCCCACTCAGCTGGCACACAGCAGATCCACACTGCAATCCTCTCGCTGCCTGGCCACAGAGGGAAGGGCAAATGGGCATGGGGCAACAGCTCCCGCTCCAAGAGCTGACAGTCCAGCTCAGAGCTGCCCTCACCCTGTGCCCAGTTGTCCTTAATTAGCGCCAAGCTTGGAACACATTCCTGCTGGGACAGACCTGAGGTCAAGCCCTAATGAAGAAAAAAGCTTCAACAAAGCACATACAGGGATGTGCCACTGGGAAAAACATGGGCTGCCTCTTTTCTCCCGCTGTCTTTCCATCAACTCCTTCCCCTAGGACTCTTGGGTTTAAACACAAACCACACAGGCAAAAAAGAAGCCCAAGGTAAACCACTCTAACATGAGGTCACACCAAACAGTCAAATTACCCTAAACTACCCAAATTGTGGGTTGTTGTTGCTGTAAGACCTCCCCCTGTTCCCAGCCTCCAGCCCCATTCCCACCATCTAGTGGAATTGCCACAATTTTTCCCTTTGAAAATGGTTTTTTGGGAGAGTAAGTTATTTCCCCATATCTATGCCACCAAATGCAAAAATAAAGATGTAGATTTTTTGTTTTCTTTTCGTGTTGTGCTAAAAAAGAAAATCTGACCACTGCAGAACTGTGTGCACTTCAGTGAGGGTGAGTCTCGGACACATTCACGTTTTATTAGCACCTAGAAGCCAACAGCTCTGGGAGCAGAAAATCCTGTAAAAACAATAAATAAATATTCAAAAGAAGCAAAGGGGAAAGGTATTTGTTTGCACACCAGGGTGGGGCAACAGCAGAGGACTAAAGACATAAATTATTATTTTTCCTTTCTGTTTAGCTTTCTGTATAATCCCCCTAAAATAGCAGTAATTTGGGGAACAGCATCAAATTCCTCTCTCAGAGACCACTCAGTACATACCCTTTATTCAACTGCAGCTAGAGCACAATGGGAAGAATGCTATTCGTTATTTTCTTCTGCTCAGGGTGAGAGTAAATCTACTTAACAAGCCTGTATGGAGACACCTAAAACACATCTAGCAAAATAAAAAGCCTGGGGAAGGAGGGATCTGAAACACTTAAACTCAGCTTTGTTGATAGGCAAAATTAGTAGGAAGTTAGACCCAAAAGTCATTTAATTATAAGCAGGACAACAGTATGAACTGGCAGCAGTGAAACCATAATGCAACACTCTGACTCACATCATGTATGCACAGCAAAGCAAGATGCTCCTGCCTGGGGTATTTTGGGACTCTGTGTTCTAATATATGCTGTAACTGCAGCATTCCAGCCTTCTGAATTAGGCCCAAATAGCTCCTTTTATTATGGTGCCATTACTGAAGAAAAAAATACTGTGTTGCAGGTGCAGTTTCTTACTTAGAAAGTGGCCATTCATACACAAAACTGCTCTACAGTACCCACACAGCTTTCATGAGGCATACCTGATTAAGTCCCAGCAGGGCTGCCCCTTAGTGATTACCCAAGAGACCGGATGTTTCCAGCTTTTGCACACAACTTGCTAACAGCTGGAAGTGCTGCCCCATTTTCCCATCTTGCATCTTCATGATCAGTTGCAAATTTAGCTCCACTCCACCTGATGATAATAAATAATAGGTAAATAATTAAATATAAAAGAGAGGCTAGCTGCTGAGGTCGAACTGAGTTTTGCATTTCTCCCATAGAGCAGCTTCTGCGAACTGCTTGTCCCACCTGCTGCTCTGACACCTGGCCAAGCTGGCAGGACTCTCTTCTCAGCCCCCCTTCCCAGTCCTGAGTGGGAGCAGCAGCAGCCACTGGGCACAGGAGATCAGGCAGAGGAAAGCCTCCACCCTGTGGCACAGCTTTTTCAATCACCACTCAGCCTCAAGACTTCTAAAAACAAGATCAAGACAATGGAAGATCTCAGTGATGATTGCAGCCAAAATGGCCTTTTTTTTTTTTTTTTTTTAATGTGCACACAAATGAATCAAAAGTTCCTCTCCAATAATGTCTTCCAGCACACAACTCCCAGCCAGTGGCACATGCCAGGCTGGGGTGGAGAGCTCCAGGCATTCATGGCTCTAACTGGAAGAACACCCAGTGCCTGGCAGTATCAAGAATTTTATTTCCTAATTTCCACTCTCAAAACAGTTGGTGCAGAAAGAAGTGTGTGTGTAAAAATATTTCATGTACATATATTTGTTATTTATGTATAAAAAACGATTTGTATGGTTTAATAAAAAGAAAAATCAGTATTTGAGGTATCTTTTCTGTTACTGATTGTGGACTAAAGTTCTGACAAGCAGCAAACCTCTGTTTTTTGCAGGATCTCTTGCTTCTCCTTATGCCAGAGAGTTGCTTTAAAATAATAGGGGAAGAAAAAATAACTTTCAGCATTTTTCCACAGTTCTAATTCCCACCAGCAAGATCAAGGCTTTAAATATATAAATAGCCTGGCTAGTGCATAGTATAAACCACACACCATCTCAGGGCCACTCTCTTAAAGAAAACTATTAATATTCAAAATGGGATGTGGAGAAGGTGATAAGGGTTGCACTCGACATATTTCTGTATCTACTTTTGAAGAACACTGAGCACCTCACACAAAAATGTTGTGCCAGGTGCTCTCCCCCTGCTCCCATTTTATTTTCCATGGGCAGCTCTCCCAGCCCCACTGGTATTTGCCTCCTCCTGAAGCCATGACATCTTTTAATCGAGAACAGTGGCTAAGAGAACACATGCTCTGGGGTTTGGAGGAGAGAGGAGTCCCCCCAAAAGCCAGTACACAGAGGTTCAGGATATTAAGGCAGGAAGATGCAGAAGTTCTCACCCCAACCCAACAGCGACGTGTGCCCTAGCCTCCACCTTGCTTGAGGTTTCCAGAACAACTGCACCAGGAGGAGCTGCAGTGTTCCCTCAAGCAATTGGACATTTGACACCCAGAAAGTCCCACATTGCCAAACACAAAAGAATGCAAATTTCCAGGCAGTGCACACTATTTCTGTGGAGCACATTTTTATTATGGTTATAGGAAGTTGCCGAGAAGTAAGATCTCAGGAAGCTGAGAAGAGGAACCAGGTCTTTGAGGGACTAACAAGAACCAGAAGAGTTACAATCGGATTGCTAAAACAGAAAAAGTAGATCCCTTACAGGCAGGATTAAACCTTGCATTCAGTTATAAAGCCAATCCTGCGTTCAGGGGAGGTGGAGAACTAACATAGAATCTTCTCTCCATAGCTGAATTTGAAGCTCCTTTGCTCTGCCAGAGCTATCTACCTTTCCCAGGCACTTTCCCCTCTTGCTGCACAGCTCAAGTAAAGGGTGAACGCAGCCTCCATGCCCCCCATGGGGCAGCTTGAGTGAATAACAGGAAAAGAGAAGAGGGCTCCCCAAGAAGCCAATGCTTCACTCTGCTGAAGTTGGAAACTCCAACCTCAACCTGGCTGTTCTGTGTCTGCCAAAAACCTTTGAAGTGAATTCTTTGAAGTTGGCCAGAAGCGGCTCTGAACTGGGGAGAGCGAGCAGGAGGGTGGATGGGGGCCAGCCAGGGGCTTTGATTCCCACACAGTGGAGTCCAAGTCCAAGTCAAGCTTGGATTCAGCAGATAAAAAGGGCATTTTTCTTTTAAAGTCACCATTTGTTTTACAGGTAAAAGGAGATGTAAATCCTAACTCATGTTCACAAGATGACCTGTGGGCCAAACTGCACATCTCAACAAGTGCTGCAAGATACGGAAGTGTGCACTTATTTCAGCCTCACACTGCTGCAAACATCATCCCTTAAAAAACACCTCTATGATAGGATTGGACAAGGTACCAAAGCCCTTCACTGTGTGTACTTATGCAGAAATGACTAACAATTCCCTTAGAGCTCTCTGCAGCATTTCTGCTACAAGGACAAAAGGAGCTCTTAAAGCAAGTTTGAGTTTCTCAGGGGCAACCAAGAGTGGGAACCATGTAAAACTGGCATTTTCTGGAATCCTTCTGCAAAGGGCATCTCTGATCCTCATTTTCAGTACTTAATGTAGTATCACACAAACTGTTATTCTAAGGGTTACATCTTTGGAGAGCAGAACAACAAGTCTGGCTTAAAGTAACAGCCTGCCTTAAAGCAACCCTGATCCACTGAGACCTGGCAATATATTATCCCTCTGAGCAAGGAGCAAAGGAACACAATAATAAAATAAAAAAAAAAAAAAACAGCTGAAAACATTACACACTAGAAACATTTTATCCCCCTTGTGAGGCCTGAGGACCAAAGGAACAGAGGCAGTAACTACAGTGCTGAACACATGCAGGCAGTTCTTCAGCAAACTGATTAATGGGAATTTGTGAAGTTTCTGTTGCACAGAGTAAGGATTGAGGCAGAGCAGGCAGCCAGTATTTGGCCCACAGAACTATGAAAATGTTAGATATTATTTGATCATGGAAAAGTGCAGAAGTTCAAATGGAACCAGTTGCACATAGAAGACTGCACCAAGAATAAAGTGCCTGAAATTCTGGGACCCTGGGTTTAGTCATACTCAAGTATTGCTTCTGTTTTCCCTTTCACAAAAGCTGTATATTCTTTAATACAATTGCTTTCCCTTATAATTTCGAACTTATTGTATGTCCTGGCTTGTAAGATAAGCATATATTCTATTTGCCATCTGTCAGAGGTGGGGCAGGTATCTTCTGCTGGGCAGTTTTCTTACCTCTTCCAAGAACAATGTCTCCCCCGGGGGAGATATCTTCTGTTAATGTGCCATTGAATGGCTCACTGCATGACTGAGAAAGTTACATCATCCCATTGTGAGATGCTCCACCCAGAGGGAGGAGCCAAGCATCCTTACCTGCATAAAATCAGCATTTCTTGGGACATCAATTCAGCCTCTTCACTGGACTCCCAGAGGAAGACCAGGCCCATCTACTCTATCACTAGACCTTCACCTGGAAGGGAAGACCACACCCTTCTACTGGATCATCGCTTCAGCAGTATTTCATCTGCCACTCCAGGAGGAGCAGCCACCATTTAACTGGACTATCACCAATACCCCAACTCCTCAGGGTGTCGGGTTTTTTACTCTATCAGTAGTTTTGTTTGTACTAATTACATTTTTTTAAATTTAGTTTTTTTTCCTAGTAAAGAACTGTTATTCCCATTCCCATATCTTTGCCTGAGAGCCTTTTTATTTTGAAATTGTTGTAATCTGGGGGGAGGGGATTTACCTTTTCCATTTCATGGGAGGCTCTTGCCTTCCTTCACAGACTCCTGTCTTTTCAAACCAAGACATTGTAAAAGTGTTTTCCATTCAGTCCTTGACTAGCTGCACATAACAACCAAGAGGAGAGATGAGGATTTTTGTTTCCTAAGTTCTCTTGCTGCATTTTATAACCATTTCTCACAGACCTTTTTACAAGCCAGTATTTTAAATTATCTTGGTAAGGAAAAGGAACTTGTCAACATTATTTCCTTTTTATTTGCTCTGCTAATTTAGTGGCTTTTTGCAGCAGACTAAATCAAATGACTTTCAATTTTGAAATCTAAAAATGCTTTGCTGCCTGCATTTAACACATGAAGATTTAGAGTACACTTATTATTTGAAACACAACACAGCAACGTCTCACAGTGAAAGGAAAACACTTCCCTATAATAAAAAAGATGCAAGATTTATTGTACAGCCCTGTGTATAAAGGCCTTTAAGACTGCTAAAAATGGTGCAACAGTTTCTACATTATTGTATCTCAGCAACTTGTACATCAAATTTGCACAGCTCACAGACAAGTTGCCATTGTTACTCTATTCAGTCTCACTGGGCCGTGGTTTTCTGTTTTGCTTTGCTTTTAATTAATTACTTCAGATCTGCAATTTGAAATCACTTAACAGTTCCACTGGGCTGCTTTTAGGAACACTTCTCAACTCCTTGCCTACAGAAGCATAACTTGTTAGAAATTACATGAAGAAATATTGCAGTTCTAGTGCAGGAAGAAGAGGTTACTCAAAATAAGCACAGCAGCAAATGTGTTAAGCAGAAATATAATTAACTGGCCTGCTGGCCACAGTCATTTACTGAAGCCAGGAACATCCTTATGCAAAGTAGCTTCAGTTTAACACGATGTTAAAAAACACCCAGTACTATTTTAAAAACTTTCAGTTTCAACAGTGTTTAACCAGATAAAGTATAGTTCTTAGCACTAAGACAGTTTCCAGACATAAGAATTCTTTCTCATCTTGGACACCACAACATGCCAATGAAAAGATTTTGAATTAGACCCTGAGCTAAGCCCTCTCAAGCTGTGTATTTAGCATGTCATCAACACAATGAGCCAATAAATTGCTGCCCTTTCCTTCCATGCTTTGTTTTTAAAGGCCTCATTGTATTTTATTTCAGTTTATTTAAGCAAGATTTCTATCGCTGCTGGTACAGAAACAGGCAAAACTTGTTATCTTTGCAAATATGAAAAAAGCCTCGGAAAAATACTTCCATATATATTAATTGCTCTGACCTTACAACTTAACACTTGTTTGTTCATTCTATTCAGCAACCACAAATCAATATTCCTTCACACCTTGACAAGTTATGGAAATGAACAACATCAGGAGCAGCACTTAGAACATTTTCCTTTTTTTTTCTCCTGACAAGCTCCAAGATCAGCCAAAAAGCCAGGCAATAGACCAGTTGTAAAACTATTACTAAGCTTGCAGCACTTCCCTGAACATACAAGCTTTAGGAAGACTTCCACACTGAAGAAGAAAACTTCACACTAATGAAAAAGCAGAAGGCTAATTACTTCAGATTGTGGGGATTTCCTATGACCCCAAAGACACTTCAGAACAGATCTGAGAGCAGCTTCTAAAGATTTTCTCAGATCAGCTGCTCAGGTTCTGATGCACACATGGGTGTCAGCAAGCACTGTTTTGAGAGACCTTCTGCCTGCTTTCTGAAACACCCCAGACATTCAAAATAAAGACATGTGACTCATTTTCCCAACCAACTGCTTGCAAGGATTATTGATTTCATGGGTCATTAGACACATTCCTGCTTTTTTCATTGTCTCTGATGCAGAGTGGGGATAGGAGCTCAGCAGTTTAAAAAAAATTATGAATTTAAGCGCAGCAATGACAGAGGAGAGAGGGGAAAAAAGAAAAAAAAAAAAAAGGAGGGTGGGTGACAGAGATTACATGGAACAGAACACCGGTAGTTTCAGCACAAGAATTCCCAAAATACACCAAGGAATGCCAAGCCCTCTCTTTCTTCTCGAAGCACCATAAGGCAACAGCAAACAAGAGGAAGAGTTAGATAAGGAAAGAGCTGCAGCAGAGCTGGGAACTATGTTTGCTATTTGCTTCCCTGGTTGTGGGTAAACATCCAAACATTTGTATGACTAACTGATCTTCATCATTAAATTTCTGTGTAAACTTGCCTATATCAGAACATTTCATCTTCGTATACTTAGAAGAGAGGGGTTTGCTGTTTTTTAAAAAAATCACTTTTATTTCAGAAGCCTAAAAACATGGGGCACAGACTATTTTATTCTCTGATTACTTTTTTCATGGGGAAACTCAAATTAAATATGGTCAACAACACCTCGAAAAGCTGAAAACGGGTACCCTACATACCTATATGTAACTCATACAACAGACACCATATGTAATCCATACAACTCCATAAAAAAAGGCCTGCTTATATTATGAACAACTGTACACAGTCCTTCTCTGCAGCAGATCAGTACTAATGCTTTGGCTGAGCACTTAGAGCAGGAAGAGGTGCCAAGTGACAATGGAAGAAAAGAACTTTTCTTCAGCTTTGTTCTTCCCACCCCAACCTGTGATTGTTATTATTTTGATCCCCTCTAAAAGAACCAAGTTTGCATTCTGAGGTCTGCTCTGTGTGAATGAAGCAAGCCCCTCTCTCTGTAGGAGACTAGAGACAAGGGGGAAGCTTTCCTCCCATTCCTGATGACACAGAACACCCCTACAATCACTGTCATCAAACAGCCAGGTCCCGATTCCTGCCCAGGCACACCTTGCAAATCTCAGCTCTGCTTCTTTGCTGCTCTTTTTCAGGTGCAGGATGCGGGCAAGCTCACAAGTGACAAGTTCCACCATGGAAATTTAAAACATCACTGAGCCAAGCTACCAGCCCAGTCCCTGCCAGGCAAAGCAGGTAATAAATTACCAGAGCAAATTTTGTCAAAGGACTTTTTGAATCCTCAGGAGAATCCCATCTGCCTGACTCCTCCAACCAATGTAGCCCAAACATGAGTCCCAGCTCAGGAGCCACCTGCAACAACCTGAGAGAGGAAGCTGCACCACAAAAAGAGCCCCAGGTTCACCTCACCTAACACCTCTCTTTAAACATGCTCCATGAAAACAAGACCCAAAATCCATGGTGGGTTTTCCCTATCACTTATGTTCAAATAGTTATTAAGTGTCATATTCCAAATGGAGGCAAAAAAAAAAAAAAAAAAAATCAAAGGCACAAAAATCAGATTGAATAAAGCTTGCAGTATTTGTTTATTTTCACATCACCATTTTCACTGAGACCTTGTTCATAGGTACAGATAAACACAAAATAAAGGTGGAGTGCACACATATGGACATAACATTTACAAGTGAAAACATCTGGCAACAGTAGCTTGAAACTGCCAGAGCTGTAGAAAGGACTCCAGCCTGCTTTGGAACTTTTCCTGGTAAAAACTAATAGGCTTTAGATTCAATCTTCTAACCAGAAGTAGTTGCTTACTGGCATGACTACAAGAAAAGTCTAAAAATCACTTTTCTTGTTAAAAAGTGTAATAAACATCTTAGACAATATGAATATTAAGCCTCAAATTAAACAAAATGCATTTGGGGAAACAGATAAGAGATTTTGGCTAAAATAAACAACTAAGAATCAAAAATTATTTCCCTAATGTAAACTGGAGGAGGAAGAAAAAATATTTGCCAGTAGATTCCCATGTTCTGACCTCTGCATGAACTCTAAGTAACCAGTCCGCAATTTCTAACAGCAACAAGAAACTAAAGAGCATAGGAACATAGGAAAGATATTGAAGGATCCCAGTCCTTCCAACTTTTGCTAAGCAGACAGGACACAAGTCAACTGAAACAAACAAACAAACAAGACCTTAAACTACACAAAGCTGCAGCTCTTTGTAGCAAATCACCAAAACACTTCACTGCAGCCACCACAGGTGGAACACTAGACACAGACCTATACATGCCTTGGGGACCAAGGCCTGACTCCAACTGCAAGTTTTTTCCCAAAATCTGTGTATGCCTTGGGGTTTAGCTACATTATCAGTTCAAGGTAAAACCAGCTTTGAATTAGAAATGCCAGATACTGGATAATCTATCACAACCCAATGTTAATGATTCCTCAGCTCACATAGTGTTAGCCTAATCACTCATGTCTACTCCAAAAGGTAATGTGTTGATAGACAGATATTCAAACTATTTTAGGGTTCCTTAACATGAGGATTTTCTAGGCTGAAATAAATAACAAAGCCCAACTGCACCCACTGAACTTGTCAGAAAAGTTACAGGAGATCTTCAGCAAAGTAAATGCTTTCCTTCACATAGTGTTAACAAGCAGTAACTACTCAAATTAGTGTGGATAAACTGGTCTTAAAAGCGGCAGAAACATAGGAATAGGGCAATAATACAGTGTCTATATTACACTGCATGTTTTCATTAAAAGAAGGTTATTTCTAAGTAATTAAGAAATTAACCATTGTCACTAACCTCAGGCTCAGCAAGGCATAGACATATACTAATACTTTTTTTCCTCATATCCCATGGTTTGTAGCAGACAGGTCCCCAGAAAAAAATGGTAAATTTGTTTTGTTTTGGCTGATAGGAAATAACATGCTTTTGCTACACAGGTGTGCAACATTCTTAGCCCATTATTTCCAGTTTTCTTGAAAAAAAAAATTCAGAAATTATTTTAAAAAGGAAATCTGATTTTTATGCTTGGAGAAGCTTTTTGTCTTTGCAGCTGTAGGAGAAACTGAATGCTAAAACAACCTCATCGACCATCAGCACATTGCTATTACCACCAAGTTGGACTTTGATTTGCTCTATTAAAACAGTTCACACATTTAGCTCTGAAATTGGCATTTGATTTGAGGCTTACAGAGATGGATGATGACACTGCATAAGAAACTAAAATACAGTTAATATAACTTTTACTACTGCTGCTGCAGACTCTGGTTGACCCTACCCAGCTGTGGCCATCCTCCTCTCCTCACACTGCCCTCACTGAGGCATGGTCACCCACCTGACTGCACAGTGAATTTGTTTAATCAGCTCATTTGGCAGAGAACTTCTCTTCCAGAATAATGGAAATAGCTTTCTGCTAGTTTAGCTATCTCACCCAGCCCAACACGAGGTCAGACATGGACCAGCAGAGTGAAAGGGAGCAGCTCCCGTCACCGGGTGACACAGGGAAGAAGATGGCCATTAGATTGGCTCAGCTGTTTCATAAGGCCTCACCCTCTTTCAAACATAAAGGAAAAGATCTAACACTCACCCATCTCAATGGCATTTGAGGCAGGAAAACATTCACCCTTCCACCAACAACAGTCATTTCACAGAGGTGACATATTTCAATTATGTAAAGCAAGTAAACAGAATCATTTGCTTATCATTCTTCCTGGTGAAAGCTCTACTGGCAGCCTACAGAATGATGGCATGTTCTTTTCTGACCAGGAATCTCAAAAGCATCTTTTCTACAGTCCACTCATTCACTGCCTGCTTGCTTCACTTTCCTGTCTTTTGCCTAGGTGAACCAGTTGAAAGACACGAGATGGGCAAGTGACTCCTTTAGAAAAACCACACAAATTAAGGTCCTTCTGCCTTAACACAGTACATGGCTGGACATGAGAACATCCTTTTAGAAAGGCTGTTTTCAAAAGCACTCTCTATTCCAGACACACTACTTTATCACTGCCATGACTGAGATGCACAAGGCACTTGCAGAGGGAGTATTCTGACACAGCAGGAACAAATCATCTTTCAGCCAGCACCAACAATGAAATGAATGAACCAGTTGGGAATCCTGATGCAATTCATTAGACAACCTGCACTACTCCTTAGCAGAGGTTAGTACAGTATTTATTCACAACAGAAAAGGTACCATGTGTTCTTCAAGTAATTACTATAAACACTGCACAAATTAACTGCCATGAAATACTTGTTTTTAAATAAAATGTTCTCCTTCCTCTGTGCAATAATATTAGTGGAAAACACAAATACAGCAGCTTGAAATAGCAGAACTTGAAGAAAGTAGGAGGAAATTTAGCACCCTTTAATTTGCCTGTTCATGCAAATTACATACATGCAAGTTACAGCACTTCAGTAACACTTAGAAGCAGAAAGCAGAGCACCACTCTATTAAGAACTTTGCTCTCATCTGGCAAAACTAGCTCCTGCCCATTGCCCTTCCAACACAACTACAGCAATACAGGAGGGTCTTTAAGGCAGTCAGCAATTGTAAAAAGGATGTACCCCTTTCCCTGGTGCAAAACATTAATTCCATTTGCTACAACATGTGTTTTGAAAGACAAATCTACAGCATTCACCTGAAGTAAATACTTTGTGGTCCAGAAAAGGTTCAGCCAGATAATCACCTTTTGTGCTGCATGTGGAGGGCACAAACTGTAGGAATGACAAAGTGAGGTAATTTACCCCTCCCTGTTTTAGAAGTTATTTCCAAATGTCTGCTTCTTTGGCAAGGAGACTCAAGAAAGTTACTAAAATCCAGTGGACTGAAGTTAAGAATGAAAAAGCTCCAACTTTGCAAAAGGAGAAAATTTAAGTCATATGCAGAAATACAAAGCCAGCAGCATACACACAAAAACCCCAACCAACCAACCAACCAACCAACCAACCAACCAAAAACCATTTCCTTTGGCATAGAAAGGAAACAGGCAAGTGAGATGTCAGAAGAGTTAAGCAGTCATAGGCTGCAGCTCCACTTCCCATCAACAACCAAAAGGCACAAGGGTTCACTTCAACAGACAACCAGACCTTCCATCTTCCTTTAGAAAGGGAGGAATTTTCCCCTTGGGCAGGGGGTGATGCTGAAAGAGAAAGAACAGAGGAAGAACAGAGGAAGTAGCTAAAGCCCTTCTGAGATGCACAAGGGAGTCAGGAAAAGAGGGTGAGAGAAATAACGCCCCAGGAGCTCTTCCCAGCTTTGAGTGCCCCTTTATGAAATGGTAATTGAACTCTACACAGCCAGTCATAAATATGTAATATGCTTTTCTTACTGAAATTATGAGAATATTTTCCTTATAATTTCAATACAGTGAGATAAAAAAATGTAAAGAAGTCACACAAGAAGATAAGCTGCATAAAAGCCAGGATGTTCAAAACAATTGCAAGAACCTATTAAGGTGTGCTTTTTGCATATAACAAAATCTATTATGTCTAATCACAGAATATATTCAAGCAACAGAAAATTCCACATATTCACTGAAAGACTAGACAAAAAGCTCAGTGCAAAACAATACACTACCTGTGCACTGAGCTTTTCTGATGAGAAGCAGGAGAAAAGCAGAATTTCTGTTGCTGTACATGCCAAACAAATTGTAATACTGCAATCTGTCTTCCAACATTCCCTTAAATTATCTCTATTGATAATGGCAAAATACAAGTTAGCTCAATTCACTGAGCTCAGCATTACCAGGTTTTTAACTGAAAAGCTGCACCGTTAATTAGATTCCCCCCCGCCCCGGTTTTAATCAGTTGAAGATGTTTATTAGGGATAAGCACAGTTCCTGAAATCTATGAAGGCTTCTAGGTTTATAGATGTATCTGTTTCCTACAGTACCTTTTCCTTCCCTGTTTTGTGTCTGTCATGTGCAAAATGACCAAAAACAGAGAGCAAATAAAACACTGACTTGGTGAAAGTGTCACCAAAAGCTCCAGGAGGAAAGGGTGCATATTTTGGGGTTGGTTTTGTTTTTTAAAAAACTTTCAGTAATTGTCATATTCAGGATCACAGCAGTATGAAAGTGTCATCAAAAAAACAAAAGCAGAAGAGCTGCTTCTTTACAACTTGACCAAGTCTGCTGGATTAGGTGCTAGAGGAGTTTAGGGTAATTTACTGCTTAAACCTTCCCCAAAAGATTGCCCAGCAGACCACACTAAATGGCCATTTTTAACCCGAGAAGATGTAATTTTTCTGGTATTAATTCAGCCCTTCCACAAAAATATAAAGGGTTACAATAGCCACCAATATCTTCATTTCTTCTTCCTACAGATACACTTGTATTAAACTAACCCCTCAAGACCAGTGTGGAAAATTGAAGTGGAGAGTGAAATGGAGAACAGAATATATATTCATATATCTGTGACCCTGGATACATCATATATCCAAAAGGAAGCAAAGTTTACCAAACATTAATAAGCAACACTGAAATACAGAAGTCTAGAGCACATACCCCAAGGTGAATGACACAGTAAAAGTAGAGCATGCCTTATTCTGCAGTTTAGCTTTTATTGCATAAAGATTTGTCAGAAAATGTGGTTCACACAGTGTATATGCATTGCAATCCCTGGTTATTATAATACTTATTACAGAGTACTGCATGATAGGTGCTACTTTCAAGGACTAACATGAGGCAGTTGGGTATTTGGGGGAAAATGGTCTGGGTTGTAAAGAACTGTTTTTGTTTAATGAGTAATAGGCCTTCCTCATCCCCTCCAAAACTGAAAAGTCAAGGAAGGACGCAAACACTGAGTGAGGTTACTGTGTTACAACGCAATTCCCCCTTGCTGCTTTTAGCTACTCATTAACTTCCACACATATTAACCAGATAAAAAAAAGAGAGACAAACTCGGTTGCTTCCGCCTTCACACCAAGAAAAAAAATGAAGCAAATGATAGGTTGCTTCATTCATCACCCAAGAGATGCATTGTATCATGGAGAACAGCAGTATGGCTCAAGGATGAATCCCTACTATTGCCATGGGGCCACGGAGACACCAAACACACTTCTGGAGCCGAAGTCTAGAAGTTCCCATACTGTAATGTAGCCAGATCCAGCACACCAAGTGATGCCCGGAAAAAATACACATCACAAAACACCAGTTAGTAGTCATTTCAAGCACATGACCTAAGAAAACATTCTTGTCAATGCAAGGCCTCAAAAGTAGGCTTAAGGGTGATTGACAATGCAGACTTGGACATCAGACAGATTTTGGCTTCAGCAGTTTTTGGGATTTATATTTTGTCTTAGGCAGTGCGTGAGGCTCCAGTGACAGCTCAGGGAAGGCTCAGTGAGCAGTCACATAGGTAAGAAGCCAACTGAGAACAAGAGCAATACTGTGATGAGCTCCTGACATCAGGGAACAAAGGAGTTGATGATGCTCCTCCTCCATGAGGACACCAGGGTGGTACAGGTCAGCTCCCACCTGAGATAGCCCCACCACCATCCAACAACACCAGTACTCCCACAACTGCAATCAAGCAAAATCACAGCAGGTGCTGGAGGACTCCTCCCCATCAAAGGGCTTTCTTTTTATTAGCAATGAAAGAGGAACAAAACCAAGACCATGAAGCACAAACCCCCCTGTTGTGACCCCTAAAACGATGCACAGTCTACAAAAGACAAACTAAAATGGACAGAGCAATGGACCTTTCACTCCCCTTAATTCAATTCTCTCCTTTAAGTCAGTGCACTATTATTGCCCTTGTAATGAGACTGTAACACTAAGTTTTTCAGCTTGATGGTAAAATCACGTAGTGTCCATCCATCTCCAATAATAGCAATATTGAGACAATGAACTCTATTGAGGCATCTTAATAAGGCAGATAGTCATTTGCATAGTAGATTTTCTGTGACTCTCTGTAATACAACATCTCAAAGACTCAATTCAGACTATTCTCCTTTCCCACAGACATTTTAAAAAAGGATTCTTTTACCAGAAAAAGAAACAATGACCCCTCCCATAATAGGAGAAAGCAAAAGATAGAATTTTCCCGCCTACGATGAATGCACACTTTTGCCTGTGTATTTTTATTTGGTTGGGCTAGCTTCTTTTCCTCTTTTTAAAATTAACTCTATGTGCTTTTCATCTCTGTTGTGTCTTGAATGCTCAGACACTTATTTCTGATTTTGTTCCAACGGGCTTCTGAGCAGGAAGTACCTTGGGATCCCCATCCACCACCACAGAAAAAATTCATCTTTAATTCATGTGCTACACTCTTTTTTTTTCATGTCTTCACATACTTCTCTCTGTAACTCCCTAAATTGTGATTTGCTGGACACACCATGGTTTTGGAGATACACAAGCCCAGTTATGAGCCCTGAGTTTTAGGATGGGCTCTGCAATGCAGTACTTGGGTAAGCGTGACAAATCACTTCCCTCCAACAGACGTAACAGCCTCAAAGAAATGTACACACATATAATGTATACTGTGCCTCAGAGTTCAGCTCAAATAACTCCTCCAACTATGGCCTTCGAGAAGCACCAATGATTATGTCCTTGCTCTTCACAGTCCTTCTACTTTGCCCTCTTTCCAGTAACAAATCCTGGACTTTGTCAGTGCTCCATTTGGCACAAGGAAGCACACATCTTAGTCCTGGAGGTAGTTATGCTATCTCTACCTGTATAGTAAAGGCACACACTCAAAATACCACCTCAGTGTGCCCAAACAGCCCTTGTCTGCTCTGCACTCTGTCCCTCAGCACAGTCCTAGGCAAGCTTCAGATTTTCTTAAGTGCTCCATTTTCTCTGCCAGAGCCACAAAAGGAGCAGTGTAAAGAGAACACATATCCATAACTTGCCTCCTCAACTCCCAGCCCGTGATACAATCATTGATCCACCTTTGGCCACAAACACAAGCTCTCTGCAGCCAGGCCAGGGTGCAGAGGAGACAGCCACTGAGCTACCAAAGTCCTTGGACACTCCCCTGCCAAGTCCCAGAAAACCAGTGGTGACACACACTCTTCATATGGTCAGGCATGAAGCCTCCCTACAGAAGGCTGAGCCAGAGCACTGCTCTTAGGTTAACCTTCAGCAGCTCAGTGCTGGGCTCTCAGGAAAACAAAACTAGAGGGCATTTCTGGCAAGTCAGAGAAGGTCAGGAGAAAGGGAGAAAAAGCTGCCACACAACAGCCTTAGTGAGGAACAGCATTGCACTCTTTGTCCAAGTTTCTGATTTTATCAGATTATGCCACAGTGTTAACATTGTTTATGGCCCTATTTTGTGTCTGTGAATCACCCGCTCTTCCTCCACCCCAGATTATAAATAGCACCATATACAGAATGGAGCCTGTGAAGCAAAGGAGACTTTCTGAAACAAAATAATGTATATTGAACTGACAAAAATCTTTCAAAAGCCTTTCTTATTTATTTATAGTGCTGGCTAGACAGGCAAATTCCCACATTTTATAAACCCTGTAGGTCACTATCTCCATCGCTCATTAACAAACAATTCTGCTAATTTAAAAAAAAGCCTTCTGGTTAAAACTGAATTTATTCTCCAGCACACTGCTTCTTGGCACATGCCTTTTGAAAAGAGATACTTTTAAACAAACAGTATTATGTATTTTTTCTGTTTGAGGGCAACATATGTCTAGACCATGATATGACAATATGATGATATTTATGTATCTGGAGACATTCAGACATTGCAACCAACCTCATACTGCTCC
Source organism: Vidua macroura (assembly GCF_024509145.1). Classification (NCBI taxonomy): domain Eukaryota; kingdom Metazoa; phylum Chordata; class Aves; order Passeriformes; family Viduidae; genus Vidua; species Vidua macroura. Next base: position 48,967,698 of record NC_071576.1, read on the forward strand.
ATCAGTACACATAAGTAATTTTCTACCATGTTATAGCAGACTGTGACTTGAATTTCCATTGATTTTTCAAATTTCCATTGTATTTTCCTATGAATATACATTCTCCATAGAAAGTATGAAATTCATCACATGTTTTTTAATTCCCTCTTTTCTCCAGAAATGAATTCTTGCAGCAGGAAGTTCACAGTGCTGTCATCCAGGTATCAAAACAAAGATATGTGGAGTCCAAACATGCACAACACCTTGTTAAACAAAGACATATTGAGCTGTAGCCCTTAGGAACCAAACAAGCACAAGCCTCGGCATTAAAGAAATCCAAATTCCCCGCAAGATGGGATGGGTGGAAAGCAAGCCCTCGCGTTCTACTTTGGCAAGGCAAACCTTCGGTGCTCCTGCTGAGCCCCAGGTAACTCATCCCATCTTTCCATCCCCATGCCTGGACTTATTTGCTACATGTCAGCCTCACACCAGAAAAGGATCTGGACTGGATACACGTCAGCCCAGCAAGGGCCTGCTGCGCTCAGGTACACACATCAAAAACACGCTGGCAAATACACACCACTACAATGTCCCCACCAGCTGCCAGACATTTTTTACCAGACAGACACACCAGCACCAGGGATGCTGGGGATGGGAGAACCCCTTGATTTTTCCTCCAATTACAGAGACATGGTCTCTGTGTAAAAGACACCCTGCCCAGAATCGACTGAACAGAAACAGAAGAGCCACTGAAACAATCCTGTTCTGGCATGTTCTACGGATGAAATTCCTTTTAAGACCCTAAGGTGAAGCCATTCAAGTACTTCACTATTTGATTCACCATTTTCCCCCCTGCCATTCATCACATGGTTATTTTTCAAGCTAACGGTTCCTTAATCAGTTGTAGAAGTTAAAATCTGATGTAGCAAGGTTCCTCTTGAAAACGTAAAGGAGGAGTAAAACAAAGCACTCCAATGCATATTTCAGGAACAGTTAATCTATTAATACTGTTGTTCTTTTTTATTTTGTAGACTCAACAAAAATCAACTGTTTATAATCTTATCAAAGAAGGAAAATACTAGTGCCTGGAAAATATCACAGTAAGTCTGGACACCATTTAAGCCAAGTACATGTCTTCTTTTTTTTTCTTCTCCTACTGCTTATCTCAACACACAGTTCCTTTTCCTTTAGCCTGTTTCAAACAATACTTGATAATAAACAAAAAAAAGTAGATAGCAAAATAAATTATTTCTCACTAAAGGCTCATTTCTTCTCTTCTGTTCTGCACTTACAAATATATACTGTGGACATACACAGTCACACATATATATAGAGAGAGATGTATATAGATATATATAGACATGCACATATATTGAACTGGCTAATACTACTTAGAGTATCCTATTATCTTATAGTTACTCAAAAACTGACTAGTATTAAAAATGACTTTTTGGTAGAAAGTAAAAACAAGAGTAGGGTCCCCTTGCAATGACTTAGCAGCACTAGAATTCAGAAAGTCCAAGCTGTGTGCCATCACTTCACTGTTACTTCAGACCCTCGTGCCTTTTTCTCCACATTTAAGAATAGAAGTTTTCCCAGGGGCTCAACACATCAATTCTCATCATCACTCTGAAATACTGACCAAAGGACCGACCTACAGCAGCAATATTTAACCTTCCATAAGCTCTTTCCACATAAAAAAACATGTCTGTGATAATAATCTTTGTGTCTGACCAACACAGAGGGAACTACAAGATCACAAAACAGGACTGTGACACAATAACAGTGATGGGGATCTCCCATGTAAGTTCTCATTTATGCACACGAAGGGGAAACAGGGAGGAAAAAGACATTTAATTAGAGCTGACTGAGAAGTGAGGCATATGGTTCACAGGAATCTTTGCTTGTAATTAAAACATCCTCCTCCTCAGCAAGCTAAATAAATACAAATGAAACCAAACAATTCTATGATATGTATATGCAAAAATTGAATATAAGCATGAAATAAAACTGGGGTGGAAGCTGCACCATAGACCATGTGCACTACAGTCTGAGTCCTGCAAAAAGCACATTGTCACCACACTAACAGAGGCACTTATTCCTCTCCATCATCACTACTTGTAACTATGTTTCCCCCTCATTAGTAAAACTTATTCCACCTACATACCTATAATTTGACTTGAGGTGTGGGTAGAAAAGGAAAGGGGGAGATAAAAAGTTGTAAAGAACAGGGCTGAATTTTAGCAGTAGACTTTTTAATAGAGAAATCATGTTCTGAAGTTTCATATTGATAAAAATACTAAAATATGAAAATAGCTATGTTTCTAAAATAATGTGCTACAGGGAAACATGTAAAAGACAGGGCCATTAAGGATGGATTTTCAATCAAAATGACAAATTGCAATCATGTATATACAGAGAAGACTTAAGAAAATGGGATACACTTGATTTAGAAACAAGTACGATAAATGCTATGAGAAAGACCATCCATACTTGCATTAAGAAAACTGGGAATGCTTTCACCCACTTTAAGTTACACCAGGATAACCTGGCCCAGAGAAGGGAGAGCGACACAGGTCTGTCAAGGCTGCCCATCTCAGGTGTGCTTGGAGATTTCACCAGAGCATCACCACCACAGTGTCTCTAACTGAGGGTGCCCTCACACACTGTGCATCCCACACCACAGAGCTTGGCTGGGGATGAACACCTGCAGCAAGACAGGAGGAGGAGCTGTTCTGAATGACAGGAAGGCAGGCACTGGTGCTCTGAAAATCAAGGCCAACTAGTTAAATGACAAATCTGAATGGCAATTCACAGGGTGTCATGTGACATTACCCAAGGTCTATCAGAAGATCCCTCTTCATAACTTACCCCAAGTGCTTTGGAGGGACAGTTTCAGGATTATGTGCCAGCATCTGCCTATATATATTTACTTAAATATGAAATGTTGCAACCAAAATGCTTCAAACCACTGAGAAAGGGGGAAAAGAGATTGCTATGCCAATACAAAATACTCAAAAGACTTTTTTTTTGGTCTGGCAAGAAATGGACTTTTCCTGACCCCTTTAGTGCTCCCTTCCCTAAGGTTGCCCTTGCTGTAGCTAGAAAAAGCTTACATATTTCAGAAATACTTAGGATATCAAAATAAAAAGTCTTAATTGACTTTTGTCTATTGAAGCCTTTACAGAACTGGAGCACTGGGGGGAAAAAATGCTCTCACCTCAGCTTGAGAGCTAATCAAAAAATCAAAGGGGGGCAAACACACCTCCTAGTACAGCTCTGTATGGGGACCTGCACTGGGACACCCTCTATCTGCATAGCAGGTAAGCTGATATATATCCAGGCAAGCTGAAGATTCTGCAGCAGCACCTTCTTCTGAGGGGCACTGAGCAAAGACAGCCAAGTATGGGGAGTAGAAGAGTGTGTACTCTAGGCTCTGCCTCCATCTTTTGGAAAGGGGCAGATTTAACTCCAACACTTCCTAGGTTTTCAGAGATTGATTATGCAGTCACAGAAATGATTCCTAAATTCAGACTGTGTGTTTACACACATACATGCTTAAAATAACACCCATTTGGGCACTTCAGAACACAGACTGCCTTCCCATGCATTTTCAAAAGAAGTAAGGTAGTCCCACTCCCAACTAGGGAGCTTTGAGCAATACCCTGAAGTGTATATATATATATATAGATAGATATAGATATAAATAAACAATAACACCAGTCACATCTTCCCCTCAATAATATTCACCACAGACTGGAGACTTTGCTGCTGCGTAGTGAAGCAGATGAACCAGACAGGCTCACTCCTCTTAAGCTCCCAGATCATCATGGGTTGACCATCAGTGACTGATGATCAGTAGTCACTGATCATCATCACTTCTTTGCAAGCAGCACACAGCTGGTGATCTCATGTAGAGAGAGCCTGCAGGTTTCAACACTAGCTGTCCAGAAATGCCTTCCATCACTTTTCAGTATCTAAATTAGAGGGGATAGTGCCATGTTATCACAGCTAGTCAAGTGTGCAGAGGTCTGGGGGTGGCAGGTGCATGTGAATTTGGCCTTCATCTCATTTCAGGAAAGGATGTCTCATCCCAAGAGGATCTAATTAAGAAGAAGGAGGTGGACTGGTCAGTTTCATGTCTTAGAGGGAATATGGCCCAGCTCTGTGTAATGAAACAGACATACTTGGGCACTGCTTCAACAGCTGAGGCATGCTGTTTGCTTACATAGGCTGCAGCAATCTTGCTCCTCACATACACTCTGTTTACTCATCCTCCTCCCCCAACAACCTACTTCCCTCTCTTCAGAAACTTTGCTTCTCCTTCCACAGAGATGGACACGGTGGAGGAGTGCTTACACCCCAGGATCAAGTAGCCTCTCATATACTTGTCCTCCTCAGCTGTACCCACAGGCAGTTCTTGTTTAGTTCTCTTTGCTGCATTAAAGCAGGGACAGAAACATCTCAAATTAAAGTCCTCCAAACACCACCCAATAATATACAAACCACAGACTGCTCACAAGACCAGTCACAGCCCTACAGGACATCCAGAAACAAACTGTGGGTTTTGCTGGTCAGAAAAAAAGCAATACTTGCTCTGCAAAGGCAGCAAAAGGGTTTGTTTCAGTTACAATACACACTGCCTGGGGCTAGAACAGCCTGATGGAATCAGGCAATTTACAGCAATTTACAATGCAGACATTTTACCAGCATACTGATTTTTGCACCTTTTCAATATAATGGCTGTTACCTTCAGCAGGATCTGCACATCCCTTCAGAAGCTCCCTAGCATCCCAATGCCTCTTGCTAAGAGTAGAGGCTTCAGAGCTGGGACTTGCTCCATGACACATATCCAGGGTGGTATTCACTGTCCCACTAAATACCTGCCAAGGTTTTGTGCAGCCTCACTCACATTCCTATTCCCTTTTCCCAAGCACTCAAGTGGTTTACTACAGGCTGCCCTGTGTCTAGAGGTAAATGTCTATCTCACCACATAAGAACCCTTTCCCCATCTGTGCCTGATCTAAGGAATGCCTTTCCTATCTACAAACCCACCAAGAATTAGCCAATTCACTTAGAGAAGAAAGAGACGAGACCCCACAACCCCACTTTTGTCTGATTTATAACCCGTTCATAACCAAAAAGGAACCCTGTATTCACAAAATACAGAAAGTTGTATAAAGGAAGCTTTTTTTCCCCTTGCAGCTCTCATTTTTGATGCAGTTTGTGAACAGAAGTGAATCCTGGTGGAGACCGGTGAGGTGGGGCATTATGCTGATTTCATATATGCACCTGCTGACTGAGGAAGATTCCTTTTTTGAAGTCATTGCCAGAGTTCCCAACCCCACAAGATTCCTTAGTAGTAGCCACATACAACTACAATGTCCCATGGCATTTACAACCTCCAGGTCACAAAACACAACCACTGGAAGAAAGGGGAGGAAAGTGCAAAAAAGGGAGGAAAGCGAAGGTGAGCAGCTCCCAAGTCCTCAAACAAATCTTGACACAACAACTTACTACAAGTCCTAGAACTTCTCAGTCATTAGCTTTATCTTCAAGACTTCAGCAGGATCTCGTCAGTGCTATGTTCCATCCTGGAGCATGAAACATCAAATGTCTGACTTCAGGAAAGCAAAAGTAAGAGGTCTTTGTTCAGAACGGAAACTGAAGTTTGGCACTATCTTATCTCCCATCTTTTCCACACATTTCTACCGGAGGAGACAGAATGTTCAGCTGACCAGTTCTCACTGCAAAACTCAGATTAACATTCACAGAATTAATTTTGATGAAATCTGGAGACAACAGTGACAAATACCACATGCAGCAATGACTGAATAAATGTTCACATATGAGATACCTGTTTGCTCTTTCATCTTGCCTTTTTTCAATTAAGAAATCATTTACAAGAGAGAAGAAGCAACTAAGGTAGGCAATTTGCAGAAACAAGACTGCAGGAGACTCAATCTGCAGCAACAGGTTTTTTGCAGAGCTGGACATTACAACTTACTGTTCTTCTCAGCAGCTGTGCCAGATGTTGTGAATAGCCCTAAATTTAGGGATAGGAGGAATCACTGCACACATTGCTTACAAACCATAAATGCACTGCACAGAATTCTGCATGCAGCATAACCTGTGGGGCACAGTGAAGGTCATCAGAAATGACCTTGTGTCCAGCAGCAGCAGCACTGTCCAGCAAGCAGGCAGGAGCTGCTCTGTGTAAATCACCCAATCATTAACTTAATGAGTTAATAACTGCTGGATGGACATCAGTCCCTTCCTGCAAGTCAAAAACAGTGCAAGTGAGCTGCCCAAACTTTCAGAAATTTAGAAGAAAACTATTTGCACCACTTAGATGAAGTCCTAACCAACTTCACTATAAAGAGAACTAGGCTCCATTATCAGTGAAGAGAGAAAAGCATGCTCTGCAGTACCTAAATAGCAGCTCCGATCTTGCGCTCACTCCTCCTGCAGTGCTGTGCTTCGCACACTGAACCAGGAAATAGTTGAAGAGATACATGTAAAATTATGAAGACTGAGTCATAAGACAATAGTTAAATAAATACCAGTTAAACCACATACCGTAGATCTGTCCTGTAGGACCAGGAAATGAGTATCACCTAAGGCTGTTCCAGATATTGCATCTACCTGCAAATATTTGCTGCTGGCTAAAGCTCAGCACATGCACTCTCAGCAGCAGGACTCCCCAAAATATTGCAGACCAGAAAGAAAGAGAATGTTAGCTTAATTCAGAGCACAATAAACAAATTACATCTTTTAATCATCAAAAGCATATAACACCTTGTTGGAAGACTTTTTAGTTTAAGTGTTTGGTGGTTTTTTAAAGCACATTACAAAGTTAATTAAGGATGCACCTCTTTTTTACCCAAGAATTTTAGGCCTTCAAATTAATGAATATAGAGAGCTGATTGTTAGCTTCTTTAATGTGGTTATTTTACTATGAGTGTACAGCAGACATCAGAAACAAGAATGTCCCAGGGGAATTGAGCACACACAAGAAAAGCTCAGAAGCAATTACACTTTCATTATGTAGCCTTAAATCCACATATAAATACGTTAAGACATTTATATTTTAGCTCAACTACCCTTCAGCAATAGTGAAAAATCATTGGAGAGAAAGACAAGATAAAAGTGCACTAACATGGTGTTGGAGGATTTGGCCATTGAAGTCATGTCTTCTGAAGAAACATCTAAACACCTTGTAACAACATTTCATCTGTAACCGTTAAACTGGAAAAAAAAGGCCTGTCTCCAAATTGATTCAACACATAACTCTTTTTTTTTTTTTTGCTTCTGTTAACTGGCTAGGTTTTTTTCCTCTAGAACTATCTCCCTGAAATTTTAACATGTCCAAATGCAAGTCCTTCATAAGTTACAGACAAAGGCAAGTTTTCCCTCTTTTAATAGGGAGAATGGAGTGTATTGTTGAGATTTGTCATATACATACAATTACCTGCATTGTTATGGAGATTACAGAACAAAGGCCCAACAGATCCACTTCCAGATCTTACAGCCTTGTCCTTTCCCATAATTATTGTCTTAAAATTGGATTTCATTTAACACATTCAGAATACCAATATCTATCACTGCTTAGCATACGCTTAGGGGTAGTTCCAAGTATTTTAAAATGGATGTGGCAATGCATTTAATTTATCACTCAAATGAACAATTTAATAGTACTAATACAGCAAGGGGGTTTTTTAGTTGGTTGTAAGAAATCTTAAAACTAGTATAAAGTTAGTTAGAATAACTGGCTAGTCTATCACTCACTTGAAAAAAAATGCAAAAGAAACTTTCAAAATTTTTTAAATTTTTTTTCCTTTCATCTCAGAAATAGGATTCTGAACAGCAGGGATACTGAATTGAAAAAAAAAAAGAACACAAACTTTTATCCTGCAAATATTAATGCCACTCCTTTACCTGATATAAGAGTATGTCTGTCTCCTTTCCTCAGCTGTCAGATACAAAATCAATAGAAAACTCTGAATTTAGAACACCAGGCCTGTGTCTGTGACATGCTCAGTGTGCCAGCTAAAAAGGCCAGATCCTGACCTCAAAGTTGGGCTGCTCATTTCTCCCTGGTGCCCAGCTGCACAGAATTAGAAGTTAATTACCCTGAAAGTTATGTAAACTGAACCAAAGACAAGGAACTTCCCCTAAGAAAGACCTTATTTTTTTTTGTTGAAGATACACGCTTACAACGACTGTGGGAAGGAAACTGTGGTTACAATTCCCGTATTTCCCCTCTATAAAATAGAAAAGTATAAATCCATAGAAGGTGAAACCATCAAAGACCTCAGTTAGCCAGGCACAGCTTACTTAGAAAAAAAAAAAATCACATCAGAACTGAGCAAAAAAAGGACATTTTCATTGGTACTGAACTTCACCCCAAGTATTAGAAGAAGCAGCTGACCCTGCAAGCACTAGAATTTAAAAAGTATAATTCATGTAGCAGGAAAGTCATGGACTCAATTCCAAACTTGATTATAAATGGGCAATTATAAAATGTGCAGTGTCAAGAAGACATTAGAATTCCTGTATCTGCCCTCACTAGAGAAAGGCACATAAAGAAAACAGAATTTGATGATCCAAAAGGACCCTACCAATTTATTGCTGTCCATTTTATTTCCCCCTCGATTTGATGTATTTATAAATATGTAAAATTCCTGCAGAATCAAAGATCATGATCACAAAAGGAAGAAAACCCTAAACTCCCTTATTAACATGATAAAATTTTACATATGTAAACTTGATGCCAGCCACAGCACTCATTCTTTTCCTCACAGTGTTTCAGAAAAAGTCACATTTATTGTTTAAAAAGTACAGTGAAACCATGGCACATCTCATTGTACTAAAACCACCAGCAAGGCCAAGTCAATCTCTTTTGATGATTCCACACTGCTGCTTTCTGCGAATGTGCATTTCTTTCACCTGCATCCCAGAGGTAAACAGTGGAAGCCCTTCCTTTGTCAGCCAAAACCACAGCTTGGTCTCAGAGAGCTCATTTACCCCAAATCCCTACTAGCACACAAAGCTGGTTGCCTTTCCAATCGAGACGTCCCTGGTGGTGGAAGCCTCATCTATTTCCTCTCCAGCATCCACCCTGCTCTTTCCACTTCAAAGCACGGAGGCTACCTTGCACAAAGTCAAGCAGTAGAGCACGTTTTGACAAATAAAGACAAAGATGGGACCTCTCTTATTATGAATTCAGACAATAAATAACATTTCATCTATCCTTAAGCTGATGCAGACAGATGAAGGTAAGTAAAATGAAATCTCACCATTTTCCCCTCCTGCATCATGAGACCTTCAGGAAAAATAAGTTGAAAGTTTCAAGGGGACTTGAAAGTTTCAAGTCTGGGAATCCACTGTCTCAGCTACTGTGGGCATGAGGAAAGCCTGGGAAGGAAAGGCAGCAGAAAGAAGCAACTTCTACTTACCTACAGGGACTGTTGATCCTGCAGGCACAACTGGTATGGGGAGGCATCAAGAAGCTTTCCCAGTCTGTAATACCATGGATGGTCCCATGCTTTGCTGCTTATATAGGCTGGCCTGCCCCAAAGCTAAACTCTGCTGCCCCATCCTCCTGTCTCATGAGTCAATGTGGCACTCACAAACAAATCCTCTATCTGGCATCCTCTGCATGGCTCTCTCCTTACTTTGAGAAATGGAGCTGGCAGAAAATACAATTTGGAAGTGAGGACTCAAAATCAGGTATGTAAAAACAGACTTGCCAGCAGTAAACCGTTCATATGTGTATACAAGAAAATAAACAAGGAAGTTTATGAAAAGTGCTCTGATTTACTAGAATCCAAGTGCACAAGAGGAAATAAAGACAGAAAGCTCTGCCTAACCTCCACCACAATGGGGAATGCAGAAACAAAAGCCACCAGCATTCCTGTGCTAAAACACCCTCCAGGTCCATCTACCATTGCAGACACAAACCATCAGCAAGCAGAGTGAGATGCGTAACATCATGAAGTGGACCAGGAGTCTTCTTACAGGCATGCAGAGCTCCCTGTCTTACCATCCACCTGCCAAGACATCTATGAATGATTCATTTTGACACGCTCCATTTAAAAAAAAAAAACCTGCTGAACTAGCAGAAGCTTTTAAATATGCATTTAAAGCCATGCTATGCCAATCTATATCCCTCAATGACCAAGAACAGGCTACCTTTTCCACAAAACTGGTCTGCACAATAAACCCTCTTTGGGGAGCACTCCCATGCAGGTTAGGTTCAGCCCAACTGCTTGCAAGCTGGCAGACACCAAAAAAAACCACCCTACCAAAATAGTGCCAAAAGGAAGTAAGGAATTACTCTGAGAATGCAGCTAATCACAGAGCCAGCTGTGTTGTAGATACAAATCTAACAGCCTAACAAGGGAAAGTTCCCAGCCACTCACCTGGGCTATGATGGGAGAGAGGGCTCCAGCACTTCGGGGCTCGGAACTGCTAAGAGACTGCATCTACTTACCAGGCCACAAGAGAGGCTGTAATTTGCAATAAAGCTCTGCACCTGATGTTCAAGTCTTTGTTTGGTAATTTTACAGTCTCAGAAGCAAAACTTTCTTACCTTCAATGAGGGAAATGGGGCTGAAGTTCACAAAAATTATTCCTTATATTCAAGCCCTGGCTCATTTGGTGCACAGAAGACAAAAACCAGTACTAATGTATGTGGACATCTTTCTCCTGCACACCACACAGCCAAACCAATCAACCAAAAAACCATTAGGCCCTTTCAATAAACAAAACACCCAAGCCAACATTTAAAGAAAATACCCACAATTCTCAACCCTAAAGCAGAAGCCCACATGCAGAACATAACAAAACCTTTGCATGCAATAGGAACTTCTCAATGACACACTAGGTACTTCTTTTACTTGTTCTATTTGGCTAAAACTGTACAAAAGAATGAAAAAAATCAGAAGTGTACCTAACAAATGGGAGGTACAAGAAGAACAGGAAACAAGCAGATGGGCAGCACTGGAGAGAAAAAAAGACTTCCAGGCACTGGCTAGGAGAGCCTGAAGATGATCCTAACAGAGGTCCCTTCTCCTCCCTAAAGCAGTACCCATATTTGACATGACAGCCTTAGCCCTCTTCCCCACTCACACCAGCTGGTTTTGAAGCACCGTGTAAAGCAAAGGTCAGTTACAGACCCCACAGGCCTGGCACCACAGCAAACACCAACATTCTCCTTCCTCCATTTAGAGATGCCATTTCTTCTTCTTTGTAGGTGCAATTTCTTCAATTCTAAGACAGGGTTAGAAGCACAGCTACCTTTTCTCCTATTACATTTCTACATATGGAGAAAGAAGCTTTCCTAAATGGCCTGTGGTATCTTTACAGAGAGCACAGAAGGAAAAGAGTGATGGGTGGACTGCTTGGCTTCTGATATCAAGGGGTTCTTCCAATTTCCTGATGATGATAGGAAAATAAGTACTTTCAGTGACGTGCCAAATACCAACAACATTTATGGAAAGATATGGACATATATTTCCCTGCCTTTTCCACTGAAAGCCCATAAAGGCCGTAGAATATCACTAAATGAGGCCATGAATTTATTGATTCAGCTCTGGTTGGACCACATTTACATGTCCATTCGTTGTTGGATTACAGAAATACTATTCCCACTTAATCTTGGATTTTCTCCTGGAATTTTGGATTAATAACCCCAGGAGGCCTGTTTATGTGCAGATACATTTGGGAACAGCTGGAAAGCACTTAGAGAAGAGCCTTGGTGCAGCCTTCCAGAGCAGTGCATCTATTTTGTTCTTCTCTTCCTGTGAGGCCTCCTCACTCTTTCCTCTTTGCTTTCTAATACTTCATATTAGCACATGTTTACCTACATTTCTTCCTCCCCTCTCCCAGTTGAAGTCCTCCCCTGCACAATCATCTCCTGCTGAAAATTAATTTCCTACTGACAGCTCAATTTAAGGCAAAGTTCTTTCACTTTCGCATCCCTACATAGCAGTAGGCCCTCTCTGCTGGAGAAAATTCAGCTAGCTCCTCCTATACGTGTACTCCAGCAACATTTCACGATGTTCAAGGTACTATTTGCATTCAAAGTTTGGAGTCAAACTAAAAGCATCAGGCTAACAACCAGATGTGCAGCCACCAACTGGTTTAGTAGTGTCTCTCGCCTTTGCTCATACTGAGAATCTTTCAAGCAGGCAAGTAAATGTCATAGATAGGCTTTGCACCTAGAAACATCCAAGTACCCAACCACTTTCCAGCACTGTCAAATGCTCCCTCTGTGATACACTGTAACTCTAGTAGAAAGAAGGAAATGCATAAATTAAAATTATATAGATTATGCCCTACACAATGAACAGCCAAAGATTTTAAAACAGCAGCAATTTCACTCACATTTAGAAACTCCAACCATAAAAAATTACATGCCATGAAAATTCTCAACAAAGACTTGCATGTAGCTCCCATAATTGAGGAAGTACTAATAATAGCGTGGCTGTTTGCACAGACAACATTTCCACTGTTAGCCTGAATTCTGATCTCAAATATGCAGAAGAAGATATTTTGTTGTGTGTTGCTGGCTGGAGACTCAAGTATTGGAAACCGTGTGAGATTACTGCAATGTTCAGCCAGCCTATGCCTCTAAGGAAGCACATCCATGCCATGCTGAAGACAAGACTCCTTTGAGCCCCGCAGAAGGTGCTTGTGTTGTGGGGCTTTGTAAGGAACATAAAGAAACTCAGGAAATTAACCTGTGTTGCTGTTGTAAACAAAAATGAAAGCAATCATCACACAAAAATAACCTGGCCTGGCAGATGAAAGTTTATTTCTACGCTCCTCAGCTACAAGCAAACTCTTTCCACAGCTACAGCTTCCCCTTCTGGAGACTGCAGAGAAGGGGCAATAGTTCTTACTGGCAACGCATGAAGCCCAGCTCATACCATGTGCCTGACAGTCCTGCCACCTTCCTACAGCAGCTAAATGCCTCCCCAGGCAGTGCCAGGCCATGTCCCTGTACCTGAGTACATGCCACACCTCAAACAACACCAGCCAACTCTAGCACCTGCCTGAGCCTAAGCAAAGAACCCTACACAAAGAGCAAAACTCTGCCCTGTTAGAGAACATCCTCATTTTCAGAGGGCAAGACTATGTGAACAGCACTGGAACAGGCAACATGATTATTGCACTTGAAGCATTGCCTCTAAGCATGGCTTTATTCTGCATCCTTATTGCTTATAGGCTATAGAAACATAACAACCTTTTCAAATATTAGTTATCCCACCCTACTTGACATTAAGTGGCTACAGTTAAATTCAGTCATTTCAAATGAGAGGGTGATTTGCAGAATCACACCATCAGTGAGCACCTGGTTTACATCCTAGTCCTCTAATGAAAAAAATCCTAAAGGACCTTTCTCCCCACCTGTCTGCAGTTCAAGCACGTGCTCTTAATGTCCAGCACTCCACCAGGTGCTGATCAGCACTAGTAAAGAAACCTAAGAGTCTCAGTAGACTGAGACTATCTTGCCTCAGTCTTCACATTCACAGGTACAATTAAGTCAAAATTGAGAATGTTGTCTTCTAAATTTTCAGTACTGACACTATGAGCTGCAGAGTTCCCACCTAAAATTATGAGCCATACCAAAATCTGCAGATCTGACCTATGCCCTGTAGCATGTTGATAGGAGCTCTGATAACATCAGGGGATGACAAGACCTAGCTGAGGGTCCACAGCTGGGTCCCAAGATGATGAATGCGTAAATTGATCTACATGTAATTGAGGAGCAGGTCAATACTTTTTTTAGTATTATTATTAATCTTACTAGATACCAATTAAGAGCCTAACTTAAGAGAATGTTAAAGATCACTAAGTCACAAGGTTTCACACCCAGCTTGATAAGAAAAACTACAAATAACAGAGGTCATGGCAGGCAGATCCTGCAAGGCTGTGCCCAAAGACAATCCAGGCCTCTTCTGAGGTCTTCCAAAATACTGGTATACTTTAATACCCAATTCAGTTTTAGCTTCTATTTGGAAGAGATTTTTAAACCTAGGCTTGGTACATCAACAAACAGAGATCAAACAGCAAAACACTGCAAGGTACCCCAAATTGAAACAGATGAGATGAGGAAGCAAAGGTTTACAACAGTCATTGGCTGCAATCACAAGCTGGTACCAATACAAGGCAAGGAAAAAGTAGTCAAAAATGTAAAGCAGCAGTACAGTTCTGCTCTGCAGCTCTTGGTAATCTGTCACCACAGATTACTGAGCACCTTGGTTCCTATCAACACACATTCACACTTCTGTAGCAGAAACCACTGAGGTAGAGAGGACAAGCGGGTACATCTGGAAGCAAAAGTTCAGCAAGCCCCAGAACATTACAGTTCATAGCAGCCATGAAGCACTCCTACGGGAACACTGAGAACACATCAGCTGAGGGAAGCAAGGGTGAGAGTCTGTGCCAGCATGCTGAGTGGGTCACCTGGCACACCATTGTGATTTACATCACTGAAAGGTGTTCATGGAAGAACATCCTGCAACACACGTGGGAACGGAGCAGGGCCTCAAAGCCAAGCGTGGTGGCCAAGGCCTCCTGTTGATGTGTACCCTACATCGCTAGGGCTGCTCGCCCTACACCACGGCAGCGTTCTCCCGTGGAAACTCCGCGCTGATCCCGAAAGCTGTAACCCGACGGGTGATGCGCACCATCGGCACGGGGAATGCGCAAATACCCCGTTACCACATATACCCTATTAACATAATTAACCAGCAGTGACACGAGGAGGGAAGGCTACAACACTGGGGAAACGGGAGCCGCGCCTGTTATACCCAGGGCAGCTTTAACCCAGGAAAACAACCGGGGCAGCCTCACGCCCCGAAAGGAGCCACGCGGCTGCACCGCCGGGTTAAACTCCAGCACAGCCACCGCTGTGAGGGTGCCGCATCTGCCCCTCCGCTGCGCCCGGGCGGGGGAGGCCGCGGGGATCTCGGCCCAGGTGAGCAACGCCCCTGCCGGGCCACACCGCGGCCCCCCAGCCTCCCCTGCCCTCCCCTCTGCGGGCGGCACCGGCGGGACAAAGCCGAGCCCGGCCGCACACCTGCCCCGCCGGCCGCCGGCTCCCCGCCGAGCCGCGGGCGCCGCGCCGGGGCAGCCGCGGCGGGGGCAAGTGCGGCACCCCCCGCCTCCCGCAGTTCGGTCTCACCTCGGCCGGCAGTAGCAGCAGCAGCGGCGGCAGCAGCAGGAGGCAGGGCAGGGGCAGCCGCCTCATGGTGGCGGAGAGCCTCCCCGCTGCGCGCACGGCCGCTCAGCCCAACACCGCCGCCCCCGGAGACATGGCCGGGCTGAGCCCCGCACCGTCCGGCGTCCCGGCCCTCCCCCGCGCCCCGCCCTAAGAGAGGCGGGGGGATGGAGCCGCGGGGGAAGCCCTGCGGGGGGCGGAGTGAGGGGGCCGATCACCTCCCTGCACTGCCGCTCCTCGCCTCCTCCCAGCGGCCCCTAGCCCGCGGTTTAAATGGCCGTCTGGCAGCAGGCGGAGAGGCTGCGGCTTCTCCGGCTTCCCCCCTCCCTCTCTCCCTGCCGGCATCTGACATCTCCCCCCGCCAAGCCCGGCCGGGCGAGGAAGTGGTTTTCTCCGAAAGTTTCCCGGTCTCCGTCGGCACCCGCGGAGGGAGCGGCGCCGCGGGGCGCGCCCGGCGGCCCTGGCACGGTGCTCGGGGGCGGGCAATCCGCAGAAGGGTCAGGGGTAAGGCGAGGTTAACCCGGCCCCGGGGGCTCCGCCGCCCGCCCCGCCGCCCGCCGGAGACGAGCGCTGCTCCGTCCGCAGCCACACACGGCCCCGTGTGGGGTAAGGGGCGCCCGAGCCCCGCCGGGGGTTTGCTGCAGTGAGGAGCTCTGCTTGTTGCACCATTTTTCATCCCCAAACAGTCCCCCAAGAAAGTCTTATCCCGCTCCAGGCACGGGTTTGGACACGTTTTATCCATGTCATCAAAAGGGACGTGACATCATCAAACGCAATCGCTTCTATAACCTTAACTTACTTCCCAGGTTCAGTGAAGAGTTTCACATTTCATTCATCTTGGATACGGGAAAGCGGAAGGCAGGGACAGTTTAGAGAGCATATCTTTAATTATGGAAACATTGGCAGTCCTCATTTTCTCAGAAGTTTTGAGCTCATATGTTTATCATTTCCCTGACTTTTCTGAGCCCTCAAAACATATGCATAGCATTATCGAAGCAACTATTTCCATAGGAGTTTATGGGAAAATTCACAAGAATAAGGGCATTGGTGTTGTTCTCTGGAAAAGAGAAGGCTCCTGGGAAACCATATTAGAGCCTCTCAGTACTGAAAGTGAGCTTGTGAGAAAGATGGGGACAGACTTTTTAGCATGGCCCGTTCATATAGGACAAGAGGGAATTGTTCTAAACTACAAGACAGTCAATTCAAGCTAGATATAAGAAAGAAAAGTTTTACAGTGAGGGTGGTGAATCACTGGAACAGGTTGCCCATGGCACTTGCAGGTGAACCACCCCTGGAGATGTTAAAGGGCATGTTGGACGGGGCTCTGAGCAGCCTGATGGAATTGGAGATGTTCCTGCTTATCACAGGGCAGCTGGACTAGATCATCTTTAAACATCCCTTTGAACACAAACTATTCTATCATTCTGTAAGGGCACACACAAACCTTGTTTGGGAGGCTGAGACCTACAGCTGGAGTTAGACAGCGTATAGATGTGACTTCATATCAGTAAGATTTGTAGGAAATAGATAATTACTTCAGAAAAGGGTTGTTTTAGGTTTTTTTTTGGTTTTTTTGGTGTTTTTTTTTTTTTTTATGTTAGGAAGTACTGAAATGAGACAATAAACACTATACAAAAAAAACATTAATAAAACTTTTTACACTTTGCATTCAGTGCAAAGCACCTGAGAATTGTTTTCCAGCTGGAGATTCCTCCTGGTAAACCACACACCTAACAGAAGTCTCACTGGCTGCTGTGAAGTTATTATGCTGACATAACTTCTGGAGATCAAACCCTACCATTTGGAAATTACACCTCTGACTCATAAAATAAATTCCCTGTTGCTGCTCCCTGTGCCTGGGCAGACCCCCAGTGGGTCTAAGTTGCCAAACTGCAGCTTCTGGCTAGACTGGATTCCATTGTCTGGGCTGCACCTAAAGTGCCACAGCTGCACTTGAGCAAGCACACCTTTGCTCCAGCCCAGTGGGAGCAGTGTGGCTTTTTTTAATCACATACCTTTCCAGTACAAAAGCCTGGTAACTAATCCAGTTGCCCTTGAAATTAAGTGGGAATCTCTTCCGTGATGTCAGCAGTAATGGGAGCCAGCTCTGAAAGAGAAAACTAAATGAAAAAAAGAAAAAATTTAAATCCACCAAGAAAGCAAGAAGTGGGATTCTCACTTGTTAAACTTTTAAGTATCTCCAAGCTGATGTTGCCATCTCCAGACTCTAGACATCCTTGGACTTTTAAGTTCACTCATTCTTTCTCATTGAAGAGGCCACAGAACCCAATTTAGAAGCAAAGGGTGTTACATTTCTTAGGCTATGTTAATTCTTTGCTCCAGAGAGCCAACTGGGCAGCTACATCACTATTACAGGAACTCCTTTTACCACGCCAGGTCTGTCTGGATCTGGTATGACTGGTGGGGCCTTTCAAATACAAGGTGCATGGAATCTGTAATTAATTACTTTCTCATTAACACTTGTGGCTGAGTGTACATCATGTGACTACTTGTATGTCGAGTACCTGAACCTGGAGGCCTATGAAGTTCTGGAACACAGTCTCGTTTCTGGAGCATCCAAAATAGTAGAGAACTGCATTAAATTTGCTTGTAGAGATCTCTAAGCAGACTGTTTCTAGGATTGTAGTAAAAAATTACCTTTATGGCATATCTTTAATTATAACCATAATTAATGCCATCAGTAGGATTTATGCATGGCAGCTTCAACTGGCACACAGAGAGCATGGATTTGTTACTGTTTCAGGGTATCTCTCTTACTCTCTCTTAACAGACCTCAAGGAAAGAACTGGCTCCTTTTCAGAGACATTTCTGGGGTTTTGGGAAGTACCCACCTTCCAACTATCAGGGACTGTGTCTGTAGGACAGAGGAGTGAACTATGAAGATTCATAAACATTTGAAAAGACTCAGAGATGCTGATGGTGGCCACAAGAAAAGGAAAAATAATGTCAAGAAACATCAAGCACTAAAAATTGTAATTATTTTGTAACATAAAACAGAAATGCAATTTTTGTTTCATTCATTGGAGAAAAAAAACACAGGTAGCAATCAAACTTTTTTTTTTAATGTACAAATTATAAAGGAATATTTGTGTCATCTAGACTGCTTAGAATTCTGGGAGGAGGGTTCTAAAAAAGCTTTTCTGATTAGATTTTCAGAGCTCCATGGAGAAAGAATCACACATGTACCTGATTGCTTCCTTCGATCAATGCTTCTGCCCTTTATAGCACACTCTGCTTCACTGCTACCCACACACACCTCAGGGAAGAGATGGATCTCAAAGAGCTGTGATTCATGCCGGAACTGGAGCCTTCACATGCTGAAAATGGAAAAGAGAAATTAAAAGCCAAATTTTTTAAAGCTCTTCCAGGTGCTAATTGTTCAGCAGCAATAACCATCACAACACAAACAATTTCCTAGGAATTAGAGGCTCAAGGTTGCACTTCAGGCCACAGGCTCTTCACAGCTTGTTACTAACCTGCTGGAAATTTCCTGAATTACTACTGCTACTGCCTAATTGTTTCTATAGGTGAGTTTTGTTTATTCAACAGGCTCTTATTAAAGCTATATGTGTGACAGGCTTATGAAACTGGGTAGGTGTTGCTTCTGGGCTAAAGTTTCTACTTTTTAACTCACTGGAAATTAATTTGTGCATCTGAGTCATAAAACCTCTTCAAATGGAAGTGTCAGAAAGAAATTATTCCACGTCCTTATGATCAAGTTTTCAAAAGAGACCTAAGTTTAAGTCACGTTGGGCCTCTGCACACAAATCCAGGAAGAATGTGCATGTTACTTATGGATGCTCTAATTTACACCATAAGGAATACTACTAATTCTCTGGGCAGAATTGGAAGACTGCAAAAATATAGTGATCCAAAGTTGTCCAATTTGGAGCAGTTATCCTGGCTGGTAATGCTTGTCTTTCACTGAGACTGCCAATAGAATATAGTTTTGAAAAGAAAAATAAAATCAGAATGGCCATATTTAACTGCATATCACAGCCAGCCTTGATCACAATAGTGTATTCTCATTAGTTATTCCCAGTTTCATTGATCAGCTCAATGTGCAGTGTCAGCCAGAAGTATCCAATTGTTGAGCATCGTCAGGAAGGGAGTTGAGAACAATGCAAAGATAATGCCTTTGCAAATGTGTAAAACCCAGGTGCACCCACATCCTGACTGAGGCTTTTCACTGCTCTCAGCATTGCAAGAGGGACAGAATGGACTGAGAGAAGGTACCAAGAAGGGCAGGTAAAGAAATGTGAATGATGGTGCAGCTGTCTTATCAAGGAACCCTTAAAAAGCTGAGAGTTTTCCATTAGGAGAGGAGAAAGCTCCCTGGAAATAAGGTGAATGAAAAACTTGTTCACTAAATCCAATTTAACAGTCATAATAAAGTGTTATTGTACATGGCAGACAATGAGCTTGTGACATATGTAGTCACAGCAGGTTTTAAAGGCAAACAATATGAGCTGTTCCGAAACTTCATGGATGCATTAATGGACAATATGCCCATAAGCAGGGAGAAGGCAGAGATGAGTCTGTAGTGTTTGGATGCTGGGAATGGTACTCAGAGAGCAGTCAGGTTTGTTTGCTCTTCCTGAACAGAATCTCCTAACACCACTGCTGGAGACAGGATACTGGGTTGGGTGGATTCATCACTGACTGGGCAAGTAGTGCATTCCTTGACTATTGTTTACAGCCAAAACAGTGCAAAGCATAAGGATATAGCATATATAAGAAACAAGTGTATTAGCATGTGACCTGCTGCCTCAGCGAGACAGGTAACATGTAACAGGGTATGTTACTATTGTCATTCACAAAGGAGGAAGGCTCTCTGCTGTGATTTCAGACTGAGGTCCAGGATCTGCTCTGGCTTTGCTTTCCGTTGCAAGTCCTCATATTCAGACATTATGGGACATCTGTGATCCCCACAGAATTCCAAATAAATTTCTGTCCTGTCCATCATTGCTCAGTGCCCTGGAGCTACAGTGCTCTTTCTGGCTGACATTGCTCTGGCTCTTACTTACACCACCTCCGACCTTTAAAGGGTCCTCCAGGCTTCCATATACCACCAAACCCAGAGACAAGTCTTTTGGGAACAACTCTCAAGAAGAACTACAAGTCCCTTTCACACTACAACAGAGGAACCCTGCACTAACCTCAGCAGCAGCTCTGGTGAAAAAACAGTGAGTGGCTAAATGCCTCACCTGGGGATGGTCCTGCCTTCATGCAGGAAGGTTTCAAATCTTGGCTGTAGCTCTAACCTGGTTTCTGCTTGTACAAGCCCTCCACAGCCTGTAGCTGCAGGGGGTACTGGCTGGGGGTACTGGGTAGTATTTTAACTCCTAAAGAGTACCTTTTTATTTTTTCATCACAAGAAATGAAAGGTGCATTGAGCTGCTAGCAGAGACATCTTTCAGATGGAGGGTAAAACAGGATATTCAAAGAAAACCTGTCACTTCTTACAATGAGAGGGAATGTAACCTGTCTTCTGGTCAGTCCAGGTTTGGGGTGGTTTTATTTTGACTGAAAGGGAGAAGGCATTTTTTGCTGTGGGGGCCAGCAAAGAGAAACTGATTTTTTTTTTCTTTCAAACTTTCAAAAGGACATTAAAGTTGAAAATTACTTTTTGGAAGTGGGTAATGCCTTCAGTCTCTTAAGTTCACTCAGTGGCCAGCTTCCTTTGTGTGGGAAGGCAGGTGAGTGGGAGGATATATTTCACATAGTAATTGAAGGGAAAATATGCATTAAAACCACACAGACTAGCACACTCCAAAGCATTGAGTCAGCTGCCCTGGCAGCCACGTGGGCCAGCCGTGTCCTGGGATGCCTCAGGCTCAGCATCAGCAGCCTGTCAGGGGAGGTGAGGTCAGGTGAGGTGATTGTCCTGCTCTGCTCTGCACTGATGTGGCCTCACCTCGAGTCCTGTGTGCAGTTTTGGGTGCTACAGTATAAGGTATAGGGGTATTAGAAAGCATCTAAAGAAGGGCTATGAAAGTGGCAAAGGGCCTGGAGGCGAAGCTGTATGAGGAGCAGCTGAGGTCACTTGGTCCATTCAGCCTGGAGGAGACTGAGAGGAGACCTCATTGTAGTTACAACTTCCTCCTGAGGGGAAGAGGAGGGGCAGACACTGATCTCTTCTTTTTGGTGACAGGACTTGAAGGAATGGCCTGGAGTTGAGTCAGGGTGGGTTTAGGTTGGATATCAGGAAAAGGTTCTTCACCCAGAGGATGGCTGGGCACTGGAACTGGTCACAGCAGCAAGCCTGACAAAGTTTGGACAATGCACATAGTGTGATTTTGGGAGTTCTCCTGTTCAGGGCCAGGAGGTGGATTTCTTGGGATCCATGGGGGTCCCTTCCAACTCAGCATATGCATGATTCTACAGCACTTGAGCTACTTCTAGCACAACAGGATATTTTTGTAAGTGATTTGAGTTCAAACAGATGCCAGCCTTTTAAACAAGTCATCTTCTACACAGGAATAAATGGACTCTGTTCCAGTAGGAAAGAAGTTGTGCTCCTATAGCATGTCTCACCAATGCAAGGTCCCATGTAAACACATGGCTCCAGCGAGGAGTAATGTCATGGGTTGCAAAGGGCTCTAGCACAATAAATATACATCAGAGTTTTACTCAGACTGGCAGAAAGGGCAAGAGGAAAGCCCTGCTCAGTACAGGCAGTCCCTGCCATATTACCAAAGGCCACACCATAGCTCAGCTGCCGCACACAGGAGCTAGAGCTCTGAGGTGGCATGGAGAGCCAGGAAGCAGTGACTGTCAGGATTCTGGGAAATACCAGAAGCTGGCAGAAACATTTCCCCTTCTCCACCTGCCAGGTTTTTGTCCTTGTCTCCATGCTCACAAAATAAAGGCATAATTTTTCTCAGCATATAAAGTTCCAGCAAAATCACTTTCAATTACTATTTAAGTCCCATAAATGACACAATGTAATCTAAATGAAATAACAACAAGCTAAACTTGGTGCTACAAAACATTACAACAGCTGAGTCTTCCCTTGATAATGAGTGAAATCACCTGCCTCCTGGAAACCAGCAGGTGTGTGTGCATGACAAGCAACCTTTGTCAAGGGCATTAGAAAAGGGAGTGGCTGGATGCATTATGTTGTCCAGAAGCCCCATCTGCCATGATCTCCCACAACACACTCTGCCACCTTTAAGCACTGAAACCTTAAGAAATTTTGTCAGAAAAACCATGGTTGTGACACCACTTGTAAAAATATCAATGCTTAAACAGCACCAAGATTTCCACATCAGAGGATTGTCATTCCAGAGTCACAGATGGCTGCTGAAATCTCAATGTGACAGATACCCATTAAAGAAGGAAAATGTTAAAAGGTTAAAAATTAAATCAACCAAAATTCTTTGATAAAATGGGTCAGCCTCCTTTTCCCTTTCTTCTGACATTACAAATTGTGGTGGGAGGGTGGGAGCACAGTTTGAATGCTGGGCATTTATAATGTTTTGCTTATTAGCAAAACCCTACCCCTACCCCCTTCTCCCCATAAGTAATAATGTGGAGAAATGATGCAGAAGTGCAGGTGTCTTCCAAGTGTGATGCATGTCAACTATATCAGGAATGGGCTGCTTATGGACATCCTAGGAGAGCAATTAGCATCTTCAGGGTCATTTAACTTTTGGTCCATTGCAGATATTGCCCCTAAAATATAGGCACATCGTCTTGTGCTCGTTTAACAGATGGTACTGAAGCATTAACTATTTTCATAGCAATGCACATTTGGCAATATCATAAAAGTGGGAGAAGCAGTTTTCTGAGCAGTAAAACTACTGGCTGGAATGCATCTGGCCTATTTTACACATAACCAGTATTTTCTGTACACATGCCTGCTTTAAGGTTAACATCTTTTTACAAAGGTATGCAAAAAATGATAGGAAGCAAAGAGGCAAAAAGGAAGAGGTGAGACTTAATCCCTGAAGTGTTTGTATCCATCACTGTACATCAGAAAGATATCTTAAGGCTTCTCTTGGTGGATATCAGGTCCTATTTACTGTGCTCAAAATGCTGTAGTTGAATTGGGATGGTTTCGAGCAGCTTGGCAGCAACTTTTAGCTTAAACAGCAAGATGGCAAGAAGGTTAGGAAGACATTTTCCTGGGAAGAAAACAAAACCTGACATAAAAAATTAACAGTTCACATCCCAGCTAGCATGGCTGAACTCCCTGGCTCTGAATTTGCATCCCTGCACTTGCAATTCTAATGCCTGGTGATGTGCTCTGATCTTTGTTGGTTTACTTGTCCTGACTGACTGGAAATGGTGTTTTGGCAACAGCCTGCTGTTTACTGTGGCACCACAGCCCTGAATATCCTTTAAGACATGCTGAGGCTTAGCTGGCCAAATTTTTGTGCTGGCCTTTCAACTCTCATTGAGAGCCAAGTGCCTAACTTGATATATCCTTTTCAAAAATCCCAGGTTCTGGGTTTTGGTGACATTTTTTACAATATCTACTTTTAAAACTAACTCCCCATTTACCACTGAACCCAGCATTGTACCCAGTCAGTGCTGTACAGCCTTTTGATGCTACTGGGAAAAGCTTTTAAACAAATATTCACTAGACTTTAGTAAGTGAAATAATAAACACTTAGATTATACATCAAATAATGAATTAAATAATTGCATTTCCCTGTGTTCTTCTTGCATGAGAATGATGCACCAGCACACTGCTTTTAGGATTATTAGTTTGTGTGTGCAATGCTTCCACCTGTCATTCCTCAGTTTAACAGGCTGTTCTGAACAGCACTTCTGCTCCCCAGGAAAATAAGAGTCCAAAGGGCAAGGAAGTCACATTCACAACTAACAATCTTTGTGGAAGGTACAAATCCTTTCAAAACTTATGGATTAGATTCAATCTGCTTCAATGGGCACTCACCAGCAACAATCCAAATTAATTTTACAGCTGACAGCTCAAAGGTTGGGTGAATAATCTGTCCTCTTAAAAGGGAAAACTTCCTTTTTCTGAAAGATCCTGAACTTTCCAGAGTGCATCTATGCGGATGAAAGCTGTTACAACAGCTTTAGAGGCTATGAAAACAAGGAATCGTTTGTTATTTTCTATACTTTATTCATTGCTGCAGAGCAGAGTAACTCGAAAGCACACCTTGCAGAGGGGCAGTGGCTCCATGAACTATGTTGTCCCAGAGGTGATGCGGCTTTGCCGTCTTTTAGTCCCCATGAGTGCCTGGCTGAGGAGCTGTACCTGTCACCTCTGTTGCTAGCTGTGAGATTAAGCACATGATTCCTTTCAGGTAAATACTATATGTGGTTCCACAGCAGTACAGTGGCTCAAATTAACTGTGTCACTGCAAAACTGCTCCTTTTTGGCAAGAAATAACAGTGGCCAAGGAGAATGGAAACAGGAGGAGAATAGGGTGAGGGGGAAACAGATATTAAGGGCATGGCAGAAAATTACTGCCTTATTTCTCAGTGGAAGTCATACCTCCGTGTGATACCACAGCAAGGAAATAAAGATTTAAAGCAGCTGATCAGGAATAAAACAAACTGTCCAGAACATGAAATCAGGAGGTCAAAAGCAACATTGAAACTAGGGTTTTTTCTTGTTGAAGGAGCATTGCTGCTACTGCACTAAGCAGAGGTAGGACTCAGTGTGTGGCTGCAAGCACTGCAGGAGAGGCCATAAGCACATTGCATGGGTTTTCTGTCAGACTATGCTGTCATCTTTGACAGAGCAGACAGTGCTGAGGCTTTCTGCCAGGATTAAGCTCTTCACTCTGAGTTACTGGCTTCTTTGTGCTAATGCAACTCTAAGAGTGACACTTAATGACAGATAGAGGGAAAAAAATCATTGTCATGGGAATACTCACCAGGCCCATCTACTACAGCGATGTGATCAGCCTCGCTTGGGTCCCAGGCAGGTGGGTGGCTTGTAGTTTCAAAGCACTGTGTCCTTTTGAATGATTTCTAATTCCTGTAGCTGAGGAAAGCAAGAGATAATGGAAGATGTGTTTATGCTTCTTAGTGGTTATCAGAGGGAATTATAATGGAGCATTTTCAAAATTAATTCATTTCCTATATCCAGCATACTTAATTAATCTAGGGAATAAAACTGATTAAGTTTCTCTTCTAGAAAGCATATTTTTTCTTCACCAGAACTTGATCTTGCTTTTACTATTAATATATGGTTTGGTGAGATAACTACAACCCAATTTAAATGATTTGTTGCAGCATCAATCTTACCTAGTCTATAAGCCAGTTCTGATTCTACAAGGGGTATGTATCTCCACAATGCAGCAAGTCTTTGTCTGAAGGTAGATGATTCTAAATTAAAGTTACAACTATGAATATGTTGACCTGAGTAGCCAAGAGATTCTGATTAACTATTACAATTTTACTTGCTGTTTTCCAGCTCAAGAGGTCCTCAGGTTTTAACTTACCCAGGTCTTAAGATACAGAAAGATTAATCTTGATTGCTGTCTGCATGCTCATTAGACGTTTTGATTTTCTAAACAAACCTTAAAGATAAGAGAAATAATTTAGATTTTTCTTTAGAGGATTAAAGATTTGATGGAGTAACTCCTTCCCTTTCGTGTATGAACTGACCTTTCTGATGTGTGTCACTGGAGCTTGGTGCTGTATAAAAGCATGGGCTGGGGAAGAAGTTAAGACAGGCATAGGCAAAAGAAAAACAAAAGCTTTAGCAGAGAAACAGAAGATGTGAGGAATTTATTTAGCTGTCAGTGGTGGTGCTATTCCTTTCTGGAGGGTTGCTGCCAAGAAGATTCCCTAATTTGCCTCGCCTTGTTCCTCAGCCCTCCTCTGGACACAGAAGCCTGCCATCGATGTCCTGTTACTTCTGTAACTCATTTATCCACAAATGTGGGCCACGTTCCCTTTTGGTATCCCAATAGCTACAGCACTTGCTTTGGCCAAGTGAGCTTTACTGCCTCACCTAGGCTCTGCCCTAAGAAGCTGGAACACAGCTGTTAGCCAACAGATAATCTTGCTCTCAGGAGATCCTGCCAGTCCCCCTGCCCTCCCCAGGCATCAGTAGGTAGCCACAATGCATTCTCTTAAGAGATACCCGTTGACTAGTAAAGCTAGTAAAGAAGTAGCAGTGGCGAAAATGCAGTGCAAAGTCTGATCTTGCTCCTAGACAGCTATAAATAATCTCAATATCTCTGATTTAATTTCACTTTGACTACAGCAGCACCACCTTTAACAGTGTGACTGCCAGCTTCATGACAGTGGTTTTTTTCTTTGCGGAAGCTCTCGCATTTGTGTCACAAGCGGGAAAGACTCCAAGCTTTTTTTTAAATGAAATATGGTTGGATCCTGAAAAATGATCCAAAAGCTCCCTAAAGGATCATAACCCAGAAGGTGGGAGGGGTGAGGCAAAAAACACATGATAGGTTCTTCTCATGATCTTTGAACACCTGGCAGGGCCAGAAGGAAAGTCTGGGGTTTGAGGAGCTTTTGACACTTCAGCGGTCACAGACTTTCATTCAGTCCTTTGTCATCTTTAACTTGGGTTGCAAATCGACATTCAAGTTGCATGAGGTGAAGAAGGCACACCTTGAATTCTTGAGTTCCTGCCACTGTTAAAGCTGTTCAGTGCCTGAAATGCTGACCCTAAAAGCCTGGCCTGGCCAGATAGTGCTGTTTAGACAAGGAAAGTCTCCCCAGGTGCTTTTAATTATCAGGAAAATAGTTTTCCAGAAATAGCTTGCTGGCTGTTTGCCAGATCTATTTCTTCTGACATGAAAAGCAAAATGTAAACATCCAGCACTTCGTAACAGACCACAGAAACCCCTCTCCAACTGGAGCAGGCCTCTGGAAAAATCTTGTCTCCTTACTCTGGGCTACTTCCTGAGCAGAGTTATCCCACGCAACTTAGCCACTTGTCATGGGGACATTGTAGGAGCTCCCTCAAGCTGCAGGAGACGTTGCAGTGCCGAGGAATCCACTGGGTCTTGGTACAGAAATGCTGCTTGGGAGAGCAGATCAAACAGGGAGCCACTGCCACACAAATGCATATAAAGCCCTTGGGTACTGCCAAAAGAGACCAGTCCCTCCCAGCTGCCTCCGAGTGGCAAAACTGTGCCCACCTGAAACTGATTGAGAAGGAGGGGTGCTCTCATTTAGTCCTGTCTTTGGCATTTATTTATTTTTTAAACCTACTACTATGGGTGCTGTCAGCTTTTCCTAACTTCAGAACTACTTTTTAGTTATGTGGCACTCTGCCTACAGGTGGTATAGGTGTAGAGGTACCTTGTGGTATCTCATATGTTGCAACATCTCCAAAGGCAGCTCTTTAGGGAGTGCCTTTTCTTGATCTTCACTTTTTCACTTCACTTTCCCTTTTCTTGATCTCTGCCTGGGAATGGCTTATATGAGGCAGACCCCTGGGAAAAGTATTTCCTGATAACTCTAAGCATATGGGGAGGCAACAAAGTGTATTTTCTGGGTTCTGTCACCTATGCACAACACTCTGGCAGGAAGAAGATGAGACAGAGAATGTTACAATGAATAAATAGAGCTTCACTCTTTGCAGTAGTTGCCAGGCAGCTCATGGCTCCAATTCTCCCTTTGCATCCTTGTTCCCCACCGGCACAGCATCTGTGCTGAGTCTTTCAGCATTGAAAATTCCCTATTTCTGGAACCTTTAGCCAAAATACACAACAGGAGATACATTCTTATTAGTGCTCTAGTTTCTAGTTTGGCAATTTTTGGAAGGCATCCAGAGACATGTTAAAGGATGAGGAAACGGCGTGGTTGATTACTCAGCTATTACTCTTAATTCTAGTGATGCCTTGGGATTATCAGGAGCAAAATGTCTTTGCTGGTAAGTGCTACACAAATATGTAGGATAACATTTGCAATGCAGAGGTGATGGCTAGAAGAGGAGATACAGATAAGGGAAGTTGTTTAGGGATGGCACAGCAAGTGATTAAGGAGCTTGCCCAAGGTTGTACAAAGAAGTCATGTGAGAGCCAGAAACTGAGATGATGTCTGCTGAGTCATAAAACATGAGTTTACTCATCTGAATTTTTTCCCATTGCATAAATGCCAAGGAACTCATCTGCCATATAACACATACAGAAGTTGCTTAAATGCAACTGAACTCAGTAAACAGAGGGTGGTTTCATGAGCTTAAAGAAAGGAAGACCTTCATCTTACAGAGGGTGAAAGATAAATTACTTCTTTGCAGGGAAGGCATTGGCTGGGCAGTGTCACTATTGTGCTTGGTTCCAACAGGGAGATGACTCAGTAGTGCTGACACATGCTGCTGTTGGTCTCCCTTGCACATCTGACTTCCTTGCTTTGGGCAGTTTTTGCAACTGCATCCATCCTCCACAGGTCTCCAGCCCATTTAAAGTCTCCACAACCATTCCCATTCAACCATTCAAAGTCTCCAGAGCCACAGTCAGGTCAGGAGGGAACTGTGTGAAATCACCGCTGTCTGCTACGTGTACAATGCCAGGGGAGGCTTCCAGTTCAATGAAGTCCCTGCAATTTACAGAAAAGAGAGGCTGGAAAAGGGTGTCAGGAGGGAATTGTGTTGCAGAACACTGCAGATTGAATTGGGAATTTCTCCTCTGGAGAACAGTTGTGAAAAAAACAACAAAGCATCATCTTGCTTCCTCTTCACAAGAGGTCAGGCCAGGCAGAGAGTTGGTGTCAGCCCCAGCCAGATGAAATTAGCAAGAATTAGCAAAAAATGCAGTGTCCGTAAGTAACCTTGATAAAAATTAAGACCCTTATATGGCACCAAATAATGCAAAGGAGGGCTTCCCGAGAGGACTTTGGAAACATCAGCACTGTGCCATGTGTAAACAAACAGCTAAATCAGTCACTAAAGAGATCTGATGCTTTCTGAGGAGGTTCTGGGAACTGAAGAGGTGGTGTGACACAGGGTGGTAAAGAATGAATTAAAGCTGGAGCAGAGGTTTTCCGTGTGTAGGAAAAATGCTCCAGTTGGCCAGAGTCTGTTTGCCCTGCCAGCCTCAGACCTGGCAGAGTTCTCTCAGCTCCTTCTTTAACTTGCATCATTTAACCCATTCGTTGAAGACAATGTGGCTGCATCTGGGCTTGAGTGTAACACACAAGCTAAATGCTCTACTGCACTGCTGTCTTAAAGTGCTTCCCAAAAATGCAGGAATGAGCCTCTCTGACATTGCCTACACTGGAGTTTTGCTCAACATTTCCCACCAGTCCACATCAGCTGTCATGGAGAGACAGCAACAGTATGGACTCATGAGCACAGCAGAATTTGAATTTGCATATTTAAAGTCCGAGTCCATGAGAAAAGATTTTTAGAAGACTTAAATGTATTAGGAGCTTAGCTAGCATTGCTTTGCCCATTCTAGAAAGAAAATCTGTACCTCAGAATCCATATATAAGTTTCTAGAAATGTAATTTGACTTTCAAAGTACCATCTGTTCTCATCTCCAGTGAGATGAAGATCCAGAACTTATGAAAAAGCAATATATTCTTCTGCAGAAGGCCAAACCTAAACATTTATTAACATAACGTTAATACATCCACATTTGCAAGGTGTCGACCTTCCTTTAAAATATTATTTTACTAACTGATTTTTCTCTTTATCTAAAAGTTGTTCATGCAGTGCTGTTTAATAGGTTGGGTGTGAAAGAGGTCACACCCAAATTGTGAAATTGGGTGAATTCACACTCAGTAGGTTGAATGTAAAATACAAACGATGTCAAAACAAACCTCAAAAAGAGAAAATTATTGAAAATTTTGGCCTATTTGGGTGGTTCTTGCAATTTGTCTTTTTGTAAAATGGCTTCTTGCCTTAGGAAAAATTTAAATGCTCTTAGTTTTTGAATATTGTCCAATGAAAATTTCTGAAGATTATTTTTTTCCATTTGAGAACTCCATGGTTTTTCCATTTGAGAGCTCCATGGTCCCCTGCCCACATCTGTTAAAAGATATGTAAAAGCACAGAAAGGAGCCAACCCAAAACAGTAGTTATTAAACTTCCCCCTTCCTCTTATTTTGCAATGACAGTTCAGAAACATGCACTTTTCATCATGAAAACTAATCTCATCTAAGTTACCAATACACCCATTAAACTGATAAGCTAAGAATATTTCCTGATTTTTTCATTATTTCCAGTATTTATTTCCATGCCAAGCAGAAGCGTGTTCTCTACCCACTTTGAAATTCATACTCAAAGATACATTACCTGTGGAAAGGCAGACTTTAGGAGGTTCTTTTTCTTCTCTATTTTTGTTCTATCTAATGCTTTTATAGAAAGATATTCAAGAATCTGATCACTCAGAGTGCTCTGAATGCACTTTTATTAGTAACAAACAGGATTTTGTAGGCCAAGGCAGTACAAAAACAAGAAATTTCTTCTTTTAACATCAGGATCCCTGAACAAAGAGATCTACTATCTTCTGAACTATAATGGAGAGCACTCAGCTTTCTGTACATTGCCTACAAAAGCTGCTCTAACTTTCCAACAGGAAAATTTTGCCGGACTGAATTGATAAGGCACCCTAAAAGTGGTTTGATCTCTTGTGAAAACTGGGAATTACATGGCTATTCTTAAAACTCTTATAAATATTACTAATATTCCCTTTTGATAGGTTGCTAAGAAAATTCCGTATTATCTTCCTCGGGTAGTTTTTACTGAAGCAGCATTCTGCAGGTCCTTACTACGTAAGCACACTTTGGTAGGGGCAGGAAGAGGATTTTGAGCACAGACACCCACAGCACTTGTCACAGGACCCGGAGAGGACCTCTGTGAGTGGGAAGTCTTTTTCTGCTCAACTTTGCTGCTCTTGAGTCTCATGAGCCTTGTTGGTGTTGGCCTTGCTCAAGTGAACTGTCTCCCAGCTGACTCCCTGCATTTGAGCATGAAGCCACCCAGCCTTGCCATCCCAGAGACTGTGGTGTGCCACTTCAGGGCTGTGTTACTTGGATTTGACAAGTTAGGTAGGACTGGCCACACTGGGTCTCAACCAGGTGACAGCTCTGCTACCGTGGCAGGTGCTTGTGTTCTGCAGGAAGTGAGGCTGAGAGATGGCATCAGACCTCCTGTTAGCTTGATATCCTCTAAATGACAATGGCCAACAGCAGCACCCTTGGGAAGAAAAGGAAAAGAGAATAACACCATGCTAAGATGTAGTAATGATTTCCCAGAGTCTTGCCAGCAGGTTTTCTGCAGCATCCAATCTGCAGCTCAGAGTGCAAAAATATTGGAGTTTGTAGTGCATATACATGGTTAGACCCTGCCATTAACACATTTCTGTGTGAAAGAACACAATTCAACAAGAAGCAAAATACAGATGTTTCTTTCTTCAAAAGTTAAATCAGACATTTAAATACCAGAATCCTTTGATGTAAGCCTAGGGAATTTTTTAGAAAAGAAATTAAAGAGAAAGAGAGATCTTACCAGCCTGCCCTGACCTCATATTCCCTTGTCTACATCTCACCCATTTGACTCTGTAGAGCTGAATTGGTACTGATAATATGATAAACTGCAAACTGGGTGAGGTTATGCCAGTAGTACAGGCAGTCACCCTGTCTTAGCAAAACCATTTTCAGAGGAACAAGAGGAAGGACTAGGAAGACCTTTGTAAAGTGCACAAGTATATCAGTGCTTTTATGGCTTGGTTACTGGAAGCCCTACACATGTTTCAGCTGATAAGGCAATCACAAGGTTTTCATTCTCATCTGAATAAGAATATTTAATCTTTGCAGGATAAAGTCCCATGTGCTAAATTAAATTTCCTGCCAGCTCAGCAAAGATTTTTGCTACTTTGAACTGCATTGTGCATGATTTCCTTTCATCACAGGATGCAGTCTGTCTTGAGCATCAAGAGCCAAGAGGGAAAAGCCCAGTCTGCTCCAGCACAAGCATGAACATGCTGTGGCATTCAGAACCACCATGCACCAGCAGGCAGCTGGGGTGGGATGCAGGTGACAAAGCAGAGGTACCTGTGATGGGGACGAGTCACTGCAGGCTACTTTAACTGTCCATGAAGAAAAAAGGCTACTTGATGGCACAGTGCAGCCCATCTGATGGAAGTGCCTGGCTATCCTAAAAGTGCCTCTTTCTCTGCATTGGTTTTCAAGGATTTGTGGAAAATCAGCTCAGGTGCAGACAGCCACATTGCATCCCTCCTCTGTGATCAGGAGGGAAGGATCTGACTTCCAGTTTCCCCTAGTTCTAGCTAATAGAAGCCTTTGCCACAGTAGGTTTGGGGAGGCTTCTCTAGGTCCCCTTCTGCAGCTCACTCATCTGTGAGTATGTTTCAAAATGCTTCATGCTTATAGGCTAAATTTGGCCATTTCATTCCAGAGTTACCTAAAAACTTAAAGCAGAGAAAGCTGGTTATATTTTTATTTCAAGAGAAGAAAAGGAAGAGGGGGAGGAGCTAATGGCATTATTGCAAAAGCAGAGGTGTTTTTTTCATGTCATGAACCCACAATGAATTTAAAACATTGCATTTTGGTAAAGTTCACCAAATGTTTGTGCTGATTTTGTAACAAAGTTTTATCTGGTTTAATTCTTAAACTTTCCTTATTCCAATTTTTACAATGCGAGAGAGAGTGACACTTGTGATTACAAAGATTTCCAACAAAGAGAATGGATGCTACAGTACATATCAGAAGGGAGTCTGGGGTCCCCCGTTGTTAGGCAACAGAACATCAGTTGCCTTTTGGTTAACTCCATTCACAGTTCAGCCTCATCTCAGCTTTTCTTGCATCATTTGGAGTTCATAGCATTTCAGAGATTTGCTGACACAGGTTCAAAAGTACAGGGATTTTGGCTATTAAAATCAAACTCAAAAATACATATAAATGTTCTTTGTTTGACCAGTAAAATGTGACAGGAAGACAAGTTGGACCTACAAATCTCAATTCCTCAGTATCTCAAACTCTAGCCTTATTTGACCAGAGTAACTGAACATATCTGAAGAAAAGCTTCATTTGCTATAAGAAGGAATTAAATGTGTATAAACAGACATTAGGTTTTGGCAGGCTATTATCTTTCCTAATCCTCAGTATTTCCCAATTACTATATAGCCCAATCATTCTACATAAGTTGTTTTTATTAACACTATAAGAGGCCATCTGTCTGCAAATACCCAGTCAAATAATAGAAACCAACAGAAGAATAATCAAATTCAGCTACTGACAGATCAAAAAGATTTGTGTGCAGAATAAATGTTTACTTTTTTGGCACTTCAATATTATTCTGGGTGTTTTCCAAGCATTTATCATTTCAGGGTGGCAGGGAACGGTAACAATACTTTCTCCACCCACTTCAAGAATTTTTACTTTCAATCACCAAAGATGATGTAACATGAGGCCTTTCCAATCTGCATCGTGTTATCACACCCCCAAAATAATGAGCATGTTGTGATTTTTACAAGATCATAGAAAAAAAAACCAGCATATTTTGAACCCCAAAATTTTGACTCTCTTAAAGGTGTCACATCCAAAAGATCAGAGTTGCTCTACCAAGCTATGGCTGAAAAAATGGGCAGGTCCTCTGAATGAGTACCCCGAATCAATGCAGATGGATTTGGTTTAGCAATCAAAATGAAACTACTTAGATTAATTTAACAGTTTCTGTTGAGATCTCTCCCACCAGGCAGCTTTTTCCAACCACTCTGCCCCCAGCCTGCAGGGAGTTGTGACCCATATGACACAAGTTGCTTTGTTTTCTACAAATGGCCAGCAGGCTGTTCTATGCAGCATCCCTGTTCATTGTGGGGACTGCTGGGCTCCAGGACGGTTTGGATGGGTGGTGATGAAGGATCTCTGAAGTCAGGTCTTTAGAACATCTGGTTTATTATAAAGGGTGAAGGGCCCTGCTTGGAGTTGCTAGCTGCAACTCATGGCAGGCCCAGGGAGAGCGGGGGAGAGAGAGAGAGAGGGTTCCAAGTGAGCATCCCAAGCGGAAGGTCCAAGAGGGCGTCCGGTCCCTCGGCCACACCTTATCAGGGGGCTTCAAGGTGGGCTGGAACAGGACTTGGGCCAATGGGGTTACAGATATCTGATACTTCAGGGGAGGGTTACAGGTGTGGGATGAACCATGCATTGGGGGGTGAGAGAGAACATTCCATTTAACCTTTGGATCTATCCGTAGGTAAAGGGCATTGTTTAATCAGAAGGGGGGATTGCTTTCAACTTGGCAGTATTATTGTTTTCGAGTTGCTCAGTAATTAAGGTTTGGCATTTCAAATCTTGTTCTCATCTCAATATCTGTATTTTCTGACTCTTTTGCCAGGCCATCATATTTATAGGGCTTTCCCATTTCATCTTCCCCAACAGTTCATCTTTCTCTTCTTCTTTGCTTTCAATGGAAATATTGTATAGGACAAACAAGGCTGATTTAATACTGAAGATCTTAAAGGAAGCTTCTATGCAAATTAGTGTGTTTAAAAAACATAAATCAAAATGGTTTCTTCTCCCAAGTAACAAGGCAGGACAAGAGGAAATAGCCTCAATTTTTTTCCAGGGGAGATTTAGATTGGATATTAGGAAAAATTTGTTCACCAAAAAGGTTATCAAGCAATGGAACAGGCTGCCCAGGGAAGTGGTTGAGTCACCATCCCTGAAAGTGTTTAAAAAAGGCATGGATGTGGCACTTGGGGACATGGTTTAGTGGTGAACCACAGCTGAGTTAATGGTTGGGTTTATGATCTTAGAGGTCTTTTCCAACCCTGACAACCCTGATATTGTGCAATTTCACTTACCTCAGAACTGAATTTGCCTCAGTGGCTGCAATGATTCTAACTTGTAATTGTGAGTTTTAAATAAAATATCAAAATGTATCAAAAGCAGCTCAGAGCAATGAAAGCCAATTAAATGTGATGATGAAAGATCTAAAGAGTTTTATGAAAATAGACTAAATTGCCTCTTGAATGATTATCTCTGCTTGCATACAGAGATGCTTTAAATAAAACTTGTCTTAGAAAACGTTGCCTTCAAAATAAATTTCTGGTTCTTAAGAAAATGAAATTTCAGGAGGGATATATTTTCATCATTATCTTACACTGTAGAGTTATGATATACTGAGAACAATATACCACAGTAACTACAAAGGTACACATGTAGCAGGTTTGTGTAAAAAATTACATGAATGTTTGCAGTATGGTCTGAAGTACTATCATTACTGCTTAGGGAACAAAAACTTTTCACCAGGGAAAACTACAGCTGCCAAAAAATCAGCTATTATGTAATAGCTGGGGAAAAAAAGTGAAAGAGAGTGAGGAGAAAAAAACCTGCTCTGCATCTCCTCATGGTCCCTGGAGTATCTATCCAGACCACATGTTAGGAGGGAAGGATGTTCTTGTGCTGCACAACAAATGATTATGCTTTTTCCAGTAGGGTAAGTACAGGGATGTCAGAAATGCTGAGGTACTCATTCTCATGGAAAAAAATAGGCAGGACAAACCTCCTGTTCTTAATTGTAGGTCCCAGCTTCAGAGGCTGAGGAGCCAGTTCCTGGCTGGGATGTCTGGCAAATTGACTCCTCTCTTTTTGTGCCTTGCCCACCTCTATGATGGCTTAAGCCAAATTGCAATTTTGAATTATTTGGAGTCATGTTTAAAATTTACTCATTAATTTTAAAATCACAACAGTCATGTTAATAGATATTCGTTATTACACATTGCTGCACAATAAAACAGTTGTTATAAACTGCATTTGCATCTGCTTTGCAGATTAAAAACCACCAAAACAGTGCATTTGGAAAACAGTTCTCCAATGACAAAAACTCCACTAATAAAACATATTCCACTTCCTGCTTAAGCTATACTGTTCTAAGGCACTTACCACCCACATAGATCAGTAGAGGAAAGGCACTGAATTTCAGAGCTCAGGGAGGGACCAGCAATAAAAAATGCTCTTCAGCTGTTAAAGCTACACACCATTTTGCTGGGCCTGAGAAAAGGATGGACAAGTAGCAGGAGACTTAATGTCAGGAAATAATAGTAACACTAATACTTCACTAATTACTCTTTTCCTCCACACTCAATCAAAAGTGAGATTAGGACTGCAGCTAACCAAAAAATAAACCCCCAAAATTTATGATAAGAATAAGAGGATACATCTGTTTCCTGCCTTAGCCAGATCTGCTCACCCCTGCCATTAGAATAGCTGCACCGAGACACAAAGTTCCAAAGATTAAAGCTGAAGGCCACTGTTTTTATTCAGAAGAGCTCCAGTATATGCATAAGAGTAGTTTATTATGTCATCTCTGCCTGTGACAATGCAGAAGTGCTGCCAAACGGGAAAACTCGTAATTGTGGAAAGCTCATTTGAGTGAATGCAAGTAAGAGATTAAGGAAATATCTGTCCCAAAAGAGTTCTTTACACCATTTCTGGAAGCCAAAAGGATGAGCTTACCATGGATTTAAGTAAGCACAGCACTGACACTTGGCTCTAGTAGGACTTTGCCAGTTTTTCCAATGTGTCTCAGCTCCTACAGTGGAAAGCCTTTTCAGTATTTTAGATCTGGAAAAGAGACATTTTGAAAATGGACTCCTTAATTTAATTTTTCTTCTACATACTTCCAGTTTTGGCCTGTTGGCAAGATTTCTTAAAAGATGAAAAATGCTTGCAAAAACTATCAGAGTGGGAATACCTAGTCACACTGACAACTTATAACCATCTGTTACTGGTTACTCATGAGTGGTTGGAGTCCCCTTTGTGCTAAGCACTTCATGTATGCATAACAAATGAGAAAGTGCCTGCCCCAAATAGCTCAGAACAGACAGAGCTAAGATTTGCCCAATTCTGCAATATGTACATGGCAGAATTGGGAAATGAGCCCAGGTTCTCTCATCTCAAATCCAGTTCCAATTGATCTTTCTAGCTGAAATGGATTGGAAACTGTCTCATGTCTGTAAGGAAAAAAAGTTCTGCACCATTGACAAATACACACAGGGTTTTGGTAGTCTGTGGCTAAACATGGGAGGATGTCTTGATGCTGCAAAGGAAAAGGCTAAATTATTATTTAAGCTGAATAAAGGTGGAAGCTACTGCCCATACTGTTCAGAGTGACAGCAGTAGAAATAATCACTTTTTTTCACACAGGCTTCTCTCCCTGTGAAACCTCCTGTCCAAAAGGAAATAGCAGTGTGGGTTTTGTCATCCTTTTACTCCCTTCCCTAATATAAGCCCCATGACCTTCCGTTATTCTAGCAACTTTCTATCTTCAAAATGCCTGAACCAGGTTTCTACAAATCAGAAAAACCTTTGGAAACTTTTTTAGCTGTCTTGTTTGTGGTTTTGTGGGGTTTTTGTCAAATATCTGAGAATCTGATTGGACAGAGATCTGAGTAGGGGGGAAGAAAGGGAGAAAATATCCCTGCTCAAATAAACAGCCTGTTCCTGGTCCTCCTTGCCAAAAAGATCTGCTAATATCACAGCATCTTTGCTGTAGAAGATCTCCATAATATCATGAACCATTAATATTCAGTGCCTGATGTTACTGCACTCCTAACTCACTCATTCAGTCAGATGGAACAAATCCCAGCTCAGGGATATTCCTGGATTACTGGTATATAACCCCCATCCCTGGCAGTGTTCAAGGCTAGGTTGGATGGAGCTCTGAGAAACCTGGTCTAGTGGGAGGTCTCCATGCTCGTGGCAGGGGGGTTTGGAGCAAGATGCTCTTGAAGGTCCCTTCCAACCCAAAGCATTCTATGCTTCCTCTGGAGGCTCAAAGCTTGGGAGGTGCAAGAGGTCCAGAGAAGGAATTGCACAGGTGTTCCTGCAGTGATTCCTTCTGTAGCAGGCAAACAGCAGGAGCTGTTGTGTGCCAAGAAGACAGGTCTGTGTTTGTCCTACTGACCTGCAACCAGGTCTGTTTCTTACAGCTCTTCCACACAGGAACAGAGTAAGTCACAGCTACAAATTGCAGGCCAGGAGCTGTGGCAGTGACCATGCAGCTGCTCTATGCTATGTCTGCCTTAACGTCATATTACCACCAATTCTGGAGCCCAGGCAGTCCTCACATGGAGCTCTTTTGCCCCAGCTTTGCAAGGAATTAGTTTTAGGAACCAAAAGGCACTGAATTGTAATGTAAATGAAGAACCATGGAAGGTAGTGCCTGGGTTTTTGACAGCATGATTCACAGCAGTTACTTTTGTCTTTTCAATGGAAGTGATGTAATTAGGAAAAGCACAGTCAGATCGAGTTGGCCTTGCAGGAGGAGACAGAACTACAGTGATGAAGCAGTGGAAAATCAGTCCTCCTCCACAGTTCATGCAGCACTCACAGTGCCAGCTTTGAACTGTTCTGCAGTGTATTTTGAATAGCACATTACATATACGCCTGGAATAAAACATAGGAACCCGAACACTACATTGATTGGATTTTGTAAGTGGTTAACTCATAAATCCTCTTAATGAAACAAATGCATCCAGGCTGAAGACTGAGGTTGGTTTTAGGATTTTTCTTTTTCTTTTTAAGTCACTACTGCCAAATTTTAGCTGTAAGGGAGGGTGTTAGATGTGCAGTTTCTAATGTTAGTGCTCAGCCTGCAATGAGATTATGGTATTGTTAAAATGAAGGAATTCCTGTTCCATAGTGTTGGTTTTGGCTGATCCTGTAATGTGAGTTAACTTTGTGTGATGTATTTTCTTTAGAACAAATTTTCTTCAATTCATCAGCAGGGGTTCAAGCTGCTCTAGTAAGAGTTTGTGACATTTTTTGAAAGTAGTTTTGAACTCACCAATGCAAATTTAAGAGATTGTTGAGAACACTCCCTTGGGAATGACATTTCTAATTTTTCTTTATCATTTATCTTTTGTTTATACTCTTTTCCCTTTCAAGATTGTATCTTTCCAGGCCAGAAAAACTGTTGTGTGGAGCTTTTGACACAACCCTAGAGAGCTGCAGAAGAACCCAGAGCAGAGAAGAGCTTTCAAATTATCTGCTAGAATGGAGGCCTTGAGCAACAGAGATTCAAGAGCAAACCTTCAGTCTATTCCTGGCTTTCTCTCAGACTCATTGGATAATCACAGTCAGTTGATTACAGTGGGGTATTTCAGACCCAGCCATAAAGACAACCAACAAATTATCTATGGGGCAATTGGTGCAGAACCAGCGGGTCACTTGGGGAATTACCTCTCAACAAAAATAGGTTTGTGTTATGCTATGTGTATATAGGTATGTGCTATGCTTCACAAAGGGCAGAAGCAGTGAACACACAGAGCAAAACTGGAATGAGCTCTTTGACAGAGTATTCTGGATCATGACAAGAGCATGCCATTAAGCATTTGGTCAGGGGAAAGAGGTAGGTGATTGTAGGCAACATAGCTAAGTCATCACTCAGTAAATTACAGGTAAACCAGTATGCTCAGCCAAGTAGTGGAGAAAGATGGATTAAATAATATGGTGTCAATAAGAAAAAGAAGTGACAAATTCTTTGTCTTTCAAGATAAAGACTTCTTGCTCTTTATTTTGCTTTGAAGATCTTTATATTTTACACAAATGGGCCATTTTGAAAAATTCTAATTGGCTCACTTCATACAAATGCCTGTCCAAATGTCTTCAAATCCTTTGAGAAAGGCAGAGAGGACTAGCAAAATGAAAAAAACAATGGAAACAGTCAATTAATGACCTTGTCATATAATCCTGTTTAAACATACACTTTCCTTAACAAGTACAGTAAACTGCAGCTTTGAATTGAATATGGAAAGAAATATTCCCCTGAAAAGTAAGATTTTGCTCAGCCGTGAATGCTGCTCTCTTTAATATGGCAACAACAGGAATACAAGAGCTCCACATTCCACTTTTATATGTTTAACCTTTGACCAAAAGGTTAAACACTTTCCTCACAACTGACTCACATCAGGAAGCACAAGAGCTCTACTCTCCAGATGAAGCATGGCTAGCTGAAAATGAAATGTCAGTATCCAAATGCATTAAGACAAGGATTCCTTGTGCAGTTCCTAGTGCTGCTATAGGGGCAGGAAGTGGGTCAGCAAGAAGAGTCTTTTACAGACAAGAGGGAGATGAAATAGTGCTGGGAACAATAAGGAAGTTCAGGGTGGAGGGAGAATTAGCTCCAATTACAAACATCTCGCTGAGATCTATTTTAAACACATTGATGTATTAAAACCCCCCTAGCAACCTAGCAGGAAAGTTTACAAAACATTAAAAGGAATAGGTATGAAAACTTTCTGTGCTTTCCATTCTTTGTCTTACAGATATTTTAGGGTCAGATTCTCATCTGGTGTTAATATGCCTAATTCCCTTCACTTGGCTAATGAATTAAGCTCAAGTTTGGCTGGGTGTGTTGGTTTGCTCATTGGAAGACTGGTGGCCAAACTCCTGAAGCATAACAGCTCCGAAGTCAATCAATTCTGCAAGTACTTAATACATCAAAAATTCAGGGCCATTGATTCTTAGTGCTCTAACTGGCTAGAGATGTCCAACAGACTAAATACAGGCCCTGTCAGGTGGGACAGAGTTGCCTATGGAGTACTGAAGAATGAATGCTGGAGGAAATGGAGAAGTGCTGAGCAGGGACATCTCCCCAGGATAAAGCACAAAGAAATGATCAGAGGTGAGTCCAAGGGTGACTCCTCACTTTATCTTAATATTTGGAGGGGTCATCTACACAGGTAAGAGTATACCTGCACACCCAGCACTGTGCACACTCAGGAGTGCAGTTCCTCTACATGGAGTATGCTGGGGAATGGGGAGAGGAGAGGAGAGGAGAGGAGAGGAGAGGAGAGGAGAGGAGAGGAGAGGAGAGGAGAGGAGAGGAGAGGAGAGGAGAGGAGAGGAGAGGAGAGGAGAGGAGAGGAGAGGAGAGGAGAGGAGAGGAGAGGAGAGGAGAGGAGAGGAGAGGAGAGGAGAGGAGAGGAGAGGAGAGGAGAGGAGAGGAGAGGAGAGGAGAGGAGAGGAGAGGAGAGGAGAGGAGAGGAGAGGAGAGGAGAGGAGAGGAGAGGAGAGGAGAGGAGAGGAGAGGAGAGGAGAGGAGAGGAGAGGAGAGGAGAGATTGTTAGGAGCATGGCAGTCAGCATCTGGAAGTAAGGTCTGCCTGCATCCATGGACAGACCATGGCTGGCATGACAGCCAAGCAACAGAGATTCTGGAAAGTTCTTGGTAGGGGCAGATTGTGCTACTCCCCTTCCCCATACTCTATGACAGAAAGGGGAATGGAGGATGTGAAGAACCAAGCACTGTTTTCAGGAGCAGATCCTCTCTGAGGTGACGCCTGAGATTGCCATCTGCCCCAACTTAATCTCTCTCCTCTAGCCCCCACTGCTCTGTTCAACCTTCTTCCTTCTGTATCTTGATTTGACCCATTCTTCCCTGGCAGAGGAAAACCCACTAGAAAAAGTCAGAGCACTCCAGGACTTTTTGCTCTTCCAGGCTTCCTAGTTGCTGCACCTTTCCCTGGTGCTCACAGCCAGCCCACCCCACTGCCCTGCTCACCCTTCTCATGCCATCACATGGCCTCATGCTACAGCACACAGGGGAATATTTCCCCTGCCCAAAGCCTGCATTTTAGGGTGGAAGGGTGAGCTGGCACCTCTGTTTGGCCTAGGACACAAAAGCTCTTGCAAACCACAGCACAATACAAGGAGCTTAGGAAATGGTCATGACCAAGTTCCCGGTTCCCTTCTGCATGGTGAGGCAATATTGAAACTCTGTAGCTCAGCACAGCATGGGATGGTGTCCCAGTGCTGTCCAAAAGTACTCCCTCCAAGACAATTTGCAGAGAGGATGTGAGGAAGAGGCCATTCCAGGACTCACTTGACTCAAAAGGAACAGAATTGCTTGTCACAGCAGCATAGACCATTTCAACCAAGTTGGTTGGATGAAGGATTCACAGTATATTAGTGCACAGAAATGGAATCTTCTCTGGACTGAACCTACAAGTAGGTGATCCTAAACCATGAACTAAAATTATAGAATAAAATTGGATCTCTAGGTGTCATCTGCCTGGTCCACCTCCTGCAGCTCTCATTATGTGTGCAATATAGTGAAAGGTAAATCCTAGCTCTGGAACCTTGTGAAACTCCTCACTTTAAGTGAAGCAGAAACTGGCTCTTGATAACTGATTCAATGCCCCTCCAACACCAAAGCCATTAGAAATGAAAATGAACTCTTCTGCATTTGAAGAGTATTCAAAAAAAAAAAAAAGAGGAGTATTCTTGGACACTAGGATGAGGAGGTGAAAAGGTGACCTGCAGCACCCGTTGTATTGCACGGTGCTAACAGGGGACACAGCCACCACCTCAGTGTCCCCCAGCAGGCACACCCTGCGGTAAACTACAGGGTTACACTGGCTTCACAAATGGTGCTATGGTGGCAACCACCACATTCCAAAATCTCCACACATCCAGACTCCAGCATTTTGGTATCAGCTGTGCCCACCCTGCCCACCTCACAAGAAGCGTTTTGAGCCAAGTATTTTACATGAAGCCCAGAGCATCTGCCACAGAAATTGTCATAGTAACGCTGCGTTTCCTGCAGCTTGCTATACGATGCAGCAGGCAGCAGGTGGCGATATCATTACAAGATGAGCTGTGACATTACAAAATCATGTTGTAGCAGAAGTGTTAAAATTGTTACCTAGACACTGTCATAGACCATTACTGATCCAAAACCGAAAATTGTATCACTCTCTAGCAACTGCCTGATTTGTCATTCACTGACTTTCTGATCCTCTGCAACAGGGTAGGTTTGACCTTTAAAAGACCAAAAGGGAGCTCGTGTCGGTGTGGGATAACTGACAGCTTTCAGCAGGAATTTCTGAGACAGACTCTGAGTGGGTTTGCTCGTGCTTTTGTGTGCACATGCACATGTGTGTTTCAAAGAGTCAGAATAACTTGTGCATGGGCAGAATGAACTCCTGCCCTGCTTGTGGAAATGGCAGGCACTGTGCACCACTGCATTTCGCAACAATTCCCCACTGGGGGAGAAAGGGCGAGGGGGAAAGGAGTGGGTAGAACAGTCATGTAAGGGCTGACTCAGTGAACAAATGCTCACTTAGTGGAACAGGCAGAAGAAAGTAATAAGACAGTAAGGAACTTTCCCAGCTTACTGGCTGGAATAGCTGGCACCAAGCACTCAGACCTGCAGCACTGATGGGCTCTCCAAGTCAGGATCGAGAGCAAACAGACCTCAAGCCTGTTTCTCCTCTGATCTGGAGTAGCAGATTAAACTCAGCAGAGCTATTCTAACATACATTCCCATATCTGGATGCCAGATGGGAAATAAGTAACACATTTTTAAGAGTGAGAGTGACTAACCATTGGAACAGACCAGCAGGGGAAGCAGCAAATTCTCAGCCCAAACTGGATGCCTGCTTTGTGCAGGCTGTTTTAGGGAGACCCACAAAGCTCATTGTGAGGACATCAGTCTAAGGTCTGTGATTAGAGAACATACTATTCAATCTGAATTGTATTAATCTGTAGCAGTCCAGAGTATATAAGAGGAGAATTGGGCCCTGCATTGTTTCCCAAGTGGGTGCATGGACCAAGCTCCTGGTGTACTCACAATGCACGATTCAAAGTTAACTTTTTCATAACTCATCTACTGGTATAATCATATCATTTGGTATTCACATAGCTCATCTAAATTGGTTATAACAGAAGTGAACTATCCTCATGTTTTTTGGATGAGAACCTTTGCTCTGTGTTGTGATTTTGGATAAGCAGGAGAAAGCTTAATTTACAGACAAAATCGGCGACCCCAACTCTTCTGTTTTACTATTGCATTTCTGCTGGTTAATCCCACTTAAGACTCCAGACAAATTTCAGGTGATGGACAAAAGTTGTTGAGGTAGAATTTGCCTCTCTCTACAATAAAGTACAATTTTGAAACTTCAAAATATGTAACAGCAATATCAAAGATCCATTTGCACATCAGCTCTTCCAGAAAGCAAAGCCTTTGAGGTAGTTAAAAACCATTTCATGTCAAAAAGACATATAATTCTCTCCAAACAACTAATACAGTTTGAAAATATTTGTCTATGTGTCCTCACATGTATTTCCCTTTAACGAATTGTGGTATAAAAATATCCAACAAAGATGGGCCCATGCTTCTGTAATTGGCTGGAAAAACTGATTCAGGAAACTTCATCAGCTGAGTTTTATAAAAAGTTCTTCTTTTAATAAATGAGCTAAATTGTGCCTACACTTTAATTTCCTTTTAGCAACAATGAATGTGCCACCAG
Source organism: Vidua macroura (assembly GCF_024509145.1). NCBI lineage: Eukaryota > Metazoa > Chordata > Aves > Passeriformes > Viduidae > Vidua > Vidua macroura. The sequence continues at coordinate 49,012,112 of NC_071576.1, forward strand.
CCATAACATTTTGCACCGGTTCAATGAATCCTGACAGTCCAGTGCATGGAAGAGGTAAGATATAATATCTCTAAACTGTGACATTTTATTCTTGGTGTTTCATTATTATTCATTTCACGGCATCTCATCTTGATTAATGCAGTGGATATTCATGTGGATTTCCCTTTTCTTCAATTAAAACTGCATTATAATTCACAACTGGCATAACAAATTGAAATAATTCTTCCTTTTTCAACCACATAATCTATTCATTACAAAAATATGTAACAGTCTTATTGTCTGCTCATTAGGAAGTTGCATGAAAAGAATAGACCAGAACTCTGTTTCTTGAAATAAAAGAGATGAAAAGCTTGTTTTCTTCTGTCATTTAAATATATAGACGGATGTGAATATTTGTGAATTTCCCATTCACAAGTGCCCATCTCTGTCTCCAAGCATCACTGCACATAGAAAAAGAAGTTCAGAAAGGAATGATCCAGAGCAGTCCCAAGACACCTTACTGAACTACATGCAGGAGAACACAACACTTTGTGTCTGTCCACCCACAAGCTCAGTTTCCTGTCACCATCACATTCTGCCCTTCATGTAAAATAACTGAAGCCATTTGGGAGCTCAGCTGCTTTCCACCTGCAGAGTGCAGCACAAAAGACAACTTCTTTACTGCTCCTGGGCAGAGAAGCCCGAATCCCCAAAGGTCTGACTGCACTAGAGCAGGCCAAAATATACTGATGTTCAGAAAAAGGTGACTCCTTCCAAAACCACAGCTTTGGGTCCCAAGTGCTTTTTTTTCAAAATTTGGAATCAGACAAAGATCCATAATCAATGTCTTTCAGGGATTAAATCATGTGCCATGGTCAATATGGTGAATGAGTGTGCTTTTGGTCCCTATTTTACAAAATGCTGCAGAAAGTGCACTCTTCTGTTTTCAGAATTTCTACTCCTGCCTGCACATTTACAGTCTCTTGGGTCATTACCCCTTTTCTTGAACAGTGTGTTTTTTTCTGCTTCAAACAATAAACTAAACTAAGTACTTCCTCAAAGTATTCTTCTAGTTTTACCGTCTCCTTTCTTTATATTGAACAGGATTTTAAAAATTTGTTCCACACCCATTTTTGACACATTGTTGCACTGTACCAAAGTTAAAAGGTACATTTTCTGGGGTAGGCAGATACTCATCCACTTTTCAGTTATTGGTGTGCTTTGTAAAGCACAAACAACAGACAGCTATTTCACCAGAGCCCAGATTAAGCTGTGTTTTCCTGGAAAAATATATTACCAAGCAGTAACAAACACAGCTGTTTGGTTTTTGTTTTGGGTCAGGTGGTAGGAGATCTGAAATTAATTCAATCTCCGAGATTCAAATCCTGAATGAACATAAATAATATGAAAATCTACCACTTGGGAAATTATAGTATATGTTCATTTTTCACTGCCTCTCTTTTAGGAACAAATTCTACTTGCTATTACACCAATGTAAATTCACAGCAATAGCACTGGTGGTGATCTTGCACTGAAGTATAGCCTTGTATATCAAATTAGGGGATGGGCCTCTGTCCAAATGTGAAAGGCATTATATGAAAAATGCTGATTACTTATTAACAGTGGAGTGTTGCAGGATCACTACCAGCTGAGCTAATATGTATTTTCAAATTCTTGAGGATCACTAAGAAAGTTTTTCAATATATTTTAAGATACAAGTTTTAAAAAAATGGAAATCTTGAAGAAAGCATGTGCTGGTTTTTAGTATTTCTCCCCACTACCCAGAGAAATTTCTTCAAAATCCAAGAGAAAAGCATTGTCCTGCTCTGCATCCCCCCCTAAGTGCATGATTATGGGCTAGGCAGCTGTGTGATCTCTTGGACAGACCTCTGGCCCAAGGATCCCAGCAGCCAGACCCTCCTGCCCCATTGCCATGACCTGCCCTTCTCCTAACCTCACTCTCTGATCTCTCCATCCTGCCTCCTGGGCCTGACTTAAACTTCAAGCCAGGAAAATACCACTCTTTGGGGCAGTCCTGAAAATAAATCTTGTGAGGGACTGAGTGAAGCCTAGGTCAGAACACTTGTCTGGGGCTGGTGAGTGTACACTTTTGGGGCACGGCCTTTTTGGCCAGGGCTGGCCTCCAGGAGCCATGGCCACGTTCTGGCTATGCTGGCAGAGCCCCTTGCAGATACCTGTCATACCAGGCTCCTGTCACACCTTTGGCTCCTTATCTGAAATTGGCACCTAAGTTATTCTCTGTGAGGATGTAAGGGGGTCTTTTTCCTTCTGTACTATTTTTTTTTTCCTTTTTGATACTGCCCTTGGCATTTTGTAGACAAGTTCCCAGCCCCAAAAGAACAGTGCATGACTGCTGTGGGTGTTATGTGAACGAAAATTACGTGGTTTGGATTTTTATGTGAGAATTCCAGAAGGAAGCAGAATGCTGCAAAAAAAACTTCATAAATAGTTTTAAACAAAGCTCAAGAAATTCCATCATTATTTAGCTCTCAATATCTAAAAATAAGTTCACACTGCTTTAAGACTCCTTTTAAGTAAGTATGTTTGCTTAAGATGTAATTGAAAAAGTACTATGTAACTGTTTACATTTTCCATTTTGTATCTCCTGTCCAGGCACAGCTCACTGCTGGCAGCTTTCAATTTGCACTCTGCAGTATTTCATCATCCAAAAACCAGTCCCTCTGGGGCTACAGAATAAATGGCTGGAGGGAGATAGCTAGGAACAAAAACGCGTGCTGAAGGCTGGAGTGAAAACCTGGTGACATCTATGGAGCTGTGGAGTTACTGCAGTTGCCTTTGCCCTCCCCTTTCCTCAGTCATTCAGAATAGGAAACAACCCTTTACTCAGCGTGGGATTCCACACTTATAACACCACTCTGCTTATCTGTTGTTCTGCACTGCCTCACACATTTATTTAAGTCGCTACAAAATCCTGCATAAGCAGATTACTGTTTTTTAAGAAATGCTCTTTACAGATGGACAGCCAGACAGCAAAGGACCTGGTTTGTTTAGCCCAAGTCAGTGATGAGTACCGGGTAGGGAGGAGATACTTTCTCTACTGTAAAATACCAGTTTTAGTAACCAACTTTAAGGAAATAAAATTAATTTTACCAACCAGAGATGTGGTTTCAGGACGACAGCAGATGTCTTGTTACATTACCTTTGACATCCAAAGATAGGCTAAACTGAGATTTGAAAATGAAACCAACAACATTTAGAGCACAAGAGCAAGGTTTAGGCATTTCTGTCAATTTCTCTTACTGATCTGCCACTAGACTTAGAGGTAGGATAGTGGATAAACTGGTTTTGAGCTGTTTTGTGAGCATATGCAGTTATAAAATTCTCTCTTGCATCATTGGTTTTATATGAGGAAAATAATTGTCTACAGTCAAGACTTTTTTACTTCAATTTTTCCCAAGTACGTTTTATACTGTTCAATAACAGCTCACCTGTCTTCATAAAATGATAAATTTTGCTTATTTTACTTACTTTTGTATTCAGTGTATAAAAGCAAAAACAGCACATCCCACGTTAATTTTAAGGAATTAGAAATAATTTACCTACTTATTAGAAATAAATACCTACTTACACCTAATTTTACTTCTGTATTTCTTGTTAAGCTGCCCCAAGAGGGCTTGGGTTCCAATACATCTATTTAGTGAGAAATGGCCTCGGTCTGGATCTCATACAAGAAAGAAAAAAATATTATCCTCTTTTTTTTCTTACCAGAAGGAACTCAGGGACATAGTAATTTGCTCATACACTCCAAAGGTCTGTGTCAGAGATGGAATTTTAATCTTGATCTCTTGAGTCTCTTGCAGTGCCATTTCTGGTGTCTCAGTGAAAGCAGACTTGAATTTCTGTCAGATTTCTGAAGGCAGATGGCCTCACACAGGCTTCCTTCAGCTTCTATACATGACTGCAATGCCTCTGAGAGTTGCTCTGAGTGACAGGAGGCTCTCTCTTTTCCTGCTGGCAAGATAAGTGTGTTTATTATTTTTTCAACCTCCATTTCGGAAGGTTACTTATGCAGGCTTAGAAGTTCACATGTGACTCTTCTGTGCCAGTACTCAAGAGTCATGGTCCCTGCTGCTGAATATTTGCACTGATCTTTTGATCCACAGCTTTGAAGAGAGATCTGTCAGAGAAGAGGGGGAACTGCCACAGCTTTCTCTTCTATAAGTATTTATTTATGCTTATAAAACCAGATGGAAAAGGTGCCCATCCTGTGCCCATCCTAGGCACTACTGATGATTATTTAAAAGCACAGTATAACAGAAAGACAAAACCAGCAGATCCACACAGCAGTAACCCTTCCTTAGAGCCTACATCAAAACCAAGAGAGCAATACGAAAGAGAGAATATCCAGACCTCTGGGGTGAAAAAAAACCCATGCATTAAGAAGCAGCCATGTTTCTAAACACCCTAGAATTTTCCAATCACAATAGATTGCGGAATTCTGCAAAAATTTGTGGTGGAAGTGCCCAGGTCAAGCAGTCAGAACAAAAATACCCAGCTTTATATGTGAAAAAAAAAAAAAAAACCAAAAAACAAAACAAACAAACAAAAAACCTCAAACAAATAAACAAACAAAAAAAAAAACCCAAAAATACCCCAAACAAACAAACAAAAAAACCTAAAACCAAAAACAAAAAAACCCCACTAATTTTTCTTGATGACTGAAGGGCTTCTCAAAATTTCTGACCTGGATGTAATTTGCTCGTCATTGGTCACACATATCAATAACTCCGTATAAAAATCTCCCACTGGCTCTCTCTTGCTGATGCTCCTAAATGTACCAGGAATAAAATATAGCAACTTCACAGTCTCTGGTCTGATCCAGTATAACAGCATTCAAGCATTCAAACACAGGAATCAACCACACACTTTAATGTCACTGGGGGAAAAAAGACAACACAAATAAATAACCAAACCAACAAAAAAATATTGACAATGTCCTTTCCCCTCCTCCCTCTCCTTCTGAGTATTTTCTAATCATTCAGTGCCATTCACTGAAAGCTGTTGTTTTCTCCCAGGAGGTGACAGCTGCCTTGAGAGAGCATTCCTGAAGTACCCTAAGTGGCTTTCAGAGCCAGAGGTGACATTTAGATGCAGGCAGAACAAACCAGGAGGTTTAGAACACCCCATTGGAGGGGCAGCTGAGAGCTCAGAGTGCCTCAGGACACAGAATTACAGCCCACTCAGACAGGAGGTAGGAATTGAGAACCAATTTTTAAATATCCCTGTGAAATCCCAGCCATTCCTGCTGCAATTCTTTGCTTTCCTGCAAAGAAGTTGAAGCAGCAGCCAAAAACTAACCTTGTGTTGCAAGCAAATATAATATGTTATTATTTTTTTCAAAAACCATGTCCTAGTTCATATTTTCCTCAGATGTTAGTTTTCTAGAAGGTCCAGCCTGGTTTATGTAGTTCTGGTATCTCTAAGCAAGCTTTTTGAAAAGCCTCTGCATTTGGCATGTTGGAAAATATTTGGACAACATGAAGGTTCACTGAATTTACTCTTATTAGACCTATTTAAACATCTCTAAACTGATGACCAAATGCCCCTTGGGATGGGGGCAGTTTGCTAGAGTCATTGACTTTGCTTTTGAAAGGCATTTTCCAGATAAAAATATAGTCTATCTTCAGTCATCATGAGCAACTTGGCCCATGACAAAATCACAGGATTCTGAAATCCTGTGTTAACTACTTTTTTCCTCACGAGGCACAACCATTTCACCCCACCCAGGTTTCCAAACTCATATTAGCAGTGTTCTTGTATGTCTTCCATTCCCCCATTTTTCCTGTTGGATTTCTCCCTGACACCATTATCATGAATGTGGTAGATGAAGGGATTGCTTCAGTCTCCTGATTGAGCCCTGGCCTTTGCTCCTTCTCACCAATAAACTTCATGGTTTTGAGCCAAGCTGGAATGGTTCTGAGCCACATCAGTGTTAATTTGTGCTTGTGAACTTCAGCACCACTGCCTTGTGCTTTTTCAGTTCAATCCCAGCTGAATTCTCCTGTTAATTCTGAATGGGCACAAGGCAGGGCAGCCAACAGTGTTCCCCGGGACTCACCTGGCCTTAGGCAATTTAGGGAGACCCAGTGGGTTGGTATGATAATCACTGATTACTCAGGTGACAGAGAGACAAGTCAAAAACAGAGACAAGTCAAATTGAATTCAAACAGAAAATAAAAAGTTCAGGAAACATAACACAACCAATTCACTTTAGGACTCTACAGAAATATCTGAGGCCTCTAATTCCTAATCAGTACTTATTGTAACTTTTCAACCCACAGAAAGGAAAGCATATCAATATTACCATGTGTGCTGGTTTTGTATTAATTGATTTTTGGTGAAGAGGGAAAAAACTTGGCCCAATTCCAGATAAATGCAAATTTTTCAAATACCAGATTTTCACATGGGACAAAATGTTTACATTTATTTTCTTTAACTGCAGAGTGAGAAAGAATCCTAGGCATAAATATATGAACTTCCAGATTACTTCTGCTTTTCGATGGAGGGATGGAGACACAAAGCAACTGAGCTCTGACTTGATGCAAGGACACAGAAACCTAGTAAATCACCCAAATTACTCTCAGGAGCCAGGAATTCTGACTCATTGTCCACTGCTGCAATGACTAAATAATGATACCAGCCATGATAAAACCATATGAGAGGAGAAGGTGGGCGTTAGAACACCAGCAATTAGCAACAGCTAGGCTATTCATATGTAGTCTGTGTAATCCAAACACTTAGAAAAATACTTTCTCCAACCCACAGAGGAAAATTGTATTGCTTTATACTCCTACAATGCATTGTACTGCATTTCTTGTTAAAACAGCATCAACAGTTTGTGTAACACTCTTTACTAACATATTCTTAAGTTGTAAATAGGAAGTAACAACACAAGCAACAGCATCTCCGGTGTTACTTTTGTGTGTGTTTGCAATACATTAGTGAGATGTGTCACCGCTCTGAATCAACAGGAGAGACACCAGGTCACTTCAGTTCTGGTAACGTTAAATTGAAACCAAAGGTCACCCTTTTGTTTCTCTCCTGCTCTCAGGCGCATTGCATCAATAAATACAGACAGGAGTTCCACACTGTGAAAGAGTTAATGTCCACAGAATTGACATTTAAATGAAGGGATTAAAATACTGTAAATTTAACAAGCAAAATTGATCTCAGATAGAATTGACTTTGGAATACAAGTCTAGTCATGCCTCAGTGTTGCTTTAGACAAGCCTCTCACCATCACATTGCAATAGAAACTGGAAAGGATCTTTCAGTTGGTACTTTGGCAAATGAATTTATTCTTAAAAATTCTTCTGTTTCCTAATTGTTGAACTGTTCCAAGAGCTATTTGCATTCAAACAGCTCTAGGCATTCACAAGAAGAACATAGAAATAGAAAAATCAAACTTGAGGCCTTTTAAGACAGTCAATTCTGGCTATACATAGACATAACTTGCATCAGTTTCAAAAGGAATTGCCCTGGTTTATGCCATGGGCAGGTGTGACCTTTGAGCATGTTTTTTTTGTATTCAAACTCAAATATGTGCAGGTATGAGCTCAGAATAGCCTCTCTGAAGTTAGGTCTGAAGCAAGAGGAAGTAAGACAGCTGAAGAAGGCAGTAAGACAGCTTTGTCCACAGCCATACAATTTAAATAAATTACAAAAGCTCAAAGTAAAGTGAGCTCTGAAAAATTCAAGAAGGAAACTGAAGTACTTAATAGTTTTGACCTATTGTTTCAGTTTAGAAGGAATTTTCCTATTTCTTCAGTTAATATTCTGATATATTATTTTGCTGATATATTGCTGATACCTTTGAATCTTCAATGACATTAGTACACAAAATAGTACTGCAGTCTCATCACACAGTGTCCCATCTTGACCCTCCAGACCAGGAATGAGAGTGTGTCCTCAGGCTGTAAGGCTTTTTCTCCCCTCATGTCCCATCCACTCCACTCTCAGTGAAGTCCCAGTGCCTGGGGCCCTCTCTGGTGAAGCCAGAGAGCCCAGTGATTCACAGTAATTCACTCTTGGCTGTTTATCTAAGTCTTCATAGGAATGGGTTGGCACTACAGGAAAGTCAAGCTACAACCCCAGAGACAGAGTCTGCAACTTGTCCCTTTGACAACTGCAGCCAGAAGGAGTCTTTCCATTGTTAAGAGGTACAGTGCTGGTATGAATCCCTCCCTTTTCTCCTATGGTTCCAAGCCATCAGGTGTGCATTAACAAGCCAGGTAAAACCAAAACCATTCTCAACAGCCCACTTTCAATTAAGCAAGCTCCATTTCCCTGACAAAGCAGGACTTTGCAATAGGCAATAATGACCAGGGCTCACTGTTCCAAGCTTCATTCTTGTGATGTTATTTTATATAGGAAAGAGGTGAAAAGATGAAATGTAACTCCCTCACTCCCTCTCCAGTGAGATGGGGGAAAGAATCAGAATGGTAAGAGTAGGAAAACTCATGGGTCAACATAAAGACAGTTTTATAGGTAAATCAAAATGGATTCCCACCTTCCCAAGGGCAGGCAGGTGCTCAGCCATGCTCAGCACAGCTGGGCTCCATCACACATAACAATGACTGGGGAAGGCAAACACCATCACTCCAAACATCTCCTTAATTCCTTCTTCTTGCCCCCTTTATAACTGAGCCTGATGCTTTGTGGTGAGGAATGTCCTGCTGGGCAGCTGGGGTCCACTGTCCTGACTGTGTCCCTCCCAGCTTCTTTTGCTTTCCCAGCCTCCCCACTGATGGGGTTGAGAGGCAGAAAAGGCCATGGCTCTATGCAAGCCCTGCTCAGCAACAATGAAAACCTGCCTGTATTACCAGCACTGTTTCCAGCATAAATCTGAAACATAGCCAATTACTGTGAAGAAAATTAACTCTAGCCCAGCCAAAACCAAAACCAGCACAACCACTAATTCTCAGAGACTGGAACTTGGAACAGGTGCACTTGCTTTCTTTAATAATACTTCTTACCTCCTCCTACTTAGGCCTGCTCAGTCCACCCCTGCTTCATTTTAAGAAGATAAAACTACACAGTATGGATAAAGATGCAGGGTAAGGATATAGATGTTATATCACTCTATGTAGTGATACAACAGTTGGCCACAGGTAAGTAATTTCTTTTTTTTATCTTAAGATGAAGCTCTCTCTCCAGCTGAAGTTTGGATGACCTTTCAGTTTCTCTTGCTGAATTCCATGCTCAAGTGCCATATGGATCCCATGTCAGCTACTCCTACTGTGAGTGTCACACTCACCAACTGGTGTGCTTTCCCAAGCACTGGATAATGAGAATGGCTTGTTTCTTTCTCATGTGGTTAACATAAAAAGTTTTTTTTTTTTTTTTCAGTATATAAACTTTAACACTGTTTGTATGTTGCATGTAGAGAGTTAATAAATTGCATGGCAGACAGTGCAAATAGCAATAACGCTTTTCTTACTTTTTTTTCATTGTCATTGTTGATTATTGATACTTTTCCAATCGGGAAATCCTGATTCATAAGCTCCCATATGTCACAGCTTGGAGTAACTTCTGAGCAGTGCCTGGTGAACTGGCTTTGTCACAACAGGCAGAAAGAAAGGGTGCTGCTGCTGGCAGTTCAGTACAGCTAAGTGACAATGAGGCTGGGAACAAATACCAACTAGAAGAATTCAAAGAAAAAGCTTGACAACAACTTCAGGTGCCAGACAAAGCAGTCTTGCAGACCATATGCCAACTTCTGATGACTACATACAATATGTAGGTCCTTGGTTTCTTAATCAAGTTATTTTCAGTAAAGGGATATAGATCTTGTCTTTATGTTACCTGCCAGGATACATAAATTAAAATTTTTAGCTGGTTATATGCCTTGAAACCTAATTAAACCACAGACAAATATTGTCTTTTACCAATATTCTAAAGGCATTTTTTAAGACATCAAGATGCTATTGAAACACAAAGAATTATTTTCTATGGTGGTGATCTCACAAAAATACAATACTGAAATTATCTCTGCTCAGGGTATTGATCATAAGGCCCTAATCAATTTGATTTCCCTGGTTCAGTATTTTAGCCTGTCATCCCTCAAGGTCTCCATTACTCATATACATCCTTTACACCTCTATGTACAACCATAATTGCTGCTATATACTGGCAATGAATGAACTTCAGTAGCAAAGGACATTTAGCTCAGACACATGGAAAACTTAGGAAGCATCACAGAAATTATCACTTTATGAATGAATTATCTGAATTCCCATATTTTTAAATATTTCTGACCTTGGTAAAACTATTTCAAGTCAGAAGATACTTTCTATGGAACATTTTTCTATGGACCAAATGAACTTGTTTGTGGTTTTGGATGATTTTGGACATAAATTTTCTCAATTCTCCATCAAGAGGACTATTAAATCAGAGAGATAAACAGGTAAAAATCTTTAGCCATGTCCAGCTATAGACACTCCAGCTATCTCAAGTGTCTGTCAGTGCTGCTTAGCAGCAAGGCATGCTGTGAAAGGCTTGTTTACTAATATTTGCAAAACTACAACAGATGTACAAAATGAGCTAGGCTACATTGAACATTAAGAAAGGGCAGCTGATTGTTTAATCTAGAGACAGGGAATTTGCTAGAAACACCACTAGCTGTTTGCTGGCATGGAAATTTTTATAGTTGAGAGGAATATTCTCTATAGCATCATTCCTTTCAGATTTGTGCTTTTTTCCCCCAAAATCACTGAAGCTGGACTACAGATTTTTGTGTATAGGAAGGTCTGGCTGGGGATTGCTATTGGTTTTACCAAAACTTTTGTGATTTCACTATTTGTATGTAAAATATGCAACAGCAAGAAGGAAAAATTTATGCAGAGACAATGTTTTGAATGGTGGATAAGGACAGGAGGGATCCTGCAGAGAGATGAAATCAATCTAGGGATAAGTGGGGTACTTTAATGCTTCAGGAAGCTCGATGTGTATTAAAGGGAAACATTTTAGAATTGACTGTATGTATCTCATTGGTTTCTTCATGGTTAGGTTTACACAGCAGCCATTAGTTCTTTTTCTTATTGACTAATACAGCACATTTTCATGGCTGTGAGTATATACAGATATAAAATATGTGTGTGAGATACTATACTTCTCAATTCAGATTGCATCTAAAATCCGGCTCCTGTAGTTCATACTTCTGCAAGAGTCTCACCTGCTTTGTTTGACCCTGTTCAGTTGGTATAGAAAACTACCAAGAGCCTGGTCTCAAAAATTTACTTTCCAATTTAGAGAAAGATACTTTAAGCAGTGATAACAAGTATCAGGGAAAAGAGGAAAAGCAATATAGGTGATAAGATCAGGCAATTACTAAGTTAACAAAATTATTTTGATTTTAGAATTTCCCCATCAAATCTTAATACCTAATATTTTGTTAATAGTTTTTAATAACCATTTCAAAATCAGCTTTGCCCAAATGAGTAGTCCTGAACTCTCAAGAGTGCCAAAAAGTGATTTCAAAATTTTAAATGCACTGCATTTGTGGATTCTGTCTCAAACTACCTCCCAGGACCTGACACCAACAATGCATAGAACACTCAATGATTTCTGTAAACAGTCTTAAGTTGAGCAGCTACCTAATACCAAAGGTCTCACAAACACCAGCAGCTTTTGGAAGTATGTGCATTGTCTATTTTAGTTCCTTTTTTTAGATTCACACATACAATGACCTTAAGCTCTTTCACTTCTCATTATCAGACCATTTTCAAAATCATACATTCTCAGAGTGTCAGAGCCCTTGTTTTCTCCTGCAGCAAAGGTCTCTCATGCTGTAGCTATAAAGGTCTGCAGGCCTGATCCCCTGAAAACATCCTGCCATCAGTATACTTTTTGTCCTCAAACAAGGAATAGCAAGCTGCCATTCTGATTTCCTCTGAGCCATATGCTTCAGCATCTTGAAAGCATCCAAGCCAAGACGTCCTTTGCTTAGCTTGAACCTCTGAAATGAGATAACTTCACAGTCCCAATCTTATACTTATGCATTTTTTTATTTCTGACTTTTTTGCAAATCAATGTTTATAACTCAAGCACAAATTATGCTACCAAAGTTTTGAATCTGATGTTGTTAACCTTCTGCAGTGTGCATTTATCAAAATAGCTGCTGGTGACAAAGCTGAGAAGGGAACCCCCAGGACATGCACCATATGGTGACAGGGACAGCAACAGAGACAGTAAGAAATAGTAATTACTAAATAAAACAATCCTTCACAGTTTCAAAACGGCTTTTCTAGGAAGTATTAATAACTCCTGGTTGATTCTTCTTTGTGACTACTTGGTTCTGAATAAACGCATCTCCTTCTCAACTTTGGGAAAAGTTTTTCTTTCCTCTTTCTGCCTTTTTTAACATTTGAAATATAAGTAGTATTATAGTAACCATGGTATCCTGATGACATAATGGTTACCATGAGAACAAAGCTGAAATAGTGTCATCAGAGCCCCTTCTCTCTGCTGTGTGTTGAGTTTTATATTTAATAGAGATGGCCAAACTGCTGCCACCCAGCCTGGCCAATTCTTTCTGGCTTCATGGTTTCAAAGCTCATAAAAGCAGAGCTGCCCTGTGCTTCTGCCTTGGTACAGTTAGTTTTGCTTCAGGGCAGCTGTGCCACCAGCTTGTAAGATAGGTCTGCAAAGCAGCAAGTAAGAGGATAACAGTTGTAACAGATTCCCTCTGGACAGTGGCATTTGTCATGTGCCTTGGGCATTCTCCAGTGCCCTTGGCCGTGAGTAAAATGGTGGTTCTTGATCTCCACTTGCCAGACAAACCAGATTTTAAATATTTTTTACTTAACTGTGCTGGAAGATTTCTCTGCTAGCCTGTGCAGGGTCTCTCAGTGCATGATTGCCTGTGGTCCAGTCTTGCAATTACTTCTGCTCAGAGAGTGCTCTGCACCCACAAAGGAATCCACTGGCCACTGCCAAAATGCTGTACCAGAGCGTAGCTACAGCTTCAGACAAACGAAAGTTATTCCCAGCTAGTTTCTTCAGAGAAGATCCTCTCTTTTACTGCAAGAACCGCTGGACATGACTCACTGCATATTGTTTGTTCATTTTGCTATATATATTTCCCAAATGCTATTTTAAGTTGCATTTCTCCCTTATGCTCCTACCAAGTTTACTGCATGAAAACAATTCTCCAGTTTTAATTTCATATTTAACCAAAACAAATGTGGCTTGGCTCTGTTCACTTCAGTAAAGCTATCTGGATTTGTATTCTGCATACAGATAGAAGAGTTGGTCAGAGGGAAAGACATGGAAGTTACTACAAAACAAAGGGGCCAGTGAAGCAGGCAGCATTTCATACAAAGCTCCCTGCATTCTGCCTGTGCTTCCACACCAACCCAATTCACTACCTGCAGATGGTTCACATGCATTTTCTTCCTCCTCTAACCAGAATCTACCACACAGACCCTTCCCAAAGATTCTGGCCATAACCTGTTCTGGCTGAACAGGTGCAGCTCCCTCTATTCCTATCTATTCTTCATAGGAGAGATGCTCCAGACCCTTAACCATCTTTGCAGTCCTCCACTGGACCCACTCCAGAAGCTCCATCTCTCTCTTGTACTGGGGAGCCCAGAGCTCAGTACCTCAGGCGAGCCTTCACCAGGGCTCAGTAGAGGGACAGGATCACCTTCCTGGTCTGCTGTCAATGCTTTTCCTAATGCTCCCCAGGATACCATTGGCCTTCTTGGCCACAAGGACACACTGATGGCTCATGGACAGCTTGTTGTCCAAGCAGGACTGCCAGGTATTCCTCTGCAGAGCTGCTTCCCAGCTGATGAGCCAAGGTCAAATGGGTCTCATGTCCAGTAGGTCAAAAGGAAATATAACCCAAAGTCATTTAGAAACCAGATGGATTAGATTCTTCAATGACTTTCTTGACCATGAAATCAAATGGACATAGACTATTAACAAGGACACAAATACAGGAGCACATCAACTTCAAACGTTACAAATTCCTAGTTATTCCCACCTTAACCCTTACCAGGATCCTTACCAGCTGCCTCAGCCACAGTATAGTGCAAATACTTCATGCTAAACAAGGTCAAACCTTTATACAAAATTCAGCAATAGCCTCTGTTCTACAGCTGCATCAGTGGGTGCCCCAAAATTATTTACATCTTCTGAACACTACCTCAAACCTGCCTCATCAGTTGTGCTTCACCCAAAGTTCAACCCTGATGCCAGTTGTAATCCTGAGTCAGCTACCTCTGGCTGCCCAGCAGGGAGCTGCTGCCAGAGTCAACATTGAAGTCCCTGGCATGGCTGGCAATACACCCAGCTTGCTGGTCACTGAGTCTCCACTCTCTGCCCCGTGTTTGATGTTGGCCTCACCACAATCTCCCACTTAAACCCTTCCTAATTGTGTCAGGGTGACAAAACACCAGAATAAACCCAGGTTGCCATCAACCTAACTTAGGTTCATCATGCCCTCATAGGTCATCCATGTACCCAATCCCAAATTATGGCCTCATTTTTTCTGACACAATTTTAACAGCAAGTAGGTGGTTGACTGATACCACTATGTTCTCTGCAGAGTACATGGTACCCAAATTTTGTAATTCAAAATCAGTTCAGGAAGATTTGGGGTGTTTTTCAGCAAAAAAAATTGCAGAGAACCACATGTGGTTTTAATATCAGACCTTCTGCACTTTGGTACGCTCAAGAAGAAAAATGATTTCTCAGAATAAAGCAGAGAAACCCTGCTGCTTCTCAGCTCTTTGCTGCTGCCACCCCCTAAACCCTGCAAAGGCACTGTGCACCCCATGGTAGTGAACTGGTAGAGTAGCTTGGAGCATTTGGGAATAAGGAGAACTGATTCCATGGTCTGCTGCAGTCTTTCTGAACTCTCGGAGGAGGTCCCATCACAAGATGATTCCAGATTTTCTTAACACTGACTTTTGGAAGGGAAGAGGATACTGACCTAGTGCAGTAGCTTAGTTTTCCCTTACATCAGACTGACTCACCCTGCTCTGATACCAGCTCACAATTCTCTCTTAATTGGGAAAATCACTAGGATAGTACTCACTACCAGAATTCTGGGTCATAAAGTCATTCTCTGACTCAGAAGAAGGTTTACAACAGCTTTGACAGTGATACGTACTGCAGGTGAGTCATGTTGAACTGTCGTAGACAGATAGAAGGATTATAAAAGAAAGGCCTTATGAAATCAGGCCTTTCTCTGCTAAAATTGCCAAAGCTGGCCTGTCATTTTGTCTAAGTGCACCTAACAAGAAATTTGCAAGTTCCCATATGAAGCTATTTGAGAATGAGAAGTTCATTTACCACAACAATCTATTCTGAGGGGGAAAAACAAATGCACCTGTGTAAACAATAAAATTTGTCCCATGAGAAGGCAAAAGGAAAAATGTAAATGTATCTAGAGAGAGAAAATTTGATAGACATATTGTCATGGTTTGACACTGGTGCAATGCCAGGGCCCCCATGAAAATACACCTTCCCAGTAGAAATGCTGTGAGATGTGATCAGGAACAGAGCAGAGCAGGCCCAAGCTTAATAACAAAGGGAAAAAAAAACTTTATTAAACTACTACTACTATAAAAACCACACACACTAAATCCAGGATGAAAACCTTCCAAAACATTCCTCCTCCCCCCCCCATTCCAACAAAACCACAGTGAGATACAACTTGGACCCTCACTCAGGTTCCCACCCTTCAGTTAATCAATACTCAGTCCATCAAGGGAGAGAGGAGCCTCTCCTGTGCCATAGACCCCCCAGGAAACACAGGTGCCACCTCCTGTGTTTCCATGTCACACATGGCAACCGCCCGGAGAAAATCTGCCAGTGTAACAATCTCCTTTCCATGTCACAGCGCTCTCACCACCGTGCATGGACAGACTGCCCATAGGGCTCCTTTAAGGATGCTTTGCCAAGAACCAAAGAACAACAGTTCAGTTTCTTGTTTTGGGACAACAGCCCCCTCCCCCCATTTTTCCCTCCCCTGGGGCCAAGGGTCTCAAGAACAGAGATCTTCTTCTCCACTCCTGCACTTGCAGCTGTTGAAACAGGTCACTGCCACTTTCACACTTTCTTGGCTCCAACCATTGCATCTCCCTAAAAATGCAGTCTCTGTTGCAAGAGAGATTGGTTCAGTCTATGGATATACAAGAAAAGTCCAGCCAAAAGCCACTCCATCATCTCCTCCCACCTAGAATTCTTTTCCCCATCTTCTTCTGACATCTCAGTCCCAGACTGTCTCCTTCCACATTGAAAAGGAATAGTGTTTTGCAAAGCCTTCCTTTCCCAGGAAAGGGTTAAAAGTCTCAGGCTCCCAGGACCAGGATGGCTGAGATCTCACAGCAGGCTGCCGAACTCCCACACTCCAAGTCTGGGCACTTGTCTCCCCCCGCACCTCTGTCTTCTCTGCAGTGATTTCCAGGTGCCTGCAGGCTCTCTGTCTCTTCCTCTCTGGGGGGGCTGCCTGGGACATCTCAGTGTTGCTCCACCCTTTGGTCCTGTGAGGGGGTGGGAGCCGGCCTGGTTCCCTTCCCTTCACCCCCTACCCCCTTCTCCCTCTGGGGCTCCGGCCTACCTCTCCCAGGCTGCATGGCTTCCCCTCCCCCACCCAGCCTGTGGCCCGACAGGGGAGGTCGGCACTGCACTCTGACCGGAACCAAAGAGACAGTTCTCCTGGGAGTTCTTGCTTTTAACCCGCTGTGTTCTCAGAGGCGTGTCCATGCCTTCAGTGGTCAGTCCAAATGCCAATATCCAAACCTGACCACTGATTGGTTTGACTACAAACTTCCTGAAAAAATTCACTTCCATGTCAAACCACGACACATATACAATAGCACTTACTGACCAATGAACTGAGTTTCACCATATTGTTGACCAATTAGGTTTAACACAGTGCCTTCTGATATTTCCTACAAATATTATGAGCTTTGTGAATAAAGAATTGGCTTTCTGCATGAAGAAAATGGATTCTCGGCAGATTTATTCCAACATGTGGTGACCCCGAAGATGCGATCTACACGAATTTAACACAAAGAAAAGAAACTACAGAAATACCCTTTTACCACCTCACACAAGTCCAGCTAGAGGTGTCTACAGACATAGCATCTCCAAAGTGTCTGGTTTGTAGTTTTTATCACATGCTGCACTAAGATGAGTCAGGATTAAGTTACTGAAAGTCTTCTCCTTTTTTGCTTCCCCATGCTACTGCTTGATTTTTTGAAATTTCATTTTCCAACTGCACAATAGTTCCTTCAATCTCATTATTTTTACTGACAAGAGAGACCCACGTGGATTCCATCTCACGCAGCTTAGCCCCAGCTGTGAGCTGCATGTTCTTCCCCTGACAGTTCAGGTCTTGACTCTTTTTCTTCAATTTCTGAAGCTCTTTCTGGGCTTGTTCTATCATATGAACTAGATGCTCATTGTACAACGTCCAGACGTTGCAGTCATGCTGGGACATGAGCTCCAGGTTCTTGATACGCACAGCCTGGTGCTCCAGCTGTGCCATGGAATTGTTCACACACTCCTGCCATGCCGTGATGTCGTTCTTCTGCCCAGAGGACGGGGCGGGCAGCTCGTACCTCTTCATACTGAGTAGTTCCAGGGGCTGCCGGGCCACCAGGCGCTCAAACTCAGTCTGCATGATCTTGGTCTCGAAGACACTATAGTCATGCATGGG
The DNA here is from genome assembly GCF_024509145.1 of Vidua macroura. NCBI lineage: Eukaryota > Metazoa > Chordata > Aves > Passeriformes > Viduidae > Vidua > Vidua macroura. Next base: position 49,029,807 of record NC_071576.1, read on the forward strand.
CAGGTAGCTGAGGTAGTTCTTGGTCGGCCAGTCTGCCATGTCTCCTCCTCCACCAGTGCCTTGTATCCCTGGTCAAAGTAGGGCAGCACATCCACCGCCACATCCCTGGCCACCAGCCCCAGGCCCAACATCTTGGCCACGGCTGCACGCACTCACATCTCGCCCAGCAGGACCGCACACGGCTCCACTCCCCCGCGTGCCTGCAGCTTTCCTCTTCTCCCAAGATTATTTGCAGCAATTAATTTAAGTACTTAACTAAGACTTAAATTTTATCTGCAGCAGTTCTTTAAAGTTTAGAAATAATTAGCTCATGAAAAAAAATTTTACTGCTGAAGCAGACAAAGTCAGAATACAACCTAACACCCTGACCCACAGGTAGCAGTCTGAATAAATGGTGGCTGCAATTCTCCTGGAGTGATAAATGTGGTTCTATTGAAGCAGTGATCCTGTAGAAGGGTGTAGTTTTTCTCTGAAGGTCCAGTGATGGCATAGAAGGGTCTGGTCTTCCTCTGGGAATCCAGTGAAAAAAAGCTCGCTGGTGTTCCAAACCCCAGATTATATCCAGGTAGGAATGCTTGGCTCCTACCCCTGGGTGGAGCATCTCACAATGGGATGATGTAATTTTATCAGCCATGCAGTGAGACTCAATGGCCCATTAACAGAAGATATCTGCTGGTCAGAGGATGAGTTGTCGAGGAGATAAAGAACACTGCCCCACCTGGTTTTAACAGCTGATGATAAAATACGTACTTCTGGTTACATCTTGCATTGCAATCTAAGACAATTAAATATTACTTTTCTACATTGTAAAATATATAGTTGTTTTATTTTAAGAGATGACTCTGACTAAAACAGCTGTGATGAAACACTGACAAACACCTGTTTGTGGGTAAAGAAGATACAGTGTATTCACTCTTGATTTTGTCAAAGATTTTATTACTCCTTACAATCTGTGCTTGTTTTATCTTCCATAGATAACACAGAAGAGTCAGTGATGATTCTACATTATACCTGTTACTGATTGTAAGCTGGTTTAGAGTTTTCCTTTGTTTTATTTTGCTGTCACAGGTACATGGCTGTTTAGAAAGGTGTGATCTAAATTCCTAAGATGGTAACCACTGGTATATTGATTACATGATGTGAATTTACTGATTTTATACTAGGCATTATTCATAATATGTTATTACTGTATTTATAGCCAGCTTCTTATATGCTTTAACATCTCTTTGTGTAATTATCTAGAAGACATGTGTGTGGCAGCACATTTCTATCTCTCTCTCAGGATTTTTCATAAAGGTGCACAGAGAGAAAGAAAGAGAAAACAATTTCTATTTTGGCTCCTTGTTTTTCTCATGTGGAATGTACTTGGAGAATTGCTTACCTGGGGTGATTGCTTGATTGGATTCTGGTGAGAATTGTTTGAGTCTGGTGGCCAATTGGATCCACCTGTGTCTGGACTCTGGCGAACAGGGTCACGAGTTGTTAGTGGTTAGATATGGTAGTTAGAGAAAGTAGCATGTAGTTTTAATATCCTCCTTTATATAGTATATTAATGTATTTTAGCATAGTTATAATAAAGAAATCATTCAGCCTTCTGAAATGGAGTCGGACATCATCATTCTTCCCATTGGGTTCACCTGCATTTTACAATACATGTGTCATTTCAGGATTCTTCCTTTTTGTTCTCTAGCTACTTATGCATCCCTTAGACCAAATACATGAAGGATTGCACTGCCTTATCTTATAATGATACATTCATTGTTCTATAACAAAAGATTTGACAGTGCTTTATTGTCCACTCAGTTTTCAGGAACACAAAATTTTAAAAATTAAGTTCCTTAGACACTTCTCTCCACAGAAATCAAATCAGCTTTTTTTTTTTTAATTCAGAAGCTAAAATTTTAGCTGATATAAATTTTATGGCAAGCATTAAATTTGTGGAGGCATATTGGTTTAAAACAGCTCAGAATGTGATTCTAGATTAATGGGATGAAGCCCCATGTTTATGATTATGTAACTGCAAATGCAGATATGTCTCGAGTGCAGCATGCAATGTATATACCAGCATATAATAAAATTTTCCATGCATATTCAGAAGTAGAAAATGTTCCTTTAAATTTAAATTGTATGAGATGTAAAGAAATAAATATTTTTGGATGTTCAAATCAAGAATTTCAGTGAATAAAATCAAGAAAATACATAAAATATTAGTTAAAGGAATTACTAATTTTCAGTGAATGGATAGTGAGGTAACCACTTACTTTGTAGGTCCCCACTACCTGAACATTTAATCATTTGTGCAGTAAGGCTACTAAAACTAACACCACAAAACAAAGTTAACAATAGTCACAGCCAAAGCACTGGGACAACCTCTACTCTCCAGCCAGAGATTGTGAAGTGTGTGTTTAACAAGTCACAAGCATTTTTGGGACAATTGATCTGAGGGAAAAAAGGATTACAAGGCTACCCCACAGTACCAACTAATCACTGGGAAAACCAAGTGGGCTTTAAATGAATTTTGAGATTGTTTCCTCCCTCCTATTACTTCTGGACAGTAGTCCTAATTCAGGTATTAGGTGCTGTGTTTTTATGAGTACAAAATGAGTTGCCTTTGGTGGAGCAAAGTGGGTTTATAAATGAGGAACTAACCAGTTGCTGAGGCATCTCTAAGGCTACCGTCTTGTCTCTAGCTCAAGAGGACATCAACCTTACACCTTCTGCCCTGTGGGAACAAACCCAGCAGAGGCATCGCAGCGTCTTCAAGCGGCCTTTCAGCCCCCTCTGAGCAGAGATGCCGGGGATGCCGCTGGCAGTCAGCAGCCGCCAGCTCCCCTCTTCTCAGGAGCCCACAGCGGGGCCGGGGGCTGCCCACAGCCCACCTAAGCCGGCCAGCCGAGCCCGCCGCCCCCAGGCATCACTGCGGCAGCGGCCCCGGCGCTCTCGGGGGCCGGGCCGGCTGCTCCCGCTCGCTGCCTGGCTGTTTCATTCATGCGTTCTCCTTCGCCATCTCCCTCTCCGACTGAGGGGAAACGGGAGCGCGCGTGGGCGGCCGCTGGAAGGCTCTCTGTCAGTCAAGCGGCCGAGCTGAAAAGAAGGCGAGCGAGGGAGAAGGAGGCAGAACAGCTTTTCCGGGGGAGGGGGCGGCTGTTGTCGGCTGCCAGCCTCGCAGCCCTTCCCGGGGGCATCTGCAGAGACGGGGTGGGGGGAAGGCGGGAACGGTGTTGGATCACAGACCTTCCCGCTGAGGGGGGGGGGTGGGGGGGGTAAGCGGCTCTTTCCTGTCGCTCGTCACCTGTTCCCCCCCTCCCCACACACGCACCCAGAGGCGACGGGGAGGGGGGCGGCGGCTGCCTTGTCTGGCGAGCGCTGGGCCTAGGGTCCGTATCCCCGGCGCTGTGGGGGCTGCCTGTACGTGTCTGCCGGGGCAGCGGAGGGAGGCGAGCCCGGGGGATGTCAATGGTGGGGAGTACGTGGGGCAGCGTGTCCCCTCGGCTCTCCGCAGGACCGGGGAACTTTCTCAGGCTGAGGGGCGCTCCGTAGTGCCGGCACCAAGCGCAGCGCGAGGAGGCTTTCGAGGGGAGGCTCAGGGCAAGTTGCACGCTTTCGGGCGGGGGGGCGGCCCCGCAGCGGGCTGAGGTGGGCTGGCGTTCGGTACCGGCAGGGGAGGGGAGCGGGCGGCTGCCGACGGCGGGAGTGGGGCTCTGGTGCAGCGGGGCCGGGGGCTCGGCGGGGGAGAGCCCGCTACCCCCACCGTGCCGCAGAGCTGCCTCTGTGCTCCCTCCGCACCTGAGCGCCGCTGGGAGGGACGGCGCAGGTGGAGGAGGGCACGGCAGCAGCTGCGGCGCATCCCCGGAGCCGGGGCGGAGAGGTAAGGCGAGGCTGTGCCGTGCTGCGGTGGCCGCTCCCGGGGCTGCGGGGGGGCGGCTACACGCCGGGGGCTGTGCCTCCGGCCGGTGGCGGAGGCGGCGGGCAGGACACATCCCTTGCTTGGCTTTTCTTGCAGCCGTTTCCCGTTTCGTCCTGCTGCACGCAGAGAGATGCAACAGCGGCAGCCTGGTCCCCTGGGCAAGGACGGGGCTTGGAGGTCGGCGGGTGGCATCAGCCCTGCCGGTGCGCGGTGAGGCTGCCGGGCGAGGGTCTGGGGCCGAGGGGAGCAGCCGGCGGTGCCTTGCCGCTCCCGCGGTGTCCGCGCAGCCGCCCGCGGAGCGCTGAGGCGGCCGCAGCCCGGCTCCTCCGGCGCCGCTCGCACCCCCGGGGCGTCCGCTCCGCGCCCGCAGGGCGCGGGCACGGCGGCGGCGCGCACAAGGCTGGGCTTTTCCTCCGCCACAGAACGCCGAGATACGCGGAGCAGATGCCAGTGTATGTGCCTAGCGGACCTCGCTTGGGAAGGGCTGGGGGATTTGGGGAAGGCTGCTTTCGAACTGGCACAGCCGGTTGTTAACTGTCGGCTGCAGTTAAAATTTTAGCAGCAGCAGCAACAGCTTTGCGATGCTTTCCGGGAATGCTGCTGCCTGGGAGCTGATGTTCCAGGCGGCCCGCGGTACGGGCCATCTCTCTCCTAGATGGCAGTGCTGAGAGCAGGACAGCTGTCTGTGTAGGCAATAAAGTGGTGGGAACCTGGAGTCCTGTGCAGCTGGATTTTGGTAGAGTTATGGGTGGAACGGAACAGCATTCACGTGTGCCCTGTGAGCTTTTTTGCAGTTAAGATATTTTTTTTCCTTCAAACTTCACATACGGTTATCTTGTTGTGCAATTACATTTTGGTGAGACTGGGATTGTTACGTGAGAAAGGAAAAACTAATTTAGTAGGCTAAACCTTTTGTATTGCAAAAGGTAGTGTTATTTACAAAGTTGCCGAGGTTCGGATCCAGCTCCGCTGGCTGCCACCTGATTGGCAACGATTTACAGCTGGTGGTCAGGATATGTATTTGTGTTAGAGCAACAAATCACAGATTCAGAAGAAATGTGGCTCCATTACCCTCTTTTTTTTTTTTTTCTTCCAAAACGTTGCATATACTGAGGAAGCAATTTTTAATTTGATCACAATGTTTTATTAGTCAGTTTGAGATAACTTCCTTGTTGCATAAATTGTGCAGTTCAAGTTCAAATCTCAGACAGATCCAGAGCTCATGTTGATTTTAGCACAAGTTGTATGGTGCATGACAAGGGTGCTGAATTTTACTGTGTGGGATAGCCGAAGTAAATTTTCTCGCTGCTTGCTCTACTTCCAGTTTATTCCTTTGGAGTAGTAGAATGTACTGATTTTGAATGTAGTGATGTTGTCATTGATATATTTGAGTTAATGTTGTACATTTGAAGCCAATGATAGTTCAGGGGCTCAATATCTGCCCATTGAGAGAGAAGATTCAGCCAATTGACTTGAATGTGGATGAAATGGACTGGAGAACTCTTACTCTACATTTGCATATAATGAGTCCAAACGTTCTCAGTAGATATGTGCAGAAAGGTAAGCACATCATGTTTGGTTGTTTTATTCCTTTTGTTATAATTGAGCAGGCATTATTCTTTGTAGGATTGTGTCCTTGGTTTGTTAGGTTTTTTTACTTCTTATTTAGCAGTATTATGGTTTAAGGGTTTTAAAATGTTTGTCACTCCACTGCAGAAATAGTTGCCAACTGGATGTCAGATATGTAAAACTAGAACAAGAGCCTTTAAATAGCAAAACCATCAATTTTGTTATGATTTAGTGTGATAAATGGCAGAATGCACAAAAAGAATGCAAATCTGAACAATTATAGCATGCATCTTTTGGTATTAATATTGATTAAGTATAAAGCACAAATTGCAAATAAACACATACAGCTTTTAAGTGCCTAAACTGGTTTGAAATGGAAGAGCTGTTTTCTGTTATGTGGTTTTTTTTTTCCTGTTACATGGTTTATACTTTAAAAACAAACATGGGGTGGGGGAAAGATCAGGGAACTTTTTACAAGTATTTCTTTTGTTTTCTGGATCTCAGAATTCCCTTATGTAGCAGGATGCTTTCCAGTTTCTGCTTTCTCTGTATCTGGAAAGGCAGATGTTGCTGCAGCAGGAGCAATTATACTGATTTGCAGCACAATTAAAAAAAAAAAAATCTTCTCTCTGCCTCTGTCTAAAAAGGTCAGCCATGGTTTGAGCTTGTCAACAAAAGAGATGAGACAGGGAAGTTAAATTTGTTCAACAAAGAGAGTGAAGTAATGTACAATTAGGAAATTTCTGTTTCATGAATAAAATGAGTAGATTTGCCTAACCAACTGCACTGAAGAATTTCACTTGCTTGGCTTTCCCTCACAATTGCCCGTAAGCCAGCCCTTTCTGAAAGGCAGGGAGTTTGGCTAGATTTGGCTGGTTGATCTCTCCTGTGGAATGTTGAGTCCAAAGGCAGAAGAGGCAGTGGAGACTAGAGGTGTGTAGGCTTTTGCAGAAGAGTCTTTCTGACTTGTAGATTTTCAAAAGGTGCACAACAGAAGCCCATAACTGAGAACTTTGCTCTCACAGTTCATTTTCAGTTTCCTGCTTACCCTGTGTAAAAACTGTGTAGGCCACAGGAGCATGTGAGTGGTGTGACCCAAGATTCAACCTATGATAGGGCCATCTTCTTGGTTTAAACTGATGCTTAGAGAGTTTATCTTGAAATTCCAGAGATTATGTGTTTCTACTTTAAAGAATATTTGAGACTTCCTTGCAAAGAGAACATGCAAATGAAATTTAAGAACTGAAGGACTGATTTGCACTAAAGCATCTTTAGCAGAGTAAGGCCAGCAAAGATGCAGAGTATTTGTGTGCTGCATGTATCCATGCTACCACAGAGAGAGCAAGCTATATGGTAGTCAAGAAAGGCAAAGGTTTTGAACATCTCTGGAACATCACAGTATTTTTTATTTCATGATGGAGCTCATGTTATTTTCAGACTCCTCTCTTAATTCTACCCAGAATTAAAACTGCCTTGATTCTACCCAGAACCAGACTGTCCTGTGATTTTGAGCAACTTTAAAGAGCTAGTATGGTAATAATTCACATATTAGAAATCAGATCCAAGCTCCTGTGTTGTAAGAGTCCTGATCTGTGACCAGCCAGTAAGTCGTAAGTTATTGGTTTGTGTCTTTTTTACTTAGTCCTTCCTTGTTTAGTGACTCACTGCATGTAACCTGACTCCTAACCTCTTTGGGGCAGGAGCAGTCTTTCCTAACTTGTTTCAGTAGGGCTCAGATCCTTGTTTGCAGCTCTAGGAGATGGATGTAATAGAAAGTATCCCTCTGGTAACCCTGGTTTAAGGTCATGAGTAGCTGCCAAAAATATTTAGTATTTGCAGGAGCTGGATGTCTAGCATAAAAATTTTATTTCTTGTTTGTTTTCAAATTCAGTATCATATTTTGTTTCATTCTGTGTTTTACTTCTGTGTGTAGGGATGTAACAGCTAGACAGTGCAACTTTCTGTATTTTTATACCAATTCTGTCCTGTGGACACAAGTGCATGTGCTAACAGGAAATCATTTTTGACACAAACTCGCCCTTCGAGTATAAGCAACTTGCTTAAGTTACAGGGAGATTGTGACCTGCCTTATCTATCATCAGATAAATAACTTTTGTTATTGCAGTATATAATAAAGCCACTTAGATCATCTTTAGAAAATAATTAAATATGCGAGGCCAGGCTCAAACAGCAGTGAGTGCCAGCAAGAGTGAAAACTACATGTAATATGTTTTATGTACATGTATTTGTTTAGGTTGATGACTGTCTTTGTAATCTTGTGTATGCAAACTTGTTACCTCTATATAGGCCAGAGCTTCAGGCAGGTTTTGAAAGCTTCATTGAGAAGTTACCAGTCACTGCAGTGTGCAGAGCCTGCACCTTGCTAGTGTTGTCCACTGCCACACCCACAGCTAACATGTCACCATCTAAACTGATGTCTGTGTAGATACACTGCTTCATCAAACTGCATAAGCTATGACACAGCTAGTCTTAATTACACTGCTTTTTAAAAATCATTCCAATGTTGTAGTCTGTGTACTGCTAGAATCGTTCTGCCCCTTGATTATCTACAGATCAGGTTTCATTGGAAGTGCTGATGAGCACCCAGGACTCTGAAGGCAGCAGTTTTGTGCAAGATAAGAATGTTCCTTAAAGAAGCTGATGGAGGCTAGAGTTCCTAGCAGACATTGACAGCATAAGATGTGACTGTAGTCTAGTCTGAAACTGTATGTCTGAAGGACAATTGGATGCCCTTGACTTTGCAAGAAGTTTTTGTACTGAAGAAACTTAATAGTGGGTTAGAAACTGCTTTCAGGAGCTGTGTAGATATGTTTGTTTCTGGTCAGTTGCATTATTACAACTATGGAGCAATTAGGGTTTTTTTTCCTACAAGTGAGTGTGAATTGAAGCACTCGACATTAGAGGAAGACATTTAATTTATCCTGATGGACCTGTGATCTGCACCTATCAGTTCTGAATGACTTTGTTTCCAGAATGGCTTGGAAATCGAGGAAATGGATGGTGTAATCTGTATAACATAACTGGTTCCAAAGGAGTCTCTGCTTGGAAGCTGTGTGTTCCAAAGCTGTTGGTTCACTGGCAGAAGGCTCTTTGAAACCTGCAGTTCACAAAGGTCATGAAGTCCTTGATGTAATTAAATATGCAAAAATCTCATATGAATGATTTGCATACCCTTGCAGAACTTTTTTTTAATCACTGAGCCCTTTTGCAGTGCAGGCTCCTGTCAGTAGGGAACAGGTTGAAAGTTGAGAGGCCAGGACAGTAATGCTGCATGTCATGTCCTGAAATACTTTCTACAGTTGTAACCACAATGTTAAATAGAAACCCAACACAATTCTTGGCAAATAAATGATTGATCACTGCTCTGGGAAAAAAAAAAAATCACTAAGTATTTTAGTGGGCAAGTCCAGTGGACTTAGATATTTCCATTTCAAAAAGTGGAAGAATTTTATCTCTGCCTAATATTTCCTTTCATCTTCATTATACAGTTCTTATAAAAAACAATAAATGCAGAAGGAATCTTGCAAAATATGATTCTATTTGTTAGTAGGCAATTATCAAATGCTGTCTCTTATTCCTATGTGACCCCAAGAGATGTGGGAGATGGATTTCTTTAATTGGGAAATTGAGGGCTAATCTACATATGGAAATTCACAAACATTAGCATACCAAGCTTATTTTCCATGCACACATGGCCCTTATGCAATCAGACTGTGAACTGGAAATGTATATGCCTGAATATTTGGAATGCCTCTTCTGCTGTGTTAGCCCTGTGTAGACAGACTCTTAGATTTGAATTAGTATTGCAGCAGTTGGTGAAATCAAATTTAAACCTAAAGGAGAATAAAACAATGAAAGGAGCCATTTAACAGTGCAAGTAGAGATGTAGTAAGAGCACAAAGATCTTTGAGGTACATGTACTTTGGCAAAGATACACATTTTCATCTGTGAACCCAATATGAGAAGTTAAGGTTAAAAATCCTCTTAGATATCCACTCCTTTGTTCTGTATATGCTGAGAAAAGAATATTCTGTTTGAACAGAATATTTTCAATTTAGAGGAATACGTTGTATTTACAGCTGCAGGTGTTTCTTCAGGTAATGATGTATCTTGTGTTACTAGTGCAGCAAAGTGACTCTGGCACTTGTGGATACCTTCCAATATGGGAGGATGGATTGTAGGAGAATAGAGATAGTGCTGAAGGCAATCTTGCCCCTGAGGAGTTGCAGCTGCTGTACTAATTACCAAAGACTAGGAACAGCCTTGCCCTTAATAGGTCACAGCTGTGTCCAATAAGGATGGTCCAATAAGGATGGGTGTTATAAAAGAGTTGGTCAGCTAGTTGAGAGGAGAGTTGGAGTCAGTTGGCTGTGCTGCTGTGAGGAGCAAGGGTCAGGTGGTTGTGCTAGGGACAGAAAGGGTCGCGCAGTTATGATAGGGACAGTAAGGGTTAGTATGCCCTACTAGGGACAGAAAGGGTCGGGTGTTCGTGTTAGGGACCGAAAGGGTTATTATGTGCTACTAAGGGATTGAAAGGGTCAGGTGTTCATGATAGGGACAGTAAGGGTTAGTATGTGCTGCTAGGGACAGGAAGAAGTCACCCGGTGTGGGAAGAAAGAGAAAAGGAATCAGTGCTGCGAGGAGCTGCCCATTAGAACTCACAGAGAGAAGGTATGAAAGTCTTACAGTAGGATGATAAACTAACGGTGACAGTCAGTTCCCATCCAGCATCGATTGGTACCAAGCACAAATGCCAACATTCCAACTCAGAATATTCTGTGATAAATATTTGTTACTTCTTGAAATACATGTTTACTGAAATCACAGTTATGCCTAGAAATCCCCATGTTCCTAGATCCCATGGATTCTGTGTGTCTGGAGATGTCTTTATTCAAATGCAAGGGGTACAGATAAAGATAACTCATATTAAGTGCTATTAAGATGTGAAGAATTGGCATATGAATAGCACTAGTCTGTAAATATAAAATTGTGTTAAATAAATGGCAAAGGAAGAGTAGACACCTGATAGTGGGAGCTATTGATGCAAAGGAACAAACAGGATGCTTGAAGGAAATTGATCTTTCAAAAAAGGTGAATTATTTGTTAAATATCAGTAAGCAGTTTAGATTTTCTTTATAGTGCACAAGGTTTAAGTTATGTTTCTCATGTCACACTCTGAAATAATTGACAGTGGAGTATTTGCTCTGTGGGACCACATCAACTGATGAACTCATTGCAAAAGATAGTCAAAACACATATTACAACAAATTAGGTCTGGTTGTGAGAAAATATGGTTTCAAATTGTGAATGAATTTAAATTGAAGAACTTTTCTAAACAAGGGTTTTATTGAGAAAATATAATTTAGGATGCTTTGTTTACCTTCAGTTATTTAAATTTTAATTTTTTAAACGACTTATCTGTATTGTTTCTGATTTTCTTATAAGTAGAGACTTGAAACTTTCACATTTTTACAGACTGAACAGGACCATTTGTATTTACTAATATGAGGTTTATGCACAGCTTCCTTCATTATTGAAACTATAGCATACTACTTAAGTTACTGTTTCATAAATAGTGTAGTTCCCTTCTGATTTCCCCTCTTAACTTAATTCCCTTCTGATTTCACCTCTTAGTGATGGTGGCTTAGATAAATTTAGGTGATGACTTCATTTGGATCAGTGTACACATAATTTTCTAGATGAGGTTGTATTTTTCCCCCTAATTCCACAGTCCAGGGAATAGCAATCCTTGTGGTTTCCACCCTGAGATAAACATTTCATTTTTCACTCTAGATAATTGCTACTCCCCTTCACTGGCAAACCATTTTCTGTTCATAACACCAGTGATATAACCTCTAATGGTATTTTAGAGTGTGTTAGAAAATACAAATGCACGCATTTGGTAAAGAACTCCTCTGGATATTGTTGAATAAACAAAACCATGGGGGGGGGGAAGCTCAAAATTTTACACAGTGAGGGTATTTGTTCTGAATTTTATCTCTTAGTTGCTATAAATAATAACCATTTTCATAATAGATGACTTGCAGTCTGTAAAAGCAGGTCATTCCAATTATTACCTTATTTCTCTTCCTGTTTCAATGGCAGGATATTTTTAGCAGCCAACAGCATTGCAGGCATTTTTAGATGGATGTGACCACTTCATGGTTGCAAGATAAGGAGAAGGCTCCACTGGGGTATAGGAAGCTTTGTGTCCTTTGGCACTGCAGGATTTAAAAGGCTAAGCCAACAATTACCTTGGGTTTTGTAGCTCCATTCCTGCCTCCCAACAGCTTGCCTGGACCACAGCTTTACTTTACTTGTGTGTAATGAGAGTTGTCAAGTGAACATTAAAGGGGTGGAGAGAATAACACTTGAGAAGTTTCTTCTTTGGTTGAGAGAGCAGAACAGCCTATTGGACCTGCTCACTGGCCCCAGCTGGCCTCTGAAATTTGGGTTGCCACAAGCAGTCCACAGGCTGTAGGTTGGCAGTTGTCACACGCAGTTGTGGTGACAACTCAAACAGCAGAAGCTTTCCCACATTCTGGAGACCAGTTCTTACAATTACCTGTTGATTAGCTACCTACCCAAAAGGCAGGCTAGTGGATCTCCCTGGATGTGTTTCATATTTTATATTTTGCAGCTCATTCTGGTGTCTTGGAATTGACCAAAATTTTGGGATAATTAAAATACAGGCGTATACTCCCATAAAATGGTAAGGAAAGCAGATCATTGCAGGCCTGCTAATGGCAGTGAGAATCCACATGGGCTTGAGGTTTCATTTTTCTCTACTCTTGCAAGATGTAGGTCATAATGTTCAGGTCAGGACACTGAGAAGTAAGCTAGGCATCTTGATTCATCTTCCCTAAGAGAGTACTTGTTTTACCAGAGATGTTATTTGAAGCATTCTTGGGTATGTGATACCACTTTTGAATTTACTGTTAGTTCACTGAATTACACTTTCCTGGGTGGTTTTTTTTTTGTTTTGTTTTTTTGGTTTGTTTTTTTTTTTTTTGGGGGGGGGTGTTGTGTGTTGTTTGGTGGGGTTTTTTTTCTTTTTGGCTTGTGGTTTTTTTGTTGTTGTTGTTTGGTTTTGTGTTTTAATGCAGGTAAATAATGTGTGGTTAATATGCTTTTTCTTAGCATCATCCAGAGATTCTTGGGAAGGGAATTAATTTTATTCATTAGGCAGTGCATTTTCTTCTGGTGGTTCTGGAGAGTCCTTTTTACTTTTAGGAGCAGACACTTGCTGCTTCCTTCCTGTACCTTGACTGGTTGAGTATGGCTAGGTTTGTTTATTTTCTTTTGCAGAATGCATTCCATTTGGTACTCCAGCAACATCTGTTCCCTCATTTTCAGTGTCAGTAACAGTGTACATTACCAGACTGGGGCTTGGCTGAAGCTGTCTGCTTCAGGAGCAGAGCCTCCCTTGCCAGTGGAGATCACTGCCACCATTCCATTACCCTGACTGAAGCTTCTGCTCCTTAAGTCTCAGAATAGCAAGCCAGAGAGGTGGAATAATTTAAGTAGTTGCCTTGTTTCATTCCTCTTCTAAACATGGAAATCGGAGCCTGCAAACATTCGTAAGATGAAATGCTGGCACAGACATGGTAATTTCTGTGAAACTGCAGATGTGACTACTTTCTTATGAAACTGCTGGGAACTTAAAGAATTATTGTTACAAATCCTGTGACTAAAAAGTATTTAATGGCTATTTTATTGCGCTGATGATTGCTTTTGCACTTCAGAGGCTATTTGGAATTGTCACATAATTAAAGTAGTTGCTATTTTCTTTTAAATCAGAAGAAGACTTCTCTCATACTTGCATGATGCCTGACTTGCACCAACAGACACAAGGAGCTGAGTGCCCAAATACTGTCTGTATTTCAGCCTTTTAGTTATTGCTTTAAACCATGTTTTCAGATGGTGTTCTGTTCTTTGTGGTAAATTATTGCAAGTATGTCCAATGTTCTCCATGCTATGTACATTTTCTAACATCCCAAATTTCTACATTATGTATATTGTCCCCAGAGCAGGCACTGACATTTGCTCTTTTATCCCTCTTAAACTTTTTTGCATCATGTACAAGAGTGTTTGAATTTTTGGGGAAAACCATCATCCCTTTGAATTTCCTATGAGCTCTCTAGCACTGTAACCCCTCAGACTCCTGACTGGAAGTGCTGTAGATCTTAAGTGTAGTTCTGGCCATTGTCACAGGTCTGTGTGGTGCCAGTGGGCAGTAGATCATCAATGGAGATTCAGTGCTCTAAAGTTATGTAGTGATGCTAAAAAATGAACCAGCAATTAAGCAACAATGTTTTATCTGCAGTGTAGTCTGTGCAGCTCAGAACATCAATCTTCAGTCTGTTATCCATGCGTAGATTAGATTACATTATATTAGTTTAAACCGAGAAGTGTTGTTTTGTGTTAGCCCTGGGCATGACTTTAATGTTAAACTTACTAACTCTATTAAAGGCAGTTTTTAAATCCAAAAAGGTGGTGGCAGATGCAAGATCCTGATGTAGGCATGATGCCGATTCCAGTGTTTAGACAGAAGAGCTTATTGTCTATGTATCCAGGATTTAGAAAAAGATTTTCATTTGCTTGGCAAGCTTGCTTCAAAGTCCTGCTAATGCTAACTCTGGCTTCACTGTGTTCTGTCACAGTCTAATGGCCTGGGATTTGTAAAGCTGTGCCTATGAGATTGCTGATTACACTGGGAAGAGAAGGCAGTCCAAAGCTAGCTGGAATAGTGTCTGCTGTCATCTGGGAATTTGCTTTATTAAGGCATCTGGCTTACTCCCTTAGTTGTTGATGTGGAACAGAAATTGAGAATAGGTCTCTAAGCTAATTTATTGTCTGTCCTTGAAACCGGATGTTTATTCTAGTTTGGAATAGAGAGTTTCCCATCTGTGTCTACATGCTTTTCTTCCTTTTTTTTCCCAGCTGATACCAATCTCTGCTGCTCTGTGCATGGCTTCCACCCTGTCCATCTGTGTCTGCCACCTCTCCAGCCCAAGTGTCAGCTCCTGTAGGTCTGTATTTCTCTTCTTCTCAGAAAGAGCTGAGTAGCCTTCTGCCACAAAGGTTTCAGACCAGGGAAATACAAATACTGCTCTCTTTGTCCACTACATCCTGTCAGATTAGCAGCTTCTGATTGATAGTGATATTGACAAGTATGAAAAAAGCAGCTCTTCCCCAGGAGCTGTGAAATTCCCTGGTTGTAAGGGACTTCATCATGGGCTGAAATAAGCTGATGGCCACCAACACAGGATACATGAAAGTAATTTGCCTCTAGTTTTTCCATTCCTCTTCTGCAACTGATTGCTATGGACATCGTTCTGATTCTGGGAACACAGCAATTATTTGGAAACCTCATCCTCATGTTCTGGAAAATGCCTCATTAATCCAGCCAGCCATTTTTAGGCCTTTTCCTGCAATACTGAACTCAAGCATTGCACTTACCTGGTTGTTATTGCTAATTTTCTTCCTTGGTTGCTGTATGATTTTAGCAGCTAATGCTTCATAAATTACTAGAGGTAGAGATGAGCAGAAATCTGAGATCCTGCTAACATGTCAGCCTAGACAAAGCCTTGCTTGCTTGTCATAGTGCTTTGCATGGTATTGGTCGTTTGCCCTAGAGAAGCATTTCCTGTTGTTTGAGAACAGGTCTCAGATCTTAGATCAGTGTAAATTTTAGGACTCCTCTGCTGAGCTAATCCCTCATTGCATTGTTTTGGAGCTGTTAATTGATGATCATTTGGGATGCTTAATGTATTTTGCTTGAGGATTTCTAAACCTTTTCCTGGGAGGCTCAGAGACACTGGATGATGTGGGGAGTGGTTTTGCGGAAGCATAGGGATTGGAAGGCAGAAGAAGCTGCTTCTCTTTTGTGTGCAGTGGTGCCATGAAAAGCAAGAGCTGGAAAGGGTGAGATAGTGATTGTTCCTATCCCCCTCTGCACCTTCCAGGTTTTCACCTTTGAAGAGTGTGATACAGAAGCAGAACTCCATTCTGCTGATGTTGCTTTTTATGTGAGATAGCTCCTCAAAGAAGGGGGTCTTGCATAAATGCCTTTGCTGACCTGTGTTTCTGTGTATATGTTATATGTTGATATCACATATACATATGTATATGTGATATCTGTGGATGTGTTGTTAACTACTGCACAGAAAAGGAAAAGTGAGAAATCAAATCCGTTTTAGGGCTGGAGAAAGTAATCATCCCTTTTAGTTGTATGCAGGTCACCATTTCTAAGCAAGGTTTAGCATCTTCACAAAACTTGAACCAAGATCACTTCAGACATTACCCCAAAATGAAGCTTGGTTTTTCTTCATGTTGAACTTGGATGACAGAGGGAACAAGGTCAGGCTATGTGGTATTGGGTGGTAAGAGGGGAAATTTCAAGGTCTGTCCACACAGGCATAGGTTTGGTTTTTGTTTTTGTTTTTTTCCCTGTCTGAAAGAATTCTGATACTTAGCTGAGGGGAAAAAGTTGCTCTTCTGTTTTGGTTTGAAGTGGTTTCTAGGGAAGAGGAAAACAGTGTTGGTAGCAGCTTCATTTGCTTTGAGCATTATGCCTGTCTATTCCCTGGAGAACTCATTAATTTTTAAGGCTGTGGCAGCAATAGGCTAAATGGATACAGTAGTGATACCCTGATGGTTTTAGATAGTGCATTCATCCTTTTGGGATAAACACTTCTTCCTGTGGAGATTGTGTGGCATTCCAAGATCACTGGGTCAGTCTAACCTGAGAAGGCAGCTCTTTAGGAAACAGGAAGATGCCATTTGGCATAATAATGGAAACAAGAAAACGGTTCTTTTTAGAGAATTGTCTGCTCTCTGAATCCTCTTAAGATTCATTTACCCTGCTGCTAAACTCCACCTGTTTGTAGAAAAAGGGTTAATGAAAGAAGGTCAGGCTCTTGACTGGTTTATGCTGGGGAGACAATAATGTGTGAAAGACAAGGTTCTGAGTTACATTGATTTCTCCTCAGTAATTGCTAGTCAGGATGAGTGTTGATTGTTGATTTACAGGGTCATAATGTTGTGAATGGATAAGCTTTTCATACCTGGATATGTTAAATGTGGTCATGTTTCAGGTACGTGTATATATGGCTCAATGTCCAAATACTTAATAAAATCAAGTAAAATTAAGACAATACTGGCCTACTGTGGGAAGTCTTATATTGGGCATGGTGAGGAACTCCTGAGTCCTGATCTAGGAACTGAGTTGTTGTACCCAACTTCCTTTCTTCGAAAGACATAGCAGACTGCCACTGCCTTCTGAGGCACAGCCTGGACTTGATGAGAAACTTGTGGCTTTTCAAAATGGGTAGGTGCTTTAAAGGGGCAGTAATCAGTGCTGGGCTGCAATAAACAAGCAGAGGAGGCTGTGGCATGGGCCTGGAGCCTCAATACCTGTTGTTACACAGTCAAAGTGCACTGGGCAGGACAGAATGGGGACCCACTACTGGGGCTGGGGTTCATGAGTGGGACAGCCCTGGCTGCAGCCAAGGCCTGAGGCATTCTGTGGGCAGTTCTTGGGTACACCTCCACAGCTGTGATGGTAGCAGGAGTATTGAAGGATACAGGAGGCACTTAGGACAGTGAAGGATGGAGGCAGTCAACTGATGGACCTCCATTTGGTACTGAAAGCATTTAGTGGCTTTACTTTGAGCTTACCATCCTTACTTTTAACCCTCCTGGCCTTACTTGAGTACTGAGATGATTTAATGCAGATGTGGATGGTCATGAAATGCCTCTGTCTGCCCTGTCCATTCTCTTAACAATGTGTAATGCTGCTTCCTCTCTGCACTATTGCAATCTATTTCCAAGAACTGGAAGTCAGAAGCGTGCAGTCTGTTCCAGCTGATGGGGCTGGAAACTGTAGGAGCTCCAAATTAGAAGCTATATAGCTTCTAGTTAAAAAAACCAGTGCCAAGAGACCATGAAATACTCTATATATAAACATCAAGGGGAAAGTAATGCTCCATCTAATGCAAATTATATTCAGTGTGTAAAGCTCTTATATGTACTGTATATTTCATCATGCTTGCAAGTTTATAGTGCTTATCTTCTGGGCCCTGGACTGTAAACATCATCGGCCCTGTGATGGAAGAAAGATCAAGCTCTTTAGTGCAAGAATAACAGAGGAAGTATAGATGGACAGTGATCCAGACTACAGAAACAGCTTCATGCTTTGAGACCCATGCATGTAAATGTGTACTCAGACACTGGGGATCCCTCATTCTTTGAGGGGATACTAGCAACTCTTGTCTCACTGAGATTAGACTCAAGCGTACTTTACTACCTGCAGGATTCAGCCTTAAATGCCTGCCAAAATGTTTACTACCTTTGGAACTTGTAATGGTTCAAAGCTTCTCCTTTTTTTTTTTTTTCTCAAATTTTAATTTATTTTTTATTTTTAAAATTAAAACACTAAATCCTATCTACTGTGGCACTAACACTTCCCCCCACCTCCCTCCCAGAGTCTCTCTTCCTGGACTGGAACCCTTTATGTAATGTTTCAGTAAGTTCCAGGTTTATTTTGCTTACATGTGAGGGATTTAAAACCTAAATGCTGGCAAAGCCTCAACTAGCCTATTGCAAATGGGTCGCTATTCATTAAGGACTCTCTAGAGTGCAGTATGTTCCTTGGTGGATTGGTTTCCTGGAAATGTAATGGCAGTTTGTGAATTGGCATCCAATTTTGTTTTTAGTCTATCTCCTGCTAGTATAGGAAGCAATTTTGGTTCTGATAATTTGAGATATTATGTTTTACTTTGCTTTCCTTTCATGATGTACTTTAGGCAGGAGGATGAGTCAGCTGGTGCGATCTTTGAGAAATAGTACAAAGAAAGATTTCTTTGAGTCCACTTACTCTTCTAGAAATTAAGCAAGTTATTTATGCCTAGCCATCAGTAACCAGTTGAGTTCCTATCTCACCTGTTGGTGAAGCTCAGTTAAGTTCAGAAAAGGCACCTGAAGCTTGTATGTAATTGTAGCTTTATTTCTTTCCAGTAATTTTATGGGGGTTGAGATAAGAACTATAGGGTGCTGTGGGATTTACTGGTACATCTGAAGGGGAGATTATTTTGCTTCATCACATTAAACTGTTGTTGTTTTTATTTTGGCATGCTGCAATACTCTGCAGTACTTACACAATGTCCATACAGCTTTTTTGTGCAATAATTTTCTAAATAACTTCATTTTTGGGCATAGTAATTCTGGAATAGTTATTGTTTAAATACTCATCCTTTTATACTGTGATATAACTTGTATCTGTAGACAAAGTCATAAATATTACATAGTTTTGGAGAACTCCAGCTTTAAGACACAAAGTGGCCTGTGTAGACGAAATTCTTCTGTGTTGAACTGCTTAGAGAAAATACAATCTTCTATAAGATCAACCCCCCCCCCTTAAAAATTACCATTACTCTTCTGTTTTTGGCTTGTTTCTTGTAAAATACTTTCCAGTCACTCTGCTATTTGTTACTTTTGTGACCTGTACTCTGGCTAGCCTGGAAGCACACAGGCAGGCATACACCTTCTCTGAATCAGCTCAGAATTTCATGACCAGGGCTGCACCACTAGGATTGAGATTCATGTGGGTGGGAAGCAGCACTATATCAGTGGTTAACTAATGGATAAAGAAAGGGAAAAATTGTGGCTGTGCAGAGAAGTGGATACAGAACTGAGTAAAACTGGTAAAAGGGTGACAGGCCATGTAGCTGGACAACATCTCTGGTTTTCATATCAAATTTCTCTAATGCAGCTGCTCTCTGCATCACAAGTGTCAGTGCTAATGGCCAGAAGGTGTTTGCTCTCTCTGTAGCCTTTAGAGAGATGACCTTGAACGATTGTGTGGATTTTGCTGGGGTTGTAAGACTGGACTCAAAACTGACTCTGTAGATCTGCTATTCTTAATACTCTTAGGAGTCCTAGGCAGAGGAATGTAGTAATTTTGATACTTGCTGTTGTACTTTGTGAAATCCATTGAAAGGGAATTATCCTTACTGCATGAAGACTGAGAACTAAGGAAGCTATTGTGACCACTGCCTGTAGTGGCAGGCTCTGTAGCAGAGTTTTTGTCTGTTATGTGGGAGGCTTAGGTTTCATCAGTGGAGAATTTAATTTCCCCTTTTCACCGAGGCTGGGTTTTTACAGAACTGTAACTCTGTGTGTCTTGCAGAATCTGCATGAGAGCAGAGCTGATTTTTGTTGAGACAGGTTTTCCACATGGCTGTGAAAACAAGTGCACAAATTCAGAGTAGCTGGGTGTAAATCTGAAGTAACTGTCATGTAGATTGATGTTCTCTCTAGGAGTTAATCTAGATTTACATCAGGGAAACTGTGACCAGAATCTCCCAGGATTCCTCTTCACTAGACTTTAGTAGCTCACTAAATTAATTGCTAATTAACTTGAGATGGTTGATTATTGTGGATGCTTCCCACATATTTCTTCTTACTGTCATCAAATTTAAAGACAGAGCTCCACTAGATCAGACCAGATCTTACCTGTTCTGAACTCCTGCTTGTCAAAAGCTGTTCCCTTCAGTGAGATATGAACACTGAGCGCAGTCAGCAGGCATTACACCAAGGAAGTAACTGCAGTGCACTGTAGTCCTGAGGAATCTAAACTTGTGCACATTTGGGTCAAAACCTGTAGGGACATGGCAGCCCATATTGCTGAAGGCAGTTAGAATAAGCAAGGAATTTAGAGAGATCCTGTAAGGTAGTTCCAGATTACCCTTGAAGGCTGGCCTTGCCAGTTTCTACAGTGGAGTGGTGGAGCAGTGTGAAACTTGTCCTTGATGTAAGTGCAGCAATCAGTGTGAAGTGGTTTCAGCACTGAGATATCCAAGCAATGGCATGAGATACCTGCACTCAAACACTTCTTTCCCTGCATGTCAGACAGCAGATGCTTTGGTGCTTTGTTAATTCTATACAAAGGAGGTTGTAAAGTGAAGTATCTCATGTAAAATACCAGTTCATAGTATTCAAAACACTGGGAGGGAAATGGCCAGAGCTATTCCTTCAAAGTCTGACAACATTGAGGCACTCTTACTCTTCAGATTTCACCATCAGCATGGCACTAAAAAAGCACACCTTTCTTGTATGTGTTTTGTATGGCTCAAATGAAATTAGGATCCCAAATTATGGGGTGTCTGATCCTGCTGTAGTCTGGGAAATGAAGTTTTATGGCAGACTTACTTGAAAACTAAATTTAGGTTCTGTTCCAGGCCCCTCCAGAACAGAGGCAGAGCAGGATAGTTAAAGCAAACCAGCTTGAGAACCTCTCATACTGTTGAAAACAGTGAAAGGATCTGTGCCAAGGTTGACCGCAAAACTAAATTAGGCCTCTATTCAATAAAAAGTCCTTATTCTTAAATAAACATGTTGTTAGGTCCCAACAGAGAATGTGTCTAAACAGTATAAATTTAAAAGTTGCCTTTCCTTTACAAATGTGCTTAAGAACATCCCAGACCTTGGGCTTCACTTTGAACTGGTCTACCTCCCAGCAGCCTGCAGTTTGAGTTGGGAGGGCCTGGTCACGCTGCCTGATGAACCTGCAGTGAAGATGTAAGAGTACAACAAATGGGTGCTCATCTTCCCTGCCTGCATGCCAAAGTGAAGGCATGGTGCCAAGCAGATCTGCACATTAGATGACTAACAGCTCCCACACTGCCAGTGTAGGCAGGGAATATGAAATGCAGCCACATATGTGTCTCAGAACGACACTGGGTGCTTTTTATTCTTAATGTTTGGTTTTGTTTTTAAATAGGAGTTCAGATCTTTGAGCAGGATGTTTATCTCTATGCACAGAAAACAATATTGGTCATAGCTTTTAATATATGATCAAGTTTTTAGAGCGACCAGCTGATGTATCTGTTGTGAGTGACATCAGAATTTCAAGTAACTGCTATAAATGCTCTCTAGGATGGCTTTGCATATCATGTCTAATTTTCTGAGTTTACTTTATTTAGCTATTTAGAAAATAGCTTTTTTAAGAAAGTGAGATTTTTTTTTTCCCAGTGGGAATATTGTTTTAAAGGTTTGTATTTAATGTTTGGTTTCCTATTTAATTGTTTTATTAATACTTTTGCCCTGATTGAATTTTGATCACTCTTTTTTGGGTAAAATTGGTGGGAGATGTTCACAAAAATCATTATGCTGTAACAAAGGAGTTGAATTTCATTTGCTACTTGCTTAACCTTATTTTTACTATATACATGTGGATGTACAATGAGCTGAACCCCCAGGGAAGTCCTGTAAATGCCTGTAAGCAGAGTGCAGTTCACCTCAGCATTTAATCTAGCAGTGAGCTTCTTCTGAAGAGGGTCCCCTTTTCTTTCCCCCAGTGAGGGCTAATCCACATCCCACCTAGTTAATTAATTTTCTGTCAGTTCTGCAAGCTGAAGCAGCCTTGTTGCTGCATGGATAGCTAAGACAGGGGGATAGGATGCGGTAGTGGAAACTGAACAGGGTGAAACAAACCCCTCTCTGCAGAGTGAAAGGTTACGTCATGCTAAATGCAACACAAAGTGAACCTCAAGTGTTGGTGATTTGGATGGTGGACTCATACAAATTCCTCAAGAAATATTAAGGACCCTCTGAGCTAAGAGCTCTACAACCACAGAATGGTGGGCAGTCTCTTGAACTGAATCTGAAGAAAATGGAGAAGCAGGAAACCAAAGACAGACTCTCAAATCACTGAAATACAGAGCTGTGGCCTCACAACCAGATGATCCAGTGTTCAATGAACAAACCTCTCTCATTCCCAGAGTTAGAATTTCTTCAAGTTTGTCATGTTTTTTGCTGACATCTCATGTGGATACAGTATTGTGCAAAGCAGACTCACAGAGTACAGGTAGAGAAGAACTGAAGTTCTCAGATGTTTTCCAGGACATGCTTTCATTGACAGTGGCAGAATCTGTCAGTATCTATTGAGCACTGAGTAACTATCTGAGGACAAATTAATTTTTGAGTTTAAGAAGGAACAAAGCCCTGTTTCCTTTACAGAGCTATTCAGTAGCCTGTGCAATGTGTATTGGTCTCTAAAGTTGACATCCTGATCCCTCATCCCTCTTATGTTGGTTTTGCCAGTAAAAATTGCTCTTACGTGGACTAGCAGTTAGAAGGGGTTGTGCGGAATACCTGGGATGGCAGTCCTCAGTCAGTCTGCATTATATAAGCTGTTCTTTCCACCCAGGTGGTTAATTAAACTTACTCTTCAGATCCCAAGACAGAAACCACTTATATGCACACTTCATTTTAATAAAGTTTTTCTGTTCCTTTTCCCCAGGAGTCTTAGCCCTATCTTCTGGTTTGTCCATTCTCAAGAGGGAGAAAAGGGAATGTAAGGACAAAAGGAGAGTGTGTGGCTCCATGCTCATTCTGGGCAAATAGTCTTGTCTGGGGGTTGTAGATTAAGTGAGGGAACATCTTACAACATCACTATGGATTGTCTGAATGATGTGCCCTTTGGAATAGGTGCTATATCCTTCCCAAAGAGGGAAAAATTGAGCAATAGCAATAAACTATTTTATCATTCTGTGTTGCATCCTCTGCAATTCCATTACTGTTCTGTGATGACGCTCCTGCAATTTAACCTGCTTTGTTACTCTGTCAGTGCCAGGCTATGTATACAGATAATTGTGTGTACAATTTTTACTTGGGCAGACCATGTCATTGTTTTCAGCAAGAATTAACTTGGTAGCTTAAAAGCTTAGGATTTTCCTCATACATAGCACAAGCTAAAGTCACTCTTGGTTCCATGTAGTCTGAATGTGCTTCTGGGTATTTGCTACCAGGAATTTGGCAATTGCTTCTCAGTCCTCTCTGACACATCCTCTAGGGCTTTCACCGCTCAAAATTAGGTGCTGAAATCTTCTTTTAATTTGGAGCCTGATTTTGCTGGCACTTTTGCATGTGAATGAGTGCTCCTGTGACTTGTTGTAGCTGCTTGTGTCAGAATAGCAAAGGACATACCAGAGTTTCAAAAGGAAGGTAATGCAGTTGTATTGCCTTTATTGTTTAATGTGAGTTGCTTTCTGTGAAACTACTTAGCCTTGAAGGTTTTCCTTGTAGTCAAGAGCAGATGGAATTATGTCTTCTACATCATGTGTAGTAGGTGTAAAATGCTGCCAGATCTCAGCATTGTTTTCACATCAATTTTGCACTGATAATAACTGCAAGGTGTAAGTTAATTGAAAATAAGCCTTAATGCATTTTTAGAGGCAGGAGTAATTCCTGTCTTGCTTTAGTGGTATTTTCCTTTGATCGTTCACATGCTGTTGGAGAGACAGAAACACAGGACATATTTGGCAATGGATGGGTATTTCTTTCACCAGTGTAAAACCACACCTGTCCCTAAATTAAATTATGGGGAAAGCGGAAGCAGAGGAGGAATGCTTGAGTTTGGAGGCAGTATAAAGAATGGAATTAAGTGTGGATTCTGGCAAGGCACTTGCACTGAATGCAGAATACAACAGTAGAATATAGTTTAAGAAGAGGCAACACTCTCTTTGTAGAAAAGTACAGAGCTTCAACATTAATTCTTATTCGTTTGGCCTCTCTGGAAATGTGATACCAAGTTCTTTGTACACAGTGTGTGTAATAAAAAGTTGCTCCGGGGGCTCCCTGGGTTCCCAGCCAGTCCGGGGAGTGATCCACGGCTGACCGGTCCGCAGGGAGGGGTAGGTGAAACCTGGATAACTCCACCAGAGATTGACGAGACGTCTCCAGAGCAGTAGAATCCGAGAGGTTTTATTGCTGGATAAGCAAAGGAGCGGGAAGAGGAAGCAGGGAACACAAACTCTCTCGGAGGGCACTGACTCCAGGAGCCCAGAACAAAGGCGGGACAGAGCATATAAGGGCAGAGGGATAGGGGTGGCTAGGGTACAGGTTAACCAATGGGTGACGGGTAGAGGGGAGGAGACAGGATGGGGTGACATACAATGAACCAATTGGGATACAGGAGAGGAGTGGCATTCCAACAGGGTCCAATGGGGGTAACAGAACAGGGGAACTTTCCAGAACTGGGGAATGTGTTAAACTTTGATGGGCAGTTCAACTGGGGAGAGGAGCAACAAGTGATTGACAACTTCTCTATACCGAAGCCGCCTCCCAAGGGAGAGCGGGGACCCCTCCCACAACTCCCCCTTTTTGGTTTATTAAAAATACATTCCCTGCAGCTCTGTACAACATCTTCTTAAAAATGGCTAAGGCGATAGAAATCAGAAATATTATAATCAGAACCCAAATTAAACCTTTAACGATGGGAATGGCCCACCCAGGAACACCCCACTGGGAAAAGATCTTGTTTGTTGCATCCACAGCCTTAGTTTCAGTCTTTAAATCCGTCACTAACGCCTGGATCCGCTGGATGCTGGCTTGGATGGATGTGCTCTTCGAGGTCAGGTTGAAGCAGCACATCCTTTCAAAGTCCTCGCAACTGTGGCCATGGGCGAGCAGCAGGAAGTCGATGGCCACTCTGTTTTGTAGAGTGGCGTGCCTGGTGGTCTCTTCTTCCGCTAAAAGATCTGATAAGGCGGCGGAGGTAGCATTGGCCTGCTTACTCACCCAACACCCTAAGTGAGAAATCTCACCGAGGGCCTTTGCTGCCGCATACCACGGTAGAAAGATGGATGCGGCGACCCTCTTTCCTTTGCCCCAATCATAAATTTCCGAGTCACAATTTGGGTCGAATTCACCATAGGATCTCTTTTGGCATGCCGATTGACTTTCCTTTTTCCAATCCAGAATTTGTGTCTTGTTGGGAGTTAGTGTAGTAAGCTTGTCAAGGCTACAGGAACCCCCTTTGATCTTAGATGGGATCCCAGCCCACACCCTGTCCCCACAGATCAAAAACACACCCCGAGGGAGCTCCTTAGGATATGGGTAGGACTTGGACAGTACTGGGCTCGTGTAGTTGCACCACTCGTTGATGTATTTTTTATTAGCTGGTGTTATTTCCTTGATGTTATAATTTGTTTTTCCTTGAGGGGCTTTAGTATAGAATCTAATACAGAAGTGAGCCCTTGTGGACCCCAGTAGATCCAATTCCTGGGGTTCCTGTGGTGCCTGTGGCAGTGTCCTCATCCAACCCATCCAGGAGTCCGCCGGGTTGTGTTTGATCTCTGTGAAAGGAAAGTCGTTTTCGGACAGGGGGACTCCCGCCAGGCATGTAGACAACGGGTTGTCTACACCTCCCATGGCCATGCAAAATTGCTCCTGACCGATGGACTTTGCCAGTGTGACCCAGACATTCTCTTTGGGCTGTGGTACGATCCAGCTTCCTGACAGATGAAGCCACAAGATGGTGAAGAGTGCTGCTGCAGGAAGCCGGTCACTGTGGGGTGCTCTGGCTGCTGTGACTGCCATTCTGGGTGGGCCGAAGTCTGATAAATAGACATATAAAAGAAATGAGGACAATGGCCCCTTTGACTCCCCATCCTCCCCTGTTTAAATCAAAATTGTAACAAACAGGAGGATAAAATCGGGTCAGGTATGAGGGAAAAGGGGGTGAGGAAAGTGGTAGGATGGGAAAGGGTAAGGGATGGGAGGGGATGGAGTTAGAGGGTAAACAGTCCAAGCTAGTGGGAAATGTCTGTTTGTTATGAGGGTTCTGACGGCAGCATTAACAGGTGTAGTCCTCTTCCTTTTTCTCCGGCTCCACGCGACGGTGGTTTTTGCTGGTGCTGGCGTCTCAGGGGAGTGTTCCGGGGGTTGGCTCTCCGCAACGATGTCTTCTCTGTACGGCTTGATGAATTTGCCGGGGATTCACCTGGGGCCCTGTTCTGTTGAGACACATCCATACCCTCTCCCCCACGTTATTAGAGGGTATGGACCTTTGATGACTTTGGACTCAGGGTCCTTCACGAGCACAGGAGGTCTCTCCTTCAACTGCGCCCTGGTGTTATTATGGAAATGGCGCAGGATGGGGGGATTTGGCTCGCGGTCCGAACAGTTCATGAAATTGAGAACGTACAGAGCCTTGCACAACCTTTCTACAGGGCTCGTGGTAAGGGCC
Organism: Vidua macroura; assembly: GCF_024509145.1. Classification (NCBI taxonomy): domain Eukaryota; kingdom Metazoa; phylum Chordata; class Aves; order Passeriformes; family Viduidae; genus Vidua; species Vidua macroura. The sequence continues at coordinate 49,056,338 of NC_071576.1, forward strand.
GAATCATTCTGTTGTTCTAACAATTTCTTAATTTCCTGGTGTTTTCGCTCCACGATTGACTGCCCTGTAGGGTTGTGTGGAATTCCAGTGACATGGTCAATGCCCCATAGTTGCACAAACTCCACAAACTGTTTGGACGTGAACCCTGGTCTATTATCAGTTTTGATGGTTTTTGGGACACCCAGAGTGGAGAAAGCCATGTATAAGTGTTTGATAATGTCTTTGGTTTTTTCCCCCGTATGGGTGGAAGCGAACACTGCCCCTGAGAACGTGTCCACCAACACGTGGATATACTTGAGCCGGCCAAAAGAGGGGAAATGGGTGACATCTGTCTGCCAGATGTCCAGTGCCCCCAGTCCCCGGGGGTTAACCCCCGTTGCTAACGATGGTAATGCATGGGACTGGCAGTTGGGGCAGGTGGCTAAGACGGCTCACGCCTGCTCCTTGGAGATCTTGAACTGGCGACACAACACCGGAGCATTCTGATGGTAAAAGGCGTGGCTCATCTTAGCCTGCATGTGAACATCTGGCAGGGTAGGTGTCAAGGCTGCTGGGTTTGCGATGTTGGTGTGAGCTAACATTGCCAGAGTGTCCGCTCTCCGGTTGCCCTCGGTGATATCTCCTGGCAGGTCTGTGTGTGACCTAACATGCAAGATATGATAAGGTTGCTCTCGGTGGGAGATCAGCCAAATCAGTTCTGAGAGCAAGTTATAGAGTATTTTATTCTGAATTTCTTTGAGCAGGGCACATTCGGCCCGCTCTGCTATCCCGGCTACATACGCCGAATCAGTTACCAGGTTGAACGGTTGTTGAAATTTTTTGAAGGCTCTCACCACTACTGCAAGTTCAGCGATCTGGGGGGAACCCTGAACTATTTGGACGTCAGACTCCCACTTCTGACTGTCTGGGTCCTTCCAGGTGATCACTGATTTGTGGGATCTACCCGACCCATCAGTGAACACTGTGAGAGTGCCTTTCAGTGGTGTTTTACTTTTGAAAATTTTTGGAGCCAAATACAAGGTGTCTTTGAATAATTTGTGTTTAGGATAGTGTATGAGAATCTGGCCAGGATAGCTATCTAGTGCGATCTGTAAGTATTCATTTGTTTGCAAAAGGAAGTCTAATTGGTCCAAGTTTAGCGGTAAATAAATGCATGTTGGGTCACACCCTGCGAGGGTCCGGAGGCGCTGGTGGGCCTTAATGATCAGTTTTGACATTAGTTCAGGGTATGTTGTTACTGTCTTGGTGGGCTGGTGGGGGAGGAACAACCACTCGATGACAAGGAGTGGGTCCCTCTCGCTGTCGTCCCACTGGAATAACAGGGCGTGTAAGTTTGGAGACTTACCAAGGATGGCACACTTGACTGGGAGGGACTGCGCGACCCGATGCGCCTGGCGAGACTTGATAGCAGCTGCGACTCTCTCCAAGGCCTCACGGGCATCCGGAGTGAGATGGCGTGGGGATGCCAGGTCGCCGTCGCCTTTCAGGAGATGGAATAGTGGCGACAGCTGCTCCGTGGTGAGTCCCAGGAGAGGTCGGATCCAGGTGATGGTACTGCAGAGCTGCTGCAAATCTCGCAGGGTCCATGGGTCGTCTTTGATGACAAGAGACTGGGGCGCAACGGTCCTTCCCGTAATCAGGAAGCCCAAGTACTTCCAGGGGGACGACAGCTGGATCTTGTCCTCCGCGATCTGGAAGCCCGCATTCTTTATAGCTTTCATTGTCCTGTCCAAGGCTGCTTGTAGGTAGTTAGTACTGGCAGCACAAATTAAAATGTCGTCCATATAGTGTAGAATAATGGCCTCCGGAAAGAGGCGGCGAATTGGGGAAAGGACCTGCACCACAAAGGTCTGGCAGAGCACCGGGGAATTTTTCATTCCCTGAGGCAGAGTGGTCCATTGGTATCGCTTATATGGCTCACCTCGGTTGATAGAGGGAACCGAGAACACGAACCTGGGAGCATCTCCGGGGTATAAAGGGATGTTGAAAAAACAATCCTTGATATCAAGGATTGCGAGTTGCCAATCCCGGGGCAGCATAGAGGGAGAGGGAAGGCCTGGTTGCAAGGGGCCCATATCCTCAATAACATTGTTAACCCTGCGTAGGTCTTGGAGCAGGCGCCACCTGTCTTTGCCGGGTTTTTTTATAACAAAGACAGGTGTGTTCCAGGGGCTGGTGGAAGGTATTAAATGCCCCAGGCGCACCTGCTCCTCTAACAAGTTCGTTGAGCGCCTTAAGTTTTTCGATTGGCAAGGGCCACTGGTCCACCCACACCGGTACATCAGTTTTCCAATTGAGCGGTGGGGAGGTGCGCTCCACAGTGGCCCAGACTAAAAATCCCACGCAGGGCTAGGGATGTCGAGATGGGCACCCCACTGGGACAAAACATCCCTGCCTAATAATTTGATGTTGGATGTAACTACAAAAGGCCAAATTGTGGCAATCTGGCCCTCTGGCCCCTCTACACACATGAGGCGCTTACTGCGACGGGAATTGACGGCTCCTCCCACGCCAGAGATTGTGCCACAAGGGGACACTAACTCCCAGTCGCGCGGCCACTCTGCCTGAGGGACGATGGTAACGTCCGCGCCGGTGTCTGCCATCAGGTCCAGTGAGATCGTCTTCCCCTGTAAAATAAAAGTGGTCTTAATAATGGGTCTTTGTTTACTGACATTTTGTATGAAAAAGGCAGAAATGTCCTTATCCGTAGGAAAGTCCGGTGAGATGTCGTAGTTGGTGTCTTCGATGTGACTGTGTAGGATGTAGCACAGGGCTAAAGGAGACCCTCTCGGCAGAGAGAATGGAGGATGATGGCACACCACGGAGACGTTGAGTTCTGCCCCCGGCTCGAAGTAGACAGCCTCCGGGATGATGGTGAGGTCGTCCGGCGTGCTGATGGAGTCTCCCACGAAGAGGACGGTGACTGGATGTTCACAATAGGGTGGCGGCAGGAATCCTACCGGGACACTGAGCAGGTCCTCATCCGGAAACATGATGTGGATGGAACTCCGGAGGACCTGGCGGCAGGCGCTGTTCAGTTGTTTAGTCCGTCTGAGGAGCCGGAGCCCGTCCTCCTGGCTGCGGACATCTGGAGAAATGTGCCGCTGGGGCGGTGGTTTTCCGGGAGCGATGGCAGCACAGGGCGCTGGGACGGGCCATTTGTTGTCATAGCACGGCCCCTCAGCGCGCTCCGCCTCCCGTTTCCCGGCCGATGAAAACAGGGATTCCAATATGGCGGCCTCGGGGAGGGGTTGTACGCATGGTAGGGCCTTTCTGGCGGCCAGTGTGGGCAGTTGGCTTGTATGTGGCCCAACTGACCGCAACCGAAGCAATGCGTGTTCATTAGGTCCACCATCGCCTCCCCCACTCCCTTGCTCACTGCGAACGCCACAGTCTGCTCCATTGATGCCGCTTTGGTGCACGCCTCGACCATCTTAGTGATGGTCGGTTCCGGGTCCTAGGTTAGAGCTCGCAGGATTTTCTTCGTCTCCGGGTTGGCGTTGGTCAAGGCCATCTTCCGCAGCAGTTCTTCTCGGGCCTCGACATTCTCGATCTGCCTGTCTATAGCCTCCTTTAGCCTGTCTACAAACTTAATGAAAGTCTCGTCAGGGCCTTGGAGGATGGACGAAAAGTTCTGGAGGGGGGTGGTTCCATCGGGGATTTTTAGTAGGGCCTCCTTCCCGGCATCTCAGATGTTGGCTAACAAGTTATCGGGAAGGAGGATCTGGTCTTCTGGCCTACTAAACTCCCCTTCCCCTGCCAGTGCCTCCAGGCCCTCGGCGCCTTCTCCTAACACTTCCTTTAGGTCGTATTTTGTTAGGATAGGCTTTATTAACTTTTTCCAATGTATCTCCCACGGAAGAAACTCTGTGGGAGACAGCAGAGCCTTCGCTATGTAGTGAAGGTCGTGCTGTACCAGGGTATGTCCGGTGAAAGTTAGGTCTAGCACGTTTTTGAAGAAAGGGGAATTTCTCCCATAGTCTTTGGCTGCCTTCCTCAACTCCTTCACCTCTGCGTACGGCAGTTGTTCCCATCGCGGTTCCTTCCCCCTCTTGAGCTTGACCAGTGCCGCGATTGGGCCTAGATCCCTGGCGAGATCTAGGTCCCCATCCCTGGTGGCCTTGGCCCTTATCCGGGCCCAGCCCTCCCCTGGCTTGGTTGTTGGCCGGGGGTCGTCACTGTCCTCATCCTCTTCCGAGGATGAGGCAGGATGGGCTAGGGCGCAGAGCCTCTCCCTTGCCGGTGGGTCCTGGTTAACGGGAGACCCTGCAGGCCAATATGGCCTGCGTCCAGCAAGGCCTACTTCCGGTTCCGGTAGCATGGGAACCAGAACTGGTAGGAGAGGGGGCGTGGCCTGACCCACCCACTGGGGCGTGGCCTTCCGGTAGGCCTGTCCCACCCACCAGGGGCCCGCCCAGGGGTGTAGCCAGGGAGGCAGGATGGGAGGGTCCCGACGTCACCGAGATCGACGCAGTTAGGGAGGCGCGACCCGACGCAGGGGCAGCACTCGACGGAGGGGGCGGAGATGGTAAAGTGGCGGGAACCGGAGGGTGTGAGGAGGAGGAGGAGGCGCCATTTTGTGTTTCAGGGCGATCAGCCACGAGGCCGCTGCCATTTTGAGGTGATGTTAAAACAGAACTGGAACTGGGAGTAAAACTGGGGTTGGGGACATGCGGATTGAGGGAAATGGATAGGGCTCGTGCTGGGGTGGCCAGTCCCAGCACAAGAGAAGGACAGGGTGGAACGGGAAGCAGCAGGGAGACGGTAGCAACCCTGTGCCTCATTTTGGCAGGATCTGCCTCCCGATCCACCCTTAGGGGAAGTGGGATTTGGAACGAGGGGGGCGGAATGAGGGGTAGGAAAACTGGGGCCCGAACTTTCCCGGTTTTGTTTAACTAAATTAAAAATAACATCATAAATAGGAAAGAATCTCCCGACTTTAAAAGTACCCGCAACTTGAAGGTCATAAATATAACGCCCAACTTTTTCCCAGAAAGAAATCGAAAAGACGTCCTCAGTAGAGGCGTCGGGAAAATGATAAAAAATGAAATTAATGAAAGACTTAAGAACCCTTTTATTGAAAGAAACATTCCCCAACCGCAGGGTAGCTTTAACTTGGGTGTAAAAGTCTCATCTTGCAGGGGAGAGGCAGTTGCCCATCTCCGCGCTGCAGAAGAGAATCCCCACCAAAGCAAAGGAGAAAAGAAAAAGAGAAGGGCCTGCGTCGGCTGCTGTACTGGATCAGCGAGACTCACCGAAACCGGGACGCGGCGAAAGGAAAAGCTGAGGTGGGGTGGTGGAGCTCTGCTGGTGTCGTGGAATCCAGAGCTTCCCCCGAAGCTGCAGGGTTGGATATCCATGACTTGTCAGCAGGTCCAGGAGAAAGGAGTCTTCTTAAAACAGAAGAACAGCTGCTCCTGGAATTGGCGGCGAACAGCGCTTGCAATCCTGCAGCGCAGGGTCACAGATCCAGACGCGGCGAGGAGACGCTCTTCGGGGACCGGGGCAGCAATCACCGTGTTCGGGGCGCCAACTGTAATAAAAAGTTGCTCCGGGGGCTCCCTGGGTTCCCAGCCAGTCCGGGGAGTGATCCACGGCTGACCGGTCCGCAGGGAGGGGTAGGTGAAACCCGGATAACTCCACCAGAGATTGACGAGACGTCTCCAGAGCAGTAGAATCCGAGAGGTTTTATTGCTGGATAAGCAAAGGAGCGGGAAGAGGAAGCAGGGAACACAAACTCTCTCGGAGGGCACTGACTCCAGGAGCCCAGAACAAAGGCGGGACAGAGCATATAAGGGCAGAGGGATAGGGGTGGCTAGGGTACAGGTTAACCAATGGGTGACGGGTAGAGGGGAGGAGACAGGATGGGGTGACATACAATGAACCAATTGGGATACAGGAGAGGAGTGGCATTCCAACAGGGTCCAATGGGGGTAACAGAACAGGGGAACTTTCCAGAACTGGGGAATGTGTTAAACTTTGATGGGCAGTTCAACTGGGGAGAGGAGCAACAAGTGATTGACAACTTCTCTATACCGAAGCCGCCTCCCAAGGGAGAGCGGGGACCACTCCCACAAGTGTGCAAAGAAAACAGTTTTATATCAGTATCTGAATATTGTGATGAACTGCAGGCACTAAGGGAGGTCAAAGAAAGCATTTGGGGCTACTGTCATTGTAAACAGCTCTATGCTAAAAACTAGGTGTGATCAGGTTACCTTGTGTCAGCTGAACCACAGTAACTAAATGTAAACATTCTTACTCTACTTTTTCAAAACCACAAACCACTTCTGGCTTGAATTTTAGCTCTTGTCTTCTGCTTGCATTGGACTGAGGGCAAGCAGAGTTGATTACATTTCCACTTAGCAGAAGTAATAACCTTTGCTTGCTGGGGCAACCTGTTCAGATACCAGAGCCCTTTTTGTCAAGACAAGAAGTGCTGTGTAGAGAGTATAACATCCTTTATTAGATCACTAAAAAGGTGCAGTTTAAGCATGTAATTTGGCCTTCAGTAGTAAGCCAAAAGATACAAAGTCCCTTATAAAATCCAGTTACTCCTTGGTTCTGCACCTCAGGCAGTTCTGCTGGAGGGAACATGAGTGCATTGCAAAGGCTGTTTCTCAGGAGCTGTTGCACACAACTGGCAATTATGTCATTGACAAGTTTGAGGGGCAGTGGGGGTGCTGATGGTAGACTCAGAACTGTCCACGTCCTCTTTTCATGGTGCTTTTAAGCTGTTTTTAGTAGTACCTGCTCTCTAAAAGAAGGTTGACTTTGGGATTTGCCTGCAAGACATCTTTTCTGATTTGAGCTTGGACAGAAGAAATCACATCAGAAAACTAACTTAACAAAAACATCTAGCTGAAAACAATCAGTTGTCATATTTTCCTGGGAAGGAGGGAGGGGTGTTTCTAAGTGGCTATAAAAGTATAAATACCATCTGTATGATGTATTCTTTTTTTTTTTTTTTTCTGGTTTTAGGAATAACTTTTGGATTATGTTTGAAGGCACACTGGGTACACAGATAGTAATTCTTATTCTTGGACTTACATACTATGTTTGTATTACTACAAGTGAAAGAGAGAGCATGTATCCAGGCCTTTACAGCCAGTTTCATCCCTTAGTAATGCCTTGTCCTGGGTAGCAGAGGATAGCTTAGTGCTAAGATGTGCTATATTGCATCAGGTGATTTTTTGAGGAGTGATTCACACATTACTCTGCTGTTTTGGTTTTGCCTAGATGCTGTCTTCTTGTACACTGGTGTCTTTTAAGGTTGTGACTTACTTTTAAATATGTTCTTCTTTAACATACAAGTGTGCTGCTCTATATGCAGTGAGCACCTCATGTCCCAGTGTCAGAGATAAATTGTGCATATCTAAATAAGCTTGGATTTATTAGCCTGTTCAGAACCAGAAAAATCAGTTTCTAGTCAAGGGATTTCAACATTACCTCTGTAGGAGAGGATACTTTCAGAATTTAGCCCTTTAAACTCATGTTCTTAGGAGACTTCTTGATTGGGTTTGTGATGCAGAGTGTACTGGCATCAATACGAGGATTTCTGTTTATCTCTGTGGACTTTGGAAGAGACTGAATGAACTGGCCTGATGTTCACAATGCAAGGTCCTTTAGAAGTAGATGGCAAATCACATAAGCCTCAAAGGCAGAGCATTTTATAATATGGACAAAAAAAGGCATCTCTGGCCTCTCCTTTAGCTGAATGTGTGAAGGAGGAAAAGGTCCTTGCAGTTTGTTAGGGGTGAATTTCTTTCCACCCACCTGCATGACCCTCTTTGCCTATGATTTTGCCATGGTTTTAGTAGCATTTTGGGCACATGGTCTCTGAGGTTATGATGGACTGTTCCCAGATTATGCGTTCACTTAGCCCCACTGTGATAGGTATGACACATTCAACAGTCCTTCACAAATAAGGGCTTTTGTCTTGTATTCAGGTCTTTAAACCCTCTTGGAGATTTTAGTGAAATGGGGGAGTGGTGATTTCAGCTGAAGGCTTTTTCCATATGGTGCAGATGGCTCCTAGGAGAGCTTAGTTTATGGATTGCCTCCTTTTTGTTAAATATTAAAACATTTTATGGTACATACCCTTTGGTTCTGGTAGATTGCGGTTCCTTTATGCAGGCAGTAAGCAAAAGCATGTTCATCAATAATAATATGCCAATATACTTCATCTCCTTTGCATGTTTCACCTCACCCCACACATTAGTGGGTTGACTCTTTCTTTATGGATGAACAGCTTGTCACGGTCTTTTAGAATTTATTGTCAAGAAGAATTGTGTGTAAAAGCCCTGAATGGTTCTTAGACATCTGATAGTGTTAAAGCTTAGATTTTTCCTTTATTTTTCAGGATTCTAGTGCATGAAGGACATAAATGATAATCCCAGAGGACCATGTGTCCTGGAGCAGGCATTGGAACCAAGTTATTATGTGACTGAAAGGACTGAGTGCAAGTCAGATGGTAAGTAAGACAAAGAAGATGAGAGTTAGCATGCTGTCACTTCAGTACAGATGAAAAACACCTCCATACAATTCTTCAGAACTGATCATAATTTTCAGGTTTTAAGTGTTTTGCAAAGCCCAGTTAGCATGGAAGGTAATTTTTGCTAGATCTTTTCATGGTGGATTATATATTTTAACCTAGTTGTGGTTCTCACATAATTCAGGGTCCAGGCAGTTTTACCTCCATTGCCTACTTGATGTCTATGCAATTCTTTCTAGCTTGCATTTCTAAGGAAGCCTAAAGAATTGAATCTTTGTTTTTTAAAAGCTCCTTAGGATAGCTTTTTAAAAGCTCCTTAGGAAGTCCTTTTAAATCTAGTCCATATTTACAGTTTACCATTGATTCATGGTAAACTGTGAATAGATTAATTTTGTTTAATCATCAAGGAAGTAGGTGTTTTCAAGCCCTTCTGGACTTGTTTCTAAACATATTCTGTCTCTTACAGGAAAGTGTTTCCTTTCTGCATAGTGAGGGTTCTTAGAGCAACTAGGGCTTTGAATCCTGTATCCAGTGTAGATAAACCTTTTTTTGTTTTATTGGTTGGTTATCTGATTTATTTACTGGTTGCATTTGGACTGGCCTTTGGTACCTCCTTGCAGACTGCTGCAGTTTCTGGTAGTTTTTATGCTGGAGGAGCGAATGCATCTGATTTGGGTGGGCCCTTGGTATCAACTCCCCACTGCAAAGCAGACCCAGCTTGTGGAAAGAGGATGCTGAAAACCTTTATTAGAGGATTTTTGAGGGGCAAAAGCATACTCTCTATGCAAATAAGCTGTGAGGGAATGAGTTCTTTCTATATAATTTGCTGCTAAAAAACGCTTTATGAGCTGTAATCTTATGTAAGAACCCTGAAAAACTTCAGGTAACTTACAGGTATTTTTCCTGGGCATTTCTGTCTTTTTTACAAATTTAGATATAAGGGGTCAGATTTGGACAACTGAAAATCAATGCCTGCCACTCATTTGATGGCAAAAAGGAGGTGCTGTCTTTTCTGTAAGTTCAGAGAGTCATGTTAGTGTTACACATTTTGATGTTTTTTACAACCTTGTCCAGATCATCTGAGGCCAGGGTTAAACCAAGGCCATGAAACATCAATGAGATGGTGGGTAATTGTGCAAAATAATTGCAAGTCTCATTTTGTTAGGACATGTACAAACATACAATAAATGACAAACACACATTTTGCCTCAAAGCACTTATTCTTGATAGCATAAGTAAAAGCATGATAGTTTGTTATGTGACACTTATAGATTATATTGATTTAAAAGCAAGACATAAGCACCATTCTGCTGGTATTAAAAAAAATGAATTCAGAAATCATTTCACTGTGTTTATCAAATTTATCCCCTTACTGAAATTTGTAGTAAAATGTAGTTAAAAGTATGGAGTTAAGGTAAATTTGTTCCATCCACCAGTATAAATATACCAGCTATAAATCCCATATATGATTCTTAGGGCTACTGAGTATGTTCAGAGCTCTTTTATGTTTCATTTTCTATTTCCTGTCCACCAATATGACTGCTTTTGGGGGAAAATGTGTGAATGGTTCTGGTAGAATAGCACCAATTGTTTATTTAATTTTTATTACTTTTTCCCCTCCTGGTTTATAAGGGTCTTCACTTCCTCCCCTTGTGTCTTTGCTTAGGCTTTGACACTGCTCTTCTTTCATCTCCAGGCCAAAATACCCAGTGTTCATGCACCAAGCCTGCAGGTTGTTCATTGAAAAGATCTTTAATCCAGCAGTGATTACTGGCTTACACTTTATATGTGGGCAATACAAAGGGAAGTTTTTCAAGCAGTTTTGTTTTTATTGCAGAATAAGGTGTGGGTAGTTCTGCCTTGCAGAAAAGCTTAGCCTGGAAAAACCTGGTGTGGGAGGGGAGAAAGAAAAGATTGACAATCATTTATCATGTGACATCAAAGTGGAATAGTTCCAACAAAGAAACGGTGCTGAAACTTCCCAACTGAATGTGAGCTGAAGGCCGTGCACTTCTGTTCACGTTAACTTGATAGAGACAGCATGGAAGCATTGCTAAAGTACCATGGAAGGAATTCTGTGTCTGTAGGCTACCCCTGGCAAGTGTGCTTGATGAAAAGTACCCTGGAAAGGCCTCAGTCTGAGGTGCCTGAACAGACTGCTTTTGGCACAAGAGGCAAAGACACTTAGAAAGTATCAGTGATACTAATTTCAGGAAAGGCTCATGTGTATAAAATTCAAATCCATGTCTTTAATCTAATGGAAGATGCTCCAATGAATATTTGAAGTAGAAATCATTCTCCAGGCATTGTCATAAGACTGTAGACTGGCCCTTGTTTCAAATTTGGCAAAGAAAAGGGTATCATTCTGTTCAGCTGTCAGAAACACAATAATAAACTTCAGTATTGCGTAAAATACGATGCCGAATGTGGCCAAAGGTCTTCAATGTTGTAGTGCTTAAGTTGAGCAATTAATTACATGCATACAAAGAAAATACTGCTTGCATTGCAGGGCATAGGAGCTAATGAGAAACTTCTAAGGCATGGCTTGATTAGGGTAGGTTGGAGGGCAAATTAAAATTCTGAAAGATTCCTTCGGAAACTGTTAGAATATGTTTGTGCCAGCCAGTAAATACAGATGGTGAAACCAGGAAATTATGGACTAGATTGAAAAATGATCATTTTAAGTAATTATAAGTCTACTTATTTCACAGAACTGCCTCATGTTCACATGCTCACTTCCAGCACAGTGCATGAAGCAAAAAACAGAGTGTGTGAAATGAAACTGGATGGTGTTTCTGGAGGCTTGAAATGTTTTGCTGTAGCTGCACAACAGAGCCACGAGCTGCTCTTGTGCGAGTGGGAAACAGGATACAGATAAAAGAGATCACATGAGTCTGTGGGGATGAGGAAAATTAACATGTTATTTCTGAAGGAGTGTGCCCTTGGGTTGACAGTTTGAATTTGAAGCCTTTCAGTCAAATCTTTATTAAAGCAAGTTTATTCTGCAGTGTGTACACAAAACACTGTAGAAAATTAAGCCAATTAAAATCTCAGTTCATCTCTTAATGGTATTTAAGAATCAGAGAGATGATGAGGATGAGGCAGTTTGCAGTGCCAAGTTACACTACCTACAGGTCAGGGACCCTGATTTCAATAAAGAGTTAAATTAAAAATCAGTCGATCCTTTATGACAAGCGTCTGTTTGTCAGTCCATTGTTTTTGACAAGCATCATAAATTATCATGTACCAGTTTTAGTTCTATGGTCATATTGATTTAGATAGTTCTAATTATTTAGAACAGTTTTAATACCCTTTTTTCAGTATTATCATATCTTTATTAAAAGGGCTGCATAAGTTCTTGCTGTTTTGGGTTTCTGTTTCTGTTAATCCTTCTTACACTTGATCCTTTCTCAAGCTAGACAGGTGGTGAGTTGATTTAATTATCTTCTTTCTCCTTCTGTGCTCTGCATAAAATTATATTGTTTCACACTAAGTAAAGGTAATTGGTGAACTGACCTTTGTAATTTAAAGGCTTGACCCTGTTGATGGTGTTCCCTGATGTATGTTTACTCCTCTGCCAGCTCCATTAGCCCAGCACAGCAGTCACAATATCAAGGATATCTTACTGTTGAATACCCAGGGTATTACTTTGTTATTCACACTGAGATTTCATATGCCATTTACAGGAACTGATTATTTGCTTTCTGGAGGAGTTCCAGTGAAAGCTGGAATTTTTTGATACCTTTCATGCAGGCATACTGCATGAAAACACAACAGAATCATTTGCTGATATGTTCCTGGGTTTCACTCTTCAAACCTTAATATAAGAATGTAATTTGAAAAGGTTTACAGTGTACAGAGAATATATGAGCATATACTGACAGAACATTGGGGCATACTTAATATGGTAAGATCCAGGACCTCTAGCAGGCGGGCAGCTGTATTTCAAAGGTAGATCACAGAGTCTGGGGTTTTTAAAACTGTTTCTGTCAGTCCCTATGGAGATTGGCATCCTAAATCCAAGGTGAAGATACATTCTACTGTGTCTCCACTGCTACACAGGCAGCAAAATAGTATCTCTGGGCCTTCGCTCCCCTCCAAGGATTATTCAGGGCTGTTCTGCCAATCCTCCTTTCATCATTCATATTAGGACAGTTCTCCTGTCGTTGCTCATGCCTCTGTGTGCAGGTTCTACTTTTTAAGCTTGTTCTTTGGCAATAGAGACTGTCACAGAATATAAATTTGACCGGGTGCGCTTTGTTAGAGTGAGGTTTGGGTGGTATCTACTTTTTGTTTTTTGCTTTCCTGTGTTCTGGTAAAGGAAATATGGGCATGTGGATATGAGGACAGCAACAGCAAACTCCAGTTACAGCCCTGCTCCAGATGGTCACGGGGTGAAGGATTGTGGTTGTAGTTTGTTCCTGCTGTGCAATTAGATGTAGATGTGGTGTCCTGTGCATCATGACAGAAAAGAGGTGGGACATGGGGGGATATTCCCTGAAGTTGAATTGCTTGCCTTGGCATGTCTGCCTGTAAGGCCATGTTCCACCCCTGTGAGAGCTGACAGAACTGAAGTTCTGTTAGTCCCTGGCCAGCACTGTAACTCTTCCTCATGTGGAACTTTCTCAGCTTTTGTGCGGGTGCAGATATCATAAACATTGCTTGCAGTGTAAGATTGGAAATGCTGGGCTATCCTCACACTGCCCAGTTTGTAGTATTTGATGTTCTCGCAACTGTACCTGTTTTCTTAATTGTGAGTGACAGCAGACACATTTGTGTTTGTATTCACAGACACAATTAAAGGAAGCAAAAGCATGCAGTAGGCAGCAGTTTGAAAACCATGTCAGTCTCAGTTTCAAAAACAACTGTGTGGTGTTCTCTCACTGTCAGTGTGAAATGTAATCCATATTTTTAAGCTGCTTTTGAAAATGAAACTTTTTTAGGCCTATCTTTTGAAAAACAATTATTGTTTCAGCAGAAATAGGGCTTTATCTAGGGGCATTGGAGCTTTTGAAAATTTTCCTAGGCCTTCCAAAATCTGGCCTCTTATTGCTCTGTTTGTGTGGGATACCCACTATCATGGTTTCCACTAGAAAAATGAATCAAAATAAATGCCTGATTTCTGTGGCTTTCTCTGAAAATTTTCAGTAAGAGCTCACAGTTGTAATTGGGAAATGGCAATCACCAAAAAGTTTAACCATATTTTTTTTTCTGTTTCAGAGTTTAGAGCAAGATATTTCAGAGAAGAGGGAAGGAAGACTCTCTGTCTTAATTCTGAGGCTATTTAATACCCAAGAGGAAGGAAGTTTTCAGTATGCCGTACTTCTTGCATATACTACCTTGTTTGATTTGAGCTACTGCCAGATGCTGTTTTTAAGTCTCCACTCAGTCCTTCTGTCAGGCTTTTCACATTCCTCCTCCTGTGGGCTTCTCTTCTATGGCCTTGTATTTATTTTCCTTCTTTCCTCTCTTATCAGATATTCTCTTTTCCATTATTCCCAAACATACACCTTCTTTTACCATCTGTATTTTATCTTCTCCTTTTTCTGCTTGTTGCTGTTAGTCCATTGTCTACTTTAACTGAGGAGAGTGATTTTGTGGGACCCCATTTAATGCCATAGAACACACATTTTGTAAGTCAAAAATACTGCAGAGTATCCCTGTTTCAGGGATGTGAGATCCAAAACAATGCAGTATTTTGAATTCCACATGTTGTTACATACTAAATTATATGCATGCCTCATGGGCACTGGTTTGGTTTGATGGACTAACTGAATGGACAAACCAATATCATAGCTGAAATAAGCTGAAAATCAGCCTGGTAAAACAACTAGTCATTTTTGAGAATAGAACTTTGTTGATGTGTCATGTGGTCTATATGCAACAGTTTTGTAAACTTATTTTTTAAACTTGTTCCTCAGCAACAGGGACTGTCACAGAAAATAAATTTGACACCCTTTGGAAGTCTAATGTTGTCACCATATCTCAAACCTGAAATCATGGTTTTTTCACCTCTGCCTTAGTAGTTTGTTGACTGAGGTTTCATGCTTCCTTATACCTGCTGCTGACATCACCATGGGGAAATTAAAGAAGCCTCAACAAACAAAGTACTTTCAGTAAGGATAGGATAAAGAGGTGAGCAGTTGTGGAGTACCAAACTCAAGAATTAGGGGTTTTAATGGTGGAATGTTTTCTTCATCGTATCACTGTTCTGTCTTGGAAAAGAAATCTTGGGAACCTAAGACTTGCTTTGTTTGTGAATCTTATCTCTTTCTACCTACACGTGGTCTCTGATCTTTGTTAGCATCTGGGCCATCTCTGCATCTTCACAAGGAAAACTCTAAAATGAGAGAGGAGGGACTGCAAGGATTGACAAGTTAAAAACACTGATGGAGAGCAGGCATTGGCTCATGCTTGGTTGAAGCAGTCTCCCAACCCTGCTACCTGAGAAGAGTTGTCAAAGAGGTGATCATGGTATGGTCTCACCCATTAGATTTGTTAGGCTTCCAACTGCAGTGTGTTGCACCAGGAGATTTGATTGAATGCAACTTGGGAGTAACTCCCCTTGGCTATTTCACCACAAAATGAACCTTCCAACTGAGATCTGGCTGTGTTGCAGAAAGGGAGTCATAGACAAGCATGTTATTGAAAAATAGAACGGGAAGGGGAGTCTGCCTCTGTGAAGCTTCCTTTGGAGCATTCAGAGTGGAACTGAGGAGCTTAAACTCTCAGCTTAAGTGGAGAAAGGAGAGGTTCAGGGACTCCACAAGAGGAACATGGAGTTCTTCAACAGAAGAGTTGAGTAAATGCCAACAGGTTTGACTCTTTTGCAGTACATTTTCACAACATCTGTCAAACTTCCTTTAAAAATACCCAGCCACCTCTGGCTTGACTGTGGATATTTTTCACACTTCCCAGTGTATGGAATTGGCATTTTAATTTCACAAATATATCTACCAGCTTATTAGATTCATCCACCTGCTCATGCAAATGGCAATACAGTAGGCTGAGTTTGTTCTCATGTGTTTTTTATCACAGTTTTTTTTGTTGTCATTTAAGCTTTACAAAGTCTATTCTGCTCAGGTTCTGTGTTTTGCTGTTTCCTATATTATATCAGCCTTGGGATTGCACCCACTGCTGCAGTATGTGGTAGCACTGGGTTGTTAGGCTGTTCTCCCCATGGGATCTGAATACCTCTTCCCTGTGGGCTATAGGCTTTCTGTGTGCTGCACCCCATGCTGTGGCAGCAAGCTGCCTGGATATTACTATGTTGTGGTTCTATGCACCTACCAAAGAGTTTAAAAGTTGTCCTTAATGACATGGATCTTCTATTGCTTTATTTTCAACTCAGCTGTTTAGCTAAAATAATGTGTTATTTAAAAGAGTAATTTCACCTGAAAGTAAATGGCCAAATGAAATTTTTTTTAGTCCCAACAACAGATGCCATTTGCTTTTGATGACTGCCATCATGGCACACTTTAAGTGAGAACAAATATACTACCTCCCTCCAATACACACAAGGCTTTTTCCTAACAGATTTATTCATTAAGCATATGTTCAAAAACTACAGCTATTACCACTTTTAAATAGAACTATTTTTTCATTGCTTTTCATAGAAAAAATACTACAGTGTTATGAAAAACCTGTTAATGTTCCAGATACAATTAACTAACCTATTAAAAGTCCTTTCTACTCGGGTTGTTTGACAATAGGAAAATAAATACTCTGTGTTGAAGACTGACCTTCAAATGACGGTCCAAAGCTGCAGCTTTGCACAGTCTTTAGCAGTTTGAATGCTTTTACCTTCCCTCTGTGTATGTCAAAAAGATCTCTTAGAGAAATTGAAGAGAACCTGTAAGACTTGGTCCCAACTTCCTTGCACAGGCAACATTCCTACTGAAACAGGTAAAAGTTTCATCTGACCAATTTTGCAGCCTTTTGATAAGAGGGATGGCACTCCTGAAAGACACTAAATGTCTTCCATTTTGTATGCCTTCTGTGGGAGACAAAGATAAATACAGACCTGTTTTTCAGAATAGGTTATTTTTGTCTGTCAGGTTTGTGCAGGCGTTCTCAAAATGGCCCCTTTTAGCTTCTTGTGTGCTCACTGGTACTGATAGATTCTGAATGTTCTTTGCCAGCACATTGAAGAGTCTGTGTTATTTTTCTGTACAGAAAAATGCTTTTGCAACAGCTCTAAGGTGAAGCTTCCTTTATTCTTGAGGTTTTTTTACACACTACTGAAGTGCTACTCCTATTAGAGGCACATACGGATTTAGGGATGCTATTGTCTGTTCAGCTGATAAGATCATTTCAAGATCTGTGGAGATGAAAGGATGAACTATGACATTACAGTTATCCCTCAAAAATAGGACTTGATACTGCCCTGCTTACTCTTTTGTCTTCTGTGCCTCTGCTCAACGTATCTCAAATAGATCACAGGGCTTCTACCTGGGCCGTGGATAAAATGTTGCTGTTGCCCATTCTTTTTATGATCTTTCTAGCATAATTAATGCTATTGTGGTGATTTGACCTGTGCTGGAGGCCAGGTACCCACTAAAGGCACTCTGTCACCCCCCCCTCTGAACTTTATAAGGGAGAGAAAATATAGCAAGTGGCTGATGAGTTGAGATAACGACTGGGAGAGATCACTCCCCACTTGTCACAGGCAAAACTCAGGGAAATTAGTTGAATTTATTGCCAATCAAAATCAGAGTGGGATAATGAGAAGTAAAACAAGTCTTTAAAACACATTCCTCCTCCCCCTCCCTCCTTGGTCTTAACTTCATTCCTGATTCTCTATCTCCTCTCCCTTAGGGGTTCAGGGAGATGGAGAATGGGGGTTATCATTCAGTTCATCATGTATTGTTTCTGCCTCTGCTTCCTCCTCAGGAAAAAGAGTTCTTCCCCTTCTCCAGCATGTGATCCCTTCCTCCCATGGGAGGCAGTCCTCCATTAATTTCTCCAATGCAAGTCCTTCCCATGGGCTGCAGTCCTTCATGAGCTGCTCCAGTGTGGGTTCCTGCCAATGGCTATGGTCCCTCAGGAACAGGGTGCTCCAGCATGGGCTCCTCTCTCCCTGAGTCTGCAGGTCCCCCTGCCAGGATCCTGCTACAGTATGGGCTTACCATGGAGTCACAACCTTCTTTTGGGCATCTACTTGCTCTGCTGTGGGCTCCTCCATGGGCTGCATATGGATCTCTGCTCCTCCATGGGCTGCAGGGGAATCCCAGGTCTGGCACCTCCTGCACTCACCCGGGTGTCTGCAGGGCTGTTCCTCTCATATATTCTTACTCCTTTCTTCCATGGTTGCACTTCTGTGCCATAACTTTATTCTCCTTAAACAGATTATCCCAGCAGCATTCCTACCATCTGATGTGCTTGGCCATGGCCAGCTGGCTTGCATTAGAGCTGTCAGACATGGGAAAGCTTCTCAAAAAAGCCATCCTTGTAGCCCCCCACACCCTGCTACCAAAACATTGCTACACAAACCCTTCAGGAAAGGACCAAGCAGTTTTGTTGTATGTAATTGGCACTGGGAGGTGTGAGATGTAAACAAAAAAAATTTTAGTAGAATCTTGAAATAATGTGGAGAAAGACAGAGGTGGGATGGTTTGGAAATGCTGCACTGGTCTTTGGAAGCTATGAATGAGATTTACAAGATTACTCAGTACTTTATTCTTCATATTGAAGTCAAGTGTGGGAGGAGACTTGGTATGAGGTGTTTGGCATCTCCTGTTTGTGCAGATGAAGTGTTCTGGATAGCATAGCAGAAATACAGCTCTGTGGATGAAATCCTGCTTCCCATTGACACACTGTCACCCATACTTCAGAAAGAGCATCCTAAGGGAAGCAATTGACTACTCAAATTCTGAAATATGTAATATACACAACACATTTCAACATGGAGACAAAACTGTGGGACAACTAGGAGTCCATAGGAATATGTTTTGATGCCTTTGTGGTGACCTGAATTATAAATGTTATGAAATCAGGAACTTCTGAAAAGAAAGAAATGCTCTAATCAAGACCTGACAAAACAATGTTTTTAATAGTCCTGATTTGTGTTGCATAGTTGAGGAGGTAAATTCCTGTCTTTTCATCCTCAGAATAGGACACACTATGATGGCTTTTATACCTGAAGCAAGGGGAGGTTTTAAGTGTGCCTCCTTGTCAGGTGTGCCTCCCACACATGCAGCGTACCTGCCACCTGCTTCCATGCAACCTCAGATCATCATCATTTCTGCAGCATTTGCTGGAATACAGAATGAAGATCCCTAGGCTATCTGTGATCCCAGTCTGGAGGCAGAAGTAGAAATGTTCTGCTTATGCATGACCCAAAATGGTGTTCGCTTGCCAGCTTGATGACCTGTTGATTAATGTCAGCTCTTGCTACAGTAACTCAGCATGAGGCTGTGTGATGTGAGGTGCAGTGGAGCTTTGGGAAACATGAGTCCATGAGAGGTGTGTTTCTCTGGGTTGTTTTGTAGAATGCAGCTCATGATTGCAGACAAGTGGTGCAAAATCCTCCCGGAAGAATTGCAAAGCTCATCACCAGCATGTGCTTTTTTCGTGTCACCTTCTCCAACAGAGAGCTGTAACAACTTGTGCATGTCTGCTTATAAAACATTGCTCAGTGCATGTTTCCTCCCTGGGAAGAGGATGAGAAGGCAAGCTGTTGCATCTTTTTAGTTTACTATTTAAGGCTGTGTATCTGTGTTGATGAGTACAGTATAGGAACCCAGACAGCGTTAATAGTCCTGGGTCTAGTCTTTCTACCCTCATTATTCACTTTTTGTGCTCCCGTGGATAGCTAGGGAGAAGGAGAGCTTGAAACTGTTGCTCTTGTGGCATTTTAGTAATCTAAGCATGCCTGTACCATGCAGTTACAGAGGTAGCAGAGTACTGAACTGGAAACAATGATATTTAATTGTCCCGAGTTTCCATTAGGGCCCATAATGGTGCAGCCCTGAATGGAAATAGGTCTCTAATATAGAGACAAAATTGGTCCTGTTTGTGGATGTCCACACCCTTATCTCTAAAAGTATTTATTTCAAGTCTTAATTAGAGGGTCTGAGTGATACTGTTGCTTTCTGAGGAAGCCAAGCAGTGCAAGTATAGCCTTTTTAAATTCATGAAAGAAAGCAAAATGCTTATACTTGGCATAATACCCTTGGGGCATGTATCAGGTTTGTGGCTGAAGGTGATTGTTGAGACTGGTCTTGATATAATTTACTTTGCTCAGGAAAGAGAATGTCTTTGAAATGAATGTGATAGTGGCTTTCCTAAATGATTTTTTTGTGAAGGCTCTAGGGCATAAGATTGAGTCACTTAGTAAAGCAGGCTATCCCCATATGAATGACATCAAAACTTTCCCATTTGAACCTGGCAGGAAGCCAGCAAATCACCCCTCTGCTTCAAGGTGCAAACCCTCTCATTCACCAGAGTAGAAAGCAGATCTAATATCTACAGAATGCCAGGCCAGTCAGTGAGGAGACATTAGAAACACACAGTGGTTTTAGCATAATGACTGTAGAAGTACTCTAGAATTTATTAATTTAAGAAAAATCCTTTTTTTTTTTTTTTAACAATAGCAGTGTGGCAACACCAATTCAGATTATAGTGATATGAATAGCAAATACTTTCAAAAGTGTGTGGTACCATAATATGCTTATTTCTTTTAATTGTCAGAGTCACTCTTTTATTGAAGAGGATGTTTGTCTGGTTCTTAAATTATTGCTAGTGTTTGATTATGCATTCAAGCACATTTAAGTATATCCTGTAGTTCAAGTGTAAAGGCACAAAAATTTTAATTAGGGTTTGAAAGGGGACAATTGGTTATCCTGTTTCAGAGTTCAAGCCTGTACATTTTGATCTGCATCACTGCACCATTGACAGTTCTCCCTGCCCCTGTTGCTTGTGTAAGGCTGATTCATGAGCAATCTAAGCCTTTATCTCTTTAACTGTAGAATTACAGAGCTGCTTTGTGGGTTTCCATTTTCAGTGTTAAAGGGAGCTTGCACCCTGGGATTAATTTGGGACAACCAACTCCATTGAAAGTCAACTTGTAGTCTGTTTACAAAAGCTCAAGGCAGCTCCAAAATTGTCACTAGGCACTTGAAAATGTTCAGTGAAGAAAACAGCATGACAAAGAAATCTATCCTTTATTTAAAAAAAAAATTAATTGTATCCAATATTCAGTGCTAATCAGATGGACCTTCTGTAAGAGGGTTAAGAGAAAAGGAGAAAAGACAAAATCAAACCTAAGAAGCTTTGAATTGAACCCTGATTAAAAGATGGCAATTGCTAATTATGTGTAGGTGAATTACAAGTTAATATTCAGTGTCTCTGCCTCTGAGCACCTGCATTCACTTAAGAGCTGTAATTTCACACCATATGTAATATTTTGTTTTGAAGCAAACACTGCTCTAAGGGACCTGGCTGCCTTGAGAAATGGCATATCTTTTAACTTGATGTTTCACAGGACAAAAGCAAAAAGAACACCACCTAACAACACATCTTGTGGTTAAGGCCTGTGAGCATTAGGAGAGCCATTAAGAATAAACCACTTGTGTATTTGACTTAGTAGTGGGAGTATGATTTAGATGTGGACAAGGGCATAACTAGTCTTGCATTGGGAGTTAAGAGCAACTTCCCCATTATTAGTAGGCACATAGCAGTTTGTAATGAGTGTAGGCCCCTGGCAGATGGTACAGGCCCTACAGAGGGTACAGTAGCTCCCATATACTTCCCATATGGTTGCTTTATCTGACAGTCCTTTACTGCTTCTTGTGGCTCCTAGCAATTCCTCTTTGCTGTCTTTCCAGAGCAGAAAGCCCAAGGATTTTTTTTCTTCTTGCTCCCATCTAAGTGAGGCTCACACCTAATTCAGAGTGGTGTCAGCTGAGGTATCCTGAGCTGCTTTTTCCTTGGAGCTCTGTTTCATATGAGCTGTTACGGACTAGAGACTTTGTGAGAGGATTAGGTAAATTACCTTCTCTATTACTAAGTGGGTTAGGTGTATTATAAAGCAGTCAGTACCAGTGTGTACAACTCCAGGTATGAGGAGTGATATCTGGAACATTTGGTTTCTTCCAGAAAGGAAGGATTTGGTGACAGATCAAATGAAGTCCCCCAGACTCAACCTTTAGTAAAACAAATTCTTTAGTGTCAGGCTGCATCCTTCCCCCTCCAGGGATGACTTCATAGGCCAGCATCCTGTCTTTTAAAATTGTGTTTTGCAAATTCTTTTGATTATTTGGAACAAAAATGACTGTATGGGAGCAGGGGACTTGGAGAGGATCGTGAGTTTTACTTTTCTCTTTCTTATATTTCTTTTCCTCTGCAGTTATCATTTTTTCATTAACTATTTCTTGAGCAACACTACTCTGTGGGATGGGCAGTGGAAGTTGATATAGACAGGCATTTAACTGCTATGTCACTTCACTCTCTGAGACTGGATTTTGTCTTTGCATTTCAGATCTGTAGAGCACAAGCACATTTGCAGAGATTTACACTAGAATCACTAAAAAGTATGACTGAACATTAACTAAGAACAGATTCTTTCTCACAAGGAAAAACAGGCTTACTAACCTTATTCAGAATCATTAATTCTGTTAAATAAAACAAAACCTTTATTTACCTCAGTTTCTTTGCTAACAGAAGCAGTGGCTTGACCATTAGTCTGAAAATTAATCACAGTTGTCCTTGTAGTCTGAAAGTTAGTTTCAGAAGTGGTTTTTCAGAAATGGATTTATAAGTTTGGAAATTTCTGGGTATTTTCTTTTTTCATGACTTATATCATGTCCAGAATTCTAATCAGATAAAAAAACTGCCTTGGTAATTTAATTAAATGTTTATTTCCATATGTACAACTCAACCTAAGGGTAATCTGGACCCTCTGTAGTCATGATAAACATGTTTCCCAGCATTGCTAGTAGAGGCTCTTTTCTGTACAAGAATTTATCAGGTACCAGGCAAAGTTTGCTCCTCTTCCACTTGAGTTTTATAGAGCCTGCAATACAATGGTTAGGATTTTCTCTTCATCTTATTTGATGATGAAAGTTGGAGCTGCTGGGCATTTCCACTGCAGCAACTCAGCTGAAGATGCCCTTAGGAACTGGAATCTATCCAGATGGTATTTTCACTTATCATTGTGGCACTTCCCTATGGCAGCCAGACAATTATGACACAGTAGCTGTTGGACTGTTGAAAAAAATCACAGCAACTTGAAAGCTCTTCTAAATCACAGCAAACAGCCTTGTCCATACCCTGAAATTCACAGAACTTATCAGCAAGCACATAACATGGGTGACTGATTTGGAATCAAATGAGGCTTGCAGCTTGTTTAATGGCCAGTCTCCTCCTGTTGAAGAAGAGGGGGAGGCAGTTTTTCTTGCAGTCTGATATTTCTCTTCTCCTTCTCTCTCTAGCAGCTTGCAGGCTTGCTTTTATATGTGACCTCGCAGTATCATAATAATTGTCCTGGGTGAACATGAACATTTTTTGTCTTCACCTCTCTTTCTCTCCTCCCACCCATCCCAGATGAAGTGGCAGGTGGACTGAGTGGGAGCAATACGAATTCAGTGCAGAGAAAACCTGTGACTCAGCAGTTCAGCAGAGAGCTGCTGAGGGGAAAGGCAACTATTCTCCTTGCACACTCTGGCATCAGGTTGCTGTTCCCTCAGGGTTGAGAAGAGGCTCTTTATGGATGGAGATGTGCAGTTCCCCCAGCATGGCAAAGTGTCTGCGTATTCAGCAGAACTTATCTCAAGTAGAGAGGAAAGTTTCTTCTTCAAGTTTGTTAGAAATGTTGCTAGTGAAAGGGGAGAAGCATCAGGCTGAAAGTATTTAGACCTCGGTTATCTGCATGACTCGCTCTTAGATTTTCTGCACAACTTTCCTTCTTTCTTTCTCTCTCTCTCTTTCCCTTTTGGTAATCAGAGTTTGTCATAAGCAGCAGCCAGACTCCACCAGCTAGCATCCCCAGTTTTCAACACAGATTATTATATCTTTAGTGCAAATTGTCGTGGTTTGACATGGAAGTGAATTTTTTTCAGGACGTTGAGTCAAACCAATCAGTAGTCAAGTTTGGATATTGGCACCTGGAGTGACCACTGAAGGCATAGACATGCCTCTGAGAACACAGGGGGTTAAAAGCAAGAACTCCCAGGAGAACTGTCTCTTTAGTTGTGGTCGTCAGAGAGTGCAGACTCTCCCCTGCCCAGCATTGGGCTGGGTGGGGGAGGGGAAGCCTCGTAGCCTGGTCCAGGTAGGCCGAGGGGGCTGAAAGTCTAGAACCGAGCTAGCTCCTGCAGACAGAAGGATGGAGAGAAACAGAGATGCCTTTATCCCCCCCCCCCCCACCCCCCCCGAGGGAAAGAGACAGAGAGCCTGACAGCGCCTAGAATTTGCTGGCAGAGGAGAAGGAAAAAGGGGGGGGGGGGGAGGGATGATGCCCAGTGTGGGAGTTGAGAGTTCTGAGCAGAGATTTCAGCTGTCCAGGGAGTCTGAACTTTTCACCCTTTCCTAAGAAATGAAAGCTTTGTAAAATATTACTCCTCCTTGATTTATAGTGGAAGAAAGACAGTCCGGGACCTGAGATGTTAGAAGAAAAAATTTTTAGGTGGGAAGAGATGATGGAGTAGCCTTTAGCTGGACTTTTCTTGTTAGCCATAAACTGAACCAAATCCTCCTGCAATAGAGACTGCATTTTAGGGGGGTGCAGTGGTGACCCAGGGAAACCGGCTTCAGCAACCACCAGCACAGGAATGGCAAGAACAGAGAAAAACTGAGGAGGGAATGGTGATGCCCTCTGTCTTCAAGAAGAAGATAATCTCTGTTCCTGGACCCTTGGCCCCAGGGAAAAATGAGAGGGACTGTGGTCCCAAGATGAGAAGCTAAACTGTTTCTTTTGATCCATGGCAAAGCATCCTTAAAAGAGCCCTTTAAGCAGTCTGTCCATGCATGGTGGTGAGAGCACTGTGACATAAAAAGGGGAGTGTCACACTAGCAAATTTTCTCCAGGTGATTGGCATGTGTGACATAGAAACACAAGAGGTAGCAACTGTATTTCCTAGGGGAGGGGGTCTATGGCACAAGAGAGACTCCTCTCTCCCTTGATAGACTAAGTATTGATCATCTAAAGGGTGACAACTTAATCAAGAATCCTGGGTGATGTTTCATAGTGGTTATTTTAGAAATTGGGAAAAGAGAGGGTGTTTTAGAGGGTCTTCATCCTAGATTTGGTGTGTGTGTCTTTTATAGTAGCAGTAGTTTAATAAAGTTTTTTCCTTTGTTATTAAGCTTGGGCCTGCTGTGCTGTGTTCCTGATAACATCTCACAGCATTTATTTAAGAAAGTGTATTTTCATAGAGGCGCCAGCATTGCGCCAGTGTCAAACCATAACACAAATTTTCAACATAACTTATCAGATGAGTCAGGGGTGCAAACAGAATCAAGAAGAAACAGACTTTCCTTGGTGGTGAATTTTATCTGTCTGTAAACAGTAATGATGCAGCTTCTGTCATGTTTACTACTTAATAAATTAGGTTGCTGTTCATAAAGAAGTTCAGTAGGAGTTTCAGAGTTAAAAAATAGTGACCCCCTAGATGGTTTCCTGTAGAGTAAAGAACATAAGTACACAAGTTGTGTTTGCCATGCAAGTATGAGAGGTCCCCTTCCTCTTAACCACTTCTTCCCATACCACTGCAGTGGAAAAGAGAGCTAATTATTAGTTTCCATCTTTATCATGCTGCAGTGGCAACCAAAAAAGAGATTGTTCTTAGCCAATACCTTTCTCCTAAAGCTCCATTCTTTGGATAGACAGGTTTTTACCCTCCAGCACAAGCTGCCTCTTGTTCATGTGCACTCTGAGGTAGCTCATTCAGGTTTGATGTGTCTTTCCAGCACCTGGACTTGCCTGCAATCAGGATGTCTTATGATGTGTGTATTTAACAAGGTCTTGACCAGATCTGTGAACTATGGTGCCAAGGGCTGTGTCCTGTGTGTGCAGTTGAGGTGCATGTTAAAATTGTTTTCAGAATTGGACTGAGACCCATCTCAATAGCATACTTTCATCTACTGTTCTTTCATCAACAGCAGTTCTCCCTAGCAGTTAGATGGAAATTAGAGGCAGAGATTTCAGAAGGCAGTTGCATTTGGACATCTGAAGCTGCAGAAGCCATAAATGGACTTATGAATTTGGTCTGAAATGCTGGTAATCTTGATGGATGTGAAGTATTGCTGGCATACCTCATACTTTGTTGTGTTTCCACTCTGTGGTCCATTCCTGCAAATTCTCACCACACATGGCCATGATGAAGATGTGGACAGGTTCAGAGGGAAATGTACCTCAATACACCTAAAACAATTAGGGTCAGCACACCCCTGCTGTTGGTGTGTTGGCTGCTGCAGCTTGAGACTTGGCAGAACAGGTGAGGCCCCTTTTGCCCTCCTGTCTTGTATGTCTGGAAGGTAAAATCCACAATTCACCATTAACAAAATTTGTATTTCCTAGTGAAGAGGCAGCACTATCCAACCCAGAAACATAATTCCCACAGGGACAGTGTGATGGATGTACATAAATGTCTAATAACTGTATGAGTACTGTCTTTTCATTGCTGGGGTGCATTTTCTTTCTGTTATAAAAACAGGTTTGTTGAGAAACAAGTCTTTCTTTCAAAAATACATTGTTATATTAAGTCTGCCAATGGAGTGGTGCCAATTCCTTGAGCATTAGCACCCATGTACAAGTTCCTTTTAAAATGTTAACTTCATCAGGAAATACAGCCAGGATGTGAGGTTCTGAGGGGTTGTTTTTTGTTTTGCTTTTCTCTGAAGGCTTTAAGTATGAATCAGTCGAGTTACAGAGCTGCTAATGCTTCACCCACAGCAGGGTTTGATGGGATCCTGGCATGTTTGTTACTGTAAGGCTTTGTTGACTTGCTTATTTTTGCTACAGTGCCTTTTAGTATTTCAGCTAAGACTAGTGCTCTAAGCACTTGTTTTTCTGGGAGTTTATATAGGTATTTTTTCATTCTTCTGCCTGTTATGTATGAAGTCAGAAAAAAAAAAGAGCGATACAGAGGGGTTAAAATGGGCATTGCCAGAGTTACAGAAGCCAGCTTTTACGTCCTGAGTGAAGGAAGATGTTTCCCTATATATATATTATTCCATAATATGATAACGTGCCTTGCATTTTTGGCAGCTTGTTTTGGTGGCACTGTTTAAGGAAAGAATACAGGATGAATGGATCCCTGGCATGATCCAGAAAGTGCTTTTTCCCTGAACAGCAAGGATGAGTTTAAGTTTATGGTACTGTTTTGAAATTTCAACTTGTTTTCACAAGCCATATGGCTGCTACAGATGTCAGAGACCTTTTAATTCTTCTGCCAAAGGCTTTTTTTTCCCTAGCAAGTGTAGTCTTCTGCCAAAGCAGAAGTACTCATGGAACTTGAATCCCCATCTCCGTGATGCAGGAAATGAGGAAGCTATCACATGGGTGCTACATTTCACTGTCAGTCAAACCATGAGCAGGGGAGAGGCTCTGTTCATTCCTGCAGGCAGTGATCCTTGCCAGCTCTCTCAAGACCTTTACATTCACCTTGACACAAGAAAGCTTCACTGGTGTTTCACTCATTACCTCATCTGCAACTGAGAGAATCCTGGGCCTGTTAGGGCAAACAATACAGCAATATAGGATTGCAAGATGATGTGTGAGTGCTAATTGAAGTATTCTTTAAAGCTGGCATAGTTAAATCAATACAAAACCCAAGATGGACATTTGTTAGAACCTAATCTTTTGGGATTTGCAGGAGAAAATTGAGTGGACTTTAGTTAATACTAGACCTTCTCTGTGTATATCCAAGACATGTACCTCTTTATTTGTATGTATGGATTCAACCAGTTCTGCATTATTGTAGTTCTTACACCTTTTGCCTTCTGTTGTGCCAGTGAAAATACCTCTTGATAACAGTGTCAGTTCAGCAGAGCTGGAGTCTTGGGCTCCCAGGTCCACAGGCCAGGTCTCTCTCTACCTTATGCAGTGAAAATAATTGAAAGTAAGAGTGGTCTGTTGTCCTTCATATAGGGTAGTTGTATGAAGGAGAATGTGACCCCTACAGTTGTACAGGTGTTATTAGAAAACACTGGAATTGTACTTCTAGGCTGTGGAGAAGCACAGATCCTCATGGTTACAGAGCAGTGCCCTAACTTTGACATCTTTGTTCCAGAAGATGCAGTTAAGTGGCCTTCACATCAATGTATTATAGTCAGAGGTTTGTTTCCAACCAGAAATGACCTTGTAAAATCTCAGGCTGTTACAAGTATGAAAAAAAAAGAAAAAAAAAAAGTGCTGTTTACCTGCTACATAAAAATAGCACCTTTGGTCAGTTTAAAAAAAAAAAAGTTCTGAACTATGAAATATTATGACTTATAAAAACCAGCTGAAAGCTGAGTGTGAAATCTGCATTCCTTGGCCCCTTGCATTGCTTGGTCTGGTTGTCTTCCCAATGTTGTTTTAGTTTTGCACTGTGTATATTTTATCTTGAGATTTGGGGAGGAGTGTGCAAGACAGGAAATCATAGGAACTTGAAAAACAGTAAATATGTTCATTAATCCTTCTAAGGGACAGAGATGCATTATTTAATGAAGATAAAGGAAAAGTAGAACTTAAACTATGTTTAGTGAAAATGGAAGGTTAGAGACTTTAGGAGCAAACAATAATAAACTATAAGAAAGTAGATATTTTTGAAGCTTTAGATCTCAGCCACAGGTGCATGTCTCTCTCCAAAGGTAACAAAAATAGTTTTTGACACAAAGATTATGTTCCTGCTAAATTTCAAATTCCTGTTCCAAAACACAGAACATAAATGTCCCACAAAAATAGCAGGAAA
This sequence comes from Vidua macroura, assembly GCF_024509145.1. Taxonomy (NCBI): domain Eukaryota; kingdom Metazoa; phylum Chordata; class Aves; order Passeriformes; family Viduidae; genus Vidua; species Vidua macroura. The sequence goes on from NC_071576.1 coordinate 49,084,724, forward strand.
AATTTGCAATCATTAACAAATATTTTCCTCTCAATTCTTGTTTGAATCTAGTATGATGTGAAGCAGTTTAGAAGCTTGAAACTTCTTTTCAACTTTAAGGACTGAGAGGTAGACTTCCTGTGATATCTAGCATTAAAAAAAAACCCAACCAAACAAAAAAAATCCAACAACAACAAAACAACACAGCATTAAAAGATGAATTTTTACTATGGCCAGATCCTCAGCTGATACAAAGATATATTTCATTTGCCTGATTAGAGCTGTGGCTAGTTAATGGTTGCTTATCTGACTTAGAGTTACAAGTGTGAGAAATTTAGAGAAACATTTGCGGAAAGGAAGGTTTTGTACAAACCTGGCCTCAACAAACCATGTAAGGGCCAATGGTGTGGCCTTTCCCTGGGACACAGGAGTCTAGTTTAGGCTTACAGTGTTGTACACAAGGCAGCCTGGGGGCATTCCTCATGTCCAAAGATGTAAGTCAGTAATACTTAGACCCAATGATTCTGATCTTTCACTCCTTCTCACTTGTAAATGAATTTATATCTACACAGACTCTATTCAAAATAGTGTTAATGAGGGAATAGCACACCAGTGGTTATTTCCACTGAACAGAACAGCATTGCAACATTATTAAATAGCTCTTGAGTATGAATTCATCCAAGAAGTAGGTTATTCAAATAAAGTCTATTTTATTAGAGCCTTAGGACGATTAGCCAAAACCCAGGGTCCCTGAATACTATTTAGACACATAACATGGAACAGTCTCTACCTCAGAAATCTATAATTGGATTAGACAAAGCAGACAAATAAAAGGGAGACATTGAGACGGAAAGGGGCAAAAATGGGTTCTCTGCCATCATGTAGCTGGGAAGTGTGTAGCTAGGCAATAACACAGGTAGCTTTTTTTAAAAAGTAAAAATGAAAAAGTGCAGCAATGTAAATGAGAATTTGTTAACAACAAAGCCCAGAATCTGCACCTCCGGAAAGAAAGGGAAAATGATTTATCCACCCACACTAACTTTTTCCTGATGAAAGTAGGTGAATAAAGCTGCACTAATAGAGTGTGACGCTCACAATCATGAGCTGTGCTTGCTGAGGCAGACCTGAAAGGTAACTGTCGTCTGCAGGAAAACAATAGCCCTGCAGCCCCCACAGTGCCTGCAGGGTCACATCCCATTCATCCCCTGCACATGTCGTTTTTACGTGAAGGTTGTTCCCATCCAGCTGTTATGGAGCCAGTGGATGAAGATGAAGGACGGCAAGGAGAGCTGAGCAGGAAGGAACAGTCCCTGAAAGCCTCCCAGAAAACAGCAGTGCTCGGTTGGCCTCCCCCATGGAATGGATTAATACCCGGCGACAGCATGTATCTGTTTGTCCTCTCACAGATACTGGTAAGGCAGCTTGCATAGCTTTGGAATGCTGGGACCCTTATTTTAGGCTGTGCTGGCTTGGGAGGCTTCCTCATTCACTGTAGATGTAGCAGTGAGAATAGGTGCAGTCTTTATTTCTACAGCCACCTCTCATGGCTTTGCCTTGAGAGCCGCTCCTGCCTTTTGATGTCTCAGATCCCATCCCGTTTCCTGCCACTCTGTAAATGCCTCCTTTGCCAAATGACCAACATCTCACCAAATCCATTTTCTGTAGCTGATATGTATGGGGGTAAAGACCCATGTTGTTAACGAGTGGAGCAGGAAGTGAGTTCTTTAAAGCTCTGGTGTGGGATGAGGTTATATCTCTCTGTGAGTGTGTTAAATATAAAGTCATTGCTTTTGTAGTTTATGTTAACTGTGGCATGTGCAGCACCCTGAATAGTTCAAATGAAATGTTTCCACATGTGTATTTATAGTGATGCCTATGTGAAACATGTCTGTTTGTGAGAGCTTTGAGAGAGGCCTTAAGAGTCTTTCAATAAGATCCTAAGTTCATGGAATTACTAGTTTTGATCTAAAAGTACTAATCCTGAAAGTTTAGAAGCCAGAGGAACCTGTTGCTCTTTCAGTGTTGCTCTACTTGGTGTTTCTGGCAGCCCTTTTGCTAGTGAGGGTTGGAGGGAGCCTGTGTAACTCAGTGATGCACATCTAGTTAATAGTGGCTGAGCTTGGAGCCTTCAGTCTTTTTATTTCTGTTAAGCTACAGCCTAGAAAATACCTGACTTCTTAAAGCAAAAGTGATAATCAACATTAAATCAATGCTAACTAAATTAGTTAATTATGCAGTCTTGAAATTAAAATGATTGTGTGTATAATGAGAGATGCTAATTACGTCTTTTCTGATTGATTGCACAGCTTCTCTGCATGATGCTGTGGTACAGCACTTACGGAACCACCCCAGCAGCTCAGAATGCCTTCGACCTGCTCTCTTACTTTCTCACCCCATTTAAACAGGTTTTTTCAGATAAAGAGGAGGTAAGTCCCTGTGCTCCTCTATGGTTATATAGTTGATTTCAATTGCCTTGGGTGGTGCTTCTAACAGCTCTTCTGATAAGTATAATATGTGGGTATTTCATGTGTACATCCTGAAATGGTAGAAGAGTTTGCTGAAAGCAGATGAATATTTTATCTTTGAGATATTGGGCAGAATTTTTTGACTATGATGTTAGGTCAGCACAGCAGATTTTTCATTATGTGCAAATTATTGCAAATGAAACAAAGCAATAAGAAGTCATCTCATTAAGGTTAAGCCCACAGTAAAGGGAGAGCTGGAACTTCATTTCTTAGGATGAATAGAAGCTTAAATTCTGGAAGAATGGATCAACCCATATAAAAGGTGCAAATCACACCATAGTCTCAATTTTTTTGGTTTTTTTTTTGGTTTTTTTTTGGTTTTTTTTTGTTTTGGTTGAATGTTTAGAACATATCTGTGTGCAGGAAATGTATTTCAAGTGTACTAAGTGCACAGATTCAATTCTATCTACAGAGCTACCCCAGTAAAATTGCCTAGCTTCTCACCATGATATGATGACATGTATACCAGAATGATTCATCTGATAAATTACTGGTAATTATAGCCAGTGCAGATTTTTCTAGTGTGGACAGAACCTTAATTAAGTGGTGAACAGCTACTTTCAAAAATCTGATTAAATATATTTGCTTTCAGAATGCTTAGATCCATTGTACATAATCTTTGAGGCAGAGGCTTTGCAGTGCTAATAGAAAATCAGATTCAGTGCTTCTTGTGATTGAAGTACAGTGGAGACTGTTTTCTGTTTTCTCAGTGATTATGAGCTGCATGTCACCTGCTCTTTTGGGTTTTTTGAAAGAAGCACTTTTTCTTTTGCAGTTGGCTTTATTATACACAGAGCTCTTCGCAGACTGTTGCCTGGGTCTTATTTGCAGGGGCTTAATCAACAACAAATTGTTGCTCCTTACAGAAAAACACTGATTTGTATAATTTTGACTTGCAATAATTGTCCTTCACAGAGGAAAGTGATTCCTAGAATGCACCACAAGAACATCCCAAGTATGACTCTGTACAGATGTTCATGCATATGTTTGAGGACTGTTTATTGTAGCATTATGTATTGTGCAGATTTACACTTGAAAACAGTATAGGCAAATAAATTTTCTGATGTTAAAATAAGCAAATGGAAGCTCTTAACTCCAAATTTCTCATTAGCTGTACTAGTAGGAGAAAAAACAGAATAAAATTCCTTGCTCACTGAAGCCCATTAGAACTGAATTTTGCACCTACTACAGAGAACAGGCTGAACTATAGACTACTATAAAATTACTAAGACATCAGAATTAGTTCCACTGCCAGTGGTAAGAGTTAATCTGATGGTGTTTCACTGAATGAGTAGAAAGCACAGCAAACTCCTCTGTGGTTGGATTCTATTTAAGGATCCCCAAATCCAGGAACAGTACTAAATTTTGTTTAAAGCCCTTTACCACAGTATAAAAATCACCCTGACTGTAGCAATGAAGTATTGGTCCAGTCTGCAAAATTGAATTGTGGATTCAGATCTCAACTTTGGCAAAGTGTGAGGATAGGAAGCAGAACTCCTGTTTGCCTTCACAGTGAAATCTGGGGTTTAGACCTTCTGAGATACTGGAGCTTAGAGATGGTTTCAGTTTCAGTCTTCTCCAAAGCCTGGCATTTTTTTTGGTGCTGATGGCAGCTTTTCCACAGGTGAGTATGATATCAGTAAATCTTCATGGGAAATACTACATGCTTGGCCAAGAACATGCATGCAGACACTGTACTGTGCCCCTAAATTCTTAATGAATCATTGTCTATTCTGTTGTTCCACAGAACCTGACTACAGTTGAGAGTGTTGTGGTATCATACATCCTGCTGTCTTTGGCTTCTCTAGGACTGCTATTTGTAGGATCTCTGGTAAGTTACAATACAGCACAAACTATATTCATGCCCTTTTTCAGGGAGTTTTTATAAGATGTCTTATTTAACAAAAGTTGTTGATGTTATGCCCAAGTTGGTTGTAAAGCATCATTTTTGGGGCTGTTTCTGTATAATTATCTGCTTGCTTTATGTAGAGGAATTAGCCTTACTCAATTTCTTCATGAATTGGGGATTGCACTGAAGTAGAATGGTATATAATGGTATATAATATATATATTTCCACTGAAGTAGAAGGGATGTGTCCATTAACAGGACCATCATCTATTGATTTCAATGGCAGAAGGAGCTGTTCTAGAGTGCCACTGTTCTTCTGAAGTCCTGTTAGATGTAGGCCAAGGCCCCAGCTGCAGAACAAGATGAAGTGGCACGACTACAATTAATCTAGTTAGCTGTCAGCTGTTGGGGAGCAGCAGTGTGTTGTGTTTCTCCATGGATTGTGTAACTGGCACAAAGTTGTGTGCTAGATGGGAGAGCTACAGAGGACTCTGTGTTGTCAGGGAGCTCTAACTGAATGTGGCTTTCCAAACCCCTCTGTGCTGTTCTCTTAGAGTGGGAATGCAGCTACTGAACGTGCAGGCAGACCATCACCTCCTGTCCTTCCAGAGGTGCACCCCAGGTAGCTCAGGAAGTCAAAGCTGTGCTGTGTACATGCTGTTTGAGTGATGGACAGCATAATGAAATACATCCCAGAATCATGGGACTGTAGGTGGGCAGAGACTGCTAACCTAACATCCTGCTTGGAGCCAGGCTGTTGCCAGCACCTGGTAAAGTCAGCCATGAAATTTTCCACTCAGGTTTTGAAAACATTCAGTAGAGGAAGGTTTATCATCTCTCTGTGTGCCTGTGCCACAGCCATGTAGCACTTTTGGGGAAGAGATGTTTCCTCATGTCTCACCTGAATTTCACAAACATAAATGTCTAGGCTGAATTTCTGCAGGCTTGTGGCCATTGTTCCTTGTGGGATCAGCTGATACTACCAAGAAATATCTGGCTGCATTTCTGGAGCTGCCCTTCAAGTAGTTGCAGGTCACTGTTAGATCACCCCAGCCTCCTCTTTGCCAGGCTGAACAAGCCCAATTCCCTCCACCTTTTTACTGCACTCTAGACCCTTGACCTCCTTTGAAACCATCTGCTGGGACGACTCCAATTTTTCCATATCTGTCTTAAACTGGGGGAACTAAATTTGTAGACAGTATTGAAGGTGCAGCTCCCTCAGTGTCAAGGAGAGGGGAATGCCTCCTTTGATTTGCTGGCCACACTCCCTGCTAGGAAGTAATGTCATATTATATGCCATGCTTAAGTTCACTCAGAGGCAGCACAGTGGCAAAATCTTCTTTTTAATGTGTCAGGAAAATGGACTTTCTAAAAACCATTCACAAGGCAAAGAAATTATAGTTAATGCCTCCGTTATTCTGATCATTGATGTAGGCAAGGAACTTAGTGAGATTTATGCAATTTTCTGGGTTTTTGATGCTGCTGTACCTTATCCAGATTAATTTTGTCATCAAAAATAAACTTTTGGTAATTCTGTAATTGCAAATATTAAAAAAAAAGTCAACTAAGAATTGTCAAGAACTGTATGAATTCCAGATAAATTTGCAGCAAAACATTCTGGGCTGAAAGTCTGAGTAGCGGAAGTGTGATTTTTTGGATATTCAGCTATTTCTCGGTGGATGAAAACATTTCTTGCTGACCCATTCTTAGCACAGAAGATAAAGTTAAGTGAAAGCTCTCCATGACCAAAAATTCTGCTCTCTCTTTTGACAGTTTTGAATGTAAACTCCTTGCAAGTGAACATGAATACCGCTGTAGATTAAAGTATACTTGGCCCATTTTTATGTTGGTTAAAATTTGTGTATAGAAAAACATTTTTGAACAGTTTCCATGTTGGTGAGTTTGCACTGGTTTGTATTCCTGTGGTCTGTGCTAAGACTTTTCTAGCTAGAGTAGAGGCACAAATGTCACTCTGTGTCACCATGCTCTCTAGATAAATTGCTGGGCTGCAGAGTATAAGTGTCCTGTGAGTTCTGACCTATGGTCCATCTTGCCCAGTATGTTGCGTCTAACATGGACATTAGGAAGGAGAGACTGTTTAGAGAGAGCACATGAGCCTTGTCCCTCCCTGCCTACCTGTCACCTTCCTTCCTCTGAGATGTCTGAGGTCATGCTGCTTTGCAATGTACAGATTTGAAAATATCTGCTTTTATCAGTATTTGTAGAATAAGGTATAACATAGACCCTGACAGAATATTGAAAATGGTGATTGAACCAGGCAGGGTTTCTAGAATCCCAGCCTGGTGGACAACAGATTGTTGCATGAAAACAATTTTCTTTATTTTCCCCTTTTTTTCAGCTGGTTGAGACTCTCTCTCCCTCTCTACTTAAAATTGATTTTGAGCCACATGCTGCCTAGAAGAGACCTTGAAGGAATTTTTTCCTTTAAGAAGTGCCTTTATGACCAAGCCCTTCTTTCCCAGTGTTAAAATTGACACTGTCCTACATGACATCCTAATGTACTTTAGTAGCCTAGGAAGAGAAATCTGACCTTTTTAGTGACAGTTTTAAAAATTCAACTGGTCATTTAAAAGCCATGTAAGAAAAGGGCAGAAGAGGCTTTTACTGTGGAAAATGTGTTCTTATTCTCAAAAGGATGCATGACAATTCAGTATAGTTTATATGGCATTAGCCTGAGTGATGCTACTCCTAGTTCTATGCTAGATGGATGAAGTTGGTGTAAGGTTCCAGATCCTGGAATTCAGAGGTGGGCTTGAAATTTTTACTAAAATCTGTGTGGAGAATTTGAAGTCTACTGATGTGATTTCCAAATCATCTAGTCTATCACAGCATCTGTGCAAACTGATATGATGTGGAAATTTTTAAGATTCATGCAATTTCAAACCTTTTGTTAATTTATAATATAAACTTTCATATTGCAGTTGTGTCTTAAAACTTCACAGGATTCATTATTCAATGTTTATACCATATGCAAATCAGATAATTAGATTATAACACAGTCTGTGCTCTGGGCAATAATCCATATGGGCATTTTGAGACCCAGGATCAGGTACATCAAAATTGAGGCTTCTTCAAAAAATGATGCGTTTATGTATAAATTCAGGGTACAGTGCCTGGTTATTAAAGATGTTCAGCTCAATTATATTAACTTAAGATAGCTGTATGCAAATTTCAGATGGAAAGCCATAAAATAAGGAGAGGTATAATTTGTAGAATACTATAGTGGATTTTTGTTTTGTAAACAAGCCTGGGAAGGGTAAGAAACTGAACAAAAGGACAGTGGTATCATGTTGGCTTGCATATGATGGTCACAAGCACATTCCACTTCCCTGTATCCCTGAGTTAAGCCTGGCTAGCTCAGTGGACACCTCTGTGGCTGAAAGCAGGTTTGAATGGGTAGATGTGAATCCTTGCAACACACACCACAAAGCCGCTCCTGCATGGAACATTCCTGTTCTCTTCAGTACTCCCCAGTTCTAATACAGACAGCTGGAATGCTGCCCTAAAGACCCATGCCCTAGGCTATGTGGAAGGGCTGGCTACAAGCAGAAACTTGTTTAAATGTTTGTTTCTTCCAGTTTTGGCACCTCCTCAGAGCCCCACCAGACCCTCCCTTCCTGCTGCAAGAGGACAGACGCCAGTCTGTGAGCCGGCAGCCTTCCTTCACATACTCAGAGTGGACAGAGGATAAAAATGAAGATGACTTCCTAGATCTGGATCCCGTACCAGAGACTCCAGTGTTTGACTGCGTAATGGACATTAAACCAGAGACAGACCCAGCTACTCTGACGGTTAAATCCATGGGCTTGCAAGAAAGGTAGGGTAGATGTCACTAATAGGGAAAAGTCTGCTCCCAGATTTTGTGGGTTTAGGAGTTCTGTGCCTGGTAGGAAGCTTTATTGCCTTTGTGAATGTCACTTTCAAATGTGGTTGTGAAGTCTGCTTTACTTCCTGTCCTGTTTTCAGTCCAGTCATAAGTACAAGCATGTTAGTTAAACAGCACACAGTTTCTGGATAGCTGTCAACAAGTGCTGTTCTAAAGCATAATTTCTTTCCATTGAATACATCTATTTGTGTTTGATCAGTCTTTCACCATTCATCAAGACAGCAATTGCATTGCATGAAATCCCCTATAGAGCAGTAAAAGCTTTTACCTTTGAAAGAGGGGGGTCTCATTGATATTTTTTTTCCCCTGTCACTCATATTGGAGGACTAGTTTTTTCTTCAAAAGCAAACTATAGAAAAAGGGATAGTCTTTAGCATTCATTATATAAATGAGTTAATCCAGAAGGAAATAAATTATTCAAATGAACCCAGTAATGAAACTTCGAGGTGAGCTGGTGTTCACTGCCTGAACCTTAAGGGCAACTTGAAAAGAGGAGTTTCTTGGGCAAGTGAGGAGCTTCTCAGAGAAGTTCACAGCTGGGAAAGGGCAGTTTCAAGATTAAAGGAAAATATTTTTCTGTTTTGTGTCCTTTCAGTTGTCTTAGTGAAACAGAACAAAGGTCTTGATGATAGAATTCCTGTGAAGAAATTCTGCTAAAGTGACGATGTTATGAATAAGAATGAAGTTACTGGGGGGCCCAGCATAGCAAAGTATTACCTTTCTTTATTTCTCAGTTTTCAAGCTTAATTAGAGTGCTAACCTTAGTTAATTTCCATCTGTAAAGCTTAAAACAAAGGCCAGAACTTAGATTTTAAGAATACAATGCTAATTTTCCAAAGCTCCTCAGGACACAGTAAAAAGGAGTGTTACAGAAGAGGCTTTCAATTTGTACTCTTGTGGGTTTAGAATGTTTTTATTGCTTTATGGTTTGTTATAACATTGTCCTAAAATTTTATACCTTTTATTGTTTTATTCTACCTTTATATGTGATCACAGTAACCTCTGAGGCTTGTCCCTGAAGCTGCTGCTTTGTTGGTTTTTAATTATAGGCAAAATTGGGCTTGAAATATGTGAGTCGAACATTTGTGTTCATCACTGTCCCTATTTCATTCCATTTCTGTCACTTTAAAGAGATGACATTTCTCCTCAGGTGACTGCTAGCCTACATGAAAGACACTCACTGTATCAAGAGAATTGGGGAGTATTGCTTGGAGAATAATCAATTGGTTAAAGTAATGAATTACAGTGAAAAACCTGTCAAATAACTAGAAGTGGGACAATGGAAGCAATTGCTTGAAGTTCTCAAACTAGGTACAGTGTGAACACTTAAGATATAAACTTGTTTTCAACATACACATCCTTGAGAAGACAGACATCATTTCAGGTTTGAGCTGTGCCCTGACAAACTTCATTTACATTACACGTTGGTCACTTTTCCTTTGTTTGGTATTGTGTTAAATTACCTACCTGTGCCTCTTTGGCATCCGTTCTGCTTTTATCTTCCTTCCCTCTCATTCTTTAACCACCTGTGCAATTAAAAGGGTGGTCAGCAGCTAAATTCAAACACCATTGAATGTTGCTGAAGAAGAAATAATCATCTTATTTCCTCATGTTGAAGAACTATTAATGTAGGTAGCCTCTTCTACCTTGAAAGAACCAAAAGCAATCCTTTTCGAATGCATCTGTTTTGGGGGAGAAATGTGGTAGCTGTCTAACAGCACACAGGAGGGTGAGGTGAAATCCTCTGAAAGGTGTCACTAAAGATTCCATGTCTGCCACTAGTGGCATTTCCCCATGGCTGTGAATCATAGCAGGAGGCTGGCTGCAAATTCTTTTGGGCAAAATCTTGAGTCCAGGAAAGGCCTGTGATCCAAGTGATGACTTCTGTCCTCTCTGTGAGTTGGTCATGCCTGCATGCCTACATGGTTTTTAATAGATCCTGCACACTCCTGCACACACCCTCTAACTAAATTTTTTGAGTCGAGATTCATCAAAAATAGGTTTACTGTGTAAATGTTTAGAACCTTTACCTAGTAATCATCATATTATGTGGTTTTATTATTATGTTAAAGATATTTACAGATTCGCTGACGGCTTTTGAATCTTACTTTTGTCTATCATATGTGAGACTAACAGAAGCTCAGAAGTGCTTTAAAACTTTATTTATAGTAGGCATTTTGACTTCCTTGGTTTGTTGTGTGGCTAACTAGCACAAAAAATTCTACACTTAACAGTATCTGTTTATAATGTGACTGTTAAAGTGTTGGGACCTTCATTTTACCCTTCTTATGATGTACAGTTGTGGAAAGAACATTTTTCAGATAGAAAAATTATTCACTGCAGTTGGTAGGCTTTTTATGTCTCTATTAAAGTAGTAAAGTTGAACTGGTAGGACATTACCCCAATAATGTTTCAGTGTACAAAATTGTCTTCTGGTCTTGTCCACACAAGAAGCATCACTCATTTTCTTACAGTTAGTGACCGAAATGTCCCCACCAGCACCAACTGGGTGATTTCCTGAAGTTGTTCATGTGTCATTGCTGGCAGTGATGAGTCTGTTGTGAGCAAACTTCGACTGATCTGTTTTGCAGGAGAGGTTCAAATGTTTCACTCACCCTGGATATGTGCACCCCAGGCTGCTCTGAGCAAGGCTTTGGCTATGTCATGTCCCCACGGGAACAGTCAGCCCGAGAATACCTCCAGACGGCATCAAACATCCTGACTGAAGAGGAACTGCACAAGAAGGCACTGGATCCTTTCATACTCCAGGCAGAGTTCTTTGTGAGTTCTGGCCTCTCTCTTCTAGGAGCATCAATAAAAATGGGATGGTGTCTCTCCATAGAAGACAGTCTAAAAGTAGTACATGCAAACTCCACTTCTGTCAGTGAAACATTTAATGCAATTCCCAAATTTATCATTCCTTTAAATTACAATGTGTGAAAGCTTTCACACTATTGTCACTTAAAAACTAGAGAATTTATTCTGGCAAAACCAACAACAGCAATAAGAAGTCTTTGTTTCACAAGATTTTGGTTTGTTTTGGTGTTTTTTGTATTTTGGGGGTTTTTTTTGGTTTTGGTTTTTTTTTTTGGGTGGGGTTTTTTTTTGGTTTTTTGGGGGGGGTTGGGTAGGGTTTTTTTTTGTTTTTGGGGGTTTTTTTTGCTGATGTATATTACCTTTTTAACAACAGCAATGAAAAAAATCACTAGAGTTCAAAAGAAAAGCTACATTTGCTATCAGCATAACTTCTTGAAAGGTGTCTGGAGCTGCCCTAGTGATGAAATTAGTCCTAATCCACCCTCTTTGCTGTTGAATGCTTAATGTGGAGCTACTTCCCAAATCTAAATGTTCTCTGGTTACCTGAAACACAGTGTGGCTCTGTCATTCAGCAGGAACTATAGAAAGTATGCATTACTGGGGTTTTCTCTGCACAAAAATAATTTACTAGTTGTAAACTACTGAAGTTAATACTGCCATGTCAAATATTATCTTTAGCATGAAATCTCAGCAGAGCAGGAGGAAGATCATGTTTTGCAACATTACAGCCCTTTCAGCTTGTCTTCTTCGTGACCTCTAAGTGTCTGAAAGGGAAAGTCCACTCTGATTATCACTTGCTGTCCTCCCTCCTTGCACAGTTTCAGGTTTTTTTTTCCTTTTATGAGAACTTGGGCCTTCTATTTTAAAATAGAACACAAGGTATCTGTGGACCTTAATTCCTTTAGTGCTGTACAAGTTGAAGGAAAGCAACTTTTGTGTAGGGAAAGCCTTGATTCTTTTAAGTAAAGTATTTATTGCTCTTTTAGGGAAGGAATGTTCACTTGGTGACTGAACTGACTGCTGGACTAGTCCACATACAGTTTCACCAGTCTTTGAGCTACTCTGTAGCTTTCAAGCAAAGAAAATAATGTTTGATATAGGAAAAAATACACTTCATTTGTCTGAGAGATGTTGAATTAGTTTTCCTGGTGTTCATAGAATTATCCAGCAGCCAAGCCATCCCAAGCTATTTTAATTCTTTAATGAAAACTGAAAAAGCACAAAATGCTGTGCAATCAAAACATCATTTCTGTAATTAAAAATTGTGAACTAGTTCTTTTTTTATGAAACAGTTACCACCAGCTAGCTCTTCGTGTCTTTTCATTCTGTCTAACCTACTTGGTTTTCAAAGTCCAGATCCCAGATGAAGCAAGCAGTTGTTTCATTTTGCAAGAAAAGTCAGGGAGGACAATAATAGGGCTAAGTCCTGAAATTCATACAAGATTTAGAGTTTTTACTCAGACAGCAGTCCTGTTGATTTCACAAGCCAAGAATTTGCTTGTGCAGTGAATGACTTAAGATCCAAAAACAGCTCATGGAGCTTGGCTCAGGAAGAGTTTGGGTTGACTAAATACCAAGGAACAATGGAAAAAAATATGAAGATTTTGTTCCTATGCAGTTCTCAAAATTGATAGGAAATTACTTCAACAAAACATTTTTGTCCTTATTTGCCTCTGGTTAAAGCCAGCAGTGTGCTCAGTGCTTTGTAAGAGGTGGAGTGCAGATAATCTTCTAATGTTCCAGAACTGACCTCAAGTTGTTCCAGGGCAGGTTTAGATTGGATATTAGGAAAAAATTATTCACTGAAAGGATGAAGCACTGGAACAGGCTGCCTGAGGAAGTGGTAGAATCACCATCCATGAAAGTGTTTGTAAACATGTGGATGTGGCACTTAAGGACATGGCTTAGCAGTAAACATGGAGGTGCTAGGCCTTAATAATTCTATTTTTCTATTTCTATTTTTTCTGTAGTCCATAGCTCTGCTCATCTTAAATATTTCCCTTACTTGCCTTACTCAGCCCTGATTCCTGTTTCCAGTCTGTCCTGTAGTGGTCTCTCAAATCCAATGTGCAGCAGCTGGGATGACCAGCTCTGCCTCCCAGTTCCTGTTAGCCTCCCATATCTCTGCTGAGCCTGGTTAACATACCCCTTCTCTTCACCTGCCTTCCTACTCCAGCTGCTGGAAGGTTCCTGTTTGTTCCCACCTGGCGTTAGCCCCTTGTTGCAGGGGATGAGCAGTGGGGAAGAGGAAGCCTCTCCATCTTCATGAGTTCTTTGCATCAGCAAAGATAGAGAGCGCAGGCAATTCCCAAATACCCCTTTGCTGTCCTTTTCCATGGAGCTTGGCAGCACAACGAGCTAAGCAGTGACTCTCCTGCAGCCCCATGGAGTCAGGTCAGCACACCAGCCTGTCATCATGTGTGTCATACTTTGTTGCTGGTGCAAGTCCCCAGCAAATTACTAACTTCCACCCTCTGTGAGGAAGCAATATGAGTCAGAAAGGATGGTCCATCCTCTTGGAGCAGTGTCTTGCATTCCACCTCTTGCATTGCTCTGTGCCTACACTTGCAATTCAGTTCTAATAATATTAGGAGTGAATATGTCATGCATGTTACTCAATGAATTAGTCACTAGGAGCGTTTTCACATGAAAGATTTCAGAAAAGAAAGCCAGTGACAGAAAAAGGAAACATCATTCATACTTTGATGGTACGTTGCTAGAGGTACTGTACAATGTGTCCCAGCTGACTTCATCACTTTGCCTCCCTCGCAGGCAGGACATAATGGACTTGGGGTTTTTATGCCTCCTGTGAATCTAATAATACTACAGACTGTCTCTTATGTTTTCGTGGATTTTTTGTTCTTCTCTTTTTTTTAACAGGAAATTCCAATGAACTTTGTTGATCCAAAGGAATATGATATTCCAGGCTTAGTGCGTAAGAACCGCTACAAAACAATTCTCCCAAGTAAGTTTCTGCTTTTTAAGTTGCTGAGGCAGGGTGGTTTATTCCACATGCTGGAGGGCTTTGCATTTTCCTTTCCATAGTGGAGGAAGTGTACTGTCACCACAATGTATTGTCCAAAAGCCATGTTTATGGAGCAGCAGCATGACTTCAAAGCATAAATCATATTTCCAAAGAGATACAGAGCATGAAGAACCAAAATGCTGCTGATCCTTAGGGAAATGTAGTTTTTTTTGTTATTAGAATTGCATCATTTGGTGCTGATTAAAAGTTGTACCCAAGAACTTGGTTTACTAAGATGTTACTTAGTGATTCCTTTGATTAAATTTCTTTTGAAAGACCAAATTCTAGCAGCGTTATTTTCCTGACTGATGTTTTTTTCAAATGCAGACTGGGAATATTGGGAACTGGCCTGGTGGCATTAAGATGACACAGAAAAGTATTTTTCTTTTCTATTACACTAGTTTTACTTGTAGGCACGGGTAGGAGTTTTCAGAAACATTTTTGTACAAATTTTTACAAGCGTTATCATTTCCCCTCTCTCATGCTTTAAGATACTTTGAAAAGTGATACGATTGGATGCCATGCCTTTTTTTTTTTCTCCTCTAAGCTGTTTTTGGAAGATGGTACCATCACTACAGTAGTCTTCTGCAAAATCCAAAAGGTTCAATGTCAAGTTAATAAATATAAGTGCAGTAAAGTAAAAAATGTTGTCAACTATACCTAACAGTCAATGAATCAAATGATTTTTAAAAAGGTTATTTTAGTGTCTTCAAACTCCAGCAACTGCAGCCTGATGTGTGAAATTCTTTTGATGACTTTGTACTCTACCTCAGACCAGAAGTGCAAAAGCATTTAACAGCCTTTCACTGTTGCTGTGCTAATGGTTGAGGTGATTCGTTCAAGTATTAATTCACTGATTTTGCTGCAGTGGGAACATTGCAAAAGTGGATATTGATTTCAGATGCCCGAGGTGCCAGTAATCTGTATATTCTGAATTTGGTATCTCTTCATCTCAGCCATATGGGTGTCTGCCAGCAGCCACTGTTGTCACTTTGACCTGTTCATCTCAGATAACTGCTTTTCCCCAGCCATCTCTCTAAAGGTTAACAACTTTATTCTGGCCTTATTATGATCTGAGCTTTTTTTTTTCCCAAATGAACTTTTAGCAACTTTGTCCCTGACTGTGGCCACAGGATGGCTTGATATTGCTGAGGAAAGGAGAGGGCTGAGTGCTCACATTTATCCCACTGCCTCCATTTCACAGGGCTTGGTGCTGGCAGTAAAGAGGGATAGAAAGGACACCGAAGCATTCTCTTTATGCTTCAAAGCCAAAGATCCCAGGAAACATGAATCTGGTCTGTGTGAGGACAGCATTTCATGCTGACTCTGTGTTTGTAGCACTGTAAAAATTAAGGTGTACTTTGTCCTTAATATGATATTGGGTAAAGCACAATTTTTGCATAAATTTTATTTTATTCTGCTTTCTAAGGCAGCTGAAGATTTTTATGAAAAAGGCACCTGTGGTTTGTTTTGAATATTATCTTGGTTATATACACTGTTGCTGTTTGCTGAGGCCTCTGTCAGGAGGATGTTTCTTGTAATGTTAACAAACTGGGTAGCACTGGTCAAAGTGGATGAATGTGGGCCTGTGTCATGTCCCATTAAAATCAGTGAAACAGCCATTGACTTCAGTAGGAATTGGACTGAACTTCTTAAGTGGAATAATGTTTTCTCTTGTCATTTTATTTGAACAAGAATAATGCTTCATAAACAGCCTCAGTGAAGGAGACTCAAGTACTGAAGAGACTTAAAATGCAAGAGACTGTTAATATTCTTTAATTTCTCTATAACCATTATATTTGTTAATAGCACATCTTGGAGTGTGGTTCATTGCAAGATGAATTGGGAAGGAGTTATTGTCGTCTGGCTTGCCTGGATGCAAGAAATGCATGTTCATGTTTTGGTAGAAAAGCTCTTTGCTATCATTTCACAAACAATATTCTAATGTCTTTGAAGCCAGAATGAGTTTGTTGACCTAACAGATTGAGAAATAATTTCCTGTAGCAGAAAACTGCTTTTCCAGAGTCATGCTGAGACACTGACTCAGGACCAATTAAGGCAGGCTTCAGAGAGTAGGTGAAACTCTCAGAAGGCTGCAAATGACCGCAACCATCCTTTCCCTTTTTTAATGGTCTTAACAAGGGGGTTTTCTAAGGCCACTTACATCTGCTGTGATGGCCATGAATGTGTGTAAATGTCTTGCTCTGCTAAATAATTTTGTGTGTCTCCTTCCTCTGATAAACTATTCCTTATCTTCTTACACCTTTCAGATCCTCACAGCAGAGTGTGCCTTACCTCAGCTGATCAGGATGACTCCCTCAGCTCTTACATCAATGCTAACTACATCAGGGTAAGAGCTCCATAGCTCAGTCTCTATCAGCCACTGTTAATATAAACAGAATTGCAACACGCACTGGCTTTTAAAGGCATCCTAGCTGATCTGATTGCTCTTCTCTCCTGCTTACATTAGCTGAAACCCAAATCTCAAAGTGCACCTGTACATATTCAGACCAGACAGAAACATACTTCTGCAGTTCTTGATGCAAAATTCCTTGTCAACTAGCCTAACCAAGGCACTGGATAATCAGCCTGAATAAGGCTCATGACCTAGCCAGAGGCACCTCAAGGCTATTGGACGCTCTTTGCTGGAATTATGTGAGTCTGTACTGTGCCTTTGCTCCATGTACATGTGTGCAGGAGAGAGATGGAGAGGAGAGCTGGTGCCATGGAGTCAGCATTTCATCCAGGATAGCTCTCTGTTTTTTTAAGAGTGAACCTTCAAGGTTATGGTAGACATCCCTGTTAAACTGATCTCATGTTCTTTTGTTGGCAGGGCTATGGAGGAGAGGAAAAGGTATATATTGCTACTCAGGGACCGATAGTTAATACTGTCACTGACTTCTGGAGAATGGTATGGCAGGAGCGTTCTCCCATCATTGTCATGATTACCAATATAGAAGAGATGAATGAGGTAATGCTGTTACATCCAGTCTATATTTTTATCTCTATTCCAGCAGTTATTTTCAGCATAGACACTAAGCCAGCGAACAGAAGTTAGTTCAGTGGCCTGTGCAATCAGAGCCAGCATTAAATTCTTCAGGCTCAGAGAAGACGTGGGCTTCTCTTTCAGTTCATTTTACTGTGAGTCCTGTTTTGCTGTCTGACTTGTTCTACTGTTGGTTTTGCCATTTTCCTCTCCCAGTTGACCTGAAACCCCTCCTAACCCAGCTTTATTTGCAGGCAACCTTTGAAGGAATCAAAAGCAATAGTACCCCATAACTGCTAAGGCTGAATATCTTTAATCAGTAGAGTTGTTGCTGCTTTATCTTGCATTTGTTAAGATTTGATGTCTACATGCATGTTTCATTGAGGAAGTACCTGATTTCTGTATGATAATCAACAACTAGAACTGACTTGGATATTGAGGACCTTCCCCTGAATGCATCTAGGGAATGCTTATGAAATACTGAAATTAAGATGCTGAAATTTTCTATTTGCTGCCTACTTCCATAAATTAAACTGATTAAATTAAATTTAGGTGCTAATCCACCTAAAGTGAATTCTTTTTTTTGCAGTTTATAATACTGCAGTCCTTCTGCTGTTCATTACTTACCTGCTGAAATCTTTCCCCCATAGCAGAGTTGCAAGAACTTTGTGCCTGGGCTTCAGCTCACATACAGGTAGCTGAGCTCACATCTGCCTTTACTGGCAGTGTAAGATGTGAGAAAATGGTCTGGGCATGTGTTGGGCTCTGCATCCTCCCCCACCACTAAGCAGCAAGGCTGGGTGGAGATATCCAAATGTTGTTTCTTAAGCTGCAGCATCATTGTATGTCAGGCTTGTCTTTGAGAACAGATTAGTAATTTAGGTTAGAGATCTTTGTTAGGAGAAGAAGCTTTAGATGCTTCGAAGACAAAGAATATGGGCATACATCCAGCATACAGACACAGTTGTAATGGCTTATCTGCTAGATGGAAGCTTAGTGCCCATAATCATGCATGTGCCCAAACCTTTAGCTTTTCAGAGATACAAAGTAAATAAATTTAACCTTCAACTTCATTTAAAAAAAGACATGACACAGAATTATGATGTTTTGCAAGTTTAAAACAGTAGTTATTACAGCTGGCTCATTGGAAACGTCCTGTCAAGGATTGCTGATGCACAGCAGATTATGTTGCTGATCTGAATGCTTTGTTTTCACTCATGTTGTAAACTTGCACCTGCCTGTATCTGAGCAGCAGCACTGAAGCAATAACTTGCTCATTAATCAAAGTTGCCATTTTCTGGCACGTGCGACATTAAAATGTCATGACATAATCAGTGCACCAAAATCTTTTGCGGACTTTGAGGTTTCAAGAAGATGCAGAGGAAATGCTGGTCCTGAATGACATATCTGAAATGTTCTTCCACTATAGTTTTCATAACAAGATTGTACAACAGGAAGGCAAAATAACCTTTATGTCTGGGCTGCCTCTTACCTGCACTGACCAAGTATTTCACCCCTCTTATCAGTGTTGGGAAGCAGTGCACTGCAGTGCTGATGCACTACAGAACTGTAGCTTGCTGCAGCCTGTAGATCACTATAGAGCTGTTGAGTCTTTCCTGATACATTTGGTGTCAAAAATGTATCGGTGTCAGCAATCTCAGCCATAAATACAGGATCCTTTCATGTAAAAGTCTTCCATACTCACTCCATTTATCTGCAACACTTATATTAATAGATGAATTACAGGACTCAAAGTACATAGATTCAAACCCAAAAGTTTTGTTCGGCAATGATGCTCGTAAGAGAGATTTTGTGTTCTTCCTCAGTGCAATGGGTTCAGTAAAGTGAGAATTAAAAGCTCTGCACCTCAGCCCTCTGTCATTTCTAATCTAAATTGATAGCCCCCAGAAATGAGTGCGCAATCTTACTCCACTCCTTTAAGCAGAGCAATGTCTGTGCTATTGATAGCTGGTAGTGCTCTCGACAATTCTTGCAGTGGATTCTGCAGTTTATGAGTAGAGGAAGAAAAAACACAATCTGCATAAATAACTTTACAGAGACACAGTGGGCCACACTCCCAGTGGGTTATTAACTGATGTACTATGCAGATGGAACAACACTGATTCTCCCACACAAAAATTTTGTTTCAGTAACTTTGCAATGTACTTTGCTGTTATTAGTCTTTCTCCTCAAGTGGAATTACGTTTGGCGGGGGAGAGAAAAATGATTCAACTTGTTTCCTTCAAGATTGTGTACAGCTGTGTAAAAGAGGAATCTTACAAGCATCATCTTTACTGAGATTTGTTGAATAGCAAATACCTGTTCCCCTCTGATAATGAAATAGCTTCTTGCATTATCACAAGGGAGCCTTTTTCTCAGACTCTGTCTGATTCATGTCATTCCTTGTCCATGAACTAATTTGTGCACTATATTGAAATGCCAGTCTCTGCCTTTGCATATTGATTAATTTAGATAAACTGAATACAAAACCACAGTCTTTTTTAGCCCTCCTTCCAGGATCAGAGCACCTACAAATTTGCACTGCCTCATTTCTATTGTATCAGTATCACAAAGCAGACCTGCAAATGGACTATAGTTTCTGTGTTTTGAAGTGTCAGGTTGTGCTGGCTGCATCTCTTACTGGTTTTTGGCAAAATCAAATGTAGTAGTCCAATCTCTCTTACAGCTACTGCTGCCTTTTAGTTCCCCATCTTTGAAAGATTCTCACTGACAATTTTAAGTGGATTTTGGTACATAATCTATTTTCCCAAGCATCCCCAGTCATGTTATTTTGTGCAAAAACGTATGCAAATGATCATTTTATAGTCAGAGAGTATTGAGCCATTATAAAAAATAGACAAGTTGTATTTTGTGTTTCTACATCAGTATATATGCAGCACAGATATATTGGTAACTAGTGTATATTATACTAATCATTATTATCTCAAGAAAAAGATTAATCTAAAAACACAAGCACATTGCCACCAGCCTCTCTAATGAACCTTCAGAATGCATATCAGTTGCATAAAGATAAATAAGGATGTGTGTATTTAAAAGCATTGGCTAGAAGTTACTTGATTTGTGCATTTTTAATCAAGCAATCAGGCTATTATGGATGCAGCAAAAATCATCTGAAATGTGATCCCTATTTAGTAAGTGAAAGCTTGTACTTATTATAGAAATGAAATTTATTCATATTCATCTATGCATGTGCTATGTTTGATTTTAGAGCAGAAAAAAAACCAAGCCTCCCTTGATATCTGCTTAACTGGATTTGTTTTATATTGCACACAGAAATGCACAGAATATTGGCCAGAGGAACAGGTCACTTATGAAGGAATAGAAATCACAGTTAACAGAGTCATACAAGCAGACGATTACCGTTTGAGGCTCATCACCCTAAAGGTAAATCATTCCAATGTACTGACAGTAGCGTAGCTGTCTAAACCTATAAATGCAGATGTTCAGGGGGAGTTGTGCAGAAAGCTTCTGCACAGTGTAGTGCTGGACAAATACCACTTTTCATTACTGAAGTCACATTGTAGCTTTGCCCAGTTCACCAGCATGAAGGTTACAGGAAAATAAGCAGTCAGAGGTTTAGGCTGCCTCTGTACAGTCTGAAAGCCACCAGGCCAGTTGCAGTAGTATGGGGTTAACTGGGTGAGAAACCAGTGACTCATTCTGTGCCTTTGTCCTCCAGATTCATTGATCATTTAGAATGAAATGTCAGCTCACAGAGAGCTTCTTACTTGGCAAGTGTAATTTTATCATCTTGTGGATAGAAAGTTTTAGCAATTTAGTTTAATTTTTTAGGTACTTAGATACTACTTAATCTAAAGTACCAGAGTCCTATTTTACAACTCTTTTCATTGCTAGGTTCTAGAATATCAAACTACATGTTTTAGTAACAGTCTGTTTACATAAACTTCATACATCTTTCATCTGGCAGATCTACCCCAGCCTCCGTATAACATGACAATTTCTTTCCAAGCTGGAAAAACTCTCCTTTTATCCAACCAGTTTCAAGTCTCTTCAGCCATATGCTAATGAGCAAAAGCCAGCATATAACATCCCATGTCTGGATTCAGAGTGTAGAAAGTCTGTCACTCATGCTTTTGGCAAAGGCAGCAACGAAAAAATCACACTCCCTGACAAGTGGGAAGTGAAGAATATCTACATGTTGCAGACTTGCAGCTCATCTGGTTTTGCTTTTCAGTTAGACAATGGTTTTGTTTTCAGTACTAGTGGGTCAATGTCTCTTCCCTCCATCCCTAAATGTCAGGATGTGAACTGCTGAGTTCTAGAGCTGAAATAAAGATTCCATTTAAGTTACCTTTCCCTAGAGCTGTACATTTGCCATTTAATGGCAATAGTGGAGCAGCAGATCTGAACCATGCATAGATTAAGTGACTTGGTAGTGAAAACTGGAAAAGCCATGAATTGACTTCAGTTTGCCCTTAAACAGGAGTGTTCAGAAATACATGATTACTGCATGCTTTACAGAGTGGACTGTCATTTTTCTTTCTGTATAGGGGACAAGATTTGTCAGGTTTTGGGTATTCAGAAAAAGCTCCGGCTATAGGCAAGGCTTGTTTTCCATTCTCAGAGAAAGCTGCCAGTGTCTAGCCACGGAGTCATGATTTCAGCTACAGAATACGCAATGGTAGACTTCAAACCATCAGTTAAACCTGCTTCCTCCTAGCTTCCCAAGTCTTCTCAGTCTCAAGGAACCATCAATAGAGAATATTTTGTTCAAGTCAAAGCAGAAGTGTACAGAACCACAGAAGTCAGGGTGCTCCAAGCAGAAGCATAAAACTTTAAATGCAGCAGACAAAACTAAAGGCATCCAGAGTTCATCCCTAAAACTTTGTTTTCTGTTGCTATCAGCTAAATGATTTATGTACTGATTCATGTTTTTCTTCAGATGACTTTTACTTTTCTCTCAGTGTTATTGACAACATTTTTATTACATTTTTTTCACAACTGAGTTAGGAATTGGGTGTTCATAACTTCTATGACTCACACATAGTCACACATTCAAAAGCAACTGTGTTTCAGAGCAGTGTTGAACATACTTACTGTAGTGAGCTTGAGTGTTATTCATGATAACTAGTTATGCTCTCTTAAACAAAGTATTTTCTCCCTAGGATAAATAACCTAAAGCCAGACTCTGTGCTCTGATAGTAAGACTCTCCGTTCCTGAAGTGAGCTAGACACAGCCTTAAGGATCCTATGGCTATGCTTCAGTGAGCCCCTTAAACCCAGTGTAAGATGGAACAACATCTCAATTAAGCTGAGCCTCCCTTTGTCCAGCTCTCTTGTTCCAACCCTCCTGTGTGCCCTCACACCAAAGGGAGAAACTAATTGATTCAGCTGAAAATTAATCCATCTCAAGAAAGGAAAACGATTTAACGTGATTGGTTTTCCAATCTAGTTCACTGTGAAGCTGTGCAAAAGCTCTGTCGTCCAAAGAGAAGGGTAGAAAATGCACAGCCACAGAGCACTCTTAGCATCAGTAACTGCCAAGCATAGGGAGGGACTTGGGAGTATACATGACATTTCAGATTTTTGTGCCTTGCTCTTCAGAAAGAGTTATATTTGTCTTTTTTTTTTTTTTTCTCTCTTCAACTCAGCCAGCCATGGGTTGAAGGGAGGGTTGTGGAAGCTAACACTTCTGTTCTTGGACCTTTTGGAAGCATTTACTTTGCCCTGTGCCAGCTGGCTTGTGCAATGGCTGCAAGGGTAAGGCCAGTTCCCTGGGTACCATGTTACTATTTTGCCCCTTTAGAAATCAGACAGAAAGATATCACTTTGAACACACAAAATCAGAAGCTCACAGTGCTACTTGGCACTCCAAAAAGGAAACAGCACATTTGCTATATTCATAACCATGCTGAGACAGAGAATCAGAATTTGTGTCTCTCAAAAAGACCTGGACTGCAGCTAGATACAATTCCCACCTCCCATACTGCCTCTGAATTTCTCACCATGTCTAAGAGAAGAATAAAATTGACAGGAGACCGATATAAGTCTGTCAGAAGAGACAGAAAAATAAGCTCCCATCTCTCTCTCTCATCTATTTATCTAGCTATCAGAGACAGAGATAAGGCTCCTGGCTCTCTCTCTGTCAAATACATTATGAAAGCAATTACATCACAAGCACAGCTCTGGCTTTGCTGAATGAATCTGTCAAGAGGGAACAGACCGCCTGGAGTGTTTTGCACACAGCTCTTGGCACTAAAAGAGCAGAATACTTTGTGGGGGGAGGAAGTTTTTGTTGGTGTTTGTTTGTTTTTGTTGGTTTTTTGGGGGGTTTTTTGGGGGTGTTTTTTTTGGGTTTTTTGTGTTTTGTTTTTTTTTTTTTGGTAAGGCAGTTTACTAAAGTGCAGTCATGATATTTGAAGTCCAGATTTCTGTGTTGTGTGGCTTCCTATTTGGATTTCTGTTCCGTATAGCATTCACATAATGGTTGGGGTTGAAGGGACCAGTGGAGATCATCTAGTCCAACTAGATGCCTGCTACAGCAAGTTCCCCTAAAGCAGGTTGCATGTGCTTGTGTCTAGGTGAGTCTTGAATATCCCAGAGAAAAAGACTCCACAAATTCTCTAGGCAGCCTGTTTCAGTGCTCTGTCACCCTCAAAAAATGTTTCCTCGTATTCAGATGGAACTTTGTGTTTCAGTTTGTGCCCCTTGTCCTGTAGCCAAGCACTACTGAAAAGAGCCTTGACACCCGCCCTTCAGATACTTACAGATTTTGATAAGGTCCCCTCTCAATTGTCTCTCCTCCAAGCTAAACAGGCCCTGCTCCCTCTAAGTGAGGTGCTCCAGTGCCCTAATCATCTTCATGGTTCTCCACTGGACCCTCTCCAGTAGTGCTTTGTCTCTCTTGAGCTGAGGAGTCCAGAACTGGACACAGCACTCCAGGTGAGCTCTCTAGGGCTGAGTAGAGAGGCAGGATCACTGCTTGCAACCTGACGACTCTGCTTTTCTTAATGCACCACGGGATACCTTTGGCCTCTTTGGCCACAAGGGTACTGCTGGCTCATGGGCAGCCAGCAACCAGGTCCTTCTCCACAAGGCTGCTTTCCAGCTGTCAGCCCCCACACTGTACTGGTGCCTGGGGTTATTCTTCTCCACATGCAGGACTCTGCACTTGCCTGTGTTGAACTTGATCAGTTCCTCTCTGTCCAGCTCTCCAGCGTGCCCAGGTCTCATGGAAGGGCAGCACAGCTTTCTGGTGTGTCAGACACTCCTCCTAGTTTTGTATCATCATCAAGAAAAGTGCTGAAGTGCTCTGACTCTTCGTTCAGGTCATTGATGAGTAAATAGAACAGTGCTGAACCCAGTACTGATCTCAGGGGAAGGCCACTGGCTATGGGCATTCAACTGGACTCTTTGCTGCAGATCACAGCCCTTTGAACCCATTCAGCCAGTTCTCAATACATATCACTGTCCACTCATCTAACCTATGCTTCCTGAGCTTACCTCATGAGGAGTTTATGGGAGACAGGGTCAAAAGCTCTGCTGAAGATAAGATAGACAATATTCCTGCTCTCCCATCATCCACCCAGCCAGTCACACCTTCACAGGAACTTTTCAGATTGGTCAAACATGATTTACCCCTGGAAAATCCATGTCGAATACTCCAGATAACCTTATTTTCCTCCACATGTTTAGAGGTGATATGCAGGGTGAACTATTTAATTGCCTTTTTAGGGATGGAACTGAGGCTGACTGGTGTGTAGCCCTCTGGGTCCTCCCTCTTGCCGTCTTTTTGAAGTCTGGAGTGGTGTTGGCTTTCCTTCCGTCTTCAGGCACCTCTCCTTTTCTCCATGATCTTTCCAAGATGATGGAGTGTGACTTAGCAGTAACATCTGCCTGCTCCCTCAGCACTCATTGGTAGATCCCATTGGGGCCCATGGATTTCTGGGTTTCAGGTTTACCTAAATGCTTTCTAACCCAGTGCTCATCAACCAAAGGAAAGTTGTCTTTTTCTCCAGAATTTCTTGCCTTCAAGGTCTGGGATTCCTGAGGGCCAGCACTGGCAATGAAGACTGAAACAAAGAAGGCATTCACTAACTCTGCCTTCTCTGTATCCTCTAGGATATCCTCTCTATCTAACAACTAGGGCTCCTACCTCATTCAGCAGTGGGCCTACATTTTCCCTGCTCTTCCTTTTGCTACTGATGCAACTGAAGAAACCTTCTTGTTGTCCTTGACATCCCTTGCCAGATTTAATTCCAAATGGGCCTTCACCTTTCTTGTCACATCTCTGCATACTTTGACAACATTCCTATAATCCTCCCAAGTGCCATGTCCCTTTTTCCATGTTCCATAAATTTCCTTCTTGTGTTGTTCTTTGATTTTTTGTGGTTTTTTTTTTTTTTTTGGTTTTTTTTTTTTTTTTTTTTGCCAGAAGCTTCTTGCTCATCCATGCATGGCTCCTGCCTTCTTTGCATGATTTCTTACCCACAGGGATGTACTGAAATTGAGCTTAGAGGAAGTGATGCTTGAATATTAACAATCCGTCTTGGATTCCCTGTCTTCTAGGGCCCTAACTCAAAGAATTCCTGCAAATAAGTCCTTGAAGGACTCAAAGTTATGTCTTCCAAAGTTCAGGCTTGTAATTCTAATTACTGCCCTTGCTCCTTCCATGTAGGATCCTCCACCATCACTTGGTCACTGCAGACAAGGCTGCCCCCACCCTTCACATGCCCAACTATGTACTTATTACAAGGTCACCTCTTCTCGTTAGCTCCTCCAACACCTGTGTCAAAAAGATCTCATCAGTGCTCTGCAGCAGTCTCCTGGACTGTGTGTGCCCAGACATCTTGTGTTTCCAGCAGATTGATTTAATCTTCTCAGTCTTAAACGGAAGGGCATGTTTCAGCATCAATTTTACAATGAGAAGTTCTTGTAAAACTTTTGTGGTGTTTGTCTTAACTGGATTGCAGAAAGGAAAAGAAGTCAGAAACCTGAAACATTACTGGTACACGTCTTGGCCAGACCAGAAGACACCAGACCAGGCCCCTCCTCTGTTACAGCTAGTACTGGAAGTGGAAGAGGCCATGCAGAGTGCAGAGGAGAAGAATGCCCCTGTGATTGTTCACTGCAGGTACATAAATGTTGTGTCTGAATTCTAAGGGCTTCTTCACATACAGTGACACAGTGCAGAGACTGCTACAAGGCCATCAAGTCACATGTGTGAAATGTTGCCCAACTGCTTCTGAAATGTGCTTGGAACTTCAAAGCTTTAATGACAATGGTTTTCTATTACCAAATGTTGCATTAAGATACAGGCTGGGTTGAACATAGAAGCTGGCAGTAGCTCAGTTCCTTGTAAGAATAATTTCCTTTAATTTGCCTTACCAGTAATATATGCCTTTAATTATCTTTGAAGGGCCAGGTTAGCAAAGATTAGCATGCGTTAGGTGAAATTGAGTAGGAAAATATATGCAAGCACACAAGTAACAGCATTAAATTTTAAGCATCAAACCCCCCTGTTTTGTAGATTCCTTCTTTGCTTTTTTTTTAATAAATCATTATTAGACCAAAGACAATAATTTAAATATAACACATCAATGAAAGAGTGACAAAGCTGGTTACAGCAAGTACTAATCAATAGTCAGGAAATGTATGCAAATTATAGTAAAACTGAAATATCACTAAGAATCTCTGGCAAAGATGAAAACTTCTTATATGGAAGGAGCAAAATCTTTACAGTGATTTAATGCCTGATGAAAAAACTGTAATTATCAATCAGAGCAGAATAAAAATAGATGAGGATAGATACTTCTCTTCTGTCCTCAGAAAGAAGTGGGATGATGTACTTATCATTTGTAGATGTGATAACTATTTTCTTTTGCACTGCTATCTAGGGAGCATGTTAAACATCAGCAACCACTACTAAATTAGATATGCTAGTTGATTTTTATCCAAGAGTGTTTTTAAAAAGTTGGTTCATGCACTCTAAACCATTGAAGTTTAGTATAGATGAATTACACTTCTTGGAAAATCAGAGAAGTTCCAGAGGTCTAAAAGGAAGCCCTGTTTTGCCAGTGTTTAGGAAGGTTAAATGTGATTACTTGAAAACTACAGTCTGTTCTCAAAACAGTTGTTCCAGGTAAATAGCAGAAAGCCTGCTTGGCTTTCTTGCCAGGGTAATCTTCCATCGTTTCAATAACATACATTTTGCCAAATTTATTTCTGTATAGGATGTTGCTTAATTTTGCATAATGTTTTCTAGGAAACAGCAGATGGTTGCTCTCCAAAAGCCATAGTAAATGGGTATTATACAATGAGAATGTTTTTAAAGAGCCTCTTGGCAGAAATGGTTGGTAGCCTGGTGTCATCACAGATCCGACTGTAAGCTAATATGGAGTAATCGCTATTAAAAGGCTCATGTGATACTACATGTCCAGTTTTTCTGCCTGTGTTTTAAAACAGATGTGGAAGAATTTGGGACAGTTCAGATGAAAATAAGAAATGGTTTGTAAGGAGGTCCTCTTTGTCCATGGAATTTTGTGACTCTCTAAGAGCTCCTTGAAGAACTATAGTATCTGCTGCTGGTTACCATGCCACTCTTGCCTTGCATATTTGTTCTGTCCGCTTGTATGGTGTCATCCCCATGACACTGTAATAATCTGGGGAGAAATTGGGTGGTTTTATTTGGAAAAAAAAAATAGTAAGAGACAAGGAGAAAGGATATGACATGTTCTATGTGGATAATGTGCCACCCAATGCTGTCTCAGCCACTGAGAGACCTGCAGCTTGTCCTGGGACAAGGGCTGCTTCCTTTATCTAAAAATGGGTGTTTTTCCCTCCCTTT
Source organism: Vidua macroura (assembly GCF_024509145.1). Classification (NCBI taxonomy): domain Eukaryota; kingdom Metazoa; phylum Chordata; class Aves; order Passeriformes; family Viduidae; genus Vidua; species Vidua macroura. The sequence goes on from NC_071576.1 coordinate 49,112,640, forward strand.
GCAAAACACTGCAGTGACTGGACAGTCAAGAGTATCAGGAGCTGTGTGCTGTGGTCTGTTTGGTTATGGTCAAGCAGAAGACAAAGGACAAAGCTGTGAGCCATGAACTCCTGTATTGCTTGAATGTTTCTTGCCACTGGTTTTGCATTACGATTTTCTCACAATGGAAATGAAAGCAGGATTTCCTGTAGTTGTGTCAAGTAATTATTCCTAAGTATGCTCATTTAATTATTTCATGCATAAGAAGCGCTTCCAGCATTTGCTGGTAGTTTGTTAGGTGATGATAAGAATTCACAGCTTCTATAGCACTGTGCCTTTGAAAATAAACTCAGTTCTGGTCATTAACTAAGGACTGTATCAGATACAAAAGAGTCCAGGAAAATTTAAAGAAAATTTTTGATAGTGAATTTGTTGTATTCTGCTCTAATTCAAATTACTAGATTGCAGATCTGATCAGAAAATGGCATCACACTTACTATACTGCTGTTAGCTCTAATTATTTAAGCAAGAGTTGGGTTTTTTTTACTGTGAATGAAAATAGCTTCAAAGAAGCTGTTAAAATTGAGAATTTCAAAATTAAGTTTGCCTTCAAATCAAGGCTTGCTGTCGAACCAAATCTTACTAAGAAATGCAGAAGCTTTTTTACAATGGTTCGGTGAGAGGTTCAACAACATATTCGGTCAATGAGTCTCCAATAGTCCATTTTTAGCACTGTATCTGCAATGTTCACCCTTTTGCTGTAAGTGTCTCACACTTAATCATGTCATCCAGTGAAGCTGGTATCTTCTCCTAGTTATGGCTTTCCATCTGGAAGTACCCAGCTGGCAAAGGTCAGAGGGACAAAAGGGATGATGGGGTCTGTGCTGGTTTAGCGGCAGTTGTTTGACGGGAAAGTTCCAAAATCCTTCTGACATCTCCACTGCCTCTTTCTGCTCTTCCCTTCCTTAGTGCAGGCATTGGGAGGACTGGCTGCTTTATTGCCACAAGTGTCTGCTGTAAACAGCTGAAGAACGAGGGCATAGTTGACATTTTGCGAACAGCCTGCCAGTTACGGTTAGACAGGTAAGAAAGCCTGCTTCCTTTCGAGAAAAGTAAAAAGCAAAAATGGTAATAGTTCCCCTTATTTAAGGAGAAGCAAATAAAGAGAGGGGAAGAACAAACCTAAGCGGAGGCCAAGAGAGAACGTTCCTCCGACTTGTAATCTTTGCCTGAGCAGTAAACCTTAATGAACAGCCCTAGAGCTGATTTAAGTTCACAGCTGGCATCAAAGTCTGCACAGCTGTCCATCTCCATGAAGCAAGGGGCGACCTTCTACCAGCTGAGGAGTTGGCCCCATGTGTTCATACAGATGCAAAGGCTCAAAGATCTACTCAAGTTCAGAGCCACAGATCATCACTCTCTTCCCAGAAGGAGTAATGAAAATTTATCTCATATACCAGAGCTGTGAGCCATGGTGAGAGAGACATTGCCTGGGGAAGGAGAGTGCACAACCTGGAGTGTTTGCAGATATATGAAAGGAGCTGTGAAAATCTCCACAAATTCAATGGTTTTCAGTTAAGCATTTCTTAACACACTACCTTGAGTTTGATTATGAAGTAAACAGACTTGAATTTTGTACCAGAGATGTTATTTTTCCTCTCCCACTGGTTTCAAGTGCCATCAAAATATGTCTCAGTGCTCTCTCTAATGATAATGATAAATGTTGTTGGGGGAAGAGATGTCATGAAAAACATACCAAAGATTTTTCTGAGGGAAAAAAAAAAGAACGTCAACCCCACGCTGAACTTTATTTCAGAGAAGAAATTATGCTCAGTGGGAGGCAAAAAATTAAATGCTTGCTGCCCTGCTGAGGCTCTGATAGACAGGGACCTGCAGGGGCTTAGAGATTTGGCTGTTTCAGTGGATTTTAGCCCAGACAAGGGAAGGCTTCTTGAGCAAAAGAAAACCAGATTATGAATAGTGAGTGCTGATTATCCATGGTCCAGTTAAATATCTGTCTGGATGTGAAATATCTTGTCTCTGTGACTAATGTTACACAGGAAAATTGCCACAAAAAATGCAGGCTGAAGGCTTCTGCTTACAAATGTATGTGATACAACAGGCCAATTGCAAATACTAGCTTTGAAGGGAGAGGGGAACTGGCAGTCTCTTTAAGACTCTGAAGAGGGAAAATCATACTTAAAGGACACCATAGGGGAAAAGGAAGACTGCAGGAGCTTCTGTAGCTGCCACATAGCTCTCAGGAGTGGGATGGAATAGATAAAAGCCATTTAAATGTCATGTGGTAAAATACTCAGAATGGAAAGCAGATCACCATCCTTCCTACAGAAAAGCATGATTTCTTCAAGGACTGAAAAATAGGGCTTGTAGTCTCTTCGAAGTCATGCTGCCACCCACTCTCATTTTCACTAACTCCCCCCAAAATCTCCAGGAGACTTCAAAAGTAGCATGAGAGGTTGAGACAGTGTCCAAGCAGCTATAAGAAGGAAGGCTGTGTCTCCTCCTCTTGCCTGATGATTTCTGTCTAGGATGGTAAGGAGTCACCAGGGACTTAGGGAAAGAAGGCTGAATGCAGGCCAGAGTAGATGTCTGAAGGAATGCACCTCTCTGCTTTACACAGTAGAAAGGTTGGCATTAGCCCTGAGAACCACCTTTGAGAGAACAAAGGGTTTTTTCCCTTCATTCCCTCACAAATCCCTTGGAAAAGTTCTGTGCACAGGGCTTTGCATCAATGGCCAACAGATGGTCCTAAAATAACCTAGTATGACTAAGGAGAGTAAGTAATCATTCCTGCATCCTTCCCACAGTGCTGAGAGACATTTGCTGCCATTGCCCACAATGCAATTTGGATTTCAAAGGTTTCTGTGGCAAATAGGGGTGAAAACATAATTCTGTGCCAGAGCCTGGACAACAAGCACATGTCATGGTGTGCATATGTGTGGCAAGGGAGGAAGCCACCACATAGCAGGAAACTGGATAAAAAGAAAAATAATTTCCTGTGGTCTGAATCTCAATGGACACCCTGGTGCTTCTGCTGCTACAACTTCAGTGTGTAACCCCACTGTTAATGGAACTTCTTGGGGAGAAATTGTCAGATATGACTAATGTTCCTTGTGTGTCACAGTCTGACATGGATATATTTCAGTGCTGTGTGGAGCACAGAGGGACTCAGAAACAAATCAACTGTGAGCTTGTATTAAGGAGAGCAGATGGGGAGGAGATGCTCAGCTAGGAAGTATTTTTTTTAGAAACACAGTGTGTATTTCTCACCTTTGCTAGATGATAAGAGGTCATCATCTATGGTCCCTGCCCATCCCTGCTCATTGTTCAATGTTATTTCAAGCAGCTGCTTGACAAAATAAGTGTAAGGGGCTGAAGGACAAGGTTGTCTTTCCTGTTCATCTCCTCCTTACTGGTATGGCTGCTGTGTGACCCATAATGGTTAAGTTGGACCCCATAGAAAAGGGCTGTCTCCAAGGAGAGTGCTAGAAGTCTGCTACCCATTTGACTTAGAGGAAGCAACTTTTCATTAATGTACTCTGGTGAGGTTTCTAAGGGAATGCACCACATGTGCTCTTCCTTAGACTGACACAGTTTGGTTGGCTCCATTCACCTGTGGGTTCCCATGTTCCTCAACTCGTCATTTCAGCCTCCTTTTGGCACCGCGCTGACGGGATCCATGCACCAGCATCAGTGCTGGGACAATTCTGCATACACTTTCTGTGAGCTTCAGACACAAGTTCTAATTGTCTTCATAATGGATTGTCAAGAGATCATATCACTTTTGATGGAGTACTCTTAGCAAAATTTCAAATGTTAGTAGAATCTGCTTAAAAAGAGCAACTTCATTCTGATTGGTTTTGTTCATTTCTATCTTCCCCTGTAGTGCTTATATGTTGGTTAATATGCTACTTGCAGAAATACACACACATGGAAAATCAAACTACTTTTACTTCTGCTTGCATTTCCTTTCAGGTTTTCAGTTTTAAAGAGAACTGTAAAAGCTGAAAAATAAGCTGAACCAAAACAGGTTACTGTGCTGAGGGATATTTTGCTATCAGGGTGTGCATAGCAGTCAACTCAGTTACAAATCTGAGTTGTCCTTTCTAAAGTAACATTGTGTGCTCCAAAATCCTGATGGCCATCCCTAGTTCTCTGGCTAACTTGCCAAAAGCTTGATGTGGAGTGGCACAGAGGAAAGAATCCTCATTGCAGAATGGGAAAATTGCATCAGTTGTCTGGGCTGGTGTGGCTTGGCCTGGCCTGGCCCTCTTTGGTCCCAAATTCAGTCCCTAGTGCAGCTGTGAAGTCTTGGATAAACTGCTTCCCCTCTTTATTCCCCTGCTCCCATCTATCTCTCTAGGGCTTTGGGGTGGGAATTACTTTTCACAGAAGGGTTTTTGGAATACAGGTGCTCAGGTAAGATAAGAGTAAATTATGATGGTGATGCTGGAGGAGAGCCTCTGCCAAGGAAAATGAATGTAAAACCTGTTCCTGGTCTTACTACCTTCTGTTCCTTGCTCAGCAGACACTTTCAAAATGGAACTCGAGGTCAGACTTGAAGCTGATTACAATCAAAGGGCACCTCTCACTCATTTCAGAAAGCTTTGGAATGGACCTTTGGTGTGAAGCACAAGATTAATGTTAGCTGTGCTATTTCCTCATGTGTTTGCAAGTAATAAGATGGCTGTTTCCCTCCCCTTTTCTTCTTGCCTTTCAGGGGAGGAATGATCCAGACTTGTGAACAGTATCAATTTGTGCATCATGTCATGAGCTTGTACGGAAAGCAGCTTTCTAGAGCAGCAGAAGAATAAGTGTTCATGATATTCTTAAAGGCTAAAGCCAGAAGAACTTCTGACTGCACTCAGATATATTTCAGATCTGATAAGAGACACATGGTAACCTGGCTGTCTTAGCTGGAAAGATATTATTTTACTTTGATATTGCTTTTATGCTCTTGTTTGCATTGACATTAAAGAGCTAAGGTACGCCTTGTCTTAAACTTATGTGACAGGATGTAATCTTCACCAAAAAAGGCTTATTTATACTGTAAATAATAACAGTAGCTTCATTTGTTACAAAAGCAAGAAAAAAATCCAGAAAAAAATTCACTGTCTTCGGTTTGTTCTTTTTTAAAAGGTCATTGCTAATATATCCGAATACATTGTGAAACTTTTTGAATTGTCATGCTGAAATGTGCTGTATGTTGACTAAGCTTGAAAGTAAATTTTGCCTCTTTCTGATTGTTTTTACATATAAAATTACCGAATACTGTGTGTATTGTAAACCTTCTGAGCCTCTGCATTGAAAGACTCAAGTAGATTTACATTTGAAATGATGTATCACACATCATGTTTATTTGTTTATTTTTTCTAAAGCAGTCCACTACCAGTGTTATCAGAACTAAGGGGGAAACAAGATTTGAATGACATGAGTCAAATTCTTGCCTCGAATTCTTACCAGCAGTGTACCCCAGTATCATCATAATGGGGTGAATCTGAGTAGACATTAATCTGAACATAAATGCTTCTTGCTTTACCTTTTCTTTGTCAATATTTGGGCATCTGGCAAACAGATTGTATTTCTGCAAATAGTTTCTATTTTTACATAGAACAGAATTTCTCCTGAAATCTGAGATTCAAAATCAGGTGAGGATTTTTTTTAGTTAATCTTTATTAAAAATTTAGTAATAAAAATCACTTTTATTCTATGAATTTATGCTTGTTTCAAAGCTTTGAGGGTAACTGTGTGTCCACTGCCTATTAAAATTAATGCAAATCCTAAAGGCAGCTTAAAAAAAAATCAGTGTGAACTTGTTTGCTGTTTTGTGATAAATTTGCCCTAAAACCAAATTAAGACAATAATTAGCCCATTCTTACCACTGGTCCAGGCAGCAGTGTTTCCTTTCCAATAATACAGACTGCTGCCTGTGCTTTTTGGTTTAGACTTCAATCAGGCTGGGAAGATTGTGAGGTGAGCACACATTTTAGTGCTTCACTGAGCAGAGAAAAATGGAGGTATGCAGGATCCTTAACATGAAAGATGAGTGGTTTGTGACTGGAAGCTCTGATGACCTACTAAAAATAGATTTGCTTTTCTTTATTTGTAACAGTAACCAAAACCCACTGCTTCTGTTAGTGCAGAAGATTCTGGGAATTAACTGTACTTCCTAATCAGGAGAAGGTAAAGCAGCTCTCAGAACAATAAGAGGTGATCCTGCTCCCACTGATGTTTTGCCATTGACATCAGCAGGTGCAGGGTAAGGCCTGAAATGTTATGCCTACAACTTCATCACTGTGGGGAAAAAGTTTCCCAATATTTCAGTACACATCTTTGTGTTTATTCTGTATCCATGAACCTGTAAAAATCCTTTCTGCAGGGTTTGCATGAATGTGTGGCAAAATGTGTTATCTTTAAACCACTTGATTTTATTGCTGTATTTAAAATATTTCCTTCAGTGAGAAGCTAGCAAAAAGAACTGGCACTCTTTTTTAAAATACTGGTGATAGTCATTAAAGAGAGCAATAAACTTAAGCTTTTAAGCATAACATGACTGTTAGTTTTATGTAAATCTTGATAGCTATATTCTGTGCTACCAACTTCTTCGAAGGGGTAACACTATTCCATCTAAGCACTCCTTAAAAATAACAAAATAACCACTGATATTTTGGTTAATATTGAAAATGGAACTCCCTATAAATATTTTTCAGCTTTTCAGTGCCCTTCTGTGTCAAAACTGACTCAATGAATAAAACTACTTGCTCTGTCATCAGCTTCCCATGCATCTGCAAAAGAATGCTTGTTGGTTGGAGGGCAGTGTGCATATAGGAGGTAAGATCAACATACAAGTTGCCTCCTGCACAAGTAGATTTTCTCAAGGAGAATAACTTTATGGCAAGCAAGGTAAAAAGGGCTCTAAGATACTGACCTTGAGGTCTTTGCACAGATCCTTAGCAGGTGTTAGTTGGCAGTGCTTCACTGACTTGACTAGAAGTGAATGATTTACAACAATGAAGGAAATCTGGCCTGCTGTCCACTCTTTATTCTACATGTGTATTGGAATGTCCTGAGAGTGTGGTTGTTGATAAAATCAGGTCGTTTGGCATCAATTCACTGCTACAAAGCACATATCAGCCTCATTGCATGATCTGGTGATGAGGGCTGCGCTGCTGCCACCTCATACCAGGCAAGAGCAATACCATTTGGTCAGGATCAAAATATTCAAATGCCTCTTAAAGTGTCATTTTGTCTAACAGATTTGGAGCTAATCCTCCTATTTACTCTCTAGCCTTATCATAATTAACATATTTATGTCTCTTTTCTCCTTTACTTTTTTTTTATAGAATTTAAGATCTGAAGGACCTTTTATCAGCTGTTCTGATCTCTCCTGGCAGCAGAGGTAGTCTTAAGAAGTGCTTAAGATTAGCAGAAAGGAGCTCTGGCCATGTGCAAGCACTTGAGATGAATGGGACTGCTGCTTCTGTAATCAGTGTGTTTGAAACTGAGCTGACAATAGGAGCTAAGCTAAGCTATGTCTCTGGCTAGTCTTTTTACTCTTTCTCTATTAAATGAAGATTCCAAGCATACTTTATCCACTCTCTCCTGCTCAGTGCCCAGGACTCTTTGTACCAGAGACCACAGCATTAGTACCTACAACACAGTTGTTTCCTAGAGGACTGAATTCCTCTCTCCAGGTGGGTAAGAATATAACAAACATGAGATTATTTTATTTAGAACCAACTCTAGTATCTTCTGTTTGATAAGCTTTTTTCACACTTTGAACAGGGCAGAGCCTAGCTCAGTGCCTTGGTTGTTTGATGGTCATTTGGTCACCACGCTTAAGCAGTTTTATCCTGTTTCTCTATCTGTCACAGTAACAGACTAATGGCACATTCTGTTCTCATGCAGGTAGTCTGAGATCAGCAGATGCTGAAGATTGCACAGAAACTAAGATTGCACTTAAGTGTAAGGGCTGTCCCCAGATAAAGCACAACTCGCTCTCTGAAGGATCAAGATAAAGATGACTTGGTCAAATTATTCTTAAATGTCAACTACCTAGTAGTCATGTAGGGAAGAGAACTGCATTTCTTCCAAGACTTTCAAAAGTATCTATTTATTCTGGACTTTTCTTCTATAATTAGTCTACAATGGAAAAATCCTAACATGTGAATTTGCAGTTGCAAAATGGACTTGAGAAAGAAGACAGGACAAAAGAGGGCCTTATTTCCTGTCACTTTCCTGCTGTCTCTTCAGTAGAGGAATCATGCAGCTTGCACATAGATGGTCATGCCTTGTAGAATTGCTGTGGAGAAAAAAACAAACACTTCTTCTGGAGTCCCTGGAGAAAACCTTTTTTCTTCTGCCAGGTCTGTAAAGGAGTATTTCCTGGTGTCTGGAAGAGTGACTGTCACCTTAGGATAAAGTAGGGCAGCTCAGAGAAGCTTTTTTCCCTGCAAGTTAAAAAAAACAAGTCTCCATTCAAAAGCACTGAAGAAACATGTGAATGAAAGCAGCATTTGCAGCTTTGTGCATAAGGTACAGGCAGTCAAAGATCTGCAGGCAGCACAAGCATTGATTTCTAGTGCCTCAACATGAATTTCACATATTCACAAAGAAGTTAATTTCTTTGATTACATGCAAGGAAAGAGAAGAATCCAATCTCATTTGAGCACTGATAGAGATCAGGCTCCAGCACCTGAATACAAATGATGCTACACTCTTGTGGCATGGTGTGAAAATCACAGAAGGGGTTATGATTAGACCTGCCCAAGCTTTTGGGCCATGTAATACCCAGCAGGGCAGCAGTGTCAGGTTTACTCAGATGATAGCAAAGCTGAATGAAGAGGGAGACTGAATTACTCAGAATTAAAAGCCATATTGGCACCAATGCTGGCAATACGGCTCTGAACATTTGAGAACATAAAGCTTAAACAGTCTGGCAAAAGACTTGGGTATTGCAATTCCTGGGCCTTTCTGCTGGACCATGCTACTCAACTTGTGTTCCCTCTTGGTTCTTATCTGCCTGTTGCTGCTTATGCTTTAAATATAATTAAATAAGTCACTTTATTGCACTACTGTTAATCCATTATGTTGATAGCTAGTGTTTTCCAGAAATCATCTCTTTCCTTGGAGCCTGTCTTACTAGACACTGTTCAGAGGGCTCAACCTCTTCTGCATAGATCTTCATCCCAGAATTTTAGGGGTATAAATCTGCAGTTATGTGCATCTTACTAATGGCATTTCTCCACTGAGGAAAAAGGTTGTGTTTGCCTGAGTTAAAGCTTCTTATTAGTCTGACCTTAACTCCCCTATTTCCAGTACCAGGTGCAACTTTCCTCTGAAAAGCCAAAGGCAGCATTTCCATCAGTCATATGGGGAAAATCCTGCATAGATCTCCTTTGCATGTTTAGCTTGTTTGCCTCTGAAATGGACACAAGGAAGCATGTCAGGAATTAAGTCAAAACAGGTAATGCACAATGGAACCTTCTCTTGTAAATTAGCTTTGACTCCTCCTATCTCAAAAGAAGGAAAGCCATGTGTAATTGGTTTTAACCACATCCACTATTGTCTTCTCAGTTTTTAGGATTTTGTGAGGAATACAGAAAGCAAACACTTAGGCAGCACAAAGGCCAGGATGTCAGTTTGGATAGGTGGAAGGAATTGGATTGTGTTGGCAGTATTATGGTTTTTGTTGGGGAAAACACAACTTTCAGTTCAGAAAGCAGGTTTCTCTGTGGCTAAGTTGGGCTCTTGTTCCTGAAGTAGAATACTGAAGACATAAGTGAAGGTTGGTTTCTTCATTCATTTATTAAACAAGCAATAAATAGCACCTTATCTACTTCATGACGTGGTCAGTCCCATTTCCACACACTTCTATTTTGATCTGTGTTAACAGAACACGAGCTTCCAGACAAGTGAGCACAGAGTGTCTGCCTTGCTGGATTCCTTCTTTAGCCTGTAAACCAGCATATGTTTGTTTTGGCTGTCTGAATGTGGTATTTTTTGCTCACTGGAAAAGCTGACAGTGTTTCAGCCTCTGCACTGTTTTTTCTTGGTTTTTGTTTAACCTTCCTCTTTCTTTCCTAGACTAGCAGAAATCACCTAAAAACCATCAGGAAAAAGTGGTATATTCCTGGAGGGGGATGGGAGGCTGGGGTGTCCATTGCTTTTTCCTGAGTTTACCTGTAGATTTATTCCCATCAGCCTGTGGAAGTTGGCTAGATTTTTATGTTCTTTGGTTTTCTCAGCTCCTGTGTTTTGCAGAGCATAACCCAAGTGCCTCCTGCACTAGACTCCCTTTTAAACTGAATTTAACGTAAATATGGAGAAGACAACAATTCTGTTCCAAACAGAAATCAATTGAGGTCAATTAAGGAGTTTATTGCCACTATACCTTGTTAAGCTTTTGTTGCAAGCAAGATATAGGTAGGTTGTGTCCTGCAGAATGGATTTGTCTTATCCACCTAAAACCTTATCCATCTCCTGCACTATGTCAGCAATGCTGTGGTCAACACAAGTGAAGTTTAAAAAAGCTGAATACACTGAGCTGTGTAAATAAAGTACCCTTCCCATTGAGAATGCAGTCCTCCATATGAAGAAGTGTGTCAGAATCTTAGATTTATTAAAGAATAGATGAAAGGTGATTAAAGAATGGTCTCCAAGTTGAAGTTGTGAACTGATTTTCTAAAGCACAGAGTCCCTGCTCGAGTAACTGAATGAACTGGCTGGACTTGGAAATGAGAGAAAGTGCTACATATATCATTTTAAAATAAACAAAGCCAAAACCTGGAGGTGTGAAAGCTGCACTGGGGAACAACTTAAACATCAAAGAAGGATTTTTTGAATGTTTAACTATTTGAAAACTGCACTCACATATTTTTGTTTTAGCATGAAAAAAAAACCTTGTTAAATTATTTTAAATTAGACTGCCTTTGATCAAAGTTTTGAAATGGTGTCAAAATCAATCATAAGAAAATCTGGGATTGGGGAGGTAATGTTTATTTTTAACTAAAAAGGTTTGTTGTTTTTTTTTTTGACCTACAGAAGGTTTATTCCTGTTAGCATCATACTTAAAGTTTTATCACCCTGTTATTCCAAAAATGAGAAAGTGCTGAAGCCAGTGTAAAGGAAGTAACAACACAGCCCATTAGCCAGTATGTATTTAAGTTTTGAACTATTCAGAGCTGTATTTGTCCAGTGTAAAAGGACCCAGGCATCTTCCTAGGAATGCAACAAGCTACACAACCTCATGTGAGCTGAGGGACACAGAAAGGTTAGTAATGGTCATGAAAATTCATGTGGTATGAATGATGAGGACCTTATCAGCTGGGATAAAAAGGTAAAATTTACATTACATTAAACATATATTTACATATATTCTCAAGAATGTCATAATTCTTTGTGTTCTGTGGCTGTGGTCAGGCAGGGTGAAAATTAGCTGTGTAAGTCCAATACCTTTAGACTCATATCTGCTTTGTTTTTCCTTCCCTTACAAAGAAAGAAACTTTGTATAGTATCACTCCAAGGTGTAACCAATTTTCACCTTCAAAAAAATCTGTGGCCAAGGATAAAAGGCAATAGAAATTTAAGTAAAGGGAATTGCGTTTTTGAGGTGAAAGGAGGAACTGTAAAGGTGATTGGATAACTTTTAAGCCATGTCACTGTAGCTTTTGTAGGATTTGAAAATCCAAATCTGAAGGCATGCAGAGCAGTGGACCAGTAAGCCAAGCAGCATCCTATAAACCTTCTCATTTTAGCATTGGGTGATGCTGCTGTGGATTTGGCTCACAATGGGTGAGGGGCAAATCCACAGCATTCTTTTCAAGGGCCTCTGGGTGTAGGGTAATATCTTGTCTCTTCCTAACCAGCCCAAATCAGTGCTGTCACCAACACCCATGACCACTGGTACGTACACAGGAGTGAAGGGGTGAGAGAGGGAGGAAGAGGGGATGGGAACACCTTTGGGCAGACCACCTTCAGGCATAAGGAAACAGAGCACTTGTGGATCATACAGGTAGCCTGGAGGCAAAAGCCAGCTCAGCATGGAGATCAGGAGATATATATTCTGTTAAGGAAAAGGATCACTTTGGGGGGGATGCCCAAAACAGAGCACTCTGTAATTCCTGCTGGCAACAAAGCAAACTCTCAAGGTCATATGGTCTTAACATTGTCTTTCCTGTGGGCTGTATCTTTTAGGTTGCCATGCATAATCCTAACTTTATCATTTCTGCCCCCAAATTTTGGGAAGGCTTTTGGGTTAATTTTCTTCTGCCCCAAGATATTTCAGCAGCATAAGCAACTGTGTCAGAGGTTACAATTCCTTACTGCATCTGTCTTGTCACAGAACAATTTTTAAAACTAGAGAGTTGCAGTTTGTAGATGACTAATACTCACCCCTCAAGGACAACAATCAAATAGCCCAGTTTCCCCAAACTGCCCTTCACACATGGACCAATCTTGGATTATCTTGGCTTAAAGCAGCCTTCTTACTGTCTTGTCACTGCAGTGAGGACAATGACACAGCTCCCAGCCACATCCACTGGGAGCAGGTAGTGCACATGCTCTTGTGGAATTCACAAATCCCTCTGGATGTGATTGGAGCTGGGGAGGTCCTTGATTAGAAAGAAGTGCAATGAAATAGTCTAAATGAATAAGATGGAATAACTCAAGCTGGTAGTCAAGTTTCTTTTGATATTCCTGGTGTAAAATAGAGACATTTTGCTGCTAACCACAGAAAAATAATTCTGCTTCAGAGTGGTGTTCTCAGGGAGCTTTAGAAATTAGTCTTCAAGGACAGCTCCTTACTGGTCAGTTTTTGGGGAAAAATCCAAACCAGTTTTACTTGAACTTAACAACTAGTAAATACTAAAATAAACCAAATGGCTTCATTCTGACAGAAAAATGTAGCTCTTAGAAGCTCTCTGCAATTAAGCAGTTCAAAGCAGAAGGATTTGTCCTAAATTATGGGCATTTACCTAGACATAGGGCATGAGCAGCATTGAAGAGACTAATGCAACTTGTGCTGAACCAAGTTCTAATGGCCTTTTTGATACATCCAGCTGTGAAGCCTTCTTGAATGGCATCTGACATTGAGCACCTTACAGCACTCCTGCACAGCAAGGCAGCCACATTTTCTCATTGTCTAGGTGACAAGATATCTGCAGAGAGAGCAAATTACTTGTCCAGAATCCTGCAGAAAATCAGGAAAGAATCAAGAGATAATCAGCAGCCTCCACAGACAACTAGAATTCTTCCTGCTGTGCAAACCTTTCTCTCTCAGGAGTTTTAGGTGATGAGCAGTTCTCTATGTAGCTTTGTGTTTTGGGGCTTCTTGTTGTATCCACTCTTTGCCATTCCTGGTAAATAAATCCTGCAAACAGTACCTTGCTGTTCACTTAATTCACATACTTTTTCCCCAACCAAAAAAGTGTTTTCCAGGAAGTCTTCTGCCTTGTTGGATCCTTGTAGCATGCTGATGTGCTCCTTTGAGATCCTTGCTGGAGAAAGCCTTCCTGAATTTGTGGGAAAACCTTGTCCACTGGAAAAAAAAAACCACAAGGGTGAGTAAAAAATATTTTTTTCTGGAAGACCTTTAGCTAGTATATGCTAATAACTGACTGTATTTCCAGGTGCTCTCAGGTATATTCACTTACCCCATGCAAGTAAATACAGCCTGTCATCTTCCATAACCAGAAGAGAGGTAAACAAAAAGAGGTGCAAACTGCAGTTAACTATATCCATTCTCACTGTTTTTGGAGATTTTTCATGGTTCAGTCAGATCAGTGGGAAAGCTGCTGGAAACTTGTCCTTATTGATTTAAATGCAGCAGTTCTTGCTATGCAGAACTATGATAGAGTGATTTGGCTAGGAAGAATGTGACCTTTAATGCATAAGTAAATAAGCCTTTCCATCATGTATAATCTCTCCCATATGACAGATCTGTGACTGTCTAACATGACAGAAAGATTGTATGAGTCTTTATTTTTTGAGACATATTATCACAGAAAGTCACAAATCATTCCTGCCACTGTGCAGAGAGCTGCTAATGAAAGAATTTCATTCCAGAGTAGTATCTGTGATGGATGTAAAGTTGTAAGAAGTACAGTAAGTAAAATAAAGCAAGGTTAATCCAATCTCTTCCATAAAGTAGACAGGAACAAACCCCTGTGATTTCAAATAAACTCAAGCACAGAAAGTAAGTAACAGGCCACAATTCCATTTCACTCATTCATTCCGTAATTCCAATGTTTCTTCTTGAAGTTTAAGAGACAAAGCAATTTTCTGACCTAAACTTAAAAGCAAACCAAGCCCTAATGAAACATAGGAAAGAGAGAGTGGGTTATTTTTGTTACTAAGTTTTGTAAGTAACAAAACTAAGTAACAAAAAAAACCCAAAAAAACCCCCCAAAAAAACCCTATTTTTTTTAGAATAGTGAGGCCCTAATGCCTCTTGTGTGTCATAGAATCACAGAATGGCCTGGGTTGGAAGGGACATGAAAGATCATCCAGTTCCAACCCCCTGCCATGAGCAGGGACAGCTTGCACTAGAGCAGGCTGCTCAGAGCCCCATCCAACCTGCCTCTGAACACTGCCAGGGATGGAGCATGCACAACTTCTCTAGGCAACCTGTAGCAGTGCCTCACCAACCTTACAGTAAAGATTTTTCCCTAATACCTGATCTAAACCTGCTTTCTTTCAGTGTGAAGCCAATTCCCTTTGTGGTGTTGCTATATTACTGCCCTTGTAAATAGTCTTGCCTCATCTTTCTTGTAGGCTTCCTTCAGGTACTGGAAGGCCACAATTAGGTCACTCCAAAGCCTTCTCCAGGCTGAACAATCCCAATTCTCTCAGCTTTTCCTCACAGGAGAGGTGCTCCATCCCTCTAATTAACTTGGTGGCCTTCTCTGAACTTGCTTCAACAGGTAAATGTCCTTCCTTCAAGTGCCATTCAGGCAAAACCAGTGTTAAATCTTAGTAATACAGAGTATTATTCAGGACATATATCCCAGTTCATTCCTGTTTAATTTGTGATGTCCCATGGTTGCAAAAGTACTTCCCTTCCTCTGTTCTTTTCCTTCCCTTGTTCTGTCCCTCTCTCTCCTCTTTCCTTAATTCTTAGTTCACCCTAATTCACCTCTTCTCTCAGACAGTCCTTTGCAAATCTGCCAAGCCAAGTCAAACTCTTCCTACAGTACTTCAGAGTCTTAAATCCAATAGCTTCCATTCCCCTTCTCTGGTCTCTGTATTCCTCATGCAGTGCAGGGGGAATACTCACTGCCAGTGCAGAGCATCAGAATAAAAGGATGTCTCTGAGAAGAAGACTGGCTTCCATTTTTCTGCCATAGGCCAAAGAATGCACCTGATCCAAAATACATCACTAGCAGTGGAAAGATTTCTGTCTGTTTCTGGGGTGTTAGGAAGGTGAGGGAGTGAGGGAAAATTGGATTTGGCCTCAAAATTTCTGCCCTTGGAGACTCTGGATTTTCAACAGGTCAATTTCTTTAGTGATTAAAAAAAAAAAAAACCCACTGATATAAAGGCAAATAAAAAGAGGAGTTCACTAATACATTTGTCATACACACTCCCTGCCACCCCAGCCTGAGAGGTTCTGCTTACTGTTTCTCTATGGTTTTTTCTCTTTCCAATCTGAATGCTGCTCCTGAGATGACAGAGATAACTACAAGTCTGCAGTATTCTGTGCCTACACTGATGCCATCTGCACAACATCCTTGATCGTGACTAAAGATAAGCTCTAGAGGTCTGGCTTCAGCATTGCTAGGCCAGTCACTAACAGCCAAGTTTGTAAGAGTTTTGAAGTTAGGCAAAGGGCAGATTTGCTGCAAGTAGAGGGAGGTGAAGCAGGATGGAAGAATCTATCCCCTGCTGGCTTTGAGCTCTATGGCTCTTGCCCTCTGAGCCCACTGCACAAAAGGAAGAATGTGTTTTCACAGGTGCAAACATTGTGCTTATTATGGAGGAGAGCCTTTGTGTTCCCTGAAAAAAAATAACACAAAGCGTATAGGTTTGAAATATACACCGTGCATCTCTAGTGGGAATGGGGCAGACCCAGGCACCTACAGTCTTCTCTGGCTGACAGGAAACTCTGTTGTGCAGAGTGATAGGTAATGTTTGCTCTCAGACCCACAAGGTTCTTTGTACAATGTCAACATCAACTGCAACAAACATTTGAAGGTCAGAATTGGTGGACCAAACTGTAACTATCTTTTCTTGCATGTTACCACAACATTCATGATTCACTAGTCTTTTTAGGCTTGAACAGAAATCTAACTTGTACAAGTCATAAACCAACCTACAATTACCACAACACCCATATGAAAACACCTTTCAAGAGAGAGCAGATTTCAGTTTGAAGCCTGGTTATTACACATAATAAGCCAAACTTCTTCACTGACGTCAGTGTGGAAGGGGAGTGAGTCACCACTGAATTTGGACCAGTTTTAGCCAAGAAGATGGGAATGATAAAATGCACCTTGGCACTGTCCTTCTAGTGCAAATGAAATTTGCCCAAACACTGTTGCAGCACTTTGGAATGAGTGGATGGGCCTGGGCATAATGAGAATAATATTTTTTTTTCATCTGCATGTGTTTCATATCACCAAACAAATGTGTGCCTGCTTTTTTAAAGAAAACCAACCACATTTTATGCAGCAAACTAGCTTTTAATCAGTGCTGAGTAACAGTGATGCTGCCTGCCTGCCTTACCTTTTATTGCAGCAGGACCATCTCTTCAAGATGAGCTTTGCCATTAGCATCATCTTTTCAGTATATTTATCTTTTTGATTAAGTCCTAGGCAGGGTTGGGCACAGGCTGTTTGGTACTGTGGTAGATTACCTTACTTAAACGAATAGTGATCCTGTGCCAGGCACTGCAGCATTCTTGGCAGGCAAAGCAGTAATATGGCAGTCATCCTTCAACTTGTGAAATGGTTCCAGGTATGTTTGTAGATGTCATCTGCAGTTGCCTGAAACCATTTACTTTACAATGACAAGGAGAGAAAAAAGAGCAGATCTGGGACAGAAGAACTGAACAGAAAAGCAGTGTGCCTGTTAGTAAACAGCTTTATAGGATTATGTGCAACTTTTAGTGAGCATTATGAGCTATAATTAGCTTAATTTCTACTGAAGTGGAAGGGGGAAATTTATCATTCTGCTACCAATCGAGAAATCAAAAGTAATTCACTGACATTTTGCTGTTTAGTGTAAGAAATTGGATATCAAGAACAAAAAATAAGACTGTCTTTTGTCTTTTTGAATGTTTGTCTTTTTGTTATTTTAACAGGTGTGCTCCCTAACTCCTGACAGAACTGGAACCACTAAAAGTGAACAACAGAGAGCAGTGCTTGGGATCTCGCTGGTAAAGAAAGTGCAAAGCTTCACTTAGAAGCTCAATGAGAAAGAGTCAAAGTGGGATGATAAGTATGAATGATGATTCAATTGATGATGGACTGGCCCACACTGTGAAAATGAAGGGTGTTCAGCCCAGTTATTTAAAAGGCTTGGGTGTTAAGACTGGAGGTCTAGTACAGAACACTCTGTTCTTCATTGATCATAAGTGATGGAAAGTAAATATCTTTACACAGTGGGTGGATCACATGTGAGACAGCAAGGTTTGAGCTGCAAAATTCATAAAGCAGAAACACAAAACCCCAGACCTTGGGCTGACAAAATTGGAATCCACAGTCTTGTAAAGCTAGTGTGGCAGGCAAGCAGAGGAGAATCAAGACCTCTTTTTCACATTGGAAGTAAAGTCCCAAGTCTGGAATCTCTCTTGCACAGGAGCCCATGTTATATCCTGCAAAGACAATGACACCTGTTTTGATTTATAATGTACTTGCTGGTATTTTTCTTGCCCATCCCTTCCCATTTCCCAGGGATTCCAATTCAGTTTGTCAGCAATCTCAAAAACACCTGTTGCATCCTATGTTGCGTTCAGATTAGGGGTTCTGATATGTGTTAATTAGCTGGTTCTGTGTACCCCTTTGTACACTGCTGTTCCCTCCGCGATGGTTCACTCCAGGCTGCCTGCCATTGGAGCTTCCCCACATCACTCCAGTAACAACCCTCTGTTCCTTCCTGAAACTTCCTTGTCAGTTACCCCATCCCCACATCCCCATTCATCCCAGAGCCCCATATCCGCCCCTGTCGCATTCCCGTTGGTCGCCGTGGTCCATGTCACTACCACGGTGCCTGTCCCCATTGGGCGGGAGGGCTTCTGCCCTCCTCGTCCCGCCCCCATAAAATCCCACGCCCCCCCCCAGTCCCGGTACCATTTTGTCCACGTGGCGCTGGGAGCGAGTCGTGTCTCTCCGTTGCAGCTCTATGCAACAATAAAAGCTCTCCAGCAGACCACGCGGACCGAGCGGACAATTCCTTCGCCTCTTTGTCTCGCCCCTCACGCACGGCAGCAGAAGTGGCCAGCCCCACCCCGGTGCATGGAAAGCAGAAGCGCCTGGGAATAGCAGCAGCCCCGGTCCTGCCAAGAAGCAGTGCCCTAGCCAGGCTCTCCAGAGCCCCCAGGACCGGGGAAAAACAAAGCAAAGCCGCACACCCAAGTGAAGAGGAAAGGAAAAGCCTGCCTGGAGTGTGTGCTAACTCCTGAAGGTGGCACCCTGAAGGGGATGAAAAATGGATGAGTGATAGAGAGGTCTCCCAAGTACACCAGGAGGCAAGAAGGGAAGAAGCTTACCATTTCATGCAGCTGGGCTGAGTACTGTGATCACAGTGGTCACAGGGTACACGAGACAGTGACCCTAATGAGCAGTACAGCAGTGCCAGTGTAGCTATGGGAGGTAAGTGGGGATGACTCAAGGGAGGAAGAGGAGGAGGAATATTTAGTCTTTACACTGTTTTTCAGTGTGAAACTCTCCAATGGAGCAGTGCTGCTTTGCTGGAACACTTAGGAAACTTGTAAAATAACACTGATCTGCAGTCTTTTTATTGTTTAACATGGAATAAGCTGTTAGTCTGTACCTTCTGTTGGTAGTATGAAGGTAATAATGAAGGAATTTTTGCTGAATGAAGTGGTAGAAGCATAAAACAGTAAATCTTTCATTTAAGTCTTTACACTTCTCACCTAAACCAGACTAGTAAAATGTATTGTATGTTTTATTTTAGTCAGGATTGCCCTGATGAATTCTTATCCTGATTCTTTAAAGTGACCCATGAGACTTGGACTTGACTGCAGTCTGCCGAGGACCAGCAGCACAATAGGAGGCTGGTAAATGTTTAATATCACATTTGTTTTGTGAATTAATTTTGCAGTAGCATTATTGATGCTGTATATTTTAGTCTATGATCTTTACAGTAATACACACGGCTGTTAAGAAAACCAGGAAGAAAAGTTGGAAAGTTTAGCTTCATTTTTTTCAGCATAGGCTGGAGGAGAATTTCAAAGTTAGGCTATGGATTTTACTGGCTGTTAGTCTTTGAGATGACTTCTGCTAGAAGTGGACCAGCTTTGAACTATGCTTTCTATTAAAAGCATTTTAAGACCATTTTGAAACTACCTACATAGGAGGAGGATAAAATTATAGCAGTGCATCCTTCACAAGATTAGTAACTGCTGAACATTCTCTTGGTGGTATGGTAGGAAGGAAACTTCAGGGGCCAAAAGAAGCTCAGCTGTGAGGGCAGGCAGATTTTCTCACATGGAGGATGGATCTGCCCTAGTGGCCACCCCTGACATATCTCTGTGAGGCTGGTCCTGCATTTTCTGTGTCAGGCTCCTGCAGGATGGGTACCAGGCCTGGTGTCTGAGTGCCTTCTGTGGGCCATGGTCAGGGTGGTCTGAAGGGACAGTGCAGGTTGGGGGCCATCCCTGGTCATTCCTGTGTGACAGAAACCACTTCTGTGGCACAGCTAACCTGGAAGTTGTGTCTGAGCTGCCTCTGACTCCTGTGCATGCTGGAATTGTAGTCTGGTGTCTTAGTTACTGATTCATCTTTGCCCATCAGAGTTCAGATACAAATATTGTGTAGGCAGTAGAGGGAGTGTTTGGATGGTGTGTCAGCTCCTCTGTACCAGCTATGAGAATGGAGCAGTGCCAAGGGGCACTCTTCTGCTTCTGCTTATGGATTCCTATAGCTGCATTCCCTTCAGTGAACACACAGAAAGGAGAGGAAAATCTACTTAGGAACAACCTTTTTCCATCCCCCTTTCTTCACAGGATTTCTTCCAATTTACTAAACCACTTTCATCCTGTGATCTGCCCATTTTGTTAGGAGTTCTCCCTGCTGTTCAAAACTTTCTTGGTGTTTGAAGTGTTCAGTTGACAATTCTGAACAGTTTTTTATTCATTTGCTTCCACTGTTATTTTTTCCAGAGACACAGTACCAAACCTATCAGAGTTTAAGGAGTGTCTGGTTGATGTTTAGTCATATGGTTTAGTTTTTGGGCGGTCCTGCAAGGAGCAGATAACTGAAATTGATGATCCTTATAGGTCCCTTTCAACTTGAGCTATTCTATGATTCTGACATTTGCAACCATAAAGTGTGTGATGCTCCTACTTTTAATTGGGGATCCTGACAAGCTGTGTTGTCCTGAATGATGCAAAGGTGGGAGGAATGTGGCTCAAGATGGCAAATAGGTAAAATGCCCATGAGATGATCAGTATAATGAAAAGCTGCAAAACCCTAATGGGACTTGGCATGGTGTTGATAAAGTGTTGGCATGGTGTCCTCAGCTTCTAACTGAGGACAAACAGATGGACAGATCAGACGAGAACAGATCATATCCTTCCCACACTACTATTGTTTCAGGCTTACTAAGTTTTGGCTTTGGATCTTGGCTTTGTCAAACTTTTCCATTGCAGTCTCCTGTGAAGATGCTTTCACAATTGCTAACCCATTTTCTCAGCCTGCAGGCTCACACTCTTTCCCACAAGGTTGGCTTCTCACCACCCACCTTTCTCCCTCTTCTGGTCTCTGATTTTCAGAGTAATCAGTAAATATATCCTCTGCATGTGAATGCACACCCTTCAGCACATACCATGTGGCTTATCTAGGCAGATGCACAGATCCACGTAATACTGAATTCATTTTGTCTGCACATCATTTTACCTGAGTAGGAGCCAGAAATCCTGACAGCTTAGACATCTTAGGGCAGGAAACTCTGATCATAGGATTCAGGGACACAGCTGGAAATTCTGTTCATTGCAGTCTGTGTTGTTTCCTGCCTCAGTCTTTTTGTTGGGTGATGGGCTTGAAAACGGTTTGGATAGTGAAGCAGGGAACCACCCACAAACTCATCACTGACCAGGTGGAAGAGGAGCAGGGGGGCAGACGTATTCTTTACCAGGTGTACACAAACACCTGCAGAATCAGTGCTTCACCAGGTCTCCTCACCTGGGCCAGTAGCATTTTACAGGCTTATCTGTGTGCACAAGCAAAACCTCTTCCTGCTGCTTCTTTGTTCCCCAGGGGGAGAAAATGGAAGTCTTTTCAGTGCTGCTTTTAAGTGGCTAAGTCAAGAATTTCGGCCTGAGCTTTTGCTTCAAACGTTGATGTCATGAGCAACAGGCAAAGCACCTTTTCTGAAATGATGAATAGAAGGAAACTCTGAGTATCGCTCGGCTCTCGGCAGGCAGATGGCGCCAGATGTGCGCTCAGCGTGGCAAAAAGCCTCTTCTGCCGCCTGGATCAGGGCAAAAAGCCTCTTCTGCCGCCCGGATAAAACCACTGGCAGGGCAAACAGGAGTACGGGTGCTGTGTCTGCCACACTGAATGGTTATCAGACCTGTGCTGCAGTGAAAATACATCCACAGCAAAGGTTTGGTACAGGAAGAGTTGGTTTTCCTGAGTACCAGCAGACAATCCTGATTTCTAAAACTACACGTTGTGTGGGGAAAATAAATAAAGGAAGAAAAAACAACAAAAATATTTAGAGTCATAGAATGGCTCAGGTTGGAAGGGACCTTAAAAATCATCTAGTTCCAGTCTTTCACTAGACCAGGTTGCTCAGAACCCCATCCTTCCTGTGGCCTTGAACACTGTCAGGGATGGGACATCCACAGCTTGTCTGGGCAACCTGTGCCAGTGCCTCACCACCCTCCCAGTAAAGAATTTCTCAATAATACCTAATCTAAATCTACTCTCTTTCAGTTTGAACCCTTTATCCCTTGTCCTAACACTACACACCCTAGTAAATAATTTCTCCCATCTATCTTGTAGGCTCCCTTCAGATACTGGAAACATGTCGGTTTTGTTTTGGGTTTTATTATCATGTGCAAGACATCCTTATCATGCCCCATGTTACTCTGCTGCAAATAAGGGAGCGTTTTCTGTACTAACTTTGGCTCTATTATTTTTATCATGATGTTAGGTATATATCCTCATGGGATTTTAGGGAAGAACAGCAGAAAGATGCTTTACAAAACCAAGAAACTGCCTGGAATCAAATCTCCAGGTCCTGGGGAAGTGAGGGGCTTTGGGATTTGCGACTTCCCAGAGCTTCCTCTTTTTCTGCTGAGATGAACAACTAAAAGAGGACAGGTGACTCACTGTATAAGAAACAGAACTAAATCAGCTGAATCAAAACCATGATCAGTCAAAGCATAAGAGAAAATTTTGAGTGTCCCTGAAGACTGAAGGGGACTAGTTTTGGACCATTTTTTCTGGGAACTTGCAGGTACAGGATAGGTGTCAAGTTATATTTGCAGCTGCAGCCTTCAAATGCCTTCTGTTCTTTCCAGATTCTCCAATATTGAAGAACTTGTCCTCAAGATTTTTGCTACACACAGTGAAGAACCAAGCACACTGCAAGCATCAAGGTCCCCTTGGCAAAACCAAGGCCCAAAGTCACATCAAGGACAATATGGAGGAGACAGAAGAAGAAAACATGGTGTTGGAGAAAGCTGGTGACTGCATTACAACCAAAACCTCGGTGAGAAAAGACAGCAGAGCCATTGTGCTGAATCTGAAAAATCACTGTGTTTGCAGAGGAATGTAGTGATAGGAAAAGGGGCAATGGCTTCAAGGGTACCTTTGGATTAACATTAGGAAGAAATTCCATACTGTGAGGGTTGTGAGGTACTGGAACAGGTTGTCCAGAGAAGCTGTGGATGCTCCATTCCAGGGAGTGTTCCAGAACAGGCTGGATGGGGCTCTGAGCAACCTGGTCTAGTGGAAGATGTCCCTGCTCATGGCAGAGGATCTTTAAGGTTTCTTCCAACCAAAACCATTCTGTGAAAAACTAATTTAGTTAGAAAACACTGCTGAACTAGCTTCTGGGAGTTACAGTTCAGGTACCTGATCTAGTTGAAGCTGTCCCTGCTTATTGCAGGGGGATTGAACTAGATGAGCTTTAAAAGTCCCAGCTCAAACTATCCTGTGAGACCTCTTATTCCTATTTTTGATTCCCAATGACAGCAATTTTCTAGTCCCCATTCATAAGGCCAGAGTGCATCACAGGAAATACAAGGCAAACAGCAAGTCTGGGCTGAAACATTTAAGAAAGAAAATCACCAACTTCAAGCAATATATATAATTTTTCACCTAAAGCTTTGCATTTTTGTCCAAACTTCCTATGGATTAGGGAAGACATTTCTGAGCTACTCTGTAATGCACTGCAGAAAGAGCTCATTTTCAGAATAAGTGCAATAATTCAAATGTTTAAACATTTGAAGTGACCAAGAGAAGTAGGTGGCAAAGAAATTGTCTTTAGAAAAGCATTGTGATCATGAGTAAATCTAAACATATAAGTTACCCCTCCTTGACTTCCTGCCATACATACATATATTTCTTTATACATACAAATATAACACATGCACACAATTTGGAGTCAATAAATTGTGATTGTTCTGTGCTAGTTTGATTTTTCTCTGTGTAGAACGTCTGAGAGAGGTGTCTCACAAAAGCTGCTTGAATGGCTTGTTACCTACAAGCAACCTTGAGAGGCCAAACCATTCAGCACCTCTGAAAGTCACACCTATGGGTTTGGGTTTTTCCTTAATTAGACCAGAACTGACTTGAACAAGTGGCTGATTTTGTTGTATCCATCAGATAGCAACCATATGATCCATGCTTAAGACAGCTTGTGCAACACATGGGAGTGCTCCTATCAGCAGCAGCATCTGACTAACGAGACTGTTGCTCTTCTTTTTCTGTTAATATTTTGGTTCTTTCTTGGATTATTTCCTCTGTCTCATTCAAAATGTTGGGATTTCACATTAATTAAATTAATTCACATTAATTAAATCACTCATGGTATTTTCCTGGTTTCCGCTGGGATAAAGCTCATATTATTCTTAGTAGCTAGTACAACACTGTTTTGGATTTGTAGCTAAGTAGTATTTTCTCTTACTAAAGGACTACTCAGGTTCCCATGCTCTGCCAGTGAGCAGGTGCACAAGAAGCTGGGAGGGAGCATGGCCAGGACAGCTGGCCCAACCTGACCAGAGGGATATTCTTATATTATAGACTATCATGCTCAGTATATAAACTGGGGAGAATTGGCTGGGGGCTGCCAGTCACTGCTCAGGGACAGGCTGAATCTCAGTCAGAAGATGATAAGTAACTGTAGCCCTCTCTTGGGTCTTATTTCTCTGTCTCTCTCTCTCCTTTTCCTCTTCTTGGCTTATCTCAGTCCAGAAGCAATAACAAATTAAATTAGTGATTCCTATGTAACTATTAAAAAATGGACACATAGATTCCCAGCTGGAGAGAATTAAGTATCTGCAAACAGCAGAGGTCAATATGGTGAAGGTGTTCTGAGGTGTAGGTAGCTTTGGTACTTAAGATTCACACAGATGTTGCCAAATGCCCTAATGCATGATAAAGAATATAATTTGTCATACATGTTACTATGCTCGTCAGCCCCCCATCAACCCTTTTAAAAGAGGAGAAAACTCCTGTGAGATTCATGAAAGTTGCTTGCATTCTTTTATTTTAATACTGGATTTTTAGTAGCAAAGAATCTGTGCCTAGTTCTGAAATAATCAAGACCACAGACAAACTCCAAAGGATTACAGTAGCCTCAGAAATGCTGAAATTGGCAGATTTTATTTTGTGCCAGTTATGGAGACTTCTTTCTCTATATGACTAAAGCATTTTGCAAAAAAAAAAAAAAAAAAGACTGTCAGATGCCATCAATAAATAGCCTAAACTATTGATGGAATCCTGTAACAGATACTGAAGTGGACCTTAGTAGCTGCACCTAAATCAGAACAAAAATGACCAAGTGTGGAAGCCAGCATAGCTAAAAAACCTGAGAATTCTATGTAGTAGATGAAAGCCTTGAGGTTAAATAGTTACTCAGATGGGAAAGCATTCAGGCTCCTTTACATCAGAAGACAACACAAAACCAATTTAAAGCGTGGAGCTATGATTCCTTTCCTATTTCAAGACTTGCATTATCTCACATTAGGCCTAGGAGAGTAGAATAATCTCTGTCCATATGCACTGTATTCCTTATGACCCCTGTGCTCAAGTGAGAGCCTGTATAAAAGCCATTAGCATCAAGATTGTTATGTCATGCTGCACTGGATGACTTTATTGGTGCCAGGGGGAAGGTTGTTGCATTTTAGCTGAGAATTTCAGAGCAGGATTTGGATTCGGATACACAACTCCCTATTCTTTTGATTGAAAACATACAGCTTTTTTTAATAGTCCATCTTTTGCTCTTCTCATATATAATGGAGGCTGCTGCAAAGTGGGCTAAAGAGCAAAAAGCAAGATCTGTATTTTTTAAAATGACTAATAATCAGGGGCACTGTAATCTTTGGCAAATAAACTTGAATAACATTAATAGGATCTTGCAAGTCAGTAAGTACATTCCCTAATCCCAGTCCACCTAGCACCTGACTACTTCCCACAGGACTGTAGGAGGGATTTATTAAACAGGAAGGGACACAAGGGACTCAGAGTCATAGAAAACAGGTTGTAGGAAATGTACTGCAGAGCTCACCAGCCAGCTAGGAAGAGACAGAAGCAAACTTTTAATGCTAAACACCTCTTCTAAGCACATGTGGAAAATGAGTGGTGGGCAGTGTTCACGGCAAATTCCAGATGATTCTGTTCCAGAATGTTTGAGTTTTTTTCTTAACCAACCTTGAAACAGTGTCTCCATTATGTGCCATGTTAGGAACCACATTGCTTTGCTGGACAGAATTTGCTCTGTGTTTCTTAAGGGAAACCCTGCAGGTTTGACATCCTGAAATGAGACCAGCTCTGTATTCACATCTGCAAGCTGTGGACTCTCCTGCTGTCACAGAGCCTTCAGAGCTGCTGAAGGTGGTGGATTTTTCAACTCCAGCCTTGGCTTAGCCTGGCAGGGAACCAGACCATGGAGATGCTCTGCAGGATACACATTAGAGACATGAGTTGAAGACACCAAAAAGCAGAAAAAATGCACCAAGATCCCTATCTCTAGTACAACTTACAGACAAATACTACTTCTGAACCCAAGCCATAAGTGAAGCTGGTATGGGAGAAGCAGCATTGTTAGAGGAAGGAGTTCTAGCAATGTCACCTTCAGGTAAGACCTGCAGTATCCATCTAGCTGGAACTCCTATCTGTAAGCTGTTACTTTCTTTTGTTTTTAACATATTTCACATTTTGTAAAGCTTTATCAGATTAATCTTCCACCCAAAAAAAGCATTTATCATCACAGCTTGGCTGTGTTTTGTTCACTTTTCAGAAGTTCTGAGAGGAGATGGAGAGCAGCACAAAGTTGTGCAATCCTTGAGCCAAATTTAAATAATTCTGCCATCCTTCTTGCTAAGCTGCCCCCTGAATGAGTGTGTCTGGTATAATGGTGTAATAGTTGTTTTTTTCCTCCACGACTTCACATCACACCTCACATATGGTTACAGAGGTCACTGTTGGAAGATTCTCTGATTCCTGACATGGATTCAGTAGTCTGAGTATGGGTTAGGAGAGTTGATGCTACAGTAAACAAACCATCATGTTTGAAACAGTCAGTTGCTGTAAATATGTGGTGTTACTGAGACAGGATTATAAACCTTTCAGGCTCTCAGTGAGCACTCAGCCTTCTGGCACCAAAAGCTGAAGTAACTATTAGCAGAGGTCATGCTTCTTGTACACTAATTATGTCTTGAGAATGAAGATATGAAAGAGAATGACCTGCCATGAAATCCCTAGCTACCTTACTAATTGAGGGAGCAAACCATCTAAATCTTTATTGTTTAGAACTTGTTTGCTTAATTATTAATTAGAAAATTCAGGCTTTTTGTCCAAGATACTCCCATGTGACCAAGCATGGTGCTGGCTGTCCTCAGTAGCAGTGAGGCCAGCAGGAATATGTGATTCATGAGTAGAGCAGAAGGACTTTCAGGTTTCACTGAGGAAGTTTCAGATGGCAACATCCAGGTGGCCAACATGGAAAACGGTCATTTATTTTCTCAGTCTCCACTTTGGAACTACACAACCCATCCATGCAGGATGGCTTTGTTACTGTATCATCAAATAAACATAAAAAAATCCCAGAGAGACTGTAGGCTCCAGGCAAACTTCTCTGGTGTGGCATGGCAACATGAAGTACTGTGCTGAAGACTGTGGGAAGTCCTGTAAGAAACAGACATTACACAAAACTGCTTGTGGCAGAATTTGGACAGTAAAATCATCAAATGGGGCATTAAAGCTGCCTTTTCCTTTCTTTTGTTCTCATTCATGTATTACATGTAAGCTACACTTTTTTGGCACATTTTTTACATTATTTTAAAATATTTCTGTTCCACCCACCTCACCTGAAATTGTCCTGAGCAGCTGCTCATCAGAAAGCAGTTGATTACATTGATGTTTTTCTTGTGGTTGCATAACTATTGAAAGAAGAGCTGACAACATTTTAACCCTTACATAGAGTGCCTTCTGCTGTAACAGTCTGAAGGGTGGTTCTTATAGTCTCTGATGTGACTCAACAGGCTGAAGAATGGCTTTATCTTTCTGTGCAATCTCTCACTCTCTTATTTTTTAATTTTTTTTCTCTCTGTGTTTTCTTTTATTCCTGCTGGCCTAGGTTTGATCTGACTGTGAAGCTGAAGAGCCTCACAGCTCTAATGGTGGTTTGTGCTGGGACTGCACTATGCCTTTCACGTCTTATCTGTAAGCACCTGTATTGTGTCCTGTCAGAGCAGGAATCCTGCAATTAGTGTTTTCTTGGGCATCTGGTGAAATACAGCTGCAGGGTTTGGGAGCCTGGAGCTGTCCTTTAGCTTTTATCACAAGCTGTCACTTTGGTTTCAAAGTTGACTATTAGAGAAAAGTCATGCAGAGCTTCAGGTTCACAAAGTCCTGCATAACTGCTCACTGTTTTTATGGCAAGCCTTTTTATAGGCCTCCCTGTGGTGATAGAGGGACTTCTGTGCACACAGGTTTATCAGCTGCACAACCCAGCCCTTCACAGGTGGAGCATCAGTGCTCAACAAACCATAAAACATTGTGGGGGGCTTTGTGATTCACCATGAGAAGCAGAATTTTCAAGCATGCAACTACAGTTCATGTTTGGTGAAGAGAAATCATTCTAGATTAAACCTTTAGTGACCTAGGGCTGTAAAGACAATGTTTGAGGTCTCAACACTGTCCTGTCTGAGGTGCAATTTATATTGATGTGGATGTTGAGCTCATTTCTATAGATGCCATCAGCAATTTATATGCTTTCCTTTGTTTTATTTTTAATCCTAGAATACTACATGAGCTCAGGCTCCACAGGACCTGGCAAAATAAGCCCCAGTGTAAGAAGGTACCTCTCAGTTTACATTGTACAAGTTGATCTGTATTGCACCAGCTGTTTTCTCTCAGCTCCCGAGATGATCAAACTAATGAACTGTAGTGTGAGGTTGTGTGGAAACTCACAGACCACACCAGCTCAGTGCACTTTGCTGGGGAGATGATCAAACTAATGAACTGTAGCGTGAGGTTATGTGGAAACTCACAGACCACACCAGCTCAGTGCACTTTGCTGGGGACAAAGCCTGCCATTGCCTTTGCAGACTGAAGAAATCACCTGCACTGGTGTCCTTGAAATGTTTTTCTATCAGGCTGATTCCATACAAGTAGCTCCTATAGCCACAGACATCCCTGTTGTGCTCAGAGGTGAGGATTGTTTCTGTTGCTGCCCAAGCCAGGAAGCAGAACTTCATAGTTGCAGTTGTCTTGGCCAGTGCTCCCCACCACCACCACCAGTGGTGTGGCAAAATGAGGGAGCACAAGAACCATTCCCAGTCCTGATCCACAGCACCAAGTGATTTGTTTCTGACCCGTTTGCACGTTATCCTCAAAAGGAGTTGCAGAGATGTCCTTTACAACATTAACATGCAGGCTGCAGGTACAGTATAGAGAAAATGCCATCACATTGGGGCACAGACAAGAGGTACTCTTCTGCTGATGGAAATTACACACGATTTCTGCATCAGTACTAGGATTAGGAAGGTTGGGGTTTCTTTCTTTAAAAAAAAAAAAAAAAAAAAAAAAAAAAAAAAAAAAAAAACAGATGCTTCCAATGATACAACCCTGTATCCAAAAAAAGGCCATGGGAGCAATCCAAAATATTTCCACTGAAGCGGAGCAAGACTCCCTGGTCAGAAAAGACTTTCCCACTCCTTCATTGTGTTTCCCAACTCCCTCCTTCACATTAGCTGAACCAAGCCTAGAAGTAGCATGGCTCAGAGCCAAAGAATAAGAATGGTACTGCTGGGGCTTTGTTTACTCTGTTCAATGTGGAGGGAAAGCATGAAGCAGTTACTGCTCCAGACACTCCCAATACTACCTTCTTTTTCATGTCATTATTTCAACAGGCAAATCTCTGTAACAGCACTGACACAACAGTATCCCCTCAGCAGTCTGGTGACATCATTTCCACTGCCAGTGGGTCTGTGCCAGCCAAGTGGAGGCAGGCTGGCTTGGGTCCTTAGAGAGACTCCCATTATTGTAATGATCTGCTGGGGTTACAGACCTATGCACTTGTCTTCCTTTCAGAGAATGCTTTTCAAAAGTAACGGCCTTATTTTTTCATCAGAAGGTAATTACACTACAAATTGGCTCTTGGGTTGCTCAGGGTAGAAGAAATCAAGGAAGGAAGTACTTTTCTAGAAATACAATGACTTTGGAAGGGAAATATTTTTGCCCCAGAAAAGGACAGAGGGAGGGAGCCAAACAGAATAAACTAGTGCTTAAATGGCTCATTAATTCTTAGCTTTCTCTGACCACCCAGTAATCTGTAGCTGGCTGAAGGAGCCCCAGACACCCTGACCCTAAACCACAGCTCAGATGCAGAAGACAACTAGGAGATGTATTATGGTGTCCTGCAATGTGATGTCAGTACTGACATGTGGTTCACAGGCACAGAGAAGGTCTACAGCAATAAATATCCTGTCACAGGCCTGCTCCTAGGGAGGAAATACTTCCTCTGAGTCACTGTCTGCAATGACAGTGGGGACACTGACCCTCTGGATTCACAGGAGCAATGGAACATCTCCTGGCACAGAGGTAAGCACAAGACTCGGGGTTAAGCTCAGGCTCCCTCTGTGGCCTTGGTATGTCGCTAACCTGCTTTGTGCCTCAGGTATTGTATCTCACCTGGGGATTAGATACAAGAATACCTCCTCTTCTATCCCTTCCATTTGTTGGCAATCTCTTCAGGACCAGGCTTCCTTTCACTAGATGCGTATGTAGCCCATTACATAGCACTTCATACACATGCTGCTTAAATTAAAATTCAGGACATCTGTGTGCTCAGAGGGTGATATTATCATGTCTTGACATAACAGAAGACTGGTGTTACAGGTCATTTTTCTTGTAGCACATTTTCAGTCTGACTGGGATCTGTTCCCTAAATGAGAAACAAAGAAATCTGTGACACGTAGGAGACTGTGTGAAGTCTTTCTGGACCAGAAGTCCCTGAGAGCACATTAAATTAAACATTTAGAGGTCATCCTGTCAGGTAAATGCCGCCTTCTTTGTTCAGTTGCTCCCTACACATGCCTAATGATAACATGGATGTCTAATCAGCAGAGCTCCCATACATTACTGAACATGGCCCAGCTATCAAGGCAAAATGGTAAGTGATCCTTCTGCCCAGTCTGGGGAATTGCAGAATGCAAGGACTCTAAATGGTGAGATCAAAGACAATTTTTTTTTTGATTGGCCTGTGCCTGGTGCAATAAACAATATAGTAATATAAAAAATTATAAATTAATACATATTACTAGATTAGGCGTCTATTTCTTCACAAGCCTATCCATATGCTGCTATGAGTCTTGTAATCCCATTAAGAGTAATAGGCAACACATTAAATTGACAGAATGAGTGGTACACTAAAAGGAGTAATGAGGTATAAAGTGTGTATTTGTATTTACCAATCAGCCTTTCCTGATGGATTAGACTATAGGTATGTTACTTTGGCTACATGTGCAGCTGAGAAAAATCACTTCCAGTTATGTGGCTGCAGTTGTTGTGTTCTTCTGTGGAAGTGCTCTAGACCTGGATTCTACAGAAACGACTTCAGTAACTTCTGTGCATGTAGGCAAGTGTAGGAGAGTTGCAAATGGAGGAAAGTTAGGTTGGCTGTGCTTTGCACTACATTCCTTTGATAACAGCCTACCTGTCCTCAGGCAGGACCACCAGGACACAGATGTGAACTGATTTCCTAGTCTTCATTATAAATGAAGACAAGTGACAAGTGTTACAAGGCAAGTCACAAGTGTTATTTGCATAAACCTGAGGGATGGTAGAAAACCTCTGAAGGAGAATGAGGAGATAAGCTCTTTTCTGAGAATGAGATCTCATGAAAGAATTTTGCCATACATTGCTACATTTACAATCCAGGGGATTTACCAGGGGATTTGAAATCCTATGTCAATGCAAAAAGCAGTATTAAGTACTTCAAGAAATTTGTTTAAATACAGGCTTAAAATGGAAGATTTGCAATGGACACTGGAAATTAAATTGTACATGCAGTTCCCCTTGATTTCCCCTGAGCATTCTGTAGACTGTTAATACCTCAGAGCAACACCAGCAGCGCAATATCCCTTCCTCTACAAGATCACCTCCTTTGGTTTATAATTGGTGTGATTTAATCAATAATTACATTGGTGTAATTAAAGTGCTTTGGGAGCCAAATATCTGAAAGCACTTTACAATTTAATGGCATTAGTGAGAGAATGTATTGATATATCCCCATGAAGCAAAAGTCTGACACCTCAGTTACAGCCAGAGAAACAAAGAAATTAATTGCTTGCTTAGAGTTGCATAGCAGATTAATAGGAGAATGAGGTTTCCAATTCCTTCCCCTCTTGCTTTTCAATTTGTATTTGTTTGCATGTTGAGGCAGGTATGCTGGTCAGATGCCAAGAGAAATGTGGTGTATTATTCATTCTTCCTACTCCCTGGGTTTTCCCTGATGGGAAGTAAGGGCCAGGTCATGAAATGTCATACCCAAGCTCATTAAGATTTGTACTCATGCACAAGAAGACTCTCTGTGCTGGTGGTGCTGGCTCTGCTTGCATGTTTGTGTGTGCAGTGGGAAGCAGCCTGCAGTGACTGTCCCCAGCAGCATTTTGACTTCAAGAAGAAGTATCCTGGGAAGGACAGTGCTTCCTGCTTCATGGCCCCACTGAGGAGCCACAGCATGTGACAACAGCTGTTCCCTGAGCTGAGCTTTCATCAGTGACCCCACTATAGGTGCACCATTAGCAACACATCCAAGCCTAAGCTGTGGCTTACCTCAACAAGAAGCACCTGCCTGCTTATGAACCCTACGACTTGCAGCTGTGCAGCCACTGGGATTTGTTGAGGGTGATTCCCTCCAGGCTGAGGAGCCATGGGATTTGGTGTCTGAATGCAGTTCACACCCTGCTGTTTTCTAGGACAAGTGCACTTGCTGGGACTGGCACTGTGGATCACACTCCTCTGGGCTCTCTCCCTTGTCCACAGAGGAAGGGGTTGCTCAGTCTGTAGGTGCTGGTGCTGCAAGGGCCACATTGTAGGAACTCACCTTCATATCCAAAAAAAGCAGACTAACTGTCTTCCTTTGAAGTCATTGATATTTATCTTCAGTTGTTTTAAGGCAGTTTTATATCCCTTAAAATGGCTTATTTTGGCCAGCAGGCCTCATGAATTCCCTAAATGGCTCAGAAGCAAACATGGCCAGTTCTCACTCCCTAACTAGGCTTGCTGTGCATCCATGGCATACTAAGCACTTCCAAGCAGTCCATGGATGCACTCTGACAATAGCCTTGTGCCAACATTGTATGACAGCTAGTAAGGTTTCCAAAACAAAAAGAGGAAGAAAATCAGACATTTAATATCCCACTCTCCCTTCCCTCTTTTGCTGAAACCAGTGAAGCTTTAAATTAGGTTGCAACACAGAGCTTGGTTCAAATTCGTGGTGTGAGCATGGACTCTTCCAGGTGCATAGGGTGTGGTTTTACAAACATGTTTTAGAGACAGGCCCTGGTGCCTCAGGCCTGTTAGTGTCCTCTTAAAGGGGACAAGAGAGAAAAGCTGCCAGGCACAGCTTGAAATGAAACTGATACAGCACCAATAATGAGGGACTATATTTGGAAAGATCTTTCAGGGTTATTTTTGTCTGAGATCATTACTTCTGGACAGCCTGCTGACAACTGCTGAGCACACAGACACATCCCACCCAGGGTTTGGTTCTCTCTGCTAATGTGGAAGTAGCTCACAGGGGATCAGCAGAGGGAATGGATGCTCACACTGGGTTTCCTGCTCTGATTTTCAAACTGATCTGTGTACAATATATGCAACACTTCTTCAGTGAAACCAGCCACTGCCCACCCAAAAGACTGAAAGCAATTCTTTACCATTTTTCTAATAATTCCTGTTGTTACTATGTGTCCCACTTCCCATGCACCCTGATACACTCCTCCCTGAAGCCACAGCTGGAGCACACCTTCCTTGTCCCTAAAATCAGTGCGAGCCTTCTCTGTTGCCAGCCAGGCTGAGGCAAGGAATCCTGAATCCTGACAGCGCTCTCACCCCGCTCAGGGAAGGCAAACAGGCCTGAGGGGCACAAGAACAGCTCCCTATCCCCTCACAGATCTGCTTGCTGACCAGCACTTTCCTTCTTCCCTCCCACACTAAGCTTGTTGAGGTGAGCACTGGTACACAAGGAACACACTTCTTCAAAGTTAGTCAAAGCAGTCTGTTTACAGCAGAACTGGCATGGGAGTGAGGCTTGTAAAAGCACTGTAGGGGTGAGGTGCTGATTTATAGCCAGGTTCCTCAATGGGAGCCTGTGTCTGAGGGCTCCTGGGGCTCCTCCTTGTCTTGACCTGGGCAGCTTCTGGGTAGAGTCTCTCTGCTGCCAGATATTTGCAGCTGAGGTGAGAAATCAGGAGTCAGAGACTGTAAAACTGACTTTAGCAGAGAAGGCATTCCTGTCAAATCCAGCTTAACTGCAGATTTATTTTTATTATTTTAGGAACTATATTCTTGATAATTTTAGTTCTGGAAGAGGGGTGGTTACTGCCTGTAGTTGGGCACTGTAGGCTGGAGGGCATCATGCCTCACATAGAAATATGCACTCTTCGTTAGGACACGAGCCCCTTCAGCACTTTAAAGATTTTCTTTAGGGACGTTTTTCAGAGACTTTCTCTGGTCTTTACCTGCTGACAGGCTGTCCTATGGGAAAGGAGTAAGGGCTGACCTAAAGGCTGAGCAAATCTGCTGATTTGAACAATTGTGAAGGAGTAGCTGATTTCTGTGTTGATTCCACAGGGACTAAACTTCTATCTCAATTCCTCTTAATATAATGTGGTGGATTTACCTCAGCTGGACACCTGGTGCAGACCCAAAGCTATTTTATCACTACTCTCCCACAGCTGGATAGGAGATAGAAAATTTAACAAAAGGCTTATGAAGCAAGGTAAGGATAGAGAGATCACTCACCAATTACCATCACAGGCAAAACACACTCAGCTTGGGGAATTTATTACCAATCAAATCAGAGTAGGGTACAGAAAGTAAACCCCTACGTTTTATAACATCTTTCCCCTACTCCTGGGCTGCCTTCTTCCTGGGCTTAACTTCATTTCAGAATTCTTTACCTCCTTTACCCACTGGTGCAGGTAGATGGGGAATGGGAGCTGTGGTCAGTTCATCATGCCTCATCTTTGCCCCTCTTTCCACTTCTCTCACATATTCTCACTCCTCTCTTTGGCTGCAGTTGCTGTTGCAGTTTTCTTCCCCTTCTCAATAGTGTTGATACAGAGACACTTGGACCCATTGCTTCTACTGGACACAGGGGAAGCTTCCAGCAGCCTCTCACAGAAGCCACCCCTGCAGTCCCCTCCTGCCACCAAAGCCTTGCTATACAAACCAAATACTTAAGTATTTTTCTATTTCTCTTCTTTAATTGCACTCTTCTGCTTAGCCATGTTTTTCAGTTTTAGCCCTTTTCATAATATTTGCAAAAAAAAAAAAAAAATAGGGCACTGCACTACCTCAGTGAAAAACAGCAGCAGCTCTGCTGCTGTTGTAGCTCAGAGGGGATGAATATAATTTTCCTTAGGCTGGGAGAGGGCAGGTTGCAAAGAACACAAAGACTATTACACCCAAAGTGAATTATTCAGAACAGTGCTGAAGTGAACAAGGGGAAATGGGAGTGAAAATGAGAACTCCCCTAAATTTGAACTGTCACTTCCTACAAAAACTACAACCAGAAACTTTTTCCTTTATACAGTGGAAAGCCTTATAGAGCTTTAAAACCTTTAAAAATTTTATAAAGCTTTTTATCCATAACTTTTTGAGACTTACACTCAAAACTTAGAGTTGACTGCACTAATTATGGCATTTAGTCTTTTTCTTTTCCTTAAAAAAAAAGATGGACACAGGGACAGGAAGTTTGCAGAAGTTGAAACACAAGATATAATTATTGGAACTAGTTGTGCCTAGTCTGGCATGCAGAACAGCATTGTTGTGGCTGGGTAGTTTGTCTTCATGTGGCTCAAAATGCAGCTGCCCTTGGCTTCTATGAAGGTCAGTTAGACCAGGTGGTAGAGTGGGGCTTCTGCTCACCAGAGGCGCTTCCAGTGTTTGCATCTTCCTTCTCTCTAAGTGATTTTGTACAGTAGGATGTTAAAGGTGGCATTTCTAATACCCTCTGCTAATGTATCTTAATGGTAATAAAAGGAGCCAAAGATTGGAGAGAATCCTGCTTCCACGTTCAAGAAGAGACCTGGATTCTGCCTCCTTTTCTCCAGATAGCCCAGCAGGAGCTCCATGATATTTTAGGCTTCTTTATGTGAGATTGCATATAAACACAGAGTAAGCCATAAATCTGAAATACTTAAATCCTTGAAATACCAAGTAAATACAGCTTTGCAAATGAGGGAGTCACTTTGCAAAAGAGCTGGCCACAGAAAGTGCAGGAACTTCACTGCTTGGTGGCCATGCCTAGATAAGGGATTACAGAAAATCTGAACCACTGAACAGGCTGACAGGTAGATCAATACAAATATACACACATTGGTACTGGTTCTTTTAATGTAGACTGAAATCTTCCAGAAGCCAGTTCTGGAATAAAAGTATAGCAGTGGCTAGCCACCCAGACACACTCAGTCTGAGAATATTGTATCACTTTTGTTCCATCTGGAGCTAGGACGGAGGTATGAGGAAACAGGATGCTCTTCCCAGCAGGCCTCTAAGATTTTGAAAGGAATTGTAAAAGACCAAATAAAAGGAAGAGGAGAGAATCACTCCCTTTTGCCTCCTGTTAACCCCTTTAGGCCACCCTGAAAATAATTTGGTTGTATATCTGCCTGGTACTGATTAATTCTTACATGAGGAACCATTCCACTTCAGGAGGGGAGGATGAAGGAGTCTCCATTAAGCCTGGGAGCAGATCCATTTAACTCACTGGGAGCACTTACACCCACTGTGTTTCTATGCTATAAATCCTTGGAACCTGTTCCACTGGTGACAGATGGCCTGGTTCAGGATTAATGAAATAAAATATCTGTGCCACTGCATCAAACAGCTGAAGAAGCTGGCATCAGATCCCCAGCCAGAGAAAAATCTGCAGACTACTCCACTCCTTTCCTCCTGGAATTTTTTCCTGGGCAAGGGGCAAGAGAGATTTGGCCATTAGTCTGGGAATTCTTGGCAGTGAGCAGTCTTGTGGAGCAGCCCTGTGCAGCAAGCTCCCTTCTCCCTGGAAGTGTGGACAAATGGTAATTGTCTGTGGGATTGGCTGGAACAGCAAGGGACAAGCTTGCCCCAGAGATTGGCATCCCAGGGCACGCAGGATGTGGTGTAACACCAGCCAGGTGCCTGGTTGGTTTGTGTTGGATGTACTCTGTAGAGTGAATGTGGGTGTTTTTCAGAGTTCCCCAGGTAGGAATGCTGTGGCTTGACTGTGACAGTCAGCTTTAGTGGGGTGCTGAGCAGCTCCAGCACAAATTATGCTGGAGGGTATAACAATGGCACAAAGCTGCCCACCACAGAGGGGCCTCACATTCCATCCTGAAACAGTGACAGAAACAGAAAATGAGCAAGGAGATGTTGTATCTGCACAGTAAAAATACTGAGTAAATTAGTATTTTCAATTGCTGTTACACACAGAAGAAATGAGAAAAAAAATTACATTCCAAACAAAGAATAGTAAAATCAGCATAAAAATGTGTTAAGAAAAGATCCCAGATCAAGTGGCTGTACTATGTGGTGACCTTTACAATCACAGTAAATAAAGTAAGTGCTAGAGACTTTCAGACATGGCAAAGTGCTTGACTCCCCAGAGGAGAGCAGCTGCTTCAGTCACATTTTCAATGCACTCTGCCTGGAATGTGTGGGAGGGGGCTGGAGCAAGAGACTCACACAGGTCCAAGACATAGACATTAGTGTTCAGGACAGACCAGCCACTCTGCATTCTCAGTCAGGCAGAACTGCCACTTACCTGGTGGCATTGGCTTTCTCCTTCCTTGGGTTGTTTTTTGGTTTTGTTTTTGGATCTCTTTTTGTGGTTTTGGGGTTTTCTTCTTGTTTTTGTTGTTGCTTTCTGGTTTTTGAGTTTAATTTACAAAGCTTCAGGTTCTGCTGGCCTGACCCTGCCAGTACCATAGGCTTGGAGCAAGCCTCCCCAGCTGAATTAGGAGCCTGCACCAACAGGGTCTAGATAAAAAATGTTTGTAGTGATTCAGCACCATCGCCCAATGGGCTGGTTTTGGTTCCTTGCTTTTCTCCTGTCAGGAAAAGTTGTCTTTTATTTCCTTATGCGCTGTCTTTTGACTGATCCAAACTGGCCCAGTCATGCTCCCATTGAAGTCTTGGTGGCTCAACACCTGCATCTTGTGCTTCAGCCTCACTTTTGAGCCATCACACCACTCCAGTAGCTCACTCAACAGCAGCATAGTGTCAGCACAGAAACAATACAGACCACAGAAATTTTGGCATTCCTGCCAACTGGCCACTTTTTCTTCATTTGTAGTCTGTCTAGAATAGTGTATTTTTATTCTTTACAGTAAGAGCAAAAATAAATTTTCTCCAAACTAAGAAAATGAAAACCCATCAAATATTTTAAAGAAACCATAAAAAATTGCATTGTGTTTGCTTCTGAGTTCATACTAAGATTTTACTGCAGCTGCTTCAAAATAATGGTTCATTTCACATGTACACAGCTCACATTCCTTGGTGTGTAATTCCTTGCCTTCATTTGTGTTTGTACAGCAGCTAGTGCTACAAAAACCAGGTAGTTTCTAGCTGTGGCCCAGATTTAGATCAATGAACAGTGGCATTTTTATCCTAGTTGAGAACATGGTGATGGTTGAGAGCTGTATTTCTAGATCAACTTTTGTTCTGGGCCATGGGACTGGTGGTACATGCACTTCCTTTGATACAAAACCCACTGTTTCCTTCATTTGGATGAAAAAAGGGAATTCAAGAAGGATGTGCCGACCTTATTGATTCTATCAAGGCTTTCTCTCTCTGCTGTTTTTAAAGCCAGTGAAACTTACAATAAGAGAAATTAAACATCCCTTTGAAAGTTGTCTCATGAAACCCAGCTGACCTTCTGCAGACTGAAGGTTGAATAGAATGATTTCATTTTCTGTTCCAGCTTTTTTCAAAAGCCACAGCAGACTGTGAGGCACTCTGTTTTGGCTGGATTATATTTACTCCAGCTAAGAGTGAGAGACAAGACCAGACTGCAAAAGTTGGATGCAAGGTTCACATCTAAGAATTTGGTCAAGGCTTTTAGAAGAACTAAAAATCATTTGCAAAACTGAAATTAGAGAGTTCAGATTTTTAAGCTAAACCTCCCACAGAGTTCAAGTGTAGCTGAGCCCATCCTGTTAACCAGCATGAATAAATATTTTGCAGTCTTTTTCTATCTGATGCAAATTGAAAAGGCAGTCACACATTCTATGTTTTAAGAGAAGTCCTGCAGATCCCTAAAAGCAATTTTAACATTAAAGTTGTATAATACTTGTGACTTACATAGCACTTGACATCTTCAAAGTTCTGTATGAGCATCAATCCTCATGTTATCCTTGTGAGGTAGGTATGGGGTAATATCTCCATTTTAGAATGGGGTGAGGGCCTGGTCCCCTGCTGGGATAACTTGGCATTGCACTGGTCCTCGTACACCACATGTGGACCTGACCCCAGAAAATTTAAGTGATTCACCCAAGGCCACACAAGAAGTGAGCATGGATAAAAGGCAGGAGAACTACCCAGGAGGATTTCTGTCATGAGAAGTCAGCAACTTCCTATCCTCTTCCAATAACACAGTTATGATGCCTCTGCTTAAAAGATGCCCTGTCTGCATTCAGAAACCAAGCAAAGAGAAAGAGGCATCTGCCACTAAGCTCTACAGTTGCTGTTTGCTTTGATCTGCTTCTCCAGAACAGCTTCCAAAAATACCACAATAGCAAGATGAAAATGCAGGTGTTAGTATCAACCTACAGGACTGGAAAACTTTGAAGAGCCACTAAAAACTGCCAAGCTCCTCCTGGGAATTTTATAAACTTGTCTAAAAATATATTAATCACCTCCACTGATGACAACATGAAACCTTCAAGCAATCTACTCAAAAGCCATGTTAGAGTAATCCTTAAACCAATCAGTCTTACAGATGCCTCAGTATGGAGGAGTAGGAAGCCAGGTATCCAGCACAGAGTAAGAGTAAAGCTTAAAGTTAAAATCCTCTGGCTTTGTTCTTCTTGAGCTGCTGTTTCTACAAGCATCACCCTGTGACACAGCATTACTAGCACTTAAAAACAAGTTGCAATTAACACTGCTTCCCTGACTGACCCTGAGAGTTCTGTGCAAGGAGGATCTGCCTACAGAAAGAGGCTGAAGTAAATGTGCTGCATCTTTTATATGTCCAATTAAAGAGCCAAAGGACCTCCAAGACGGTGATAACTACAGAAAGTAACCAAACCACGTGTGTAAGCTCAAGTGACCATAGACAGGTTTGCAGAAGGATGTTTGGATATAGCAGTGTGAAAAGAAAGCCTCCGTACTTAGCAACAAAAGGAGCTGCTGCTGCTGGGGCCAGGAACACTACAGCACTTGGAAGGCTTCATTCCCTCTGTAACATTCCTGGGCCAAAGACTGGGTGCTTCTCAAGAACTGTACTCCTGAAAAGGAGAAGAATGGATTTGACCTAAATTTTACAGGGCAAAGAGACAACAGGAGGGTCCACAAAGGCAGCCCCACAGACAGTAACGCCATTTGTCACATATGAACACCACTTCATTTTTTGCTCTATTTCAAAGTGAAGATTGCCCTCGCTGGGGTTGAGGGAACAGTTTTAATCCCAGGAAAAGTTATTTAACAGACTGCCAGCAACTGCTTAGTGCTTCTCAGGATTTAGGCATCTCAAAATTGTGTCAGATCACAGTCCACAGCAGCTGGTCTCTTCCCAGCAGGAAGAGCCTCCAGGAAAATGGTCTCATTCAAGTAACAGGGATTAGAAAGGGGAATGCAGAGCCAGAGAGAGATTTTGAAGATTAAGAGCCGTTGCCAGCAAACCTCCAAACCAACGAGAACTCTCCTTTGTATGCTGAGGGCTCTGCCTTATGTTCCCAGGAAGGCTGAAGCTGTTGCAGCAGGGGATGGAGCCAGTGTGACTGGCCAATATGTCCCAGCCAGGTCACTCCAGGTGACCTGTTCCAGGACAGCAAGGGAACAACAGCCCACTTGGGCTGCACAAGTTTTGCTGTCCCACCCAGAGACCTCTGCCACCAGAAACTGCACCTCTGATGGCCAGTGGAGAGGAGAGGCCTCCTAATAACACATCAAGTCTCTTCTGCAGGTATCCAGTGGCTGATGGTACAGCAGGACAGCAAAGCAAGCTAAGAAGAAAAAGCAAACAGAAAAGCAACTCAGCTATTTTTAAGCAGTTCAAGACTACTCGTTTCTAGAGAGGAGAAAAAAGAGAATCAAAACTCAAGACTTTTAAATAAAGCTTACTTTATCACACAAACATTTCCCTCAAAGCAAAGGGAAGCTCAGGATGTGGGGAGCTCCTCTGAAGAACTGCCAGCTAAGGACTGAGTGTGCTGACCCATGCCAAGGAGCTGGGATTCAAAGACTGCAATGTGCTATCTGCTCACATGCTGGGAGGATGTTGGGGTTCACCTCAAATGCTTAGACTTCCTCTCAGCTGGGTCACTTTGTTGCAGGAGGAGATTTGCAAACAGCCAAACTGAGTAACAGCAGGTGACATCTGCAGAGAGCTACACTGCAGGGTTCAATCTGTGGCCAGGACATAAGCAATGCTGAAGAATGAAAATGGTGTATGGCTCTAAATTCCCCTGGCTGTTTACTCCAGGCAGGCCCCCATGCGCCAGTGAATGAATACTGACAGTATTACATAACAGCATTAAAGGGAAGGGATTACAGGGGCTGTGCTACCTACAGTGCTTTCCCTCTCCATAATGCAGCTGACCTTTCTGATCCCTGTCTGAAAAGCAGCAGATGCCCCCATGGGGTCAGGATGGCTAACCCAGATTTCTGTAATACTGGCTGCAATTGCACTGATGGAGAAGTCGTGGGGAGGCAATGCCTATTCCCTGCCAGGCACACCAGGTGAGGCTGGAGAGGAGCAGGAGACCCACTCAGCACCTCTCAACAAAAGGAAAAAGCTAGCAGGGTTCTATATGAGTTCATGTGAGTTTGAGAAGGAAGTGCCAGGCGTGTTGAACACAAAAGACAGAAGCTCTGCTGAAAAGGGGCTTTCTGACAAAAAAAAGAAGTGGTGCAAAGAGGATTGTTTTTCACCAGCTGGCAAAATGTGGCAATCTACATCCAAAATCAGGGCCATGATCACAGGAAATGTTCACACAAAGGTTTAAGATACTGCAGGCAGCAGTACTAAAAGTATTACTGAAAGTGCTACTAAAACTTAATGTGTACACGGGTACATCACTTGTTAGAACATTGGAGAAAAAAGGCATAAAGATTAGATGCCTGTCTGCCATAGTAAGGATAATTAGGACATACAATAAGTAAGACAATGACTAAGTTCTGTTTTAAAAATCAAAGTTCCTTGTGTGCCCATTCCATCTCACTGGCAGCTGCAGGCACTGTGTAACTGCGTGCACATGGAGAGGGAGAACACCTGATATCCCACCAAATTCCTGCTCTTTACAGTTCTGCCGCAGGCAGCAATGCTGACCTGCACCTAGAGACCTGCCCTGGAGTAGTAAGCACTGCAATCAAAGCACACAGCACTGCCAGCACACCTCCCACTCTGTGCCCTCAGCTTGGGGTTCTGCTTTCATGCTGGTTCTGCTGGCCATTGACTCCAGAGCTCAGCTCCTAGCTGGATATGCTGTTTTTATTCTCCCTCCAAGCTTCCTTTCAGTGGAGGAATAGCTCCAGTTTGCATACTGTAATGCGCAAAATAGACAAACATTGGTTAAATTAATTTTTACCTATGACTTTAGCAGACATCTGTGCCTGTCTGCCTACAGTTGAGAGCAAGCCTTTTAGCACAGTGCATGGCCAAACCTCCTTTCCACCAGCCCTCCTCTTCCCAGACATTCAGCATCAATTTCAAGACTCACAAGTAAAATGCACTTCCAAGGAGGAAAAGTTGAATGAGTAACTACTGCAGGGACAGTCTAAGCTTTCTGATATGGACTCCACACTGAAGTAAGCTGTATTCAGAGAAAGCCAACGAAAAGAATGTAATTCCCAAAGGTAATGCTTCAAAGAAGCAAAATCAACATCACCAGTGTGCCTAGAGAAATGGAGATCTCTCTCAGGGGTGAATGCAGCTACAGCACCTGAGATATAACCCATGTGTTCACAGACTATTGGCACTCCACCTAGCTCCTCTTCCTGAAGTCCTCCTCATCTCTGGTCTCCACGGCCGACAGTGCAATCAGCATTTGGGCCGCATAGTAGGTGGCCATGATGATGACGCGTGAGTAGGGCACGGGGAAGCAGAACTTGTTGAGCGCGATGGTGAGGTCCGACACCATGAAGAGCATGGCACCCACGCAGGCTGACAGCTTGGTCCACGTCCACAGGTCATTGCACAGCTGCACACCCGCCACCGCCCGCCAGCCCATGAAGCCGATCAGGGCTATGTAGACGGCCACCAGGTAGGTGAATGGACCCGAGAGGTAGGAGTACAGGAAGGCATAGCAGGAACTGGAAACAACACCCATCAGTAAGCCGGCTTTGAGGTGCAAAGGCTTCATGCCAAAGGCTGAAGAGTACAGGATATGTGTGATGGCGAACATCAGCAGACCTGGAGAGAGGGATTGACACAGAAGGTGTGACCTTTCATCAGTGACTGGCAGTCAGTAGCAGAAGAAAACATTCCTTCCAGTGTTACCTACCGCTAACACTGCCAGTGATAACCATACTGACCATTTTCCCATCTGTACATGGGAGATAGCATCAAGTCTCCAACCTAAATAAAAACCCCAGCACAAATACAGCTGCAGAAAAGTACAGCTGTGCTGTGACAAAAGCCTTTCTGCTGAGAAGCTGGGTGGAACTAAGCTGCTGGAGAATTAATTGATCTTGTTTTTCAGGTAGCTCCTCTTCCCCAGCTTTGGGTGGAAGGTTGGGAGCAAAGCAGACCAAAGACAACCCCCTCTAACTATCCATAATGTTTTGATCATAGGTCACATGTGGAACAAGAAGACTGGAACCACAGCAGTGTAGGAACAAAACATGACAAAAGACACTAATCCCTCTGAACCCTGACACAAAGCTTGCCTGTATTTAGCCAGAAACCCAAAGGCACTTGAGGACTAAATCTGGCTACTTCTCCATCTCTGCCCGTAGCTGGGAGAAACCTCAGCTGGAAAGAAGCAGCTGGCATATTTCAGGGACTGCACCAATGTGATCTGCCAACAATTTTATGGCTATTTGCAAGATTCAGATGAACCTTACCAGGAATCAGTCAGGGAAAATAAAATGCCGTCTTCCCTTTGAAGTGCAACACCGCTGAGAAATGCCAGATGTGGGTGTTGGAAGGTGTTGCCCATATGTTATTAACTTGTCACTAATCCATTTGACAAAAATATGTCCCAGTGTGTTGGTATAGCTGCTGCCTCCAAGCTGTCGTGACAACTGTAGATAATGGGGCACAAACAGAGCCCAGCTCCTTGGGTCTTCTGGTTCCCAGACACACACATGGTGCAGCTGCAGGCTCTCCTACTTTATCCTGGCAGGGTTATTAGAGGAACTGGAAGTTTTCATGCAATTGTAAAGCATGAAATGGAGAAAAGGATCTGGGAAGCTGAGTCCTCCAGCAGGACACTTGTTCACATTTAACATGTGATGCTCTGGTGTAAAGGGCAGTCACAAAAA
This sequence comes from Vidua macroura, assembly GCF_024509145.1. Lineage (NCBI taxonomy): Eukaryota > Metazoa > Chordata > Aves > Passeriformes > Viduidae > Vidua > Vidua macroura. The sequence goes on from NC_071576.1 coordinate 49,157,408, forward strand.
CCTGCAGCTGGGAGATGTTGCTTCATCCTACTAGTCTTGTTGAGGCAATCAAGGAAGAAGTGGAAGTACCTCCCTGCCTTTGGGGAAGACCAGATCAGACACCCACTGAGAGTTCAGCCATGGTGGGATGAGAAGGAAATCCACAAGAGGGAGGGGGCTGGTGGGATCTGTTTTGCAGGGTGAGGCTAAAGAAAATGGACAGCGTGAAGGGGAAAGAAGAGAAGCACAAAGGAGGACAACGAGAAGCTGATGTTTCACAGAGCTATTGCACCTCGTGGACAGAACACTGAAGGAACTGAGAAGAGATTTAGGACAAGAGCTTTTTATAGGGTTATAGTGGAAGAAAGATTAGAGCCCAGAGAGGTGGTAAGGAGAAGAAGGATATGTCGTCCCAGCAGTGAGCAATGTTTTTTCCTTCAGTGTCATTATATGGAGCATTCTGCAACAGGGAACTGAAGAATGTGTTGTCCTTCATGCAGGCATCTGGCAGTGAGAAAGAGGAGGAGGAGAGGACAGGATGCGGCAGGCAAAGAGCCTGGAAAGGCAGGAGGAGTTTCGCGATATGTGGTGAGGCTGGTCACAAACAAGGGAGTCAGCTCTCAGGTTTACTCATTCAACACCCACAAATCAAGCCAGGAAATGGGGAAACCTGTGATGGCTGCACAGGGAAGGGAGTGCACGTCTCTTGTATTTCTCCACATTTAGCTTGGTCCTCTCAACCACATGAAGGAGATCAGCCCTTTTCTCCCACTTTCTTCCTCTGGGTTTCCTCAGGCTGGCAATAAGGCCTTTTTGCTAGTCCCTGTCTTCTTCACCAAATGCATAAATTGTTTCTAAGTGCCTGCTATCAAAGGAGGTGGATATTAACACTGTAAAGTATCTTCTACATTCAGTAAGACAGTAGTCAGAAAATAATGCATTATTAGTGGACTGAAACAGCAAAAATTAAAAAAAGTCAAGTGTGCCAGGAGTAGGTTCCCAGGCTCTCACTTCTATATAAAATAATGAACAAATGTCCTTTTATAAACTCATTGTCTTAAAAGCTTTTCAAATGAGCCCAGTTTCCAAGCCTTTTCAGTCCAAAAACTGCAGAAATTGAACAGAATGTACATTTTCATCCAGTCTTTCTCTTCTCTCCTCAAACTTCAAATTCCCACACCTGATCATGTCAAAAATATTGTCAGTTGTCAGCAGATAAGTTTTAATTAGGAGAAAATACATTTTGCAGGCAAAATGAAGGATGGAGTAGTGCACCTTACCTACTTATATCTGAAATATATACCCCAACTTTTAATGGGATGAGGATAAGCTCTTGGGAAGCAGGATTAAAACCAGATTCAGAGCATTTGGCCTTTCAGATCTGGCACTACACACACTTCCTTCTCATAAAGAAAGAGCTTGTGGGAATCCTACAATAAAACTAAATACTAACCTCATGAGAGACAGGAAAAAATAAGCCTTTGATTTTCAGAGCTGACAACAGCACAAGTCAAGAAAGTTCCCTTATCACATTTTCCAGTGGGACAGTTACAGCAGCCAGTTAATGGTGGGTGTTATGTGCAATCCTGACGCTGCTTAAATTAACTTCAGAAACCCCACCAGTCAGTTCAGTGAATAACTCAATTGCTGCTGATTTCTTTTGACAGTCCAAGGCCAGGGAGAGAGTTGCTGCAGGCAGGTTCAACGTGGCTTTAAATGATTAATCTGAATCATTATGTTCCAGTCTGCAAACTAGCAAAATAAACCAAGCTCATTTTACTGTGAGAGATGTGGATCTTTCTGTAGAGAAGACCAACCACTGAGGTAAGGTTTGTCCTTGACTGACCATCATTTAAATGTTTTGCAAAACAGACATGTCTTGTACAACAGGCTGCATGATTCACACTGATGAACCTGCAAGCAGGACAAGATTCCTGCTGCTTTGGTTTCTGTCATCCACTTAATGCCTCCCCCAGGCTATGGGCTTGTCTATCAAAACATAAATGTCCTCTCCACCTGTTCTCCACCAAGGAGCTGTGCACAGTATGTTCCATCCCCAGTCCTCACAGCAAAGGGCTGACATATCTCCCTGCAGAGAGATAGGAGGTAAATACTTCGCATAGCCTCATGGGAACTGATGAGTGCCATGAGCATTTCCTTCTCTTCCCCAGGGATTCTGGCATGCCACCTTCTCAACTCCAGCCAGCCCAGATGCTGTGACACATGCCAGAAAACCTAACCTGACCCAATTACCTCTCTAACCTCAAGAGAAGCTCAAGAGAAAGATTCATCCATTATGTGCTTCCTCTAACCATGATGGATTTTAGTCAAGGGATGAGTGCTTCCCAGCACCCAGGGCTTAAGCTGTACATGAATAAACAAAACATGTGGGCCAGCAACTCATAACTAAATAAAGAAGGCAACAGCTGGGCACTGTGGCATCCCTTTAGGACTGACACTGTACTCACCATGAATGAAGTAGCCCTGCTCCTGCCAGATGAGAAAGGCGTCTCCTACTGCCGAGAATATGAGTCCTGCTAGGATGCGGCTGGCACTCCGGTGTGACACTAAGAAGTTAATCCCATGAGCCAGAAGGAAAACCCACAGGCAAAAGATGGGTAAACATTTAATGAGGGCACTGAACCAGGAGGGGCTGGAAGTTGGCAGCCAGAGGACAAAATAGACACAAGTGGCTTTAAAGAAGGGGACCAGTTTGGGGCCTTCACTCTTCACCTAAAAAAAAAACAAACGTTAAAAAACAAATTAATAAGATCATCAGAAGCATCAGTGGAATAAATTTCATAACAGAACTGGCTCCTTCCCTTTGAAAGTTGCTCTTCCATATACTGTCAGCTGACAGTGTTCCTACCCCAAGAAACACTGGTTGACTTGACCACAATCCTCTGCCTAGACCTTTGTGAACCTCTCTGCTGAAAACACTTCTCAGTTGGCAGGATGGCCTTTGAGTGCTGGATTTCGAGGAAGTTTTAGAACCTTTTCTCTTTATTTGTTCCACTGAAAATATTCAGGCCATTAGTCAAACTCCTCCAGTGCTCCTTGTCACCTATATTGTGTTTAAGCTAATCTTAAAGGTGCAAAACTTATTTCTGGTCTAAACAAATGAATGGGGATACGATCATCATAAAGTCACCCCAGGACACCTTTTATACACCTTTCCAGGAGCTGTGAAAATACTGAATGCCCAGATATATCCCAGCAGCAAACAAGCCAGTAAAGGCACAAATCTTCTCTCCCATTTTCACAAATCCTCCTGCTTAGCCAGTTGCAGATCACCCTGAGGTACAACCTCTCTCCCAACCCATTCTTTCCCCTGCCCTGTAGCCTCATGCCTGGAGCTTGCTGTTGGCATCACGAGCGACAAAACCCAACACATCAACCTCTCAGGTGAGGATGCCACTTCCTCAGCTGACTCATACTAACATCAACCTCGTGTGGCTTTGTTCTAGCAATAATCTAATAATACAGTACCATATTGCAGGAAATGTTTTGACTCAGGGCTCTACTGTACACAAAAAATGCAGAACGAGCACTTGGTTACTCATAACAAAACCACAGCAGGGCACAGAGCTGTGGGCTTCACAAGCTGGGTCTGCTCTTGACAAACACTTAGCTGAGACCACCTCTGCACAGTGATACACATTGTGTTCACCTGCCCTCCTGCCACATTTCTGTATTTCAGGGCAGGTGGGTAAAACTCCATGTGAGAAACAAAGCTATGATTTTATTTTCTGCTGGAGAAGAGCCAAGGGCCAAAACAAGGAGCAAAGGAAAGGACTGTAACTGCTTCCATGCCTGCCTGAGCTATGTCCTAGAGTCTTACAGGAGGCCTGTTTTCTCTTGCACCTAAGGCACTGTAACCCCCTGAGCTCCCCTGCAAGCAAGGGTTCACCCTCAGTCTTCTCATTTCTTTGGTCAAGCAAGATTTATTTCCTACATATCATAACAACTTCCCACTGCTCATGGCCAAAGTACACTGAGGCCTCCTGCACTGGAGGAGGATATGGGGGAAAATTTAGAGGCATCCAAACTGATTTCACACTGTGAAGTCCAACTTGTCTTTGGGGTTTTTTTTTTCCCAAATAACTTGACCCTTTTCTTACTTCCTGCATCATGGGACATTGTTATGACCAGTGTTCATCTTCCTTTGATGCAGAATGCCTTGGTGCAGATACCTAGAACAGATGAAGATTGCACAGGAAATATTCCATGCTTACAGTGATCAGGTGATAAAGCCTAATCTCATAAAAAATCAGGATCTTTTATGGGCACAAGCAAATGGAGTCAGGTGGAGTTGGAAGACAGAGGCAGAGGCAGTGGAGGGCATTTTCACATGCAGTATCTTAAAAGGGAATGCAATTTCTGAAGCAGCGAGGCTATAAATAAAGGGCATCCCAAGAAGACAGTGCCATCAAAATTTTTCTCACATCTGATGGAAATTTCCCCAGCATATCAGCAGTTTCTTGGCAGTAAGGTATTTCATCATACATTATTCATAGGCTATTGCCAACACAATTTTTAAACACTCCATTAAACAACCAGGCTACACAATTCCCTAACAAAAGGATATCAGCAAGCCGTTAACTTTCTTGTATTACATGGGGAGCCATTGTTACTCCTCTACTTAGGCTGTCGAAATTAATCACCATTTACCACTCCTTGTCTGCATTCCCTGGGAAAATTCTGGCAGCACATAGCAAATGAATTTGAATTAAATGTCATAAAAACCTATGTAGTCTCCTTGCAGTACTGGGGTTGCCTGGGAACTATCAAGTATTGTAGGGGAAAGAGTGCACAGACAGAAGCATACAGGAGAGTATTTGGTTTAGTAAACATGGTAGGTTTTATTTAATACTTCATATTAACAGAAAAACACCTGCTAGGAGCAGTTACAATTACCATCACTGCTTGCCCTCCCCTGTGTGCACACATAATGAGATAGTTTTTAATTACACTTGTCATTTTCCCAGGAACCTTGCCTTACTGAAGCTAAGATAAAAACTTGTGCAGAATAATTATGTTTGCTTGGTAACCTTAAAATTACCTTTTCTCACTATCTGAATGTGGATTTTGCAAGCCCAGACAGCTTTATTTTAGAATAATGATTTGTATTATTTACATCCTAATAATAATTGAGGAATTTTTCATGCATAAGAGTTACAGCACTCTCATGTAAGAATGACTTCATACTTCTAGAAGGGCTACAGGCTTCTCGTCATTGACACTTTATTTCTTAACACTTCTTCTCCAAGTATACTTCAGATGAGTTATTTCCAACCATGCCCTTGCCTATCATGGAATGCTGCAGCTCACTGGAGCCCCTTTTATGGCTCTGACCAAGATGAGGGCCTCATGAGTGGCACTGGAAATACTTTGGAAAAGTTCTCCAAGAAAAACTGAGGCAACCAGAGGGTGAGGGAGGATCATCCTCTGTTTGGCGATGTGGCTGAGGCTTGGAAAGGGGTGATGGGGCAATTTGCCACCTGAAGGACAAGCCAAGACTGGTATTGGAAAACCATGTACCAACATGACTGGAAGCTATGGCTTGAGGAAAGCCAAGCACATAATCCATGATGGGACTTGCTGCACCACAGAGAATGGGAACATTATTTCTTGTCTGTGTGGATAAATTGGATTAAACCACCCATCTCCTTTGTCCCTATGTCTCAGAGCCAGAATGTGAGATGGGTCTGCACCATGGGGCTGGAAAAGGAAGCACTTGATGGAGGTGACAAGACCTTTTTTGCTAATGTGTGTGATTGTCATGGCTTTAAGCTGGGTTTTGCCATTTTGTTACAAATTCTATTGCATTTTTCTTCCCAAATCTTTTCTCCTACCACTGCTAATTTACTTGGTGCTGAAATGCAGTACAGAAAATGTCTTGAATGCAAAAACAAGGCAGTATTTCCAACATTTTAATTTCTAAACTGAGCATAGTTTGGGGCTTTTTCTCAACTACTATGGCTACTAAGTTACTCAGAGTCTTTAAAAACTAGTTTAAACTGCTATAAAGCCACTATCTCCATATTTGTAGAATTACAGTAGAAATATTATTTATTAAGTTATCTGTATCCAATCAAATCCAGTGAAGCCCTCCAAGACTTGGGCAGACTAAGAGGAAGTTGTGTCTTGACTCTCACCAAGAGACTTTATGTCAGATAATCTCCAGAGGTCCCTTGCAATCCCAACCATTCTGTGATCTTCAAATAGAACATGGTACTGGCACTTGCAGCTTTCTAGAGGCTTGGGGCTTGGATATCCACTTTCTAGGTGTTCACAGGTTTACAGGATCCCTTCTTGTTTTGTCTGTACTCATTCTGCTCCAGTTTGACATATTGCTGTATCTAGCCTGTTCTGACCACTGCAGGCACATAACCAAGCCAAAAAAATTTACACCTGGTTCCTCTACTCCAGAATAAGCCCCATCCACAGAGGAACAGCTACACTCATAAGACAGTGCTTTGATTTTCTTTAACATTTTGGAGCCAATTGTCTGTATCTATTTCACAAGTGGGAAAGCAAATCCAGCTGCCACAGGGAAGGAGATATCTTGGTCCTGAGGTACAGAAGAACATCAGAAGCTTGTTGCACAGTTGGACAGAGTTCATTGTTCTTAAGCCTTGCACTGGTCCCAGAAAACAATTTGGAATATCAGCTAATGCTCTTCTCTCTGCAAAGCCCCCTAAATCAGCCTGCAATGAAAATGAGTATACAAACACCAGCTGAGTGCCAGCCTGCTGTGGGGATATGGCTCACACCCACTGGGCTGCAAAGTGTGGCTTTCCAGGAAAAGTGCTGTAAAAATAATACCCCAGCCATTCCACTGAGCAACACTTGAGCACAACTGTGTGCATTGGCCAAAAAAGCTGGGCTGTTGTCCTCCACCCAGCCCTCCCATCAGGCTTGTACCATTTTGTGTCTGAGCTGCTCCTCCTGGCTTTTGGCATTTAGCATTGTGGATCCTGCCTTGGTTCTCCCCTACTGTGACAATAGCTCCCACCCCCAGTTGTGTGCCAATAAATATTTATTTGGCTTTGTTGCCACATTTGCTGCCACTGCAAGCCCATGGCCCTTGTTTCTCACTGCCCAGAATATGTGGCTCTCTGCAAGGCTCTCCAGCTCTGCTCTCCTGCAGAGCAAACATGCTCCTGGGGGACAACCGATTGCCTATTGCCATTTGTCAAGGAAGGTAGTGGCTTGTACATGTCCCAGGTTGCTCCTGAATAAAATTCTGAAAATAAGTGCTTGTTATGGAGGGTGGTGAGGAGTTACTGAATCAGCCAGTCAACCTGCCTGAAATACTGTGTTGGTGCAACATATTTTTGCAATTAATAGGAGACTTTATGTTTGTGTTGGAGATGCCAAGGGCCAAGCATCCAAGGCAGATGGCTCCTGAACAGGCTCCACATGCTGCAGGATATTTAGGGTGATAGATAAATCCTCCTCCCCTCAAGTGAAGACAACACTGTAGAGGCTGCATCTAAAACAGATTTGTGAAATAGCAAATAAATCACCCAGAAGATGGTACGTGTTTTGCATGTGGGAGAAGTTGCATGCTTAAAATCCTGTCTTCACCATGCTTATGCCATGCAATGAGTTTTGCCACGACTTTATTGCAGCTTCTGGCACTCCCCAGCTCAACTCAGGGCCTCTGTTTCTCCCACAAGGGTAATGCAGTGAAACTCAGCTCATGCTCAGCTGTTCAGTCAGACCTGTTTGCAGGGGGTCAAAAAATCATGGATTTGTCTGACAGGAGCCTCTGTTGTTCAGCACAAGCCAAAAGTAACAGGACTCTGCCCGAACACTTCCAGCCTGCAAAAAGATCATCCTCCCAGCTCAGACACATGAATATCCAAGGCAGCTCTTCCATCCCCAGGGTCTCTTAAACTCTTGCAAAATAGGGCTGATTTGTTGGCTTCCATCATTCCCCCCCTCTACCCCAGCAGTCTGGGTACTCTCTTCCCCACCTCAGTTAAGCAAAGTAAGGTCCAGCTGTACTTCCAAGCTTTGCTTCACAACAGACCAACACCGGGTTGAGAGCTAGAAATACTTGACTTCTTTTTCTTAAGACCAAGATAGGGCTATTTGCCAGAAAAATGTGATTAAGAAATTCGCACAGGCCCTCACTGTTCTTGGGTGGTGAACTCAGCTATATTGGTTCACAAATTCTTGGCACCAGAAAAGTCTCCCTTTGGTGGAGGCACAGAGGAGCAGGCAGTGGGTGAGGATCAATCAAACTGGCATCTAATAAGGGCCCCAGTGCATGGCTGGGCTGCTCCAGACACAGCTGCATGCAGGAAAAGGAACCACAACAAAACTTATTTTCACCACCAAGTCAAAGTGCTACCAGCTTGCAGTCACATTAACACTCAAGCAACTCTCCAGATTAACATAGAGGGGATGAAAACCTGTCAGCACTGAGGGTGCTTCCAGATGAGTGACTGCCCCTCAGATGCACAGAGAAAGGAGGAAATTTGCAGCACGAGGTTCCCTGCAGATGCCTGGCAGCAGGGCAATGTCTGCCTGTGCCAGCCTCTCCCAGGTAGAATGGCAGCTCGAGCCCCCACAGTGAGGCAGCATGCCCAGGCACTGTGGGGCACGGCGCAGCCACCCAGCTGAGCCTCAAAAATGGGCTGGTTTGTGCCAGGAGAGCTGGGGAGCAGTCGTTCAGAGACTCCTTGTGCTGTGGCAGTGGCAGTGACATGAGGTTGCAGACACCACTTCTGCAGTGTAAGTAGAACAGCAGCCTCATCTTGTCATCAGGCGCTTAAGGAAGAATGTAAAACATGCTGGGCGCTGAGCAGCCACACTGACCACACTCACAGGGCTGCTGACGAGGCCAGGCTGTCTCAGCAGCCACTGTGACCTGGGAGCTCTTGGACATGGCAGCTCTCTGCTGCTACATCCATGAGATAAAAAACATGCATCTGCAGACAGCTGGTATGTATAAAATGGGAAACTGGAGTCTTGCCCTCAAGACTCCTTGTAGGAGGCTCTAGAAGTGTGAGGGAACAGTCCCTTAGGAGCCTAAAGTAGATGGAGGAGGTTCTGGAGCCAAGGAAATCACCCCACCACTCAGGGCACTGCTTGTGCCACATATTGCAAGAGGAGCCCACTCCTACTTCTTGCCTTTTAAACCATGACACTGCCCAAAGCTATCTTGAGACAATGGACCACGGTGTTCCCTCCAGCAGTTAAGGAAATTACAGTATCCATAAAAAGTTATCTCCTGTACTGAATAGAATATGAAATTTTTTTAGATTGACTAATGAGGTACACAACAGTGTCTCTGGGATCTTCCTGTACTGCCCAGGACCTACTGCTACCAGGCCAGGTGAAGTCAGGTACTGCTACATCCACCAATACCTTACAAAGTCACTGGGTACCTGCCCTTGGCTTTCTGGGACTGCAGAGAAGCCTTCAAGGTGGTGAAGCCTTTCTTTAGCAGATGTTAACTCATAAAAAATTACAGAGAAATACATTTCACCCTGAAGACTCAGCCTGGAAGTACATATTTTTGCTAGGGTTTGTTTTTGGGGTGTGATTTTGCTTTTTTTCCCATTACCAATCATATGTCCTGTCTACCAGACTGGCACAAGACCACAAGCAGGGCCATTTTAAAAACCTCTTCTTAACCTGCAGTAGTAATGATTGACTCCACATCTGTAGCAATGCTATAGCTGTCAGTTTTGGAGAGTATGGTCAATAATATGACACTGCCAAGCACTAACAATACTAAACTAGTCAAGAATTCAAAAGCCTCTTCAGGCCTTCAGGGGCTGTCATAGACTAGTGCTTTCAGGATAGTTCAATGGCTCTCAGAAATGACAGCAAAAATATAGTATTTGCCTGAAAGCATCTTATCTCAGAGCAAAGATTGCTTTTCCCCCCTGGGATTCCAGATTTTCCTTTTTGTGTAAGCAAGCCTCTCCAAACATTTCCTTTGCTGTAACACTCACAAAAGAACCCCTTGCAGATGCTTAAAAATCTGAACCACAATGGGTCTGTCTTTTCATTTTGTTCATCAGAGATGCAGCGCTGCCACATCAAGGGCACACACCCTTCCTCTTGAGTGAGGTCAGGTGGGGCCATATCCCACTGCTACTCCGGACATCAGGAGGAGGCTCTGAAGCCACAGGGAATTCAGGAGCCAGGTAGCCAGCACTCTGAAATGCACAGCTGGTACCTGTCCCAGGCAATTCCTCTCAGGATGGGAAGGGGCAATTATTTGGCCTGTCACACTAGAATCCAGATAAAAAATTTCTACTGCTTACAGAAAAGTCTCCCCAGCTTATCCTGGGGAGGGCTTCAAGCACTTGTTCTCAGAAGACTCATCATTATTTATATCACACTTCTCTATGACAGGGTGTTCAGATTTCTGTTACTCAGGAAGAAACAGTTTTAGGCAAGCTTAATGTACGAACTGCAAGTCACAGAGCCACAGCAAAAAGCAGCACCCCACTTGCAAGGCCCATTGCTACAGACAAGTGCCACCAACTGACATCTGCCCCCAGAGCTGTGCGGCAAAACGGGAGCCTCTCTCCAGTCTCTGGTGCAGACCCAAAACAAAGTATCCCAGGGAGAGCTGTCAGTTCTTTCCTTGGTCCCTCCAGTACAAGGGCAGGCTGAATCTCCAGGTAATAGCAGAGAGGGATCTGCAGAGAGAGTGCTTTGCTCCCAGGGCTGAAATCCATCTCCAGTATTATTTGCACCCCACAACCCACTGCAACACGTATGTGCTTGTTGGTGGGCCCCAGCCACTCTGTCATTTCACTGTGGCAGTAGGGATGCACAGTAGAATGTGCACCCAGGGAAAATGGGCACTTGGCAAAGCTCTACCCTGGCCCATGCTGCTTTGCCACCAGGGACTGGTATTTGTGAGGGAAGGGAGACCCTTCCAGCCAGAAGCAACCTCTTCAGCAGAACAATGTCATTTTACCTACAATCTGTGGGGAATAATGTGGGTCTAAAGGAAGGGCATTGCAGGCACTGGTGCTGTCACAGCCCTCTGCAGTAACAGCTGAAGAGCCAGTAGTGCAGCCCAGAAGGCAGGTGACACACAACAGGCTGTACAGCCTCACCAGCCATTGCCAAAGACACATCAAGGGTGAAACCGCCTCAGGCATTCAAAAGGCACTTCTGGCTCACACAACACTCCGGTGCACACTTGGCAGAGGTGAAGCTTTTGCAAAAGGAACAGGAAGGAAGAACAAAAACAGGAGGGGAAGGCAGCTGCCAGTGTCTGGGAAAGCTGGCAGTTCTGCACAAGAGACTTTTGCTATATAAATCCTCACAAGGGGCTCCAATAATACCAAATAGGGCTGTGCTGGGAAGCCCAGGAGGGACTCCTCAGCTTGTCTTATGCCTATTAGGAAGCTGAATGAAAAGCTTTACCTCTGTATCATGTCCTGCAGGTTGAAAGCTTCTGAAATACTGATATTAAAGAAAATCAGATGGGAAAAATAGCAATGAATCCTAATAAATATGTGTATTTAGAGAGATGCTGCTGTGATACCTTAAAAAAAGCAGCAGTCCTCCTCAATTTTATCATGGGATCAATATGCTTAAGAGACAGGAGGGTGTTAAGGTCAAAGGATGATAGTAGAGCCACAGATTTTATTTCCAATATCTATTCTTGTGTCAAGATGCTGTGACCCGGATAAGTCAGAATCAGACACAACTTACCTGAAGACAAATTGGATCTTCCCAGCCAGTCTCAACAGATGTGGAGTGGGCAGGTGCAAACACTAACCTGCACAAACACTAACCCACACACTCCCAGGATTCACACTGATACACCAAGGCTGTTATTTGCAAAACCCCTGCTGTAATCCAGCTGCATAAACAAATGCAGACCACACTCACAAATGAGTGTGCAGCTGCTTACCAGGATTATGCCCTTTATATTGAGGGTGCAAATCCAGAGATGCAACCAAGCAAAGTGGAAACTTCAATTAAAACATCATTTAAGTGATAACCTTGTCATCACACTCCTTTTATATCAGGGTTGCAGGGAAAAGCCACAGAACTTACTTACTTCCTCCTGCAATGGAGAGCAAGTCAGCACTGCTATCCATACTCTAACAAAATCAAAGACACAGGCAAACAGGGATACAGTAGCTAAGCCATGGCCTCAGCCCAGTTCTGCTGAAGCCATGGGGGACATGTAAATCTGAGGATCTGTCTTGTGTGCCTAGAATGTGCTGAAAAATGAGCAGCTGGCTTAAGGTCAAACTTGCCTCAGTCTCAAGCAATGATTCAATCAGAGGCTACTTGTGACCAGCAGAAAGGCACTCATTTTGATATGAACAAGAAATTTACTGCCTGATGCCATATCTGCCTCCAAAGCTGGTATCTGGTGAGAAGCAAAACATCAAACTTTACCATTCATTCAAACTTGACAAAAGTCTCAAGGCAAATTCAGTAACAAGGGTTGTCTCATTTTTCTCAGTTTTGGCAAGAACATGTCTTTCAGTAATCTACAGGAATTAGTTTTTGGGAGAAGACTAGCCTGCTGGTAGAAACAAGGCATTTCCACAGGATTGCAGGAAGGTGACTCAAAGGAGCCACTATCCTCACTAACAGGCAGATTTTCAATACAAGAGTCAGCCTTGCAAAACTGACAACGCAACAGACACAAGTTGCATTTATTGAGAAATAAGAGAGAGAAACTGCATCTATGCAACTCTTGAGTCAGAGGCTGCAGTGTGAGCCCCTGGGCCCTGCTGGTATCTGAAATCCTTCCCAGCCCAGCACACCTGAAATCCTCAGGAAAGCTCTTGCCCAGCCCATCTTACTGCTTTTCAGCTCTGGTGGTGTGTAAACACCTACACACAGTTTTCTGCACCGTGTCACGTGGATACTTGTTCACATCCAGCATTATATGGAGGGATGCCCTAGACTGACACATTTGTCACACAGAAACCTGTCATTAGCTGAAATGCTATTTAGATCATGGCAGTATAAGAAATGGATATAGGAAGGGCACAAGTGGGCTAGAAGAAGGAATAACCCTCACCCTCATTTTGTGTATGTTGCAGTAAGCAAAATCTATGTCTCTAGTGTAATGACAAGTATACTGGGCACTGTGTGACATGAAGGACAGTAGAAAAATTAAGTGGTGATATAATAACCACTTGGGCCTCCAGGAGGGAAGGGAGTTATGTAATTAATAGTCTTTTTGTTGTTCAGAAGTTTCCACATGCTAGCAGAAGATGGGTTCCTGATGCCATCTTTTTCTAAGAGTCTAATTTCACTGGAGTTATTATTTCCTCAGCACTGTGAAGTTACCCACAGAGAAGATAACTTTGGCTCTTCTGCTGCACACAGTGTATTTTGGATAGACGTACTTGGACAGGAGAAGAGAACGGAAGAAATGCAGTCCTTTCAGAGGAATTACGTGTAAGTACAGACTTCTGAGCTGCACCCACAATCTTAATGCTCAAAGCACACTTTGAACAACAGACACGTGTGCCTTGAGTGATACACTTGGGTTAATGAAGCCTTTAATCCACAGCACTGCCTGCAGCAGCGATCAGCACTGCCTGCTTAATGCTCCCTCCCTGGAACTGGGAAGAGAGTGAGAGAAGCCTGCACTTTGCATGCTCCACTAGCCCACCCTCCTCTAGCAACAGATACAGCAAAGAATGTCAATGTCACAGCAAGAATGCGCAAGTTCAGTCTGAAAAAATAAATCATGGCATGTAACACTATGCTTGGGCTTTAGCTGGCATAAATCAGGACAGCTTTTTCGTCAACAGGACCAAAGCTTTTAGGCTTCTTCCAAAAGGTGGGACTGACATAAATGTTACTAAGATCCAGCTAAGCTTTGCTAAGGTGATGATTCCCTCCCTTTCTTCAGTGAGCTCAGATGCTTAGAAATATTTTCTATCTTTCATTTACATTGGCTTGGTTTTTATAGTAGTGCCATATTTCCATAATTGTCTATGCAGTATATAAATGTGCATGTCTACAAGCCTCCTGCATAATAAAATCTGAATTTATGATGCATTTAAGTAATGGGGGAAATTACAATGAAAGCATCAACGTTGCATAGAAACAGAGAACAAGCAAAATAAACCATAAGAGTTACTTCTAACTTAGATGGTTGCTAACATTTCACTCATTAATGTAGAAATAATACATCCTCTCTGTAAGAAGCAAAGGCTGAAATAGTTCCAGTGTGATCTGGCTTTCTTGTTTTCAGCAGAAGTTTGAGGATTACAGAGCACCCTTCCTAATAATAAACCTTTAAAACTATGCTTCGACCTACTACTGCTACAATTGCCCACAGTGCAGAATATCTAAGCAACATGATTTACATCAGGTTTCCATACCCATCTGGATCAGTGTGGTTTGGCCTCTGTTCAGAAACATCCAGTCCTCCAGCCCTATTCCATATTTCTTGCTGGGGAGTATCTTTCAAGACTGTACCTTTCACGTATTTTGTCCAGTTTTTGCAAGTCACTTTTATGCTCTGTCCCAGTGACATCCTGCATCTTTCCCGAGGGCTGACAAGGGCTGCTCTCAGGAGGGTGCTGCTACTTCCCACCCAGAAGGGACAAGGCTGAGGGCTCCACTTCCTTCAGGCAGTCAAAACAACATATCCTTTCCCAACCCAGCTATCTCTGTTTAAAGATGCAAACAGACCAGAGGACAAAAGGGAAGGGATGGGGATTGTTAAGATATGGATTCTGGGCAATAATCTTTCCCAAAGAGTGTTTCACCTGTCTCCCAAACATAGGGCTGTGCTGGGTTGAGTACAAGTCAGGTGTGGAGGGAATGTTGTAGGGATGAGAGGCCCTAGTTCCAAAAGACACACTGATATAATCTATAACTTCCCCCCAAAGAGATCTACCCTCAGCCAATTAATATCTGAATTTCCCATGCCCTGTTTTCCTCGAAGTGCTGTGAAGCCCTACAGTAAGTTTAGTCCTAACTTTAGGGACAAAATAGGGTTCCTTGGAGTAAGGAGCATTATGTAAATGTCAGAATGACTGCATGTCTCCGGGCTCATCTCCTGCACACTTGTGGCTCCTGCAATCATGGTGCCTGCTTGGCAGAAAGGTCCTTAGGGCAAGAGCTATCTCCCACAAGCTCATACTAAAAACCACTTAGACAACAGTGTTGGGTGTGGGGGGAGCTGGACAAAAATCACTAATAAGTGCTCTTTTATTAAGGTGGGACCAGTGATGACTGAACAAAAATGGAATTAAATCATTCCAAAAATGGAATTTGCTTCATATCCATGAAGCAAACATGCTATTTATCAATACTGTTCTTCTACTGCAGGCTCTCAGCCCACATGGCTTTATGCAGAAAAAACAGCTCTTAATCAGAGCAGTATCAAGAACAACAATAACAATTTTGAAGCAGGACACTCCTGCTTGCCTAGCAGAGTAAGCAGTGAAAGCTTCCCTCCAAGGTGACTTCCAACCAGAGTGAGCATCGCTCACCAGATGGAACAGGAGAGCAGACAAATGCATCTTCCCTGCCACTGCCCAGCACCATGCAAGTCTAGACTCTAACATCAGCAGGACTCAAGAGCTTTATCCCAACTGAAGACCTGGCACAATATGTTAAAAGGTACTTTGGCATCAGACTTGTTTATTTGTGGGCATGCTCCCCGCTAAGCACGTATGAACTGTGCAGCATCAGAGACCACAGCCTGATGAGCTCTGCACAATGCTGTGGTCTCTCTGTGTGTACTGGGTGGACATTCCAAGCCCTCCAGGCAATGATGCACACCTGGCAGCCAGCACATACAAGCAGTCCTGGCTTGGTCCTCTCCATGGACTGTGCCTCCTTGCGTGGTTCCTTCCCGCTATCAGTTGTACAGCAGACTTAAGAGCTCATGGGTTTTAACTCTTGTTACAAGAGTGTCCTAAGGAAGGAAAGAGGGGGAGATGCAGGAGAGCAGGTTGTGTGTAAGCAGCCAGGGCTATGTGTTTCAGTACTGTACAAAGGCCATCATTTTGAGAGCAACAAGAAAAATCCTGAAAACTCTCAGATGCATTCTTCTGGTGTTCTCCCCACTGAGGCTGATGCTGCAGTGTGCTGAGAGAGGACATACACTACAGACAAATCAATTCCTCTGGCTAATTTGATTATGCCTCAGGTGCTGCCTCTCCAGAGAATCTTCCCATCATGTCATGGCAGCGATATCCATGCTGGCTCCAAGGACCCTGAGCAAAGGCAGTGCAGCACAGAGATAAGGGCTGGGGCCCAAGGCAAGCACCCAGCTGTGGCCAGACCGATGGCCACTGCCCTTCCCTTCAGCAAGAGACTTGCTGAAGGAAGCCCACCAGCTGTAGAGCCATCCTGCTCCTCACCCCTAACCGTGCAAGGGCCACACCACACTCCTGGGCAGCACAGACTGCTGTGTGACACCGATTCCAGCCGCCCTTCCGGGCCGTGGGACAGCCAGCATGGGGCAGCACCATGCCCTCCTTCAGAGCAACAGTGACGTGACAACCACTGACAAAGAGGTGCAAAAAATTGCTCCTCAGAACACTGAAGGCTTGCAGCTCTTTTCTTTGTGAGCTGTGTGAAGGATCAGTCGCCCTCCCCTCTCACCTCCACAGCAATGGCAAATAGCTGCAGCTCTGGTCACAGCTCCCGGTCTTATCATCCCTCCAGCTCCCCATAGCTTCACACCTGCATTATTTGCCTTTGGAGAAGTAAATTGGTCACATGTCAGGCATACAGCCAGAGCAGAAATCTGCTTTGTTATATGTCAAAAGGGCAAGTGAGAAAATAAGGTTTTTTTCATTTTCCCCCTGAGTTTACCTTCCTAAAGTCTTCCAGTCTGAACTCTGTATGCCCTTCCCAGCACGTACTCGTGCTTTAGTAATTTGCCTCAAAACTTGGTTGAAACAACACTCTGCAAGACCACCCTGGATGCACTATCCCAACAACCAAGTACTGCCTTCTGCAAACTGTGAAACAAATCCTGTCAGTTTCTGAGCCATTCCAGTACTGGCCCAACATGAGATTTTACTTCCAAGATACACAATTCACTATAACCAAAAGCATTACTGAAGGACAAATTTAGTTTATGGCACAGAAGCACAAAGATACCAAACCTTTTTAACTATTTTGGAAAACCATCCAAAAAAAAGTTTGGCAGCACAAAGTTATAATTTCCAAGCTACTTCCCTCTGTCTCTAGAGATAAAAGTCATCCCCAGGCTGCTGATGAACTTACCAGGTACATGGTAGTAACTGGGGGAAAAGTCATCCAAAGTATCAGACAATACAGCCTGCAGTGCAGAACTGGCAAAGCAATTTAAAAGTTTTGAATGCCAGCTTTGTGAGTTAAGATCAGGACAAGATTTCTACCTGCCAGAGAGTATGCAATAGCCTGGCCCTTAACCAAAGTATTTCAAAACAAGATGAGAATGGATCCACAGGGAACAAGGATATCAGCAGTAGTTGTTCAGTGCTGCAGCAAAGCACGAGGAAACTTTCCCACCAACAGTTATCCTTACAGCATGTGTTAAATCTGCTGGGGTATTCCAACAAATCCCTTTCTAGAAAGGGGAACATGCAAAGCAGCATGTCTAACAGTGAAGCGTCTCTGCTGTTCTGGCAGTTCTTTCAGCATTGAAACAGCCCCTGCTCACCTGCAGGGGCAGCTCCTCGTATTGCTGGCACAAGCCACAGCTCCTTCAGTTACCAGCTTGGTTTCATCAATCCAAGAGTTCTACTGCACACATCACCTACTGAGAGGAACAGCAGCGAGTTGCTACCTTATTGCTGGTTACGTTAATTAAGCATCGTGACACGTGAAACAGGCAGGTGACACCAATCCCAGTCTCACGTCATTAGGTGGTGGAAGCGCCAGACTGACTTGCAGACAAGACGAGGTCTCAGCGAAAGGTCACCCAACCCGTGGTAAGGTCTGCCCCAAACGGGGGTCAACACACGCCTCAGCCTAAACCAGGACCTGGACAGCAAAACACCTCCGGATGGTGTGGCAGAGGTGCCTGCGAGAGCAAGGGAGGCCGCGGGGACAGGAGGATGCTGCCGGCCACTGCCGCGACGCGAGCCCAGGGCATCTGGTGCAGCTCCGCTCTGAGCACATGCAGTGCACGGTGCACGCAGAACAGATATACCGTGGATGTTTTTAAAAACACGCATGACAAGAGGAGGACGCAGCGGAGAGCCGCCGGGGCAGGCGCACCGCTGGAGCAACAGCTGCCGGGGGAGGCCGGGGTGAGCATCGCGGGGATCGGGGGTGGCCGCCAGTGGTCGGGCTCCCGGCAGCAGGAGGAGAGGAGCGCCCGCCGCGCTCGGGGACAGCGCCCGGGGAGCGGGTGAGAGGGCACCGGCCGGGAGCGGGGACAGCGGTCGGGAGCTCGTGGGAAGGGGCGCGGGCCCCGCCGCCCCACCCGCCGCGCGGCCCGCACTCACCACAGTGACGGGGGACACCATGTTGGCGGCGGCGGGGCGCGCGCTGCTGCTGTCGTGGCCGTCGCTGTCGGCGCTGCGACCGCTGCCCAGCCCGCTGCCCTGCCTGCCGGGGCGCTTTTTTAGGCGGCGCTGACGTCACAGGAGAGGGGCCCCCGCGGCGAATGCGCTGCGGGGAGAAGGAGGGGGCGGCCCCGGGCCCGCCCGGGCGGGCGGCGCCGATCGGAGCGGGCGGCCCTGTCCCCGGACCTGGGCCCGCTGCCGGGAGGGCGAGTGCCTCGCTCGGCCCCGGCTACGGCGGTGTCAGCGGCACCTCCGCTTCCCGGCTGGGCACCCTTCGCAGCCGGTGGCGGCCGGGCCGTACCGCTGCCCCTCCTCGGGGGTGGTCGCAGTGGGCGGCGGCGGGGCTATGCCGAGCCCTGGGAGCACCGGGGCCGCTCCGCTCCCTGCCCCAGGGCAGCGGCGGCCCCTTGAGCAGCGCGGGTTCCCCGGCGGCGGCCGAGGGGCGCCAGGGCCGGCCCAGTGCCCGTTCCCCCAGGGGTCCCGCCGGCAGCGTCTCGCGGGTGCGGAGCCCCGGGCCGGGCACACGGGGCGGGACCGCGTCCTTCGCTCCCGCGCTCAGCCGCGCTGGCACCGGCCGTACCAGGCGCTGGGCGGGTGCAGCGCACCGTTCAGCCCTCGCTGTCTCTTAGACCCATCCCGTCTCGGCTCCGCGCTCCACACACCTGCTCCCCTGCCTGTGCCCGCACACCCCAGCCCCGGCCTCTCTCCTCCCTTCCCTAACTGTGGCTTCCCGCCTGCCGTCTTTCACATCCCTATTTCTTGCACAGTCCCCTGCGGCCTTCCACTCTTTCTCCTCCACCTTGAGTCTCCACCACCCCATGTTGCCATTTTTTTTTTTCCGTTTCAGGGGCTTCTCTCATTTCAGAGTTACCCTCCTAACACTTCCCATCATCTCCATCTTAAGACCACAGGTCCTTAGCAAACCCTCTCCCTTGCAGGGCTCGCTGTACTTTTGAGCCCTGTTCCTGCTGCCAATGGCTGGTAATGGCTCCTGTGCCCCCCCCCCAGGACCGGGTCCCTCGCAGCTTACATCCCCATCCTTCTGCCAAGGCCATTCAGAGGCTGCAAAAATGTTGGTGTTGGCACAAAGACAAGGCAAAGAACATTTAATGTGGGATACGGGAGAGTGGGATGCATCAGCTCAGACTTACTCAAGTGACCTGGGAGTATCTTTAATTTGTTTTTACTTGAGGATTAATATTTAAGGATGCAAGAAGCCACTTCATGTGTAATAGGATCTTGCTCGCAAGTTTCACTTCATGACAAAACAAACAGGTACTTATATAGTTGATGATTAAGTAATTTGCTATTTGCAGTCATGTTCAGTACCTATCACATTGAGGGAACGCTTCTATAAAGCAAAAAAAAAAAAAAAAAAAAAAAAAAAAAAAAAAAAAAAAATCAGTGCAGTTCTTTTGCAGTCTTTGTGCAATAGATTGGTATCACATTTCTGAGGAAAAAATGTGTATGAACAGCAGTCCCAAGGTCCCACATGGGCAGCACAATTCCTGTCAGTAGAGACGTGTAAATAGAGAAGGCAGTGTTTGGCCCACCACCATCTGATGGCACCAGGATGGACACTGCAACTTTTCCTAATCACATCCTAATCCAAGAGGGTTTTCTGCCCAAAAAAAAAAAAGACCCTGCAACTCTGCACTATCAGAGGCATTGCAATGCAATCTGTGCTAGGTAAACCTCAGTCAAATGAAAGCAAATTGTTCTCTGTAAAACAAAGATCTGGGTGGCCACAGCCAGGGGATTGAGTGCTGATATTACAATTTCAGTTAAAATAGTTCATAGGGCAATAGCAATTCTATTAAGCAAAAAGAGGAAAAGCTTTCCCATTTGGGGGAAAGGTAGGTGAACTAAAGAAGGGGAAGAAATTTCTAACCTTTTCAGGATAATGACTTTGCCCTTCTGATATCAAGGTCCCTAGCAGAAGCAGCACAAGCAGAGAGGTATTTTGATGTTCAGTGATGCAGTTCATTTGCTACTAGACAGGATTTTCAGAAGGACCAATGGACTCAGAGAACTTGGGCTCCTAATCACTTTTGGAAATCCTTCTGGGACCTTGATTGTGTCTTGGCTTTTCAGAATCTAAAACAAAAAGAAAAATCTGCTCCTTGGTCCTTAGCCAAATGTTCATCTGCTTATCCCAGCCTCTCTGTGATGATCCAGGCCTGTGCAGTGGGCAGGGGCATGTTTGCATTTGGTATTGTCTCTGCTGCTGCAAAGTGCAAGAGGATATTGACAAGAATGCAGCTTTAGATTAGTTCTCTTTTTTTAATGCAGTTTCTGTCTCCAGTGGCTGCCAGCTGAAGCTTTGCCTAGTCTCACATATAAGCTATTTCTCTGTGTTATTGATGCAAAATTCAAAATACATTAACAGCTCAGGGTGGGTTTTCAGGCAATGTTATTTTCTCAGAGAAGCCTATCAGAAGTGAAAGGGAAACTGTGTGTCCTGACTTCCCCACCTCAAACAGGCACTGGGAAACTCAATCTCAATTAGTTTTGCTTGGAAAGGGGTTGACCTTATGGGATTTCCAGACAGTTCCTTCCACAAAGCTTTTAGAAATAGAGACTCAGAAGCTTAAATGGCAAATATGGTACTTGTATGTAATAAAGAGATGGCTCATATGATAAAGATTTTACAAACTGAATATAAGTTGGAAATCTGTTGTTGTTTATTTAATATTAGACTAATTTAATGTTCTTTCAAAGGCTTCAAAAATAAGTGTTTCATCAATTGTAAGTAGTTCTATGTAAGTGAGCGACACCTCAGAGTATAAAGTAGGAATTCAGATAGAACAGAAATGGCTTGCATATCATTTTACATTTTATCTAAATAACAGAAATATTTTATGTTTAGTCTAAGTTAGGAGTACCTTGGAATATAAACTAGGAATCTGGATATTGCAGAAAGATTTTACATTCCATTAAATGCAGGCTCTGATAGAAAAGATCCCAGCTCAAATCCATTCCCACTGTAGAAACACCACGCATCAGATGAAGAAAGGCAATGGGATACAGGACTGATGTCATCACAACACAGTCAAATTAGTCCTGGTCTGTGCATGCCATGCTTTTGGTGGGGTTTTTCTGTTGGTAGTGTTGCAGTCTCCTGTCCTGACTAGTGGAGGTAAGAGGGATCTCATGTGGCTCATCACAACATTTTCTTCTATATCAACTGCAGGAATTTAACAAAAAATAGAAACCAGTTCTAATTTCGGGTGTGTGTGGTATTTTTAACTCATTTATCAGTAGGCAAACAGAGAGCAGTAATTACATGAGCATAAATTTATGGGGGTTGGGTATAGCAACACAAAACATTAAGTCCTTCTGTGCATGTTTGTGCTTGAAAATACTTCTGCTGGGCCATACTTCTGTTTGTGGTGTGCAGGGTAGGGGAAAGACAGCAAGAGAAATCAGTTTATTACACAGGGACAAGGTTGTCTTACCTCCAGCAATGGCTGGAAAAGCTGCAAAATGTTTCTCACATGGAGGTGCCTCTGGAATGAGGGGTCTGATAGAATGGGCTCTGCCAGTGGGTCATGGAGCCACATGCTTTGTTTTGCACTTTCAGATTTACTATTAACACAAAAGTGACTGGGAATTAAACTACTCAAGAACCAGAAACAAGTGTACCATTGAGGGCTGGAAAAGTTTTATTTGAATTCATCTCTGTGAGATACTCTTGAGCTATTTTCTTGCTGGCTGCTCCAAGCACAGTGCCCCAGTTCTAGGGGCAGCAGTGTCTGCAGGATACATCCAGTGTGGCTTTCTATTTTGTCATATCCAACTTGTCTAGGCTTGTTGGTGGTTTGTGTACTGGCCATTGCACAAGTTCGCAATGTTTTTCATGTCAAGTAACCTGGTGCTTCCTTCTGCACATGAGGAGAAATGGGGCTATTTTCTTTCTGTACAGATTTATTTCCCAATCCCTAAAGAAATGCAGAAAGTGCAATTGCTTCCCTTGTGATGGCAATTTCCATACTGACAATAAAGTATTACACTTAGAGAGCAGAATTAACCTCTCAGTGAAATAAAGGAGGGGACACTGCAAATTCATGTCTCCTGAGAGCACTTTTTCAGGCTATTTATTGAACCAGAAAGGCAGCATATCATCTATTTATAGGCCATGTGTTTGAAAGTTTTCTTCTCAGGCATAAAACCACTTTTCTGTTTGGGCTTAATAAATGCTCTGTGTGTGTGTGTGTCCATGTTTATGAAATTTAGTATTTCTGGGCATGAGCATGTGTATAGCTAAGGAGGATTCAGAGTGCAGGTCCATTATGGTTTTTTCCTTGTTTTTATTGGTTTATACCCTAATCACCATCAAAACAAATATGATCTTATAATCAAACATTATAATCTTATAAAAAAAAGCATTAATAAGGAAGGAAAAATAGTCCCCATTAAAAAAAATCCATTCATCATGGAAGTAAATCACAAAATCTACAATGTTTACAGTTTATTATAGAACCATAGAGTTACTTGGGTTGGGAGGGACCTTTAAAGATCATCCAGTCAAAGCCCCTGCTGTGGCAGGGAACTTTCCACTACATGAGGTTGCTCAAATCCCCATCTTTCCTGACTTCAAACACTTCCATCATGGGGCATCCACGACTTCTCATAACCATTCTAATAATAATAATAATAATAAAAAAAAATCCTCTGTATATTCAATTTAAGTCCACCCTCTTTTGGTTTAAAACCACTGCCCTTTCTCTTATCACTACAGGCCTCAGTAAAAAGTCTTTCTCCATATTTCTTATAAAGGACAGCAATAAGGTCTCCCTGAAGCCTTCTCTTCTCCAGGCTTAAGAACCCCAACTCTCTCAGCCTTTCTTCACAGGAGAGGTGTTCAAGACTGATTTCCACCAGGGCAGGATGGCTGCAGTCTGAGTTATCACCAGTTTTGTCATCTCTAATAGTTCATCCCTATTGATAAGCAACAGGACTGGTAATGCTTCTCCTCTGATCACGTTGTTTGTCACCTGGATTAAGAAATCATCCTCAACACACCCTCCAAGAGTCTCCTGGATTGCTTACAGCTTACTGTGCTGCTTTTCCAAGAGCTATCAAGGAGTGCCCCAGCAGGATCAGAGCATGGGAGCACAGTGTTTCCTGTAGTCACAGTAAGAAAATTTCATCAACAGCTTCCCTTGCTCTCGTGCTCTGCAGGAAGACCAAACATGAGTTTTCCTTTGTTGGCTTGCCCCTAGATTTTACTTATAAGCCCTCAACCTCTTGATCACTGGTTTTCAAAGACAGTTATGTGCATTCAATCTATTTTTTCACATGTAGGGCAAACGCCCCGCCCTCTGTCCTTGCCTGTTCCTTCTGGACAGTCTGTAGGCATGGACTGCAGAGTTCTGATGTGGTTACAGCTTCTGTTTCTCACTCAGGTGTCCTATTTCCCAGGTTAGAAACCCATCAAAAAGAGCTCTGATTTATCTAGTGACCAATCCCCTTGTGATTTAGTGATATCTATAAGCAGGATGTGGTAATAGCTGAAGTAAAGAGGTAAAGGCTAGTCCTGGGAATCATCATCAGATGATTTGTTGGAAAAAGCATGATGCAATTAAATGGTTAGGTTACAAAACATAATGTAGGTAGGGCAAATGCTTTCATGTCTATTTTCATCAAAGCAATCTAGCTGAACCTCTGAGAAAAAACTACTCATGGCAGGAGAGAGGCTTTAAAGAAAAAGACGGAGAGGATCCCAACTCAGCCCAAAGCTGCTTGCTGGTGGATGAGACCAACTTGTGGTGGCACTTTAGGTTTTGGTGGGCTTATTTCTGTCATGAATGCATGGTGTCACATGGGATGAAGGCCAGCCAGAAGCTGGGAGGGGAACAAGGAATTGGTCTGGAAAGGGTGGGTGATGGTCATTAGAGCCATAGTAACCTAATGCTGTTCATGTCATGTTTTCAAAAGTGACTGGTGGCTTTCAGACCATTGTTTAGGTACCCTAAGCATCTAATTTTCAGAGGGAATTTTCAGTTGTTCTGATCTGCGCCAGGATGCTTTCCAGTGTCCCACTGTAAATGGCAGTATCCAAAATCACTGATCACTTCCAAGTTTTGTCTGTGGGCAACAGGCATTTTCTGGGTTACTCTAAAATGAGTCTGAGTCACTAATTAGTTCAGATAAAGTTTTTTACCACTGTGTTTGTTTAGAGCCAACCACTGTTACATTTCCCAGAAGAAAACACTGCCAGCACTGTCAGCAAGCAATAAGTTGATTTTAAATCAGTAAGACTGCCATTGATCTTAGCAGCTATTTATTGCACATGTTCCCAGCAGCCACTTTCTAGTGGAATTTTAACAATTTAGTGGGGTCAGTTGAAGGTCTCGAGGGAGCAAGGGAAAAATTTGTATCCTGCAGGAAGTAACTCTCTAAAACAGTGCCTTCACTTGCAATCACAAGACAGTCAGAGTGGTGCACTTCTCAAGTTTTGGTGAATCCTGATGATCAGTTTTCAAGACATACATAGTTCTTACTTTATTCAGCTTGTCCTGGCAACATATACATGGTTTTACCTCTGATGAATTCCCTGAGCTGCTGGTAGCCAGAAGTTGGGAGATACAAAGCAAATATGTCTGGCCTCTTGGCCTCCTCTGGGGCTCCATTGTCAGCCTTAGCATAGACAAACCCTTAGCTTGTCTATGCTAATTGAAAATACTGGCATAAAAACTGGTCCAAATATGCCTCTCTTTATTTTTTTTTTCCTGCAGAACTTGGCCTTTTTCATTTGAGTTAAGGTCTTGCACCAGACGGACAATTTCTGGTTTGGTATGTCATTTCCAATGGTTCAAGAGCAAGCAACATGCAAAACATTCTTCTCTCACAAAAACTACAATAGTTGCCATTTTCACTCTCTTTTCCTGCGTGTGATCTCAGCTCCAAAAGTGTCGCATGGATACAGAGGCAAAAATAGGAGGAGTAGAAAGGGAATAATGATTGTTAGATGTTTGAGAAAAATTACAGATTATCATAAAACTGGAAGGGATAATAGGGGATAAAAGGAGGAGGTGTCTGGTGTATGCTTTGAGTCAGTCTGGTGCCCTGCCTTCAGTGCCTGGGTTCTGTTTTGGAATTGCCGCATGCACAGTGGTTCCTGCTGGGGCTGTTACATCCCTGTGTCCCTTGGGCAGGCATCTTCACCCTGCCCTGATGGCTAGCTCTGCACTCTGGGTGGCACACAGGCCACAGACACCCTCACTGAAGCCCACAGTCCCCCACAGTCCCACCTATTCCTGAGGAAAGGCGTTAAGTCCAGACCTACTGAAAGGCTTCCTGAGGTTTGTACAAATAGCACCACCACACTTTTCTCTGCCTCCTACACATGCATAACGCACGTCACCCAAAAGCTACAGGTAACACAACAGGTGTTGTGTGGTGGACAGGTGCTTGTAACTTTACCTGAGACTTCACTTGTAAGAGTGCTGTGGTTGTGTTTCTTTGCATACTACAGACTGCAACATAATCCAGCAGATAGCAAAGCTTGACGGCAAAGGACCTCTGTGAGGAAGTGGTGGAGTCTGTCACCTCCACCACCTGACACTGAGCCCAGCAGGGAGGATGTTCTGTCTGGCACATTTCTTGTGTGTTGTGGTGGGGACCAGGAGAACAATGTGATTGTGTGAGAGTTCCTAGGTCCTTTTGGGAGGTCTGAATTATAGCATGGATAGAAGTACCCCCACAGACAGATAGCAAAAGGGAAGGTGAGTGGCAGGATGTTCTAATAAATAAGAATTAAATAGGACCTGGGATTCCAGCTGGGCTCCTCTGCTGACTCAATGGATGATCGTGAACACATTTCATGGTTTCTGCACCATTATGCAAAAGGAAACAATGAGTTAAAGCTGTCTTCAAATCTAGCTTTTCCCTTTATATGAAAGGGCTAAATGCAGCCAAAGTATATCCTTTTTTGGACAAACATAATTTTACCTGTGATTAAGCCCTAGTGCTCAGGAGTAGCACAGCCCACAGGTAGCTAAAAGTGTGGCTTTTAGGTGTTTGAAGCAGAGCCCTGCTGTGACCACAGCAGGGGCTGGGGAAGGCTGCTCAGGAGCTGGTCACACTGCTGAATTTCTGGCTAATAGTCAGCCAGGGCTTTTTGGACCTTCACAATGGTGCTACAGTTCCCTGTCACTATGGAAACTGGTTTTTGAAAAGGCATTAGTTTTAAAAAATGAATTGAAACCAAAACTTGTGCTTCATCTTCATTCCTGGCTCTGGGGTTCCCCTGGGAACAGGCGAAGGCTCCTGGATGCTGGCCTGCATCCTCAAAACCCAAACTCACATTCCCCTTCCTGAGAGAGCCACATCTGAATCAGCAGCTGGTTTTTCCACAGATACAGGCAGGAATCACGAGAGCTGTTAAGTCAGTAGGAAATAACTCGAGAGGAACAAAAACCAGTATCAAAGTAACACAGAGTGGTCTGACTCCTCCCCTGCACTACATGGCCCACTGGGGACAGCCACAGGGTGTGCAATAAAATTGTGTATGGCTCAGACAGGTTCTTCTGAGAGCATTAAACATGTAAGAAACATTCTCTAAATTGGTTTGTTCTCTACAGTCTTGCCAAAGCTTAGATACAGGAGCCCAGGAGACATCACTGGAACCCAAAAGTACTTTGCAGAGACTCAGTGCGGACAGACACTCCTCTCCTTGCTGTTCCTGCTTTTTTCCTTGATTTCATGATTGTGCCCGTCTAAGTCTCTATGGAGCTCTGCTGTACTAAAAATTAAAACTTGGGGGATGGAGAAGTCCAACAGCAGGGCAATGAGTAGCCTGAGGTAGAGAAATGAAGGAGGGAGGGTTTTGAGTGAACTTTGGCACTAAAGGAAATCCTCACTTAACTACGTTCCTGTGATAAGTTCTGGAAGTGCTACGTAGGACATATCCACTTGCAGCCTTTATGGACACCTAATTAGCAGGTTCCAGGGTCCAGGATATGAATCAGAGTAAATAATTTCTGTATACAATTGGCAGAAGGAAGTGAAGAATCCCCCAGGGAAGACCCAGAAAGCCAGGTAATTCCAAAGAACTGGAAAGACAAGGCACAGTGTTTCCTTCTTTCTGAAATTTCAGCACCCACACCCCATTCCC
Source organism: Vidua macroura (assembly GCF_024509145.1). Lineage (NCBI taxonomy): Eukaryota > Metazoa > Chordata > Aves > Passeriformes > Viduidae > Vidua > Vidua macroura. The sequence continues at coordinate 49,184,999 of NC_071576.1, forward strand.
TTTTCATGTCCTGAAACAAAATATTCATGTTTAAGACAAGGAAATGGAGGAGCAGAATGTTACAACCTTATCCAGATCTGACCCAGTAAAACCAGTAGAAGCAAGCAACTGGACCTTAATTTTTCCAACAAATTTACTGCTAGTCTGCTATCATGTGGCCATGCTGGGTTCCTTGGACTTCTCAAGCCTTTCCACCATCCCTTCCCACTTGCTGTGTCAGCATCTTGTTATGGATCTCCCAGCTCTGCTAGGAGCCTACAAGAAGCCCAGGGAGAACCATGAGTGAGTCCACATGGGAAGGTGCCATTGCAATGAGGAGGTGCCTGCTCATGTGCAGAATTATGGTGCAGACCCTGCTCTGGAGCACAGGGACAACCCCCAGCCCAAACCTCAGAGGCTGTCCCTTGTCCAAGACCAACACACTGTCTCCATGGCAGGCAGGAACCTGGAGAAGATAAAATCAGTGGTGGAAAGGACTTGGTGAGCCCCAGGTGCCCTTGGATGAAGGCATGAGCCAGCAGTTACCATTCCATGTAAGGGAACCTTTGCACACCCCTTCCACTTGCAGTTATTTTTGGTCTGGTTTGCTTTCTTTCCCCTGGGGTTTTCTCCTCTCCTGGGCTGTCAGGCCCTGTGCACTTTGCCAGCAGTGCAGTTCAGCACTGCTGGTCATGTCATGCCCCAGCCTGGCAATTCCCGCTCCCAGAATGGTGACTTCCATCTCACCCAGCCAAACCTGCATGGTGGCAGTTTTCAGCAGGTGAGTGCAGACAGACGTGCACCCATCCAGCCATCTGGGCTGATACTCTTTGCTCATTCTGATCAGAAGGACGTTCAGAAAAGAGAAGTGAGTGAGGCAGGATCCCTGTTTGATTCCTTTCAGGCACTACCAGTATGCCAACACACCAGGAAAGGAGAGACTGGAGAGGTGCTTAGGATATTTATTAGCATTTCTCCCTTACCTGGAACAGCAGTTTTTTTCTGTCTGTGAATGTCCTGGGTGCTGCAGTAGATAAGCTTGGGAGGAGCTCCTTGGTCAGCCATGCTGCCCCTGTGCTTTACCTATTTTAAGCTGCCAATCTGGAAGGCATAGCCTTGAATTCGGGCCAGCATTTCTTTACCATAAATACCTGTGATAGCAGCCTCAAAGACAAGGATTTTCCCCTGACAGACGTAGTGGTCTTTTTAACATTTCACTGTGCTACCAAGCCATTAGACTTCAAAGCACTTTCTAGTTTGTGGCTCCCACATCTGCACAGGAAGGAAATAGTGCTGCAAATAGAGGGCATGAGTGCCCTGATGGGAAGGGGAGATGGTGGTTCTGGCACCTGTCCTTTCCACCTGCACCAGGGCTTTAGCACAGGTGCCAAGAGCAGAGAGAGAAGGCAAGAAGAGGTTTTAGGCTGAGCAGCAGTGTGGTTGTTGTTGGACTGTTGGGCTACATCCTGACCCACCTCACACTCCCACAGCAGCAGGCAGAGGAAGGACAGCAAGATCACATTTGTCCCATAAAGACTCTGCTCTAGGAACCTGGGGATGTGAGGTAATTCAATCATTATTTTTTGTTCTTTCAAGTATGGAAATATTTTAAAGTCATTTGGGATTTTTTCCAGCTCCTCTAGAGCTATCCCTTAAAAATGTCCAAGCTTCAAACATTTGTCTGTGGGTGAAAAGTGGAGGAACATTCAAAACAAGATCAGAAGTAGGCAAAGCTGACATTACCCGATGTCTTTGGAAAACAGTTTCAGGCTCTGAGCAACATAAAAATCTGGCTACTGGTGGCTTCCTTCTTGGGGTGACTGACTGCCTTACTAGAGGATTGCTTTTTAGCAAGCACTTTTCATTTTGGGAAAACATACAACAGTTGTACCTTGCACAATCTGAGTGATCTCCTTCATCCTTCTGTTCCTCCTGTGCCTCACCTTCTGCAAGACAGAGGTGGTTACACTGGGATTTTTATTTTAGACTATTTTAGATTTTTGGCGAAAGAAGGAAAATTATTTTACAAAGGAAGATCTGGATGGTGCCTACAAATTTCTGTCCCTATTACTAACCAGCTGTAGGAGGCAAGTAATTTAAACATCTCTATTTTGGCAGTTGAAAGTTAGGCAGCATTTGGGAACTGAAGTCTAATACAATTACTCAGAAAGCAAGTTAGACTGCATTCCAAAGTCACTTTTATTGATCAAGTAAATAATGTGTCCTTGCAGTTATCATCTCCTATATTCTTGCTAAACACAGAGCTAAGCTGGCTGTCTCCTAATCTCTCTTCCATGGAGCAAAAACAAATGCAAACAGAAGATAATGAAGATCATCCTACCCTATAGGCTAAGTCCAAAGTGCTTCTCTGCACTATTATCAATACTGTCATATCAGATAAACAGTTTTAAATTTTTCCTGTTTGGCACAGAGGAAGCTCTCTCTGTCCCCAGAGTTTATGCAGCCTCTGAGAGAGAGTCAGCAAGTGACCAGACCATAATGCACAATAAATCCAGCATAAATAACTGAATGTACATTTAGATCAATGGGTGAATTACAAATGTTTGAGAAACTTAAAGAAGAGATTTAAGACATCTTAATTTCTAAAAATCAGGTTTCATTTTTTTAAAAAAGCTTTTCGTTTTTAAAGCTTCTGGAGGGTTAACTTTCATTTGTTTTCAGGAGGTGGAAACAGTCAGAAGATGACAATGTGGTTTTGCTGAGATCAGCTCAGATGTCTGTCCAGAACTGCTGACTTCAGGGTCTGCTGCTGAGTGTCTGTTTTTCACTTCATGATAACTTATGTGTGTTCATGATGCTGCCATGAAAAAAAATACAACTCTTTTAGCAGTTAAGCTAACTTTGTAGTTGACTCCCATAACATGAGAGCATGGTATGTGTTCCAGCAGACAGTGCACCAATGCTTCTGCTTTGTTTTGAGTAATTAATGGGAACAAGGATTCGCTTCCAGTTGAGCTGGAATTTTCATGTTTTTACTCCCTTGGTCATGGATGGCTGCTTTCAAGCAGGATTGCGTAAACTGGGCAGCAAACATCCCTTCAGCTCAAGCCTCTCCTCCAAGGCTGGGTATTGCAGTGCACCTGATGATGCTGAAAAGTGGAATGGCAAAAGCATTAGGAAACCTTGAGTTCTGTGAGACATGTGCACATGATCTCTTATCAGGGAGACACTGGAAAGACTCATTCATGCTGTCTGTGGCAGAGTCCATAATTACTGCTGTGCAAGCAAATAGCACCAGGGTTGATAGAAACACCCCAGAGTCAGCCCTTCCTTTTGGATTAATATTCTGCCTCCTGTGTCTTTATCAGGCAGACAGGATTAGAGAATATTGCACAGGTACATGTGCTATTGTGCCTCAGCAAAACAAGAGGCATAACTGGGAGCAGGGAGAACTGACACTAAACTTGCACTTAATGTTACCTGGTTTTAAGCCTCAATTCTGCCCGTTTGCCTCTCTCCATCTGTCTCTTGCAGGGTGCTTGAGTGAGGCACTGGGCAACCTGTGCCTTGGTTGGCCTTTCTAAGAACTGCTGTAATTAATGTAGTGTAGACCTCTACTTCCCAGTGTTGTGCCTAGGAGAGTTTGCATTTCTGCATAAATACCTGATGGAGCAAGCTGAAGTAGCAATAGGAACACAGAGTAAAACAGGTGTTCTGCATTTCAAGTCCTTGACCTGTGCCTGTTAAAGCATTTGCAGCAGGTCTGATCACCAGCCTGTTCAAGTTAATGATAGACTGTGCATTCACCTCCGTAGGCTTCAGATCAAGCCAAATAAAATTAACTACAGAAAAAATTGGCAGGAAAGAAACAATGAAAATAAAACCATAGTACTGGAGGATGCAAAAGAGTGTAGTGGCAACAATGCTTAATCACTTAGAACTGCTTAAAGGCTCTTCTAGGTAAATGATTATGAGTGTTTTGTAATTATTGTGACTATGCAGGATGACAGGAAAATTAGATTTCGTATATAAAATAGATTACATTGGACCACTACACACTGACTTCTGAGTAACTGCATATAATTCACTTTACAGCAATAAACTAACCAAGAAAATGACCAACCTGTTGATTAGAATAAACGAAGCTGTAAAGACAGGCCAGCCTTGCTAAGGTACATGCTACAGGCACCAATGCAACTGCACTGGTCTAAGGCAGTGACTCCAGAAGATACATTTGGCAGCAATACCAGCCAGAGATATTTTCCTCCCCAGCTCCTGGGCTTGTTCCATTTTCCCCTTGCTCCTGCCTGCCCTCCTGCCAGCACAGACCTTGGTACAGCCTTTCCATGAATCACATGGGGGAATGGAGCCTTTGAAACAGTCACACACACAGACAAGCAAACAAACATACTTTGCTGGGTTACTTTTTAACCCAAATTGCCCCCAGATCTGGCTCAGAGCATTGGCTTTGGAGCACAGGTGTTGACACCAGCACCAGGATAGCACACAAGGTGAGGAGTGACAGGATCAACGGGGCAAGCAAGAAGCAGAGGCTGGTGGGCAGCCCTGAGGCATCAGCCAAGAGCATTTCAAGTCTGTTTCTCCTTTGCCAAGGGATCCACAAAGCTCTCATATGATCTAAAATTCACCAGGAATGTCCATATTTGCGTTTCCGTTTGTTTTTTTGTTTTATTGCAGTCAAAGGGTGTTTTAGAGTAACCATTTGCTTTAAAAAAATGTTTAACCTTGTAGGAAGTAATGAAGTGTTGATTACTCATTCACTAAAATTCAGGAGCCTGCATATAAATCCTCTTCGCACTCCCATTCCTAGCACATCATTATTCCAATTAGGAGAGTATTTAAGATATTTAAATAATCTCCCATTCAGCTACATTTATGAGAAAATGCATTCACTCACTACAATAATGCAATTGTGCCTTTTCTCTGAGATGGCAAAAGAGAGGGGTTGAAGGCATTTTTAAAAAGAGTAACTGAAAAGTAAAGGCTGTCAGACAGGATGGGCACAAAAAACCCCACAGAATCAAATAGCAAATGTGGGAAAAAGCCTCTTTGCATGCACAGACAGCAAAGAACAAAAGTAACAGATACAATGAGATACTGAATTGCTTCACCAGCTAGAGAAGTGTGTTGGTTTGGGTTGACTCTCTGTCAAACTGGCCAAGAAAACAGAGCATGAGTGGACTGATGCTCTTCTGACTTCCACTGATGCAAATCAGGAGCAACTACATTCAAGCAACTAATTTCAGAACAGGTACACTGACATAACAATGATTTAAATGAAAAAAGGGTTCAAGCATAAAAGAAGAGGTGCAAAGCCTGGCAGACAGCCCTAGCACTTTGTAACAGCCATAACATTTTTGTGGGGCTGACCTAAAAAACCTCAGAGTCCCAGCAACAACTACTCACAGCACAGATGCTGGCATGTTTTACTGTACAGCCAAAAGATCAGCAGCAGAGGCCTATGTTTAGCCACAGAGAACAAAATGACATTTTTACAGTTGTTTATGTTTATTTGGTCCATAAATATTGAGAGAGGATTCCTTTCTGGCCAGTATGTGGATCCAATTAATTTGTTTTTCAGTTTTGTATTTGTGACTCTAAGTTCAGAGGTGACTTAGGGTTGTGATACACAGCAACCACAGCGGCTAAAAATAGGCCACAGAAATGTAAAACACAGAGCAGCCTTTAACCACCATATTGTCCTGTACCTCAGCTCTTTGAAGCCCCTGTACTTCATCACATTCCTGTATTTGGAGGCATGGAAGCTTGCTGTGGTTGTGAATTACCATGTCCAGAGCAACATGGGGAAGGAGACAAGATGAAGCATCTCCAAGAATTGTCCTGAGCTGCTAGACACATGGGTGAACTCTGATCTCTCTGATAGGGATGTGTGGGGAAATATTTTCCCTCAGGAAAGCTAGGATTTCAGAGTGGCATGGCATTGACTTCAACTGCAAACAGTTATTAAAATAGCAACCTGGAAAGTCAAGAGGGAAAGGAACAGAAAGGATGTGATGGGAATCAGAACGATGTGATTTTGATTGATTTTTTTTCTTGCAAAGTCACAAGCCTAGAAATAAATCCTGCAAAGGAAAGTAAAGATTCTCTCCTTCCCAAGAGTGGGGAAATAGCCATTTTTATCCCTAAAATTTTCTGATGATCAAGTATAAAACGGCACTGGAGAAAATCTATTAACTCAGTGATGGTGGAAGTAACCTCACCTAAGCCCTTGAACCCAGGGCTCTGTTACGCACGGTTTGTCCCACCTTGCTGGGTCAGGGGAGCTCCAGATGGGGTCTGCAATGGGCACCCTCAGCAGAAGGCACTGCCCGGGGAGCAGCTCAGTGAGCAGGCAGGGACCTTTCCAGTTGGGCTGGCAGGGGCAGGGACAATGTTATCCTGATTCCCTCCTTGCTTTCCTCTGGATAACTGAGCTGAGGAGGAGGCCTGGAAGAGGCAGGAGAGCAGGCACTGAGCAAGAATGCTGGGCCAAGAGGGACAGCACAGCTTCAGGAGGCGGGGATAAGGCTGAAGAAGTAAGGGAAGGGCTAACAAAGTGGCAGTGGAGGTGTTTAATCTTGGACATGTGTCAAAGTAGACGCAGGAGAGGCCAAAGCAAGGTCAGTTAATGACCTGCTGCTTCAGGAGCTGCTTTCTAATACTGTAACTAGGAGCAGTTTCCTGACTGGCAGGTCTGGGGGACATTATCCCATGCAGTGATGCAATTTATACTATTCTGCTCGGCACATTCTTTTTCTCAGACCAAGAAAAGGAGAAGCTTTCATACAAAAAACATAATGGGTTTGGATTTGGCAAGGAAAGGCAACATTTACAGGCTGGAAGGATGCCATGCAGTAGGAAGGGGATGCAGAAGAGACCTCTCCCATTAATGATCTTTTCTGAGTTTTTTCAAGTGATGTTGAGCTAAAGTTACTTGTCCAAGTAGCTTCATCAGTAAAACCAACAGCAGTGCAGAGGGTAGCCTGTGTTTCCTTGCTCTCTGAAAGCCCCCATCTTTCTCATCACTGGGGGGAGACAGAATTTTTTTGGCTACTGTAAGGGAGGCCAACTGGGCAACGCCCTCTGACAGCCCGACAGTAAGGCAGAGAAGAGCCAGGCTCTGCAACTCCATTGTGAATACTGCAATATCTGTCATGATCCACCACATCAGGACTTTAGGTTTTTTAGCTGCCTGTACTTAATTTTGTATTTAGGTCTTCCAATTTTGTGCTTATGGGACAAATTTGGCATTTATGCAATGCTCCAGGTGATAAGCCAAAGTCCTGACTTCAGCACGTCTTTTCTAGCACTTCTTCCTTCTCTCTCTTCATCCAGCTCTGACCTGGATCTGACAGTGTTCCAGTGATACCACAGAATCTCAGAGCAGCTGCTGACAGGTGGATGCAGATCCCTTACACGTGGGGAAGTGTAGCTCTACCTAGAATTGATCTATGTCCCATAATGTCCCAGTCCTCCTAGAGAGTCCTTCGTTCCCATCTGTGTCTCCAGTGACTGCCACCTAATCAATTCCTGCTGTATCACTTCCTGCACGCAGGCATATTTGCCGGAGGTGTGTTTGCAAGACCACATTGGGCGATGTGTTTGTGCTCTGAATTAGTTTAATGGAACTGCAGTATATCCTGCAAGACAGCTTCCCAGCTGGTAAATCATGTTTAAACAGTGAAAAACAAATATGCTTTCTTGTTGCTCCAGTCTTTTTACATCTGGTTGCTTAGCATTGTTCCTATCTTGTATCCACTTTGCAGTGTTTCAGCACGATTGCCAAACAAACTGGCTAAAAATCAATTAACAGATATCAGAGGAAAAAAAAAAATAACAAACCCAAATGAGATATAACGGCTACTATTGGGATACACAGACATATCAATTTGGCAGCCAGTCAAACTTCTTAGAGCCATCGGCTGTGCTCATTAAATGTCAGAGTTGTGAATTTTCCCCAGGCATTCTCAACAAATGGTTGAACATAGCCCAGCTGAATTTAAGTGATTTTCTTTCCCAAATTTCAGGTAAAAAGATGAATGTGATGCCTTGGGTTTTAGCTTTTATATTTTTCAGATTCTCTGCTGCCTGGTATGTTAGTCTGAAACTTCATATTAGATGTTAGTAAGTTCTCTTCACAGGGTAGTTAAACAAAACAATCCCTTCCCAGCTACAGAATCAAGGACAACCATTACCCAAAAAGCACAAACTATGGTGAAAAGAGGGGGGCAAGCCAGGGGGGTGAGACTTCATAACCTGGAGCTGTAATTGGACAATTGAACCCCATATGTAGGTGAACCAAAACTTACAAGAGTGTAAAAACTCATGACCAGGATCCATCTTGGATTCAACCTGGGCGTAGCCCTGGCCAGACTCTTGTGCTGCCCAAGGTGTATCCTTTTAAGGCCTTTCAATAAATACCTATTTTGTCCATTTAGCTCTGTCTAGTCTCTGTTCCAGATCAGCCTCTCAAGGCAACAAATGAGAAGAGATGACGATAGCAAGTCCATACCACAGTTTTAGTTCTAGAAACAAATTTCTCTGTCACAAAGGCAGGTGATAAAATTTTCCTTTTATTCCAAATAAAAATAAGTATTTTCCCTAAGTACTTGCAGGTACTTCTCAAGCTGTGTCTCCCACATGATACAGACTTGAATTTCAATGCCAGTAGAACTAGTACCAAGTTTTTATTCTATAATGTTCATTTATACAGCAGTGTAAGACCTCAAATCTTTTTCTCTACAAGCAAAAGTGGTAAGGCTTCTAAGTGTTTTGGTGGAGTTTTTTTGACATGGAAGATTCAAGAAGCAGGAAACCTTCTTTAACACTCAAGCTTGGAAAGAAAGTTGATGCTGTTTACTGGAATATGTTTTCTTTAATATCACAGCAGCTCAGAACTGCCAGGAGATGACATAAAATTGTAGACAACTAGGGTGAGGTAGAGCAAACTGAATTCTTCTAGAAACCAGCCAAGAAAGAACAACAGCTCCCTTCCCCTGAGCAGTGCACGACAAGGCATGGCCAGGCCCAGGGAGCTCCCCAGCCCTGTGAGGATCTTCTGCTCTGCACGTCAGGAGATTCTCACTGGTTTAGATTCAAAAAGCATAAATTAGAAGATCCAGTGGCTTGCTCTTTTGTGCGGGCTTTGGAAAAAACTTTGTGACAAGAGTTTATACTGAGCAGGCATCAGGAAGGTCATCTTTGTGCACCTGACAGGATTTCAGTCAGGTATTGTTCAGGTAACTCTGCAGAAACTGAGGTTTCTCACTACAAACTGGTTACCCAGTGTGGTCTAGGTTGTGAAACACACACCTGGCCAGGAGCTTTGCCTCACTAAGGACCTTGGGATATGACCTTTAATTCTGAACATGTTGTGAACCCATTCAAGAAAGGACCTGGGGGTGAGGAGCAGGCAGGGGCCATTCTGGCAACACCCAGGCCTGGTGACTCCTCTGAGGCTGAGACCTTCCTACCACACAGGTGGATGGGGAGCTGCCCAGCTTTGTAGCTAGGGCCCCAAGCACTTTGCAGGTCCCTACATAGGACAGCCATTGCCTGGTATCTTCATGTGTATGAGCACTTGGAAAACTGTCCAAGAGTCACTCATTTTCCTGTGTAAGAAGGACATCTTGTTGATTCTGGCATGCAGTGTTACTATTGCATTATGTAAGAGCCACCACCAGTGTCTGGATTACTGCTGCTGCCTGTATCATATTTCAAAACATGCCAGCAGCTCCGTGGCCTTTGCTCCCAGGCTCAGGTTGTGTGGATCCAAACAGAGGCAGGGAGAGAGGGCACCTGCAGCCTGGCTGAGCTCTGAGCTACTGAACAACCACACTGGGAGCTGCTTTGAGAGTGAAAAGTCCATGTCAGACACTGCATTTCTCGACCCAAAATGTATCAGTTCCTTTGCCCCACTGCTCAGTAGCTTCAGGAGCACTTCAGTCGAAAGCTGCATTTATTTATTTGAATGCTGAGTAATATTTGCAATGAATAGGAGAGACAGTTACCTTGCCTGTTCCTTACCAGAAAGGAGGGTATGCATCCCCACCTTTAGCATGCTAACTCTCAAGAAAAAGTTAAAATTGTAGCTGCAGCTTCAAAATCTGCAGCTCTTTGCACCTTGTTGTTGGGTCAGCAGTTTGCCTGATAAGGGAGCCCTGACCTCCTCACCTACAGAGGAAAGTCCAAAGATCTTCAGAAGGTTTTGGGGTTGTTTACCAAAAAGCAGACATCCAGAAACCCATACAGGGAGGCAGCCTGGGAATACAGGCCAAAATAGAGGATGTAATATGGTGGAGGCTTCCAACTTCCAAGAGGGAGTACAAATCTTGACTCATAACTTTGCAATGTCCCTCAGCCATTTGAAATGCCCCCTTCATCCCAAAGGATGTCTCCTTTGAGTGACATGAACTGGACCTTGCTGGATCTACAATTCAGTGCCATAGTTACACTGCTTCCTGTAATCTCTTTGATGCTGAAGAGAACGACTTCTCTATTATCTTTACTTTTAAAACTTGGATTTCCTGTGTGGGGGAAGTCATCATGTTAAAAGCAAGCAGAGAAAATGCTGTAAAGGAAGAGGTGAATGTGCTCAGATTGCGAAGCAGCTGATCTAAAGGCAAGACCCTTAGGGAACCCTGGGCCACAATAGTTGACATTGCAGGCAGGAAATTATGGTTCATTTAACTAACTGAACTGAACACTGCCAGGGAATTTATAAGAGTGGAACAGAATTAATAAGAGCATTTAGTTAAGATACATGTGAAGACTAAAACTCCTGTGATTGTGGGAAAGAGAGATTTTACATCTGGAAGTGGAAGTGGCCTCTGCTGTTTGATTCATCTAAAAGATCAGGTGGGCAAGGGATGCCATGAGGAAGCTCCTACTTGCTTATCAACACAACTGGTTCCAGTGGCTGCTGCTTCTCCACACAGTTTCCCTTCAAGCCACAGACCTGCCTTGAAGTATTTGAGATAAAATAGCACAATCTTGCAACTAGGCTAGTCTGCTCCTAAATATGCACTTTCAAAGCACTTTTCTGAGTTAAAAATTACCTTTTTGGTCAATAATGGTGTTTCTTTTTGGAGGTTTTCTTCACTTTTAGCAATATGCAGTAAACATTGTGATTTTTCACTCCCTGTAGCAGTGAATGATATCCAGGAGTTTGACTTTCCTAGAAGATCTGGCTACAGACACCAAGGTGACAGAACAAAACCTGTCTAAGTCAGAAAACTTTAGTAACAACAACGGAAATTGAGAGAATGGCACAGCATGAAAGCATTCATTATTCATCCGTTGATACCCCAGGGAAAAAAGATCTGTGAGCAGTTTTTGGGTTTCACAAACCAAGTCTGACTTTGCCAGGGCCTGGCAAAGATCCCAAAGGTGAAGTGCTCAATGATCTCTATCTTTGATCAGCAGAGGCATTGCCTATGGTCCAGGTTTCTCTCCTGCGTGTCCCTCTCTCTCCTCCCTCCCACCCTACTGTTGGCCAGGGAGGTCTGCCAGGCCTGGAATGCATTGTCCCAGCTGCACTTGGGCCTGTCTGACAGTGAAAATGGCAGGTAGGTGTCCTTCTGCAAAGCAGTGACCTTAACCTCCTTCTGCAGCCCACTGGGAGAGCAGAGTTCAATGAACAAGTCTGGCTGCACTGCTGAAAGCCATGGCCTCGGGGGAATGAACTTGTTGTTAGGTTTGCTTCCAGCTGGATGGTTCCCGGTCAGCTTTATTGTGCAATTCTACAAATCCTGATGCCAGCAAAAATAAGTCAGAGATACAGGTTGAGCAGAGGTTTCTTCTCCCAGCAGCTGTGCTGGGTTAGGCCATCCAGAAATGCTTGTGGGATGCCTGCTCCAAGAAAAGCTTGGCACAGCCATGTCGAATGTAAAACCCTCTGAGATGATTTTTCAGTCTCTTGCAATTCTGCACAAATCCTGGCATGGGCTTGCTCCTCCCTGTACTCCTCTTCTGCTCAATTCCTGTGTGCTGCAGCTCTTTAAACATTCACAGAGCACTACCTGGAGTAGAGTGCTTCAAATGGAAGTGAGTCTGTAACACCAAATCATCTCCTGCTGAGCATCACCAAATCATCACAACCTTGGGCAATCAATCAACTGGTTTTGTGTTATTTAAGTTGTCCTAAAGGCTGCATTTCAAAATCTGAAATGTATGGATTGGAAAAGCTGACAATACTTCATTATGCTCAAGCTGTTTAGAAGCACTGCACAGACCTTGCTTGAAAAGATGGCCTTCAAGAGAGGAAATTTAACCAAATTCCACACTAGCTTGCTCCTCAGCTATAGTAAACAAAAAGTCTTCAGAATATTTAGAACATGATTTAAGCTAACAAGTCAAGGAAATAGGTGTTAAAACTCAAGTTCCTGCTTGATGCTCTATTTGTAATTCATCCAGTCATTAATGAGCCAGATTCTTGACTAGTATATATGGGCACAAATCCACTTAAGCCATGCAAGAATGTTGATTTATGCTTGCTACAAATCTGACCTTTTGTTCAGCGCTTCCTGGTAAGTTCCAATCCTCTTTGCACTGTTCATTTAGTGGAATGGAATTAGATTTACCAAGGTATGCTCTGACAAAATTGATTGTTTTTCCCTTTCATTTTTGTGCCAGGGATAAAATGGTGGTCTATTTCAATGTAGCACTGTTAATACGATAGGTTTTGTGAAGTAAAGCCAGAAATTATAATATCATTCATTACAATGCTACATGTTTTTATCTCTCAAAGTTATACCAAATTAGTACAATATGCTCCACAAATTACAACCTCATTCTAGGAAAAATGAGATACATCTGTAGAATAGAGCTTAAATAAGTTTAGCTAACAAGAAAATGCATAAAAGCTTAAATATATGAAACCAAATTATTTGCTGATAATGTATTGGAATGAAAATACCCTTGTATTTGCTTAACGGAACCTATTTTGTTCCAAATGACCTTATGTTCTTTATTTCCAAGTTCACAATCCCTGCACTAAGACTCAGCACACTGTACAAAGCCAGACTTACCAGGAGATGATAATCAGGAATCTATTTTATGGGTTCAAATAAAATGCTCTCAATGTTTGACTATGCTAACTGCATGGTAAATACAGCTCAGGCCTGCAGAGAACCTTGCTGAGAAAATTGTGTGTGAGATTACACTGCTGTGAAGTGCTCAGTATGGGGGCTATGCTCAAAACACAGAGCTCATATAGGAAGCAGCAGCCTGTTTGCTAAAATCTGCTTCCCACAGGTAGCATCTTACACTGCTGCTTTCAGTCTGCACCCCTTCCTGATGACTGAAGCAGTCTGCACTGAATTGTTTACAACCTGGCCAGGTCAAGAGTCCTCCTCTGGCGTGGCACTACAGCCATGGATATTGGACATGCAAACATTACACTCAGTATGAATGGGGTGTGAATGGCGGTGTGGAAGTGTGAAATCGTCAGGAAATGCCATGAAGGGGCAAAGGAATGGCATGTGGAGCTTCTGAAGGCACCAGGGGGTGGAAAACCAAGGGCTGCCTCCTGGGTGGATTGTAGACCTATGCTGGAGGCAGTTTTTTCCCAGTCTTGACTCCTATATCCATACTGGAGCTAGCACATGTCTAGCCATGGCTCCGAGGTGAACCCCTGACTTGTGCCACAGGTTTGCCCTCAGCCCCATGTCCTGAGTGGACCATGGACCATTTGTGTCAAGTCTTGTCACTGGTGCCCTTGTTCTCCTCCTACTCCTGGATGCCCCCTGGCCCTGATTCATTGACTTTGCCTGGTTTGGGACAGTTGATGGACCCTGTTATCAGGATCCATGTCTGTGTGCCATGTTCAGGAGCTGGACATAGTCACTGAAGGCACTGCCTGTGCTGGCACCACAGAGGCTGCACAGCCACAACCATCTCCAGCCTCATACACGTGAAAGGAGGAGTGAAAACATTCTGTGAGAGAACGTTAGGTGTGAAATCAGATTAGGATAAAATAAACTTCCCCTTCTATCTGATTTTTCTAAACATGAGCAAGGAAAACACTCAGGATAACACTGATTTCCAAGGGAGGTGCAGGGGTTTTTTGCCCTTGATTCTGGAGCTCATTCCCTTATAATATGCAAAGGAGATTGGATTTGTCAGTTTTGGAGGGTGGGGGTATTTGGTGCTGAGGGCATGAGTTTCTTCAAGGCAGGGAGAGGATGAGATGAAGAGGTGCAATAAATAGTGGAACACAATTTCAAGAAACAGCTCATTTTAGGTTGCTTTCATTTGGCAGCTTTGTATTTACATATGTAATATTTACACATTTTTATTTACATGTGTAATATAGTAGAGATCTGTAAAAACATCTAGGAGCCTAACTTTCAGAAAAGACATAGCCCTTCCCAGAAATGACGTAGATCCTTAAATCAGGCTCTCCGTTGGGAAATAAATCCAAATAATTCTCTGTGCATTTGAAAAGAAGATATTTTGGCTTCTGAGCAATATGAGAAAATGTACCACCCATTTGATCTGCTTCAGATGCCACAACCATCTGCAACTGCACGTGGCAAACACACATTTCTCAGCTTTGCAGGCATGTATGATTATGAAGAGCTTAAAATAAAATAGATAAACCTTTGAGATGCTCTTTTTATTGTTGACTTATCTCTCAGCAGTGTTCTGTGGGAAGCTCTCCTCCTGGAAGGCTGCGGTGGGGGGGCTCGCGGAGCCTTTCAGCGCCGGTCGGAAGTGGTTAAGAAGCAGCCAACGTGAACCGCCACTGCTGGCACCAGCAGAGGGTCACAGATGCTGCTCTGAACACGCCCTTGTGCAGCGGTGTGGGCTCCAGCTGCCGCCGTACCAAGGACGCGACCGCCACCTGCTGTCACCAGCCCAGCAAGGGAGCGCCAAGGAGGGGCAGAAGCCGACCCGCCCCTGGGCATCAGCGGCTCCCGCGGAACGGAGCCTTCGTTTCCCCGCTGCAACTGCGTCACTTCCAGCCTTGGTCTCAGTTCTTATCTCTGATTTATTCCTTCAGCCGTTCTATGAGCTGGCGTGTGGATGAGCAGCCGGCAGTGACACTGCACGGCATCCTTATGGCACTGCTGGCCGCCGTGTGAGATGGGGAAGGAGGGGGACACCCTGCCGAAGCAGCTGCACAACCAGCCTATACGCATATCTCTGTCTGGAAATGGGGCACTCAGCTGCTCAGCAGCACCGACTGTGGCTTTCCGTGCTCCTGCGATACCCATTTCTCGGAGATTGCATTCTAGCTGGTCCCTCGGATGGGCGCTCGGATGAAATGCAGACAGGGGAATGGGTTCGGTGTAGTTTCCAGGGCAGAGTGCTTGCCCGCACTGAAGGATGGACCTCTTGGAAACGGCTTCGGAACTGAGGCCGCTGTCGCTCAGACCCTGCTTGCTCATCTGGGATGCTCTTCCCGATGTCTCATGTTTCTCCAGTAATCTAAAATCAGCCTAATCCTGTCACAGAGGAAAGCCCTTACTGCTCTGCAGTCTCTTACATGTGTTGTTTGCTTTCTTATTAACTCTATAATATCTGGGCATGTGCCTGCTGTTCAATGTTTAAATACTGTGTTTTCCACATTTTCTGCAATGGTGCTTTTTTTTTTTTCATTGCCTTCTTTTTAGCATCTTTGGAAAGGAGTTAATTCTCATAAAACAATATGAATACATTACAGAGGGGTTATTTTTGTCTATTTCCCATACACTTATCTTTTGGGATTTTTGACAACAGGCATTTTAAAGATATTTTTGTTTACTTAAATATTGAATAAGCTAAACAACTAAAGGTTTGGGGGTTTCAGCTTTTTTGTTTTTGTTTGTTTTGTTTTGTTTGTGGGGTTTTTTTTTGTTTGTTTGTTTTTGTCATTTTTTCCATTTTTAATCTTCTTTCTTCTCTGATTGGGAGAATACTTTGTAAATACAGTTATTTCACCAGCTGACGTTATTCAGTACAATTATCCTCACTTTTTTCCAGATCAATTTTTTTTTTTTTTGTTCATTTGGGAATTTTTTCATGAAGAAGTCAGTATTTTCATCAGTAGAGTCCTGATTTGATGGGTGGTCCACAGGGCATGTTTCTTCACTCTCATAACACAGTTTATTCTTAGGGTATGCTGAGTGCTCACAGGCAGTCACAGTATGACACACTGCTTGGTGGGGTGCAACCTGTTTGTTCACACTTATCCCTGGGCTAAAAAGTTTCATTGCCTTTGTTTAAAGCATGAAGCTGAAAACTGTCCTAAAAGAAACCAAGACAGCTACTTGAAATCACTTTTAATGACGAGGGAAGTTTGTTTCTTGACAGTTTGTTTCTCTCCCCACTGCACAGCGATGTAAAAGTGATATTTTGTGATTGTTCTGGATTTGAAATGCATATATTTTAGATTAAAACAATTTTCAATCACATACAGAGGAATTCAAGTTCCTTCTTGCTTGAATTCCTGTGTTAAGAAGCTGTACCTGTTTTGTGACCTGCTGAGTCATTAAACAATGAGGTGCTGGAGTTAAACCTCTGCCTCCACTGACACATTTAAGTACCTAGAAAAGAAATTTCTAGGTTTACTTTGCCTAGAATAAATTATGTCAAGCAGGCTCATTTCCAGCTCTTGGTTTTAGAAGGGCTTCTAACACTGTCTCGCATGGCCATCCATCTCACAAGCAAGTCTAGAAAAACACAAATGGATGAGTACAGAACTGGCTGTAAACTGGACTGAAATATTTAACATGAGCATGTTTTTAGCTTGCCTGGACACAGCAAGCAGAATTCTGCAGGAGTACCGCAAATCTTATATTTTCATTAAATAATTTAGATGGCAGAGCAGACAACTTTCTTGCCAGCCCCACTGGCTGGGAGGGGCAGGAAAAGTTAGAGGACAGGGCTAGGATCTCAGCACACTTGGCAAATTACAGTAGGAGGAAATGAAATAATTCAAAGGATGTTCTTTCACTCTCTGCAGAACTGCCAACATCACAAATGTAGGTTGTGGACTTACTGGTCTGATAGCATCAGTGTATAAAGTGTTGTGGTGATTAGCATGGATCATAAACCCAACAGGAATCAGCCATGCCACCACAAAAAAGGCAAATAGCACTGGGAGCTACATAAAAAGGAATAGTTTGCCAGGCAAATGAAGCCATTCTACTGTCATGCAGTAGAGGGTATTGTATTCTGCTTGGGATAGAGAGTTAGAGGTTTTATGAGGAAGCATTGGAGGAACTGGAGTGGTTTATTCCAGAGAAAGGGGAGACACAGTAGGAGGGCCCTAAATATGTGTGCTGTATGTCTAAGAGAGAGGACAATCTTCTTCTCATCAGCTGAAAAGGCTCAGTGGACAACAGAGATCTGGGTTAGATGTAAGAAACTGCTTTCTCAAGGTGTGGTTGAAAAAAGAGTGAGAGAATAGTATAGGGAATGTCAGCCTTGGTTTCTGTGTTTCAAATGCAAATTGAACAAGTGTCTGTCAGAAATTACCTAATGCAATTGATCATGCTTTTTGGGTGGGAGGAAGAAGGCTATTTCAGTCCCTATTTTTCTGATATTCCTATTTGGAGCCAAAGACCATAATTTATACATCTAAGTTAGGTGTTGTCTAAGTTATACACTGTCAAGACCAGCTAATTATCATCCCAAGACTCTTCCTTTCCATTTCTGTTTAACATATCATAAGGAAAAAAGTCTTAGTGATTAATAATTTGAATTGGAAGCAGCCATAAAGTAGGCTGGCACTATGCTATGCAAACTTGATTTGTTCAAATCCATGTTCTCCAAGTCCTAAACTTCTTTAGAGCATATATGGCAGCCCTGCTAATGTCTAACCAGCTGATAATCTGGAGACCTGACTGTTGGACATCAGGATGATTCAGCCTAGTTAATAAATGCCATATTGGAACACCCATTTAACTCTCCAGCAGAAAGGATGCTGTGTGAAAAAGGGAAAGGGGACCTCACACAAATATTACTCATTCACTCATTCAGAAAATGCTAAAACTCAGGCTCTGAACAGCCTTTGATATTTGACCTCTGCAGATGGCCTGTAATTAAGACTCTAATCCTTTAAACACTTTAATACACTTCAAATTAATAGGATTAGTCACATGCCTGAACTGTGCATGGCTTGGGCTGAGCTATTGTTGAACACAGCTGATTAAAAAAACTTGCAGACACTTTCTGGTGGAATATTGCCTTATATTGTCTAAGTCTTTTCTAAACAGTTCTAGTCACAAGTAATATCCAAAAGTGAGGGTATTCAAGAAAAATAAAGCTTAGCCAAGTTCTTGCTTAAAAATGTACACAGAAAAAGAACAAATCTGTCCAAACTTTTTCAGCAGCACAAATCAGAGGTTTTAGAGGAGAGATGGGAGATCTGAGAGATGCTGTATTGGTTTTCTGGAAGATGTAGGTTTAAATTCTCAGACTTCTACAATTCTTTCAAAGCTAGGGTGATGTCAATCATGCACAGAATCAGACAGATCAGAGAGTTACAAAAAGGGGAAGAAGCATTTTCTATCCTGGTTTGTATTTTATAAAAATATCAGCTTGGCTTAAAGGCACAATGTTGTTTCTTCTCTTGCTGCTGACAGACTAGCTGGGCTGGGCAGTCCTGGCAAGCCTAGTCTGGATCAGTTAATCACATTGTAAATGTGTGCAGAGGTTGTGAGAGTGAAGATAATTTGGGAAGCAAGTGAAGGCACAGGGAAGACAGAGGTGCAGGCACACACAGCACAGAGGTTCCCATTTGTTGCAGGATGTCTGCCAGAAGAAGAGGCTGGGCCACATCAAGGCACTTGTGTTGACATCTAACTTGTGCTAGAGCTGGGTTTAAATGCCACGGGGGCAGTCTGGGAATCCCAGCACAGTTCAGCATCACTTGCTACTGCCCCATAAAATGCCCACAGCACACATCCACCCAATGCTATTATTTCTCCCACTGGAGAAACACAGAGGTAAATCCCCTCTGCTGAGGGATGTGATGTCACACTATTGTCATTTACAGGAAAAGGCAACAGCTGTGGTTAAGGGTTTCCCAAGAGTGACATGCAACAGACTGCAGCTGCAATGCCATTCCCTGGCCTGTTTTAACTCCTCTTGTAGATGCAGGGAGAGATTTTTCCTTCACTCATCTTGAGGATCGCAGTCAGCAGAATGAAGTCTGCATTTAGCCAAGTGTTCCTGCCAACTCTAACGTGGACCAAAGAGAGCACACACAAAAGTCAAAGAGCAATCATTGCTCTGTCAGTACTGTTGTCATACAGGAACCTGAGTCATACTAAAAGCCTCTCAAGGAAGGGCACAGTGAAGATACCAGAAATTCAAGCTGGAGCAGGGAAATTCTGATGAAAATGCACAGCAGTAATGAGGTAGCAGATAAGACTGCCAGAAAATAGCATCACAACCTTTTAGACAGTAGCACAGAGGGAAACACAGTGCCAAAAATGGGATGAAAATTGATGAGCCAACTAACTGCCTGTGAAGAGAGCCACACTAGGAAGTGTGGCTTCCTCGTGCCACACTTAAAATTAAGAAAATCATAATACAAAGAGAGTAGGAACCAGACGAGGTGATCAGGTCTGAGTCAGAAGTAAAAAGTCAGTAAATGGAGATGAAAATAAAAAGGGGAAAAGAGAGAAGGATTAAATTCTTACAGGATAAGGGGTTAAATCTGGACTGTCCCAAGAAAAAGCAGTGGTAGGTCAGGAGGACTGTCCACCCTGCACAGACTCATGCCATGCAGAGGCACCATAGGAACATTAAAGGAACAACTTGGATCTCCTTTAGCTCAAGAACTACAAAGGCCCTGCAAATTAACTGGGGCAGTGCCTGACTCAGATAAATAGTCCTGTCTCTCCCATCAACTAAGGCTTCACTGGGCATCTTTACACCAAGCTGCAATGTGACTTACAGCTATGCCCAGAAGGGAGTATCAGATATGACAAAAAAGTGAGGGCACTGGAGAGGCAAAGGGAAACTGGAAAAGGCAGGCAGGCAGGCAGGCAGGCAGGCAGGCAGGCAGGAAGGAAGGAAGGAAGGAAGGAAGGAAGGAAGGAAGGAAGGAAGGAAGGAAGGAAGGAAGGAAGGAAGGAAGGAAGGAAGGAAGGAAGGAAGGAAGGAAGGAAGGAAGGAAGGAACTGGAGGAACTGAGAGTGAAGAGTTGTCAAGTACTAGCAGTGTTAAAGAATTTATGCTAAAGAAGGATTACACGAAGGAAAAAAAAGCTTCCTTTCAGTGTCTACGTTTCTAGGAGAAGCAGTGTGGAGTAGAGGAAATTTTGTCAGATGGGTCTCAGATAACAGATCCAGGAAATGACCTGGTAACCAATGCAAGGGAAGTCTTCAATCAGCTGGTGTTCTTGCACAATTTTTTGGTTTGTCAGACTTAGAAAAGTATTTGAACACACACACAGAGCATTTTGTTTGGCCACTCTGCTGGTCAGCATTGCTCTTGAGAGCCCTGTTTATCCAGCAGTATTCCTGCAACTGGGAACACACTGCTGAAGCAACTGTGACACCCCTACAAGCCAAGCACCAACTTTGAAGCCTCGATAAGCCAAGAAATATTGCTGAGGAAACTTAATCCATATTCCTCCTTTGTTACAGGGTTTCTGCCTAGCTGATGTCCACTCAGGGATGAGCTGGCAGCTGGGAATGCAGGAGGGACAGGGGCAGGTGTCAGGGTGTGCTTGGCCATTGCCCCCAAAGGGTTATTCCTTTCAAAACACCTCAATTCTCACTGTCACTGAAAAATGAAGAGTTGCTATTGGAAAAAAAAGAAGTACAGGAACACCTTTCACTCGACCAGATTGTGTCAAGCCCCATCTAACCATTCCTTGACCACTTCCTGGGATGGGGAACCCACAACTACTCTGGGCAAGCGGTCCCGGTGCCTCACCACCCTCACAGTAAAGAATTTCTTCCGGACACCTAATCTAAACCTACTCCCTGTCAGCTTGAAGCCATTACCCCTTGTCCCGTCACTCCGTGCCCTCGCAATCAGCCTCTCTCTAAGGCGTTTCAGGGGCGAAGCCGAGGTGGGCGGAGGGACAATCCCCGGCATCAGCGGCAGCTGTGAGCGGGGGGCGGCGAGAAGCGCCGGGCAGGGCCGGGCGTGGCCTGCCCCGGGGGGTCTCATAAGGCCACCCCCGCTACCACTCCGGGCCCTGCTGTCCTGCGGGGCTCCCGAGACGAATCTCGCCGTTCCCTCCCCTCGTCCAACCCCGTTTCCCGTGGCGAGGCTCCGCCACAGGGGAAGTGACGCCGACGCCAGGCGAGCTTATATAAAGGGTAGGCGGAAGCGGGCGAGCGGGCGGGGGGGAGGGGTGGCGGGCAGTGCGAGCGGGGCGGCTACCGCAGCCCCCCGTGTTCCGGCCTGGCAATGGATTTCCACAACATTCTCGTGATGGCCTCGGAGCAGCAGGGGCTGAACGCGGTGCCGGTGAGCTCGGGGGCGGCTGGGGCTGCCGGGGGCGCGGGGCCGGAGCGCGGTGGCGGGAGGGCCCCGCGGCCGCGGGAGCCCCTCCCGCTTTGGCCCCTGCCCGGGCAGCGCCCGCCGCCGGGCTCTGCCGGGCCTTTCGCCTCGCCGGCCGGGGCTGCTCCCTCCTGGGGGCTGAGAACCGTCTGTGGGCGGGGAGGGGGCGAGCGGGGCCCTTTCTGTCAACAGGTGCCGGCACCCCCGGCGAACGGGCAGCGGCGGCTTGTCCCCCTGGCAGTGCCGACATCCCTCCCGGGAGCAGAGCCGTGGTGCAGGGGAAGGCAGTGGCTAAAAGCCGGCTAAGTCCTTTTGTTCGCTCTGAAAACGCGAGTATGCCACGTCTCAAGTGCGAGTCGCAAAGTGACAAGTTTTGGGTGTATGGGCTGCGTTGTCTGAAGTCTCTGTGTGCGCCGCGAAGGAATAACGTGTAACAGCGCTGTGGGCAGGATTGGCGGAAGGCTTTTGGTATATTGTTAATATTGTTCTGAGGTCTGTACTTCAGCAGTTTGTGCTCTAGTTCAAGCTATCGGTAGCGTGGATTCCGTGTGTAATAACCCACTGACTTGCCTGGATGAAGTCTGGCTGGAGGAAGGGCACGTGGCCTTTTCATACATTCATATCCTGGCCTTCATTCCTCTGGGAGGACCCAAATTATAAGTCATCCGTGAATATAAAAAATATTTCCTCCTTAGTAGCCACCAGCCAGGGAGACACTGTTTGCTCTTCAACAGAGTTGCCAGAGTTCTGTTTCTATGATTAGTTTGCTTAACCCCACTGTAAATGAGGGGTAGTTGTTTTTAGCAAAAACTGCGGGAAAACCAGAAAAAAGCCATACTCTCAATTGTACAGTGTCTTCATTTTGGTGGTGTCAGAACTAGTGAATATCTGTGTCTCTGTATCATTAGTAAAACTTTGGTAATGTTCACTAACAACATCACCAGTTGATAATATGTACCGACCATATGGTAGATGTGAAATTAATCAGATTCCATTGTGGGTTTAAAATTTTATAAAATCAACTTTTTTGTCTTTAGGCACATTTAATTTGTCTCTCACCCTACATAGGAATCTGGTTCATAACATAAATAATAAAATAACAACTACAGAAATACTTTAGGATATTTAAATGCCCATTTGTTTTGTCTTAAGCTGTTTCACTCAGTTGTCACTGGGTTATTATCATTTTTATTTTACATGTTTAAAGCTTCTCTTTATGTTCTCAGTGTCCCCATGCAGCTTTACTGTGTGTGCCACTACTTCTTTTGTCACAAGTTTTAATTCATGATGATGAATTGATGAAATACCTGCCAAAATCTCTATTGTGGATGTGATGGTGGAGGGAGGGGATCCTACTTCTTGTGCAATGAATGAGGGTTTAGCTACTCTTTTTAGTAAAGGCAGCATTAGGATTTGCTAATTCCTGATTAACTCATGGAGTGAGAGTGCAATTGAATCCATAGTTGAAACAGTTTGGTTTAGCACAGTAGTGTGGTGCAGCTTTTAACTCTGAAGTTAACCCCAGTCTCTGAGCAAAAGCAGAGCTGCACTTGGCACTGCTTGAAGCTATTCGCAGCTCCTGGGCTTTAAAAGAGAGCCCATGGAGATTTTTACAATCACTGGTCATCTAAACAACTCCACTGTGTTAAAGCTGGTATATTAAATGTGTTTATATAAGAAGAATATAATCATTTTTAAATACTTTTATTAAAAACACTGTATAGACTAATTACAGATTTACTGGCATATAAAATTACCAGGTTCCAGAAATGTTCGTTCCTGCATTAACAAGCATATCCTCCGAGTTTCTCTCTGAGAAGTTTGTTTTAAACTGTACAGTGCACCTAACTAAATGTTCCATGCCTTTTGTAATGAAAAAACAAGTAGTGTATATTCAAAGTATATAAAAATATATATACACACTATAACAGGTTGTGTTTAGTTCAAAGTGGAAACTACATAAAAACTCTAAGAAATCATGTGGCCTTGTATTGTAAAAGAGGGGCCTGGATAAAGCAGATATTACATCATGTCCTTGTAAAAACAAATCTGCTTGTTCATCTCCCAGTGGAAATCCAGATTCAAAAGGAACAGTGCTGAAATCAGCGTTTTTGCATGAGGTTTTGTTTCTAAATAAAACAGTACATATATGAACTACTGTCTAAGCTATTAATGATGTGCTGCTAATCATCTTCACAGCAGTTGCTGAGTAGATATATATCCTCTAATATTCCATAGGGCTTTCATTGCTGTATTTTGTTACCTGTGTTCATATTAGCAGTTCATTAGATTTTCAGTGTGGTCTTGCTTTAACTAGACATGATAGCAGTTAAGAGATTTAATGTTGACTTTAGAGAGGTTTAAACAGATTGTGTCACTCTTTCTGGTGAAATTGGTATATTGTGTTATGCCACGTGTTTCGCATGACATGATGAAGCACTTTCAGATATTTTTTTGTAGCTATTCTTTAAAATATGAAATTTTATTGCAGCTTAAAAAAAAAAAAACCCTGAGGGCAGTTGGAACCAAGTAATTTTTTTATTTCACCTTAGTTTCTAATAAACTATTAATGACAGTATAAACATCTCATATTGGTCCCGGTTCTTTTTAACTGAGGGCGAAACTTTGGTGTACAGAATTTACAGAAATCCGGTACAATTTAACCACAAAGAGGTGACGCAAAACTGAAAGAGCTTGTCATCCACGTCAGCACTTGTAAGGTCTCACTGTAAGTTGGACTGATACAAAGCAAGCCTCCAGTGAAGCTGATAGATACAAATGGCCCAGGAGGAATTCAGTATTTGTGAAGTGAAACACTAACAGAATCCCAGAGTTTGTTCAGAAGACCTTGAGTTACAGAGCCTGCCCATCGAATTCTAATTTACAAATTATCGAGTGTTTGCCCGCAGGCAAGAGAGGCCCAGCATGAGAAATAATGGGAGTGGCTATGAAGTGCAGATTGCTGCTGTAGGACCGGACTCCCATCGATTGATGTGTGTGCATTTATTGTGTGCTTAAAACAGGACTAAAATTAATTGGATTACATCAGCCTCCACAGGAGGGAACTGCAAGATACGCAATGTAAAATGTTGGCAGGGGTGAGGAGGGCTTTTGCTCTCAACTTGACTGACCTGATAGTAAAGTTCCAGTCGAGGTTTAAATACTGGCTAGTAAAGTTTTCAGCTTTTCCTATTCCTGGTCTTTTTTTTGTTGTTGTTGTTTTGTTTGTTTGGTTTTTTGTGTGTTTTTGTTTGGTTGGTTTTTGGGTTTTTTGTGTGTTTTTTTTTTTTTTTTGAGGGGGGGTGTTTTTTTGTTTTTTTGCAAAAGCAGATGGAAATGGGGACCACAATGCCACTATAGAAAGGAAAGCATAAGATATGGGGTTATGGGGTGTGGTTTTTCTGCGTGAAGCAACTTTTAATAGAAGAAATCTGCAATTTTTTTTTTCCAGCTAGGGGTTCTGCTTGGGTGTTGTGGCAGCAGTTGCAAAATTGGAAGAAAATAATTTTTGCTTTTTTAGAAATAAAATGTATGAACCTGTTGGATTGGTTTTGGGAGAGGAGAACAGTGTGGGCTGGTAAGCTGAGCGTTTTATCTTTCTCTTGGTAGAACCTGAAGTGAAGCAAATTTAAACATGCTTGTTACTTACTATTTACTTTGTCATGACCAGAAATTGAAAGCAGCAGTTGCGAAATCACCGTGTGTGTATTCTAAGACAGTCTCACTGTAGAGTCAGCTGCTGGGGGCCCCGTGGTGCATCTGTAGCAGAAGCTTTGGAAATACCAGTTCAGGATGAAGGGCAGAGGCCCCTGGGCAGTGAACACAAATGGCCACTTATAATGTGGGAAGCTGCCTTTTGAAGGACTGGCATTGTGAGAGGAATGACACAAACAAGGATGTATGTGGTGGATGAACCATTCTTGATGTTCTCTGAAAATTATACCCTTGTCTTGGTTTAAAAAGACAGGTGTCTGCTAAGGAAGGCAGGTGCCTTCCTTGAAATGGAAAATGTAAACCCCCCTCTCTCTGAATTTTATAATTTTGAAATTAAGGGGCTCTTAGGCAATGCTATGGGAATAGGAATAACAATTATTTACTAGGAAAATTAAAATAAAAATGCAGTAATACATAAAAACACTGACAGAGTCAGAATACAACTTGACACCCTGTTGGCTAGGATGTTAGTAGCAGTCTGATTAAATGGTGGCTGCAATCCTCCTGCAGTGACAGATGTGGTTCTGTTGAAGCAATTATCCTACAGAAGGGTGTAGTTTTTCTCTGAAGGTCGAGCAGTGGTGTAGATGGGCCTGGTCTTCCTTTGGGAATTTAGTGGGAAAAGGCTCCCCTGGTGTTCCAAATCTCAGGTTTTTATCTAGGTGGGAATGCTTGGCTCCTCCCCCTGGGTGGAATAACTCACAGTGGGATGATGTAATTTTATTAGCCATGCAGTGAGACTCAATGGCCCACTTACAGCAGATATCTCCCAGACAGAGGATGGGTCATGGAAGAGATAAAAAACACTGCCCCACCTGGTTTCAACAGATGGTGATAGAATACATACTTCTGGTTACATCTTGCATTGCAACTTAAGACAACCCTGAAGAATATTTGGTACTTCCCATTAGAGAAGATTATATGTCTTGGCAAATGATAAGGAAGAAATGATCTGTGAAGAACAGGCAAAAGTGTTGTAACATGCTAGTGAAAAACAAGAAAATCAAAGAATCTTCCCAGCCTGTGAGAGCCCCTGCAAGTTGCCTGCAGTGGATAACACAAGTGGAATTGTCTTTGCACTGCATGTGCAAGCCCATTGCAGTAACCGAGCTGAACAGGTGCTCTACTTGAGAATTGGGTTTGGCAGAATTGATCACTTGCATTGATCTTGCATTGCCACCTGTGTAAATATTGACCATTGTTTAAGGCGATACTACTGCTATTTCTGGCTGGCACTGGTGTTTCGTGTAGACCCCTTGGGGCTTCATTTGGGTGCCAAAAAGTCTGCAAATATTCTATAAATTCTGTTTTATAGTCCAAGATTTGGTACTTGAGTGCTGACATCAGAGTAGCTACAACTCTCTCAGGATAATGTGCCACACTTTGAAGGAAGTCAGTGACTTCAGAGCAAATAGTCACTGTTTACAGCTCAAGTGCAGTGTTCTGGAACAGCATGACCTGCTCTTTCCTAAAGGCTAAACATTGCTATTCCTCTGTTGATTTAACCAACTTAGCAATAGTTATTAAAAGCCAGAATAGTGCAACTGCTGTTTGGATGGTATAGTGGCATGTGCTGGCTTATTTTGTCTGCTTTACCTGCAGTCTGATGCATATTCATTTGCACTGCATATAAAACACTTTATTAGTGTTTGCAGAATGAGTGTATGGTTCAGTGCTTTTAGAAAGGCTACGGTTCAGCAGGTTATTTTATGCTGTTACTGAATGAAAGTGAACAAGACTTGTATCAGAAATAGTATAGAAAATGGGTATTCGTTTATGAATTGTTTTACTGTGTTTTCAGTTATTAGCATTAAGAAATGCTACTGATTGGAAATTTTAATTTAAATTTTTTATGATTTGTCATGTTAGCAGCAGTCAGAAATGAGCTTTTCTGTCCAGCTGCTTTACAAACCTGCTCCTGGATAGGGCTGTTGGTCACAGTGCAGCAAAACAAAGCCTGAAAACTGCTTCCCCATCACTTTAATTCTTTATAAGGTTTCCCAACAGAATAGATCAATCTACATTTGTCCCTGCTATCTAGCAGTTTTCAAAGGTGCTCCTTAGGCACAAAATCATTTAGGCTGGAAAAGATGCTTGAGTCCTACACAGTTTTTAAAACAGAGTTTTCAAAACTGAGGGTACAGTTGAAATAGAATAATTAAATGAAGCTTTGCCAAATTAGGTTACTAATGGCAAAACATGATGTGTTTAACTTTGTAAGATAATTTACAGAGACATCATTATACTGAGTATACTACAAATTACTGCAAATAATTTCTAAGGTACTAATTTGCTTCAGCCTGTTTCTGACAGGATTTTGACTGATAATGTGTGGCTTGCTTTGTCTCTCTGTTCCAGTTCAAATGGAGTAAACCAGATTTCTTTGGGACAGAGCCATGGGCCACATTTGAGCAAAAGCTGAGGCAATGCTGCATGGCAGTTCAGGTTTCCTGAGCAGTCAAGTCCTGGAACACTTTTGATGCAAACAACAAAATCAGTTCTCAGGCTGTGGTAAACTTCCTTGCAGAGAGGTGAAGCTCAGTAAATGAGCTTGGCTGTAGCAGGTCTTTAATGTGATGAGGTGACATGGCAGGTTTGAATATGCAATGTATGTGGATGGCACACCTTAGTAATTGTGCTGGGGTCATTTCAGAAACTGCTCAAGGAGACTACAAGTGGCTGGTATTGTAGCTGCCCTTCTTGGAGCCAGTTTTGGATGCAACTTGGAAATGAGCCTCCAAACCTTGCTTCTTAGTGCATGTATATTCAAGCTAATTTATGGGTTTGCATGTTAGTAATCAAAGTAATCCAAGGGTCTGTTCATGTGCTGCTGATCAGTGAATTAGAGATGAGAATAAAGGCTTCCATTGTGTGATATTGATGTTTATAGGGAGTTATGCCAGCCTGCCTGATTATTGCTTCTAAAACATTTGGATTGAAGTTTCCTTACCAGATACTTTATTTTGATTATTTTAGTTAAGTTTCATAAGGCTTTATGAGGACAGAAAGACATTTATAGAAATGCTGACTTGTGTGGCTCTTTAGTGATGCTTTTTTTATTTGGGTCTTTTTCCACATCTCTTTCATTTGCTGATAATCTTAATGTCTCATGTGGGAGGTCTTGGTTTAGATTTTAATCTGTTGGTTTACTTCTGAAATAAACAAAAACCCCCACCCTCTCAAACCTCAGTTTTGGGTTGGGGTTTCTTTTATTTCTAAATGTATGCTGCTTTCCTTCTGCTTCTGGGTTTAACTGCCTTCTATTGTATTTACCTTTGCAACTGTCTCTCTCATTGGTTTGTTTTTTCTTCTGTATTTTGTTTGTGGGAAGAAGTTAATTTTTTTTCCCATTTTAGGCACAACCTGGTACATTTGTGAAAGGCAGTACCTGAACATTAGTGCAAGTGGTTGTTATAGAACCCAGTAAGAGGCACTTGGGCACTTAACATTGATTTAAGTAACATTTTTTGGCTATAAGAGAAGTAAAAAAGGGGGTAGCATAGATAACTTTACATCTGTTCAGTTGCTGGAACCCCAGGTTGAACAGTACTGGACAGACTTTTAAGCATGGCAAGCTGTGCAAATTCTGTCTGTGGTGCATGTAATCAGTGTTGCAGTCTTCAGAGCTTTTGCAGGATGTCCTGGGAAGTTAATAGCACATTTCAGAATTTCCTCTGCCAAGGAAAAGGATGTTATATGAAAACATGCAGCTTCACCTCAGGATATAATGAGATGTAATGAGATGCAGAATCACAGACTAGGAGCAATTAAGGGTGATCTAGTCCAACTCCCCTGCAGTGGGCAGGGACATCTTTAAGCAGATCAGGTCACCCAGAGCCCTGTCTAAACTGATCTTGAACGTTTCCAGGGATGGGGAGTCTACAGCCTCTCCTGGCAATCTGAGCCAGTGTTTTACTGTCCCCCTCAAAAAACTTCTAGTCAGAATCTGCCCTCTTTTAGATTAAAACCAATACCCCCTGTCCTAGTGCTACTGTCTCTGCTAAAAACTGTCCCCATCTTTCTTATAAGCTCCCTTTCACTACTGAAAGGCTGCAACAAGATCTCCCTGGAGCTTTCTCTTCTCCTGGCAAATTACACCAAGTGCAAGTAATTGCCAGGTGCCAGGTGGGGGCTGTGTGTTCTGTCACAGTTAGTGCTGAGGTCACACTGATCTCAGGTGATAAGTAGAGTTTCAGGTCAGCTGGTGTGTGGGTCACTAACTCCTTGATATACAACAGTATTGTGTTTAAGGTCACTGCCAGCAGGAACTAAAATCAATATTGTTGGTTTTACATCAGCCTATTAATTATGCTGGTGAAGTTCATTCCAACTTTTGGAGTAATTAAATTTTTTTAGTTGATTTATCTATTTTTGCTGAATTAGGTAACCTGAAACTGAAATGAGTGTTTACAAGCAAGTTGAAAATGGAGCTGTAAACCTGCAGTCTGGAATTGAATTGACTCTGGCAGCTTGGGCTGTAGTTTGCTTTTGATTCCTCTTGGTCAAAGACTAAGGCTGAACTGAAATACTTTTATTCCATTACCAATGCAGCCATTGCATTCCTTATTAGTCCAGTGTATTTCACTCATTTTGTTTCCCTACCTGTCTCCTGGTTTCCTGTTCATTCCTTCCAAAAGCTGAGTCCTGTTGTGGATGTATTCACATGTGGATGTATCCATGTGAATGTGTCTCACTCAAAAGACAGGCAGTAATGTGTTTTGAGATAAAATGATGATTTGACTGTTCAAACAGTGGTTTGACAAAGTTCAATAAGTTTATTGCAAGGTTCATCTTATTAATTAATAGAAGAAACATACAAAAAAGAAGACTGAGTTCATTCATTTATGAGCTCATATAGAGTAATTCTCAGGGACTGGCAATGCAGAGAGCAAGAAGCACAGTACTGTTGAGACACAAGGTTCTGAGTGGACTCCTTGCTTTCTAAACTCAGTTTGGAGTGGTTGAATCCATTCTTAGTCTCAGGCTTGGCCAGTGGTATATATCTAATGAAATTATCTATACAGTGTTTGTAATAATATGGGGTGGATGGATTACTAATGTTTCATAATACTAATACAACATTCTCTGTCACCTACTGAAGATCTGTCATGAGTAAGGAATCTTTCCACCTTGGGTAAGGAAGGATCTCTTAATTCCAGATGAGGAATTTCTAACCCTGAGAGGCATCACTGCTCAAGGGGTCACCTGGCATCCGGTTAAGCTGCAGTTCAGGCAGAGCTCAAATCAGGCTCATCCTGATGGCAATATTTATAGGGTGAAGTAGTTGTCTAATGGTATAGACAACACAGATGTCTTTATCTTAGTGCTGATATCTTGTTCTGAGCTTTGGTTACCTTATTCTTCTGATGGTTATAAAACCACCTTTCAAAAAATTTTTCAAGGTACCTCTACTCCCATGGACCAGGCACTTTCTAGCTTGCAAGTCTCTTCCAAGGACTTGGGGCTGGTTGCTCAGCCTGAAAGTACAACTGTGAGTCAAATGTATCCAGCACAACCCTCAGTTTCAGTGGGAATTCACTGTTTACTCTGTACCATCTCTGTGCTGAAGTCAAGTACAGGACTGTTATGCAACTTCTCAGTTTTAAAGACTGATTTTTTTTTTTACATTTCTTAACTCTTCTGACATATTTCTTTGTTCTTTGCAGAAAAGATACAGTTTGGCTGTTGGTCCTCCCAAAAAAGTTCCCAAAGTCAAGGGTGTAGAGTCTGCAGCAGTGCAAGCATTTCTCAGACGGCAAGAAGAAGAAAAGAGAAAAAAAGGTAAAAGTACAAAATATCTCCTATGGGAGACTTTCATTTATTCTTTGCTATTTGTCACCTTATTCAAATTTCTTGCAACTACAGCTGCACATCTGTTTCTGGAATTTATGCATAGACCTGATACTGAGGGAAAGCTAGGACTAAGTAAGGGCTGGGGACGTTTGCTTGCTTTCCGAAGGGGTTAAAACATTATTCAGCTACATCAGGATTTATGGCTGGAGATAGAGAAAACAGTTAAGGTGAAGAGCGAAAAACTATCTCAACTTTCGCTAGCTTAACTTTGAAAAGTTCATATGTGTGAAAAATGGAAAGAGTTGCCATTGTTCTGTCTTAATCTAGTGTATCAATAAAGTGAGTTTTAAAGAGTCTGAGACATGATTTCTCCACTTTTATGCATCCTTTAAATAGTCTGTGGAATAAATTAGTACTGCATTGCTTCTGATATTATGATTAAACAATAATCATATCCAATTACTAAACAATAATCACATTTAACAATCATATAGTTTATCATAGTCATTAAATGATTATACAGGTGCAGTTTTGCATGATCCAGTAAAGCCCAACATTTTCCCAGGGCCTACCCTAATATCTTCCCAGGGCCTACCAGGCCCAACCTTTCTTTCGAACTCCCCTGAATATCCCATGATTTTAGAAACATTTTATCCCTATACTATCACTGATGTTAATGTTTTGTTAAAGGTAACCAAATCTGATGGACTGGATAGCCCAGGTTATTCCTCCTCTCCTGGACCAGTCATGAGTCTGTTCCTTAGCCCTGCTGACAGATCCAGCCAGAATCAAGACTAAGCATATGAATTCCACATGGAGCATGCTGGCACACACTGTGCTGTCACAGCCCTTGACAACAGAATAACACAGACAAGGAATGGTACCTTCATAGGCACCCAAAGCATGAGTGGCCCAATCCATTTTCTATGAATTTTTGTTTTCTGAATCTTTTTGGTATTTAGCCCCTACTCCTTGGTCTGTCCAGTATTTGGTATTTAGATGTCTCATTCACTAGCTAGTTCATCCTGACTCTTGTCAGCAGGTCACAGACACAAGATAGAGAGCATACTTATGCAGAAAACAGCTAAACCAGAACAGTAAGGATATAGGACAGACTGTGGAGATAGGGCACAGGGTTCTATCAGACTTGTGTAATGACTAGCTAGTTGTTTATCTGCGTTCAGCTGCTTCTCCCCTATATCCCCCTAGACACATGCACTTAGGCTATTTTCCAGTTCTTATCCCCATAATATTCTTACTCCCTCCCCTTCCTCAACTTCCCTTAAACATTTGATAGTAAGTTCTGTATAGTGTCTCCAGATTCTCTTGCTCAGTCTCAGAACTCCCTCCACTACACAGAGATCCCATAACTTCTGTACCTTTTTATACAAAGGTTCTCCACAATTTTCATGTATCCTGGAAAGCTGCTTCCCTCAGCCTTAATGGGTTTTGTTAGAGCAGCATTTCACTCAATTGCCTGCCTTTGTTGGAGCAGCTGACACAGGAGGGTCAGTCTGTCCTGTTGGCAGAGCTGGGGTCACTTTCTTGTCTATTTTGGATAGCTATTAGCCAGATATCCTTAAGTTACTGTCCTAAGTGATTTGTTAGTTTGGAAAATATTGAAATAAAAAGTAGTGCTTTTTGCATATCTTTCTCCTGATTTTCTTGCAGCACTGGAAGAAAGAAGGAAGAAAGAGCAGCTCTTGGCAAGGCGTATTGAACTGAAACATGACAGAAAGGCAAGAGCTATGGCCTCACGAACAAAGGATAATTTTTATGGCTATAATGGCATTCCTGTTGAAGAGAAGCCTAAAAAGAGGAGGGCTTGCGAAAATGTCGCTCAGGCCCCAGAGGCTGAGTATGCAACAGAAGATGAAACTGAGCAACTTGAATATAGTCAGACGGAATCTGAGCATGAGCAAGAAGAATATGAAGAGAAACCATCCAAAGCTGCAGTGAAACCAAAGGCACCTCCCAAAAGTGCACCAGCACCTCTGAACTTTGCCGAGCTCTTGAGGCTTGCTGAAAAGAAACAATATGAACCAGTGGAAATAAAACAAGTGAAAAAGGTAGAAGAGAGGCCCAGAACAGCAGAAGAATTGAGAGAGAGGGAGTTTTTGGGACGCAAAAACAAAAAAGTAGAAATGCATAAGAAAAGTGAGGAAATTAAGCCTACAGCGATATCCAATTCTTCAAAAAAACTGTCTTCTCAAAAAGCATCTGTAAACACGAAACTTAATAAAAGCTCAGTAGATAAACATTCCACATCTAAAAGCAATCTGTCACTTTCTATGGGTGGTATTGATAAGAAATCCAAAGCACCAGCATTGACTGAAAAACACCCATGGTCATCATCTTCTTCCAGACTTGATCAAATAGAAAAGAACTCACAAAATGGTTCCTTAAAAAGCTCTACTAGTAGCAGTCATAATAAATTACCTGTCAATGGTATTAGAAAGTCTGGCTCAAACTCTCACATCCCACCCTCAAAACCCACGGCCACTGGGGCTCAGAAAATGCCATCTTCGAAAGAATCCAGACTGAAAAAGTCTGCCCACACAAAACCAGGAAAACCTGCAGCTCTTCAACATGGAATCAACTCCAACGCAAAACGATCTGGCAGCAGCTTAGGAAAAGGAGGACCTGGACATCCTGGAGGTGGTTCAAGTGCAGGACCGGGGCGATCAAGCAGCATTTCTGGCGTGGGACGGGAAAGACCAGGAAGCAGTTTAAGCTCAGGACCTGGGCGACTGGGCAGCAGCTCATCTGCAGGACCTGGGAGGCCCAGCAGCAGCTCAAGCACAGGACCTGGGCAACCAGGAGGTGGCTCAGGCGTGGGACCGGGAAGGTCGACGGGCAGCTCAAGCACAGGAGCTGGGCGATCAAGCATCAGCTCAGGCGTGGGACTTAAGCGACTGGGCGGCAGCTTGGGCACTGGACCGGGAAGGCCAGGCAGCAGCACAAACATAGGACCAGGGCGACCAGGCAGCAGCCTGGGAACAGGACCAGGAAGGCCAGGAATCAGTCCAAGCACAGGAGCCAAGCGACCAGGCAGCAGCTTGGGCACTGGCCCAGGGAAGCTGGGCATCAGCACAAGCGCAGGATCTGCGCGGCCAGGCAGCGGCCCGGGCACAGCTGTGAAACCCAAGTGTACTGTCGTGTCAGAAACCATTTCTTCTAAAAACCTTGTCACAAGACATAGCAATGGACAGATGAATGGAATGAGACCTTTTCCAGGGCATAGACCTGTGCTTCATCCACAAGGTATGCATTTATAGAACAAAGCATTTTTTCACTGTTATGATTTATCTGGCAACTAAGTAGCATGTAGCTGCTCGCATGCCCTGTGCCCCAGTGGGGAGAAGAATTGGGAAAAAAAACAGGTGAAACTCAGATAAGAACAGTTTAATAATTGAAACAAAATAAAATATAGCAGCTTTTCATTTATTTTATTTATTTTTACCTATGCTCAGAATTTTTGAAATACAGAAGTGACGGTGTGAAGTATCACATGAAAAAAAACGAAGCAGCCTGTGA
Source organism: Vidua macroura (assembly GCF_024509145.1). Taxonomy (NCBI): domain Eukaryota; kingdom Metazoa; phylum Chordata; class Aves; order Passeriformes; family Viduidae; genus Vidua; species Vidua macroura. Next base: position 49,219,457 of record NC_071576.1, read on the forward strand.
TGGATATTGGTATATGAATGCTGTTAGAAGGAAAAGAATTCAAGGATTTGCTTCCAGCACTGCTTAATAGTTGGTCTATAAAACTTTGTAGTGTCTTAAATAACAGATGCTTGAAAGGCTATATGAAAATCAATCACATTTCAGTGTTTTGGCAGATTTATCTTATCACTGACAAGCCATTCTAAAAACTTATTTCTGATCAGGAGCAAGCAGTGAGTAGTGAATAAGTGCCTGGAAAGCCCTGAGCAAAGAACAGATATCTGCTGAGTGGTTTCCTCAGGATGCCATTGCTGATCCTGATAGCACAACTCAGGAGGTATTTCCTCTTGCTGAATTTCTGAGAAATGCTGGTTAACTTAAGGCCGAAGTTTTCCACCTTGAAGCCCAGAAAATGGCTATGCCCAAGGTATAGCAAGGAGAAGTACTGTTAAATTAAAATGATGTTCATGTTACTAGTTAATGATTTTATTCTCTCCTGTCATTTAGGTCTTGGAAGACCACTTATTAGTTACAAGAGACAAATAGTAGATGATGATGATGATGATGATGAATATGACTCTGAAATGGATGACTTCATTGAAGATGAAGGAGAACCTCAAGAAGAAATATCAAAACATATTCGGGAAATATTTGGCTATGACCGGAAAAGGTAAGAGAAGTAGCAACTTTAAGAACAAGCAGTAGAACAATTAATTATTCTTCCTAAGAAGGGATATTAATTCATTACCTATTTTTAATGTGCTAAAAACTGATATTTAATTTTCAGGTACAAAGATGAAAGTGATTATGCCTTACGTTATATGGAGAGCAGCTGGAGAGAGCAACAGAAAGAAGAAGCTAGGAGGTATGCGTGGATTTGAACTTGGGTACAAATTGCAAAGTTTGTTTGCTGAAGTCATAGGGCTAAGCTAGCAAATATCCACTTTGCTTTCAACCGCAAGCCTTACAATTTTTTATAAGAAAGCTTAAGTAAAAGATGGAATTCATACAGCCAGTGGTGGACACACTAAATAAGTCGTGTATGTCCCTATCTATCACAAACCTTGCTTGTTAAGAACTAATAAAAAACAAAACTAATTAGTTTCAAAAAATATTTTTAAAATTATAAATTTAATTTGAAATTCCAAATTCTTTAATTGGTCCCAAGCATTACAACATTCTGCTAGTTTGAGGTCTGGAAATTTTGTTTTTGTCTATGCATGTGTGGGTGTCTATTTCTATAGAAGTATAAAAAATATGCTGACAAGCTTGTATAGTCACTGATTTAAATTATGATGATGATATTTTCGTGTTGGTTTTGGCCTTTGGGCCTGCAGAATTCTTATGAGTTAAGCTGATTCTTTATTTTTAAATGAGTAATGGGACAAGCTTTCTGAAAGCTATAAGGATTTTCTATAGAAAATGCAAATATTGGAATGCATGGAGTCACCAAATTCTTTGGTTCTATATGGTTATTCAGAAGGTGCCTTGAACATTAGAAACTTGCATCTTTGAAGTTATAGTCAGTGTCCTTATTCCTCTTGGCACCTGAGGAATATCTGCAACCCATGGAAAGCTATAGTCTGTTAAGTGGAGTTAAGAGAAATAAATGGAGTTTTAAAGTGATATTGCTGTTAACCAAACTGTTGACATCTTAGAGTGAGGTTTTGTAGAGTTGAATTCCTGACTCACTTTTAACTACACATGTTGCATAAAGGAAGTGGACATAAGAAACTTGAGTTAAATTAAATTTTATTTTTTCAATGGATGTGTTTCAGTAGCTGCTTTTTTTGGGAGAAAAAAAGACCTTATGTATTTATTTTTTTATACAATCTTTATTTTTTGACAGAAGTTATAAATATCTTTTTCCCTTGAAATACTTGATTTGGATATTATGATTTAAAAAAAAAAATCTTGATTTCTTAAGACTGCATTCACTCTATAATTAGAGAAGAGCTGATATGAAATTATTCTTCAAATCAGCTGTAGTACTTTTAGCATTGCTTTTCGGGCATGTAGAAGTAAAACCTTGCGTGTCCTGAGAAGCAGTGTAAAGGATTTAATCTTGTTTGGCAGCTTGAGACTCGGTGTTCAGGAAGACTTGGAAGAGCTGAGACGGGAAGAAGAAGAACTGAAACGCAAGAGACAGTCCAAGAAGCTGAGGACACGTTAACTGACTTATGGTGTTGACTTTGTTCATGTTTCTGCTCCCCTCTGCCTCCATACATCTCTTATTGTACTTCAGTTTCCATCTGCTTGTTAGAGGGCAAAAAAATATTTAAAGGGATTAAAGTACTAAAAAGCAAGGCTTTAGCTTGACCTAAATAAGATATTTATTTTTAATACTTGCCAGGGTTGTTTTTTTATGAAGAAATTAATGCACTAATGCATATTAAATGGAATAAATTTAATAGATGTTTCCATTGATTAAACCAGTTCAAGATGCCATCAGAAATATTGACTAGCTATGCACTGACTTGGAATTGTGTCGGCCACGTGTAGTAAACCAATTTTGCATTCACTTGAAAGAAAGGAATAGCATTCTTGTTCCCTGTTATTTCTTGAGACTTGGAGAGATTGCTCTGTATCCTACCCTTTCTCCCAACCTGCGCCTCAAAGTGTTAAAATGTTATCTTCTGTACAGCAGTAGCTTGGGTGTAAATTCAGCCGCAGTCCACAGATGTTTAAGGCAATAAAGTACTGCAGATCTTCAGATTTGAGGACCCATAAAAATAGTTTGAATCTCTTTATTTCTAAACAGAAAAGTGTATGTCATTTGCAAACTGTGCAATGATGGATATGGCCAAAAGATTATCTTGGTTTTTGCTGTGTCTGCAATTCCAGTGCCAGTCTAATTCAGTATGAGAAACACACACCCTGAAAACAGAAATTTCTACTGTTTGTATGTAACCTGTGCTTTTGGGCTCAAGCATATGCTTGGGAATTCTTCACCTGCCCTGTAAATCTTCAGATTTGTTTAACAGCTTCTGCTGCTTTACAAACTGTGTTTTTTCTTGCATTAAACATCCGATGGTTAAATTATTTAAAATGTGAAGCAGTCATTTATCTAATTAGTTTTACTGTTCAGAAAGAACGTCAGAATTAAGTTCTGTTAGAATGCATTTGCAGCTTTTCAGTATTAACATCATGTTAACTAGTTAATACTTGTGATTGATTTCAGCAAGCGAAAAGCCTAAAATAATATGTATAGCAGGAGAGTTAGTTCAGTTACTTACCTTAATGCCCATATTTGCACATTATTTCTAACTATGCATTTAAAGACTGTTTGTTTCAGTAACTGAATTTGTTTACAATTAACACAGGGTTCATGTAAGTTGACAGGAGATGCACTGAGAATTGAAGCTCAAATCTGGTGCTGCATCTACTTGGACTTCCCCAAGTTGCCCTTCAGAGCTCACCAGTGTCACTACTCAGCTTTGCTTCGAGCTCCAGGACTCCATTGGTAGCATCTGCGTTCAGCTGCTTCAGGCCATTATGTTTTAATGCTAGAAATAGGTTTAAGAAGTAGAAAAAGGGCTTTGGGTGTTGGTTGGGGGCGGGGAAAAAGGAAAAATTACCTTGTGGAAAAGCAACAAAGAAACCTTTCCTATTGGGGCTATTCTTAACACTGCTGCTTCTAGGAAGCAGTTCAGATAGTAACCTGTAAGGAACAGTCCTGGAAGCTCCTGAAGTTTAGTCATCTGATTCTTAATGTAAGAAAAAACAGCTTTGCCTTTTTAAGATGTTTTCTGTCAATGGTGTACCATTTCACTGCCTCAGCAAAATACTGATGTAAGTTACTGGTATAGATTCTCTAGGCTATCTCAGTATTGGCCAACATAGAGCCCAGGTGAGGATACCATTGTTGCTCCTCTGTAGTTTTAAGTCCCTCTATTAACTAATAAAACTGTTTCTCAGTATATGCACTTGAGACCATGCAAGATAGGGTAACCTCACTGTCTAGAAGTGTGTTGTATTCTCTGCTGCATTGGGACCATCTCAAATTTCCTGTTGGACATTTCCTGGTTTCTAGAATTACCCATTCAGGACAATGGACTTCGGGACCATGATCAAGTTCTGGGTTTGTACCTTTTTTATCCTTTTTAGCTGGAGAAAGACTTGAGGTCCATCAACCCAGACAGCTATATCATCTGTGAGCAACTTCCTGCCTGGCTGGGGAGAAAAAAGTCTCTTATGAAGCAAAAGAAATATATTAAGTTGAAATTGGTTCAGTTGGGAAAGAAATCTGCATTTCAAACAAATACAGGTTAAGTAAAACCTGATTATTTCACAACTTTCTGATTATTTAACCATGCAAGAGCAGTTAAACTGCTTAATCTGTAAAGCACTTTGTAATTTAGATGGTGACTGGAATGTACTCTGCTAGCCTCCCTAAGACACTCTATAACTTTCTTCACACAATGATCGTTGCTTAAGTTTTATCTATTTCATATGAAAAATTATACAAGGACACATTTGTAATTTTTCAGTCAAGAAGTACTTTCTCATAATTGGCATGGGATGCTGATGGGTTTCCTATTTTGTACAAATGTTTGGCTTTTAATGTGCTCGCATATTTGTATGTCAGCTAGGAAGGAACTAAACTAGTTTTTTAATTCCTGACCTTGTATCCAAAAACCTGTTTACTGTTTGCCAGATTAATAGTATTCATCTAATGACAGTATTTCAGTACTTTCAAAGTGCATCTGAATTTGAGGTGAAGAAAAACTGGAAGAATGCTTACATTGGTTTATCGGGATTGGATGTTGAGCTAATGATTTAATTGTATTTAAGGAAATTCTGGTTTGGTTTTTAGATTTTTAATTCACTGTTTGACAATGTGCCTTTTTACTACATTGTGTCAAAAAATAATGAATGTAGGAGGATAAAAAGGTTGGTTTCTGCTATCTCAGATTCTATGTCTTTAAACTTGAGAGTGTGAAATTATGTACTTTTCATAAAACCCTTCCAGGTCTGGCTTTGATTGCACAATTAAGGTAGCTACTTCTTTACTGCTAATGCTAAATCAAATGAAGGGCACTTTCTATTGATGACTACTTTTTGAAAATGTCTTGTATTTACACTTGAGCTGTATTTCACTTTACAGCAATGTCTTTTGGAGGCCAGGGTTTTGCATATCACAGGAAGCCTTAGTGTGCAACTCTGTGCTGTGCTTTAAAATAAAAATCTTTCAAGAAGTATATGAGATCTCTATGGAAATCTGGATTTATTTTTGTGTAAAGCCCAAAATATTGTCCAGGAAAACTAATTTTCTAATTTTTTTTTTTGCATTTTGTAACATAATCCAGTAGCTGATACATGTTTCTAGATATAGCCTATTTCTGGAGACCAAAACATGTCAGAAAATAAATACATGGAGAGACTGGTGTTTAAATTGTGATGGATGTACTTCTATTTATTTTGGTGAGTGGGTGTGATGCAATATTAAAGTGTTAGTGTGTAAATAAGGGTGCTTCTAGTTTTAGCCAATGATATTTTTCCTTTGGGGATATCATGTGTGCACAGTGTCTTTTTACACAATGTAACAAAATCAGGTTAAAAACTCATACATAGCTTACCTACTTTCTGGTGCTGTCAAGGAAGTGTATACTTTAGCACACACCAAATGCATATAAATTTTGCAGAGTATGTATACAATAAATTGCAGGCATTAAACATTTTACTGCTATTTCTCATTGGTTTGCTTTTATGGAAGATTTATCAGAATTACTTTGCTGTTTCTGAGCTCTCACATACAGCAGTGTCAGTCTGAATGTTCTCTAAGAATGGTTCTCATGCAGCCAGCAAGAAGGTACGAGAAACGCAATGGAGTCACTTAACCCTTCAGAAAAGATCTGAAAGTTCCTGGTGTCTCCTGTAGTTTAGGCTGTGACATGATATGTACTTGGAGGAATGTGTATTTAGAATGATAATATACCCAAGTGTGCCCATTGCCTTTAATATTTTGCATTTGAAGTGTTTACAAGCAGCATCCTTCTGGGTTTCCATATTCCCATGTAAGGAGTCTGAACTCCCTTGATGGCTGTCTCCTCTGGAAGGGTTTTCTGCTTTGATGGTGGAAGTAAATTATTGTTCTGATCAGCTGGTGCTGTGACCCACTTCCAAATGTATGAATGGATACACATCAGTGAGCCCACCTGCCTTTATGAGGAACAGCAAAGCTTGCACACTCTTGTGTTTAAAAAGCCAGTCCTTTAAAATATTGCAAATCTGCATTTAATGTGTCCTATGACTACCTTGTTTTGAAGGCATGAAATCTCATCTTCTTTGGAACTACTTTGTATGGAATTCCCTTGAAATTTTTAATGTATCTTAATAGCTGTGATCAGTCAATCTTAGTCATTTTTTCAAGGCAGAGGTGTTCTGTTCAGGAAGGAGGGTGGTTCTGCATTGAGTCATTATCTTAACCTAGCCAGTAAAGCTACTTCTGGGAGCAAAATTATTTTATTCAGATTGGGGAAAAACAAGTAATTACAGGTTTCCTTTGTTTGAGGTCAGCTTCTAGTTGTAGTTTATTTGGAATAAGATTTCAGTTCCACAAGACTGAACTGCAATTTATTTATCCCATAGATAGCATCTTCTTACCCCTGGAACTGCATATGGAAACATTTATTTTTCCATGAGCCTGGTAATCTAAAAAGCCTGGGTATACTATGTTTAACAAACTCTGTGGAATGAAATTAAAGACGGAGGTAATTCCTGAAGTAATCATATATGCCATGAGTTTAATTCTAACTTCTCTGTCCACAACTAATAGTTTTGGTTTTCCATACCACCTGGTCCTTAATTTGCTTTGAGGGTTTCTCTGTTTGTTTCTTCATTGAAGGTCTTGGGTTTTGCCTACATCCTTCTCCCTCCACTGGCAAATTCATGAACTTTTTTTTATCATGGATGTAACTTTCTCAACATTCCTTGCTTGAGAACAGGCAAGTGTTCTGAGCTGTTGCTATTTCTCATACTCTGAAAATTGATGGCCATCAACAATTTAAAGAATCAAGAGCATCAGTAGATTTTTTGGTTGAAGGAGTTGGCTTGATTCTGATTTGGAAAACACTTGCGTGTAGAGTTCCAGGTTTTGCAGTGCATGGAAATAACTGAACACATACCTGTGAACACATTGAGTCCAAAATGCTGTTTGAGTGCCTTACATGCACTTCTCCATGTATGAAACCTCTCTTGTGGATTTCTTCAGGAGAGGTAAGTATCATTCCTTGAATGATGCAACTGAGGGTACGTGATGTTTGTTGTGGATCTGTCCTCAGCTCCCTGTCGTAAGGCAATATTTCTCCCTGCTACCTCCTTCCAGCTCTTGTGTTGTATGGTCCTTACATATGTTCAGTATATCTAGATTTGTCCAAACAAAGAAATGTGTATGGTAGAGCAGAGCATCTGTGGATTGACCTGCTGCTCTCTGGCTGATAAATGACACTGATTACAATTATTTTTGGACAGGAGGGGCACTTTATCTGGTTCTTGATCTGTGCAGAATGTGCAGGAAGGGTTTCTGAGACCTCCACAGTGGTGTCAAATGTGACTCTAAATGATATGTAGACAGGCACCTAGTCCCACCTGGTCCTGGTGAATGTTGGGAGTTCAGGCAGAGGGCTGTGCTGCTGTTACCACACTCTTCCCCAGCCAAAAGGAGGGAGCCAGCAACCCCTCTATTAGCCTGGTTCCTATTTGCCAGCTGTGTACAAAGGGAATGTGGTCATGGCAGTGCATGACATGGCCCAGGGCTATGGGGAGCCCTGTTTACAAGCAGTGTGAGATGCTGAAGCTGGCAGGAAAAAGTAACTATTTTGTGGAAAGTCTCTTCACTGTCTTTACCATTGGCAATGAGGGCTGATGTACCTCGTAGCTGCTGGCTTAAATCCAGCCTTGTTTGGTTGGTGTTTTGTAAGTGATTGTTATGACATACAAAATGGTCCCAGTGTAGATCACACACATGGGTGACTTGCTGGTTGTTAGAACAAAGAGGAGCATTGAGATAAATAATGCTCTTAGTCATGATATTCCCAGAGCTGAAGGTGGTTTGGGTTTTGTTAGGAAGCTTGTTCCTGCCACTTGTGTTGTGGTTGGTCTGCATTTATTACCCAGTCTTTGGTATCTAGGATGATCACTTGAGTATATTTTAGAAGTGCAAATTTTTCCCATAGCACTTAATATTTACAAGTTGAACTTGTAATTTCTATTCCATTACTCGAAGTTAATTTAGACAACTCATAGCATTGCATGATTTTCCCCACTGGAGAAAATCCTTTAAAATGCTTCCTGGTTAGTAGTTTCCTGTTGTTGAGAATCCTTTCCCTTGGCTTTGCTCTAAGCTAGCATCTTTATAGATACACGATGTTCACAGGTAAGCAGAATAATAAGACTAGTATTTAGAGAATGAAAGTTGGAGGCTGTAGAAATGTCATTTTCCTCTTATGTAGAGCTGAATAAAATTCCAAAGCTGTATGCTGCAAGACAAGATCCATGTCACCCCAAGACTGTGATTTTGCTTTGCCCCCTCCCTTAGCCCTTGAGAAATTGCAGTTTATTTTCTGTTTCATTAACCATATTAACTTTTCTACCAAGTCTCAAAGAAAACATCTCAGTCAGGAAGATGATCTGTACTGCTGGCAAAATGCTGGTTTTTAACACATAGGGTAACCTTTTATGCAGTGAGGAGTTGTAATATAAGACCTGGATGAATTGCTTGATAAATCCCAGTTTGGGAGAATTTCTATAGCTTGTTGGGTAAGAATATATGTGAAATTCTGCAACTTCATTTGGAAGAGTGTTCCCAGTGATGGGGGCAGAGGAACTACTAAAGGATACATGGAGTAGCAAGGCTGTGTGTTGGCCTGCTAGCAAGATATTTTGTTACCTAGAGATTAGTTTGCAATACTCTGTTGATGTAATACAAAGTTATTAATTGCAAATTATGTTTAGGCAAGATTTTGAGTCAGAGGGCACAAACCCAGCTTGGAACTGAAATGAGTTTGAACAGTGAATACTAAGTGAATCTGTAGTTTGGGTGGAAAATTAATCAAGGGTGACTTGATTAATAGAATAGAAACACTACTACCAGCAGCAGTGTGTCACTGCCACGGGGATGGTGTCACTGTCCTGGTTGCTATGATTGTTTTGGTTATGTATGAACACAGAGATTTTAAAAATGTTTCAAAGCATCAAACTTACTAATAACTTTAAATATCTATCAGACTTTCACAGTTGTTTTTACCACGAAATAATGAGAAAAATTTAGAGACTTGAGATGTCAAATTTAAAAGGAATGTTAAGACCTTTATGAAACAAAATTATTTTCAAATTATCTCTTAAAAGGTCTAGATAAATGTTCATGCTAATCATTCTGTAACAGTTTAACTGAAAATGTACTATGCTTGCTGGGCAAATGATGTGTAGCACTTGCTGGAATCTGCAATGCCAGTTCCTGAAGGACTGATCTTGTGCTACTTTCCAAACTGAACATTGAAGCTGTAAGATCCTTCATTACATCACACACAACAACTTCAGCACAGAAGCAGAATCAGCATCATTAAGCATGATGTATGATGGAGAAGCTTAATGAAGGTTGTTCTAAACCTAATTATTTTCTGCTATGGCTGTATCAACAACCTGTGCTCTTAGTTACTGTCTGCTTCAGGCCTCATATCAGTGGACTGAAGTGAGGGAGAAAAAAATTGTATGAGCTTGCTCAAGATCTTGCTCCTTGTAAAAATGTGCTACTGTCATGCTTGTCATACTGTCATCCTGTTCTGTCAGTTTTATGGTCAGTTAGGAGGCTAGAACTGGCATTTGTCACCATTTACCTTGCTGGACCTACTGTGTTTTCCACTGAATTGGCCATCAGACTTGCATGGCCCACTTTCCAAAAGGCAGTTTTCCAGTCTTCCTGCTGTGTTGTAGGGAGGCTTAAAAAATAAGAGACTAATGTAGGTAAATAAATTCATGTCAGGTTTGTATTTACATACTTGTAATTCCATAAAGTTGCAACTCAGTTTTGATACTGTCAACACAGAGGGAAGAAATCCCTGCATCCCTGTAATATCTATGTATGGTCACAAGGATGGTGAAAGGTCTGGAGGGGAAGCTGTAGAAGTGGAAGAGGTCACTTGGCTTGTTCAGCCTGAAGGAAACTGAGCAGAGTTGTTATTGCTGTCTACAACTTCCTCATGAGGGGAAGCAGAAGGGCAGACACTGATCTCTTTCTATGGTGACCAGTGACAAGACTGGAGGAAATGGCATGATGTGGTATGGGGATGTGCAGGTTGGGTATCAGAAAAAGGTTCTTCACCTCGAGGGTGTTTGGGCACTGGAACAGTTCCCCAGGGCAGTGGTCACAGCACCAAGCCTGGCAGAGTTCAAGAAGTGTTTGGACAATGTTATGAACAGTTTCCACGTGTTCCCCAGAGACGCGGGCAGGGCCTTCCTAGTTCCCATGGCAACACTAAAATAACTCTAGCTAAGTACCGATATTGAAATGCTAATTAGCTAATTGCTCTGTTTGTTCTCTCTAAACTACCTGGAGGTTACTGGCCTTCCACCCCTCCACGCTGCCACTCTGAGACTAACATGCAAGTAAAAACCCCTTAGGATCATGGGAGTATTTTTAGGAGATAAAGAGGAATATAAATCAAAAACTGAACACAATAGAGGAGTCTAGACAAATGCCCTAGCTGAGGAAGAGGGAAACACATCCCCTGATTGACTTTTAACCGTCGCCATCACCTAAGAAAGAACAGACTATATTAGGCTCTGAGAAGCAGGGAGATAGGGACAGAGAGCCCTGGTGCTGCCAGCACGGAAGGAGCGGGGACGGCTGTTGTTCTGGACTTCAGCAACAGACTCTGCACACCACGCCTCCTCATCCTCGGGCCACCGGTGTGCCACAAGGAAAGAAGAAAGGACAGCTGCTGCTCGGGACTCCAGTGACAGGCTCTGCACGCCTCCTTCCTTTTGGCTGCCTGGGAAAGCTACGACCGCAGGGGCGAGCTCTTTGTGGAGCCCCCTGCCCAGCTGATCTTTTTAATAAAGAGCTGAACATTAATAAAGGCATTAGCCCTGTTCATTTCAATTTAGGGGCTCGTTCGGGATAGCCATGCCTGAAGAGGACCCCCAGACAGCTCGACCACCTGCTTTGAGGGACCCTCGGGAGTCGCTGGCTACCTTCGGACCCTAGGATCCGTGTGAGACGAGCAACGCAGAGGAGCGTCGGATGGGTAAGGAAAACCGGGAGACGAGTGAGTGAGTGAGTGAGACGGGGGCCGGCAGCTCGGACCCCCGAAGCGAGAGGGACCCGCTAGTACCGCATTTCCGGACTCCTGCGAAGGGGCCGGCCGGAAACGGGGGGAAGTGAGTGGAATAGAGGAGCGACTGAGGCGACTCCTTAGAAGTCAAGCAGGCCCTCCTCCGAGCGTGTGGAGGTGCCCTAGGGGCAAAGTAAGTCCCTGGCAATCAGGGCAAGGGGAATATCCCCAGCAGGGCAGGTGGGATGTGGAGGTCCTAGAGGACATTTCCCCGGTGCCGGCAGGATGGGATAGGACGGCAGGTGGGATGTCCCTGGCAGGTAGGGCGGGGTGTCCTAGCAGGCAGGAGTGGCATGTACCTGGCAGGCAGAGGGCATGTCCCCGCCAGGCAGGACAGGATAACAGGGCATGTAGGGCGGGATGTCCTAGCAAGCAGGAGCAGCAAGTCCTGCCAGGCAGAGGGCATGTCCCCAGCAGGCAGGACAGGATAACAGGGCAGGTAGGATGTCCATGGCAGGCATGGATGGAGGTCCCCATCAGAGCAGATAGGGGAATGTCCCTGGAAGGCAGGGCAGGATGTCCCTGTCAGAGCAGGCACTAACCCGAGTAAGCAGAAAGGCAGGAAGGCAAGCAAGCTAAGCCTAGAAGGGGGCTTGGCCGGAGTTCGAGTGTAAGGCTCGGCAGGATGTTCGACCTTACCTCGGCAGGGAGACCAAGCTTCCCAAGCCTAGTAGGGTCAGGCAAGGGGGCTTGGCCAGAGTTCGAGTGTAAGGCTCGGCAGGACGTTCGACCTTACCTCGGCAGGGAGACCAAGCTTCCCAAGCCTAGTAAGAAGGTTAGGCAAAAGGCCAAGTAAGAGTTTGGGCATGACTTAGCAGGGGTACAAGCCTAGAAAGTCCATCAAAAAGTTCAAAACTTAGGCCAAAGAGAAAAAGAACAGAAGGCAATAGATGAGAGTGTGACTAGTGATTGTCCTGGCCCAGAGACAATGTAAAGTGCCAAGAGGGTAGGACCAAGAGTGGGAATTTAGTTAAAAGAGATTAAGTTTAGTCCAGTGATTCAAAATACAAAGTTGGGAGGGGCTAGATGCGCTTTAGCTGCCTGTCAGTATATTCCATTTCAGATAGAAGCACCATTTAAGGTATGTATTTTTTTGTTTTTGAGGCCTGAAAATGGGAAGAGGTTATAGTAAAGGAGCAAATCCTTCCAAAGCAAAGAGAAACCCCCCTAACAGCCCCTTGGGGCAACTGTTAGACTAATGGGATTCTCGGGAGACCATGAAGGGTCTAGAAAAGAGTAAGATGATACATTACAGTATAAGAAGTATGGCCGAAGTTAGAATTACAGGGAGAGTGGCCGTGGTATGGAACCCAAGATCAGTGGATGTGTAATCAGTTAAACCAACACAAAAAAAAAAAAAAAAAAAAAAAAAAAAAAAAAAAAAAAACTGAGAGGGCCTTGATATAGAACAACTATCTTATGCAGCTTGCTGGCTGGAGAATTCTATAAATAATGAGACTGTGAGAATATGCAAGTTACAAAGAAATAGAGAGGAAGACAAAGGGAATAGAGAGGGGGAGACTAGAAAAATAAAGGAATGGGACCTCCTCGATTGCCTGTCCCCTTCTGCTCCTGTTACTTCCCCAACAGTTTCCCCAGTTGGTCCTTCAGCCCCTCCTATTGAGTCCCTGATTCCTTTCCCCTGTTTTCCCACCTCTTTTCCTTCGTCCCTTCCCTTAGTTTCCTCAACCATCTCCCCAACTCCCTCTTCCCCTTCTCCAGCTGGAGTTTCCTTGCCTCCTCCCACTTGGGAGCTGAGGCCACCCTTGCCCAGGGTTGGTTCATCACCTGGCATGCCCCCTGGCCTCCAGTGTCTGTCTCCACTACTATTTCCCTGCCTGATGTCTTAGACAAAGGGCCGTATTGTAGCACCCGATCCAAAGCACCAAGGGTGGAGGGGCTCTTTCCCCTTAGAGGGGTTCCTATGGGTAGAGCAGCTGGGGGAGTTAGGTTTGTGGATGCACCTTTGGCAGCTTCCGAAGTCTGGGGATTTGGGAAAGAGCTAAGAAATTTAGTGGAAGACCCCGTTGGAATATCTAGCCAGTTGGACCAATTTCTAGGGCTGAGTATTTGTACCTGGGGAGACCTGAGCTATTCTAAGCATTCTGTTCTTTCTGAGAAAGGTCCAGATGATCTGAGCGGCAGGGGTGAAGATATGGGAAAGAGAGGGTGGATTGGGGCCCCCAGGGAACCAGGGGATGCCCTTGGTGGACCCCAACTGGAGTCCCAGCTAACAAGAAGGTAGGCAAAACATGAGAGACTATAGGTCCCTCATGATAAGAGGGATCAAAGAGTATCCCTAGGGGAAGCAACACTAAATTGGCCTTTGATGGTACTCAGGAGAAGGATGAGACCCCGGCAATTTGGCTTAACCAACTAAAACAAAATTTCCAGTTATATTCAAATATAGACCCAGATAGCCCAGAGGGTCAAGTTCTCTTAAAGGTCTAGTTTGTCACCAAATCCTGACCCGATATTAGACAAAAACCAGAAAAGATAGAGGACTGGCAAGCAAAGAACATCAATGAGTTGCTCAAAGAAGCCCTAAGAATGTATTTAAGTGGGAAAGTAATCGCAGCAGCAGCAGCTATCCTGATAAAAGAAGCCCAAAAGTTGATCCTGCAAGGGAAAATTAAAGTACAAACATATACTAGTGATCGTGGATCACCTCACTCACTGGGTGGAGGCTTTCCCAACCAAAAAGGAAACTGTGCAGGAAGTTGCAAGAATATCATACCACAATATGGGCTAGTCAATAACATTGACTTGGACCAAGGTCCACATTTTGTCGCTCAAACTTTACATCAAGTAACAAAAGCCCTGGGGATAAGGTGGAGATTGCACACCCCATGGCATCCTCAAAGCTCTAGAAGAGTGGAAAGGATGAATAGAACTCTTTAAAATGTGTTAACTAAATTAATTGAAGAAACAAAGATGAATTGGCTCAGGTGTTTACCTCTCGCTCTCTTGCGCATCAGAACCAGACCTCGGTCTGACACAGGGGTCTCTCCCTATGAAATAATGTTTGTACTCCCTTTTTTTTAATCACCCCTTTCAGTACAGCAGATTATCTGGAAGGGGAGGCAGCAACTCAGAAATATTTAGAGGTCATAGGAAAATCCCTAGAAGGCCTCCAAAAGAAGGGGTATCTCTCCCAAACTTCCCCTCTGGACGCCAATGCCCACATCAGTCCTGCGGATTGGGTGTTGATAAAGTCCTGGTACACCACCACTCCATTAACCCCCAAATTCGAAGGACATTTCCAGGTACTACTCACCACACACACTGCGGTACGGACCCAAGAAAAAGGCTGGACCCACGTCACCAGAGTTAAAGGACCAGTGCCACCCCCAGATGCCAGACCAGACCCAACAGTGTCACCCGCCTCCTCTTGTGCATGGACAGTAATTAAGAAACCAGAGGACTTAAAATTAGCTTTAAAGAAGACTTGCTAGAGGCTGATATACAGTAAGGTGTTAATAACTGTTTCTGAGTTAAAGTACCATAGTAAAGGTTTAAGTACTTGGTAATTGTTTAACAAGACTAAGTGTCCTTTAGCCAAAGGAGTTGACTGAAAAAAATTTAATTAGAATATTATTAAGTCTTACTTGGTTTCTAAAGGACACGAAAATTGCCATCAGACATGAGTAAAAGCATACAAAAGCCAAAAGAAGTTAGCCCTCAAAAGCCAAAGACTGTAAGTTGATGTAGGCTTAAGCCCGATCAAAGAAATAGAGGAGGGATTTGTTATGAACAGTTTCCACGTGTTCCCCAGAGATGCGGGCAGGGCCTTCCTAGTTCTCATGGCAACACTAAAAAAACTACTAACTCTAGCTAAGTACCGATATTGAAATGCTAATTAGCTAATTGCTCTGTTTGTTCTCTCTAAACTACCTGGAGGTTACTGGCCTCCCACCTCTCCACGCTGCCACTCTGAGACTAACATGCAAGTAAAAACCCCTTAGGATCATGGGAGTATTTTTAGGAGATAAAGAGGAATATAAATCAAAAACTGAACACAATAGAGGAGTCTAGACAAATGCCCTAGCTGAGGAAGAGGGAAACACATCCCCTGATTGACTTTTAACCGTCGCCATCACCTAAGAAAGAACAGACTATATTAGGCTCTGAGAAGCAGGGAGATAGGGACAGAGAGCCCTGGTGCTGCCACCACGGAAGGAGCGGGGATGGCTGTTGTTCTGGACTTCAGCAACAGACTCTGCACACCACGCCTCCTCATCCTCGGGCCACCGGTGTGCCACAAGGAAAGAAGAAAGGACAGCTGCTGCTCGGGACTCCAGTGACAGACTCTGCATGCCTCCTTCCTTTTGGCTGCCTGGGAAAGCTACGACTGCAGGGGCGAGCTCTGTGTTGAGCCCCCTGCCCAGCTGATCTTTTTAATAAAGAGCTGAACATTAATAAAGGCATTAGCCCTGTTCATTTCAGACAATGCTCTCAAGAACATGATGTGACTGTTGGGGGTGTCCTGTGTAGGGCCAGGAGCTGGGCTCCATGATCCTGGTGGGTCTCTTCCAACTCAGCAGAGTTTGTGATTCTATGAACAATAACTTGATTTACTGCATCCTTAAAGCTTGTCCATTCACGGATGTCTGTGACTGGATGCTGGCTGCTGCCTCTTCATCTGATTAGGTTTGAAAGTATACAATGATCTTACATCAAAGAAGATCCTGGCTTAAGATAATGTCGACACATTCCATATTTTGCAACACCATGGTGGGTGGAAACAGCACCTAGCCCCGATGGTCACCAAGCCTTTTCGTGCCCTCCCGCTCGCAGATGCATTAGAAGGGTAATGAAAACCCCCCCGATTCCCCACTTTTCCCCGGCCGAGCCAAGCCCGCCTCCCTGAGGGGCGGTGCTGCCCCGCGCGCGGCCCGCCGGGAAGCGGCGCGCGCCGCCATGGCGCTGGCGGAGGAGGCGCTGCGCAGGCAGCTGGGCAAGGTGCGCGCGCTCGCGGGGAGGGGAGGGGAGGGGGCGCGCGGCGGCGCTGAGGGAGGGGAAGGGCGAAGGGACCCGGCGGGAGAGGGAGTGCGGGGCCGGGATGGCGGTGGTGTCCCGGGGGTGGCTGCCGAGGGACTCCCGTCCCGTTCCGTCCCTTCGCATTCCGGTGTCTGTGCTGTCCTAATACAGCCGAGCTTTAAGTTGCGCCACGCGTCAGTTTACCCCCGTGGTTCACGCCGTTCACACGTGACTGAAACCTTACTCTTCACTCATGGGAATTTTTTTTTTTCTTTTTTCCTGGTAGTATTCCCCGCGTTAGCGCCTCCACGCCTTCGGGAGCACAGTCGCGGTGTTGTAGCATCGCTCTGAGCTTTTTAATTTGCATGTGAGAAACTGAGGGGGGCGTATTTAAGCTTTGGGCATGCCAAATAATTATGGGTGCGAAATGAGGAAGGTCTGTATGTGAGTCCCCCGTAAATCCTGTGATCTTTAGAAGAGGATAAAGTACTTGATAGGAATGCCTCGTTTTGGATTACGAATAGAAGGAGGCCAGCTGGGGGAAGATGACTTTGGTTTCACAACCAGATATATCAACGCCTCCAAAAAATGTCTTAAGTGTAAGTTGTGTAGACATTCATAATTAGGGAGCGTTGGATTATTTTTATTTTTTTTTTTCTGCATGACTTTGCAGAATCCAGTGATGGAGAGAAGCTGACTGAATGTTTCTTGTCAGCAGCTGTTTTCCTGTAGACAGTAGAAAATAACTGTGCCATGGCTGTCACATTGCTGCTGGAGCAGCAGACTGAAGAGAAATTCGATTTTAGCTACTGCTTTGTGACAATTATTCCAGGACAGTGAGCAGCTCTTTAAGCCACTGTCAGGCAGCAGTTTTGTTTGCTTAGGCAAGTGTTCCAAAAAAAACAGCACCAGGTTTCCTAAAGGAGAAGCAGAGGCTCTAATCTAGGAAATGGAAAATATTCTTTGTAACTTTGGGATGTGGGAGGATGCAAATCTCTTGGAAGTTGAGGGACTGGACTGGCTCAAGCAGCAGTAATTAATTTTCTCAGCTGTCAAGGACAGCTTAAAAATGAAAAAAATCCTAGAGGCTAATTACTTACACATTTGTGGAAAGTGACGTGTTAGTAAGCTCTTCTAAAATGTGTGCGGGTAGACCCGAGTTTAACTGTGTTAGTAAGAAAATAACCTCCTTTTCCTAAGAGGTTCATATTTTTATATTCTTTTTAATGTGTGCAGAGGAGACTAAATTTTACTAAACTTTTGCTCACACAGCTGTAAAGGGGAAGTAATGGTATATAAGGATTGATGTTCAGAATTTCAACAGCAGACTTGCAATAGCTTCAAAGCTTTTGTAATCAATTCTTTTTGATAATATATTTCACATCAAAACTATTTATAATACTGAAAGTAATTATTACCTCCCCCTTCTTGTGTTTCTGCCTTCTGTAGTGTCCTTTTCCCTGACTCTCATACAGAAGCCCTTGAAGTGAAACTTTTTTCCTTATTTTCTTCTTCCTCTTCCCAGTATAAGTTCAGAGACCTGACCATAGAAGAGCTGAAGGATGTTAGCAAGACCTACCCCAACTTCACGTTCTCCATGAACACATACAGTAAGAAGTGATGCACTTGCTCTGAACTATTTGTGGGGAATCTTACTTGCCATAAATGCAGACCGTGTATAATAGAATGTGAACACATTTCTATTGTGCTCCTTTCTTTATGTTGACTTGCTGTAAAATTTCTCATGCCATGTGACTGTTCCTGAATGCTCTTCCAAGGATGCATATGTATAAAAACCTTAGCAACTCATTTACTTCATCTTAGTTTAACTTGTCAGTAATTGTAGGAGACTGATACTTTAAATTCTTTATGTGTAACACCATTTCCCCCATATTTCATTATTGTATTGAAAGTATTTTGATGGCTTCAGCTTATAGAGTGTGACTTCCAGAATCCATCAGCCTGACTGGAAATTCCCACATCAGAATTACCTAGGACAAAGAGTTTTCAGACTAATGATGTGCTTAGTTGTACCAATGCAATTTCTATTAAAATTTCATTAAGAAAATATTTTAAAAGGTAGGGGGGACTTTAGTAATATTCTAGTCTTAGTTCTTTCAGGAGCAGTGTATTTGATTTCTAAAGAAAAATTACTGTTGGATATTTGTAGTTGTGGGCAGGATTGCTATGCCAGGTTTGAAAGGAGTTTTTTTGGGGGTTTTGTTTTGGTTTTTTTTTAATTGCATTTTTAATTTCAGCCTTCAAGGATGGATCCCAGAAGGACCTCCTGAATTTTAGTGGCACTGTTCCAGTGAAATATGGTAAGATAAATCAAACATAATTTTCTTGGCAGTTACGAATCTAAATGTAGAATGTGTTGGGTGCTGCCTCTTAAGAGTTCACTGTGCAGTGTCTTCAAAGGGGACTAGAAAATATTTTGTTTGAATTGGCAGAAGTCACTTCTACTGCACAAACAAGTGCACAGATGCTGAAGTAAGGTGCTATTAATTAAATAAGTAAATTAACTATTTAAAAAATAGTGTTGTTTGAGACTGTGCTGGCAAGCTCTTTGATGCTAATGGAGCTTGTGTGAACTCTCTGTATACACTTGTATAGTCAGTGTCCAAAAATAACTTGTAGGCAATTTTTTATTTTCAACTTAAAGCCTTTGAAGTCTAATGCAAGGCTCTTTACAGATGTTTTTTTGCACTAGGTGTTAAGTCAAAAAATAACTATGAAATGTATATATGAAACTTTGCTGGGAAAAGGGGACATGTTGGCTGAGAGAGGATCCTGGGAAGCAAAACAGCAACAGAGCTTTATATTAAGAAAGGCACAATCAAGTTGATCGCATTTTATTAATTAGCCTAAGTAATATAAATATTTTTCAGGGTGAATCTCGAAGTGCTCTGTCAGCCTTTTTTCCTTTGTTATTATGATGTCTGAATCACATCACCCACAGCTGGTCTTTAGTGCCTCTTCTCAGTGCAGAAGTTACTAGTGGCTTTTATTTTAACAGGTAATTCCTATAACATACCTATTCATCTCTGGATCCTGGATTCTCATCCCTTTGCTCCCCCCATTTGCTTCCTGAAGCCGACTGCAAACATGGGCATTGCAGTGGGGAAACATGTCGATGCACGGGGCAGGATTTATTTGCCCTACCTGCAGAACTGGAGCCATGTAAGAGGTGGGGTGGCTGACGGGGGAGGGAAGCATTTGGGAATCCTGCAGGGTATCATGTGGAGCTTTCAGGCAGTCTGAGGCTCGTAAAGGCACTTGGAAGTAATTCTAATGAAAAAAAGGGACTGATTCTTTACAAAGCAATGTAAGCCTCATGAAACTTTGTTGCTATCCCAGTTGAGTACACCTCAGGAAAGTTCAGTGGACGTTTCTGCCTTTTGGGTATGTCTCTTTGGGCAGAACTCTGAAACAGCACAGAGATTCAGAAGTCATTGCTGTTGATAAATTATTTTATGCAATGTATTAAATACTCACTTAAGTATGACTGCCAGGCCAGTAAAAATTATTTAATGAATGCCAGCCTTTTGAAATGAATGAGCTGTATTTGACATTATTGATACAGAGATTCCTAAGGGAACTTCTGCTGACTTCATAGTGTGTTTTGCCTGGAGGAGGACTGAAATGCCAGAGCTCTGGACAGCTGAGCTCATCTAAGAAGACTGAACTGCTCTTTAGCTAGGATTTGTCCCTTTTATAATACTGGATGTGGCTATATCAAAGGCTTCCATATATTTATATCCACGAAAAATCCATCCTTCAAAAACTGCTAGCACTGGTAATTTCAATTTTAGAACTGCTTTTGTTAAATTCCTTTTAATTCACACTCCTGTTTGTAAAGTATCTTCTCGAAGTGATGCTTTTCTCTCCCTTAGGTGTTTGTGTAAATGTTAAGAGTGTAAGTATTTATAATTTGATTAAATTCTGTTTGGCTCTGGCAGTTCACAGCTGATACCACTATATGAAATAGCTGTTCAGGTGTTTTGTCTTCTGTTTGTCTGCTGTATTTCAGCCTAAATCAAGTCTCATTGGATTAATCAAGGAAATGATTGCAAAGTTTGAAGAAGAGCTCCCTTTATACTCACTGTCATCTTCTGATGCAGCCAGGCAATCAGAACTTCTCTCCTATATTGCAAAGATTACTGAAGGTAGGGATGTTTTCATGGACTCATTTCTAATGTTCTTCTAAAATATATTCAATTATTGTCATTACTTGATGTCACAAAGAAATGTACATGGTTTATATTTTACAAATTTTATGGTCATGGTCTGTATGCACACCTGTAACAGCAGCAAAGGGAGTGCTGTTTTTGTTGTATTAGTGTTTAGCTTCTTGCTATTGTCATGCTTATCTATTTCTAATTAGTGAAAAAAACATTCCTGTCTAGAGAGGAATATTTGTTTTACACCTTGCAAGTTGTGATGGATTTTCTGTGGTCATTCTTGACTACTGTTTTGAAAAAGTCCATGTAACTTGATTTAACTCTGGCACAAGCATGATCCTTTACGAAGCAGCAATACTTGTATTGATACAGTGTGGAGCAGCACCCAAGTTTATGGTTTTCTTTTGATTGCAGGAGAGACTGACATGAAATCAAGGAGTAAAACTCGAGACAGAAATGAAGAATGTTTTAACAAAATTACTGTTGTTGGAGCTGGAGATCTTGGCATTGCATGTGTACTAGCAGTTGCAGCAAAGGTACATAATTATTAAAAATAGCAAGAGACCTGATTAAGAGAGGGGATTCCATTCTAGTTCTTAATATCTGACACTAAGGAATACCTCATCAGTTTTAACAACTGTCACTGCATAGGTTATTTGTCTCTTCAGTTAACTTAGGGAGACACAGAAGTGTTAGTTTTCAGCCCTGGTTTCTCAGTCAGCTTTTTTAATTCAAAGGGTTGAGTATTGAATTCACTTACTTTGAAAATCCTTAAAGGATTCTTGTCTCAGCAGTAGCCTCCTACAACTGGGATTTCCTATTTCCCTGGAAAATGATAGTCTGTAGGTGGGCTGTTCTTCATCATAGTTGTATGTTAGATACAACAGTGCCAGGGCTCACCCCCAGATTGGGGTGACCCCAAAAGATGGAAAAGTCTCTCCTCCAACCCATGCCTTCAAAGAAAGACTCAGTAGTCTTCAGTCATCCGGTCTCAAGGTAGTTTATTTGTATGTTATCTAAAAGATTTTCTTCCTGAACTGCTGTGGTCCATTCAGCAGGTCAGACAAAGGCACACACACACTCTCTGACTTCCCAGGGGGCTGGTGCCATCTTTTATATCACACATTACGTGTTAAATGTTTATGGCTTTTCCCCAATGCCTATTACATATACTGAATGGTGACTTTAGACTCTAGACCAGTCTATGAATGTCAACATCACCATGAACATGGAGGTTAGGAAGGAGAAAGAAGGAGGACAGGGCACTCCCAAATCCCTCCATCTTAGAACTTCTGACCCCCATATACAAAACTTAGACCCCTCTGTACAAGGCCTAAAACCCCCCCTGTACAGCACTCAAAGATTCTTCCTTTCATTTTGTGACTACTTTACTATAACATCTAAACTTTTGTGATTTCTTGTTCTTCCTGCAAGGTTGGTAAATTGTTCCATGGATCAGATTCAAAGTCACAGGGGTTTCTGGCTGCATACCAGGGTCTCAAATGCTTCTGACCTGGGCCCGGAACATCCAAGAATGTCCAAGGGGCATTCTGGGTTCCGACACAACAGTAGCAGTATTTTTTAGCAACAGTAATTTTTGACTTCCCAGGGATCATTTAGGAAGTCTAACTGGAAAAAACACATTACAAAACAAGAAAAAAACTCACAAAACTAAGTCCTTTTCCTTGTGATTTGGCAGTAATTTTGACCAGTAATTTTGTTGGATTTGTACACAGTACAGCAAACAATGAAATGGCAGGAATTTTGTGTTTTATTCCTCACTCCCACACAAACAAGTTTTGTTTTGGTTTATCTGTATTCTCATCTGTATTATTTTTTATTCATACAGGATATTGCAGACAAGGTGGTTCTTTTGGATCTTTCTGAAGCTGCAGCAAAAGGAGGGACCATGGATTTGGAGATTTTTGCTGTGCCAAATGTGGAGATCAGCAAAGGTATGTAATGTTGTTTCTGGAGCAGGAGTGAGTGCTGTACTGTGTGTGCTTGTGCTCATTTTAACAAGAGTAGGACACCTGGGGGAGATACAGTGGCACATAGGCTGTCCTTTTTTACAAATCTGTACTTGCAGGTAAGAGGCTAATGCTGAAATTGGACTCATGCAGAAATACAGAGAAGCCAAGCTAGAACTCTTGTGTCATGGGCAGAGAGAGAGAGGGAAGGGGAAAAAATATATGCATAGGAATTAGTTAAGGTTATGAAAGCAGTGTTCAAAAGGCTGACAAATAAAGGTGCATTTCAAAGTGCTGCTTTTCTAGCTTGATGCTCATTAAACATGCACATGGCCAATAGTGAGTCCTTGATCTCTATCACTGCATACTCAAACAATGAGTTCTTAATATCCTTATCCTCAGTCAGTTGTGAGCATACAAATAACAGAGTCAATGCCATGTCTCTGTAATTAGTGATTAGTTACAGCCTTTGATGATCTTTGGTGGTTGTAGAGATTGAGACCATGCAGCTCAGAAGTTTTTCCACAGAGAAAGCTGGACCTGAATTGAGTAGCATTCTTCCTTGCCTGTGTGTCATGTTTCCATGTTCCTTGCACCCTTTGCAAGATGAAATGTGGGATTTTCTTGTGCTTCTCTTTTAATTTATCTTATTTTGGGGACAGGAACTTGTTCTGGTTCCACCAGGCATCTTTGTGGCTTATTCTGCACCTGGCATTGCCTGCTGTACATTCTTTGATCTTATCTTGCAGGTTTTACTGCTAGCACACCTTTTTTCCTGAACCCTGGTTATGCATCTGTACCACAAATCTGTTTGTGCCTCTGTGGTTGCCTGTTGTATGTTTGCATTTAGCTGTGGTATAAGAAGCTTGGTAGTGTTACAATGCCACAAAATGCTTGTATACTGTCACCTGCTATTTTAGTATGTTTATATCTAGGTTTGGGGCAAGCTGATATTATTATATCCTGCTTAGTATGCTTTTAATTTGTCAGTGCATTAGACCCCTGCTTTGGCTTCATCTGGTTCCAAAAGTGGTGCAACAGACAAATCACCTTATTTCTGTGTCCAGGCTGATCACCTGTGTGGCACTCAGATATGCAGAGATACCTGCTCAAGGCAGCTTTGATTATAAATTCCAGCAGCAAGCGTGGCTTTGTATTTCTTTGGGGTCATAAATACAATTTGTCTATTATTTGAGTTAATAAATAGACTTTTGGAGTGCTTTTCATAGTTCTCTACATGCCCTTGATTAAGGTATAAGATCAAAAATTATAGAAGAAGCCTCAGATAAAGGAGTAAAAGTCTTTCCCCTTCTTTAACAGTTGGAATAAAAGTTAAGGAGCCTTTTCATGGATTTCTTTTTTCTTTCTTGCCAAGAAAACTTGGAAAAGTTTATCTGTCAAAGGTGTCCAGATGTTTTCTGGTCTCTGCTCTGTAACCTTGGACAAATTGTAGTCTACCTTTTGTGTTTGACACCTATAAAACAGGAAAGTAGTTCTGTGGGAGAGCTGTGTTTTATAGGTGCTGTGGAAGTGCCCTAAATTCCACACTGGGGGATATGAGGGGGACAGAAGGCAAAGAATCCCTAATTAAACTGGATGCTATAGTTCAGCCTTTGGAGCAGCTCTTGGTTTTGCATCCAAAAGTCAGTGGAATGACATAAATTTCAAAATTTATTTTCTTTATATTTTCAGATTTTTCTGCTTCAGCTGATTCCAAAGTTGTGGTGCTTACAGTTAATTCTCTGGGTAATGCTCAGACTTACCTCGATGTCATACAAAGCAATGTGGATTTGTTCAGAGGAATTATTCCAGCAGTAACCCACTACAGTCAGAATGCTGTTCTCCTTGTTGCCTCTCATCCAGGTATGCTGGTACTTTGCATAAGGTTCTGTCCCTCACCTGGCTTTTTCTCTGGCCTGTTCTAAAAACGTTACTGCTGAATACACCTTGTTAGTCAAAAATTCTTGCTGCTCTGAAAAATGTTTTCCTTTTCAGCTTTGAGCAGGACACTGTTTTTGAGGTTTTTTTCTTTACTGTTATTACCAAGATAAAAGAAAATAGTGTACTTTGTTTTGTGTAACAGGTATGTATTTCTGTATGTTTCTGTGCATAGTTTCAACCTGACTCTGTCTACATCATTAGCATCCATTGGCTGTTGTCTTGTCAGTTGTGAGTTTTATGTGCACATTTCTCCTTGGAGGAAGGATAGATCCATGTGGGTAATGTGCCATATCATCATACTTACAGGCTACTCAGATACCAAGTATAGCATTAATAGTAAATATTGCAGCTAGATTTTGGTGGAAGGTTTAAATTTCCAGGCCAGTGGTACTGTGAACTAAGACAAAGCAAAATCACTACTTAGGAAAGGGAAAGAAATGTGAGCCTCTACACTGTAATGCATCAGAGACAGCTCTTCCTACTCTCTTACCATTATTGTTCTTATTTTTTCACTTCTTCCCCACCCGACATTGTGGTTTAGGTTGCAATAAGCTATCAATGTTCTTTCAGGCTTATGCCTTTTCTAAAGTAAAGAAGTCCAGAGTTTTTTGTAATGATGATTCAGAAGTTGCAGTTGAATTGAATTTTGAGTGGTCCTTCATTGGCAACATATTTTTTCTTTGACATTTAGTTGAAGTAATGACATTTGTGTCGTGGAAGCTGAGCTCATTTCCCAAAAGCAGAGTAATTGGAGTTGGTGCCAACCTCGATTCAGAGAGATTTCGGTACATTCTGACCAACCTTTTGAAAGCAGAGGTGCTGGCAAAAGATGCTTGGGTTATTGGTGAACAAGGGGAAGACAAAGGTAAAAGTGCTTTTTTATGACCATGAGCATGTAATGAATGTCTTGGCAGTGCCTAAGTAACTGAATGAAAGAATAATTGAGAAAAGTAATGAAGATAATAAAAGTAATAAGAAGAGTGGTAAATTCTCATAATTTATAATAATAATAATGGCTTTAAGTAATGCAGTTGTGGGGTACTAAATCTGTAGACCTGGAGTAGTAGCAAAAGTATTTGCCATTTGTCACAGGAAGAAAAAAAAACCCAAACAAACTACAACCTCAGATGCTCTTAATGTTTTTGTTTGTTTGTTTGTTTTTTGTTGTTTCTATTTAGTACCATCATGGATCAGCTGTAATGTAGCTGCAAATCAAACAGAAGCAATGGCTGCTCGTAACTCAAGGGAAAAGGTGGCTAACAGGTAGCACCATTATAACCTTTCTTTTTTTCCTTCATGTTCAGGCACTTGGTGTCTACATGTTCTTCAGCTGTTTATGAAGTGGGGGAAGCTTGCTCCAAAATGTTCATGCATTGAGTTTATAGGAAATTGTAGGTCAAGCTGTCATTCACTTTTGTAGATGTGTATATGGCCACTGTTTTTCTGAAATTCTTACTACCATTGTGCCTGTGGCAATGTAAGGAGACACCACAATATACAGCAGAATATCAGAGCTGTTTGATTGTGCATTGAAAACAAATACTAGACAAGCCTTCTGGCCCACTTTCCTCAGAGCTTGTGTTGGAAGCATTTGCTTCAAAGTCAAGCACCAATTTGGATGAATTTAACTGATTTAATTATCAGTTACACCTCTTGACAGAAAAGAGAATTGTTAAAAGTGTAGAGAAAAAATATTGTAAAGAAATTCTTTTCAGCAATTCTATATTCCGTTGTGTTGTTTTGCAAAACAGAGAATCATGTTTTTATAGTACACTTTACCTGGTACACTTAAACCTGTATTTTGGGTTTTACATAAAAACAAAAAACAAAACAAACAAACAAAAAAACAACAACAAAAACCCAAACAAACAAACAAAAAAAAAATTACAATCTCAACATCACATTTTTCTTCTTTTCCTGGTTTATGTGCAGAGCTATGGAAGTCCTAAAGGGAAAAGGTCAGAGATCTTGGTCTGTTGGGCTCTCAGTTGCTGATTTGGCCGACAGCATTCTGAAAGATAAAAGAAAGGTTCATTCTGTATCCACTCTGGCAAAGGTAAATGTATTATTAATACCTTTTGGTTGGCACTTTAATTATATTATTTATACCAGACATGACCATTAATTCTGGCAGCACAGACATCTCAGTGTTCTGAGATTACTACTTTCTACTGCCATTACTTTCTTCCAACAACAGCTCCCAATTCTAGTCCAAAAATGAGCTGTTTTAACCTGAAACCATTATTAAAAGTGGACTATTCTCTGAAAAATACAATTCCAGAGAAAAAGTACATTTAAGGTTGCTGCCCAGCACCCCTGGAATAACTGGACATGGCAAATGAAATGTGAGTTATAGTTCCAGAGTGCTCAGTATTAAGTGTAGATTTTTTTTTTTTTATGGGCCAAAAGAATTTTGTATCTTTGAATGTATTAAATGTGTTTTCTGCCAGTATTTTATTTGATTAAGTTTGAAGCAGCTGTTTTTTTACTCCTCTTAGTACTTCCCTTAAAAGGAGAAGATTATGAAGCAATACTTAACTTGAAATTGTAGATTGAATTTTGTTTGAAGTTTCTCCTAAAAGGCTTCACTAAAGCATTAGGTGATGAAAAAACCCATGGAGTAACATTTCATTGTCACTTCAGTTCAGAGCCTTCAGAAGGACAATTTGCATGTTCCTGCACAGGGAAGTTGAGCTGGCTGCTTATTTTGAGTACAAGCACATACCTAATTAAAGCATTATGTTTCAAGTGAAGTTTTTAATCATTCCTGAACTAAATATAGATACAGAGGAGTCACAAGTCTCTTAAAGTATCTACAGAATGTAAAATTTCCCAGATTACAAAAATAAACACAGTCTACAGTGTAAACTTGAATTATAGGGATGTAAGTTTGATAAATTCTTTTGCAGAATCTGTATGGGATCAATATTTGAGAAATTTTCCACAGTTCTTAGGTTGCATTATTTAATTTATTTTGTTGAGTCCTAAAAGAACTAATGATACTGTACAATGAAGTGTCCCTGCTTGTTCTACCCATGAAATGGTGTTTAGTGGTATAAACTTTGTCTGCATTATAGAGATCTGTCTATCTTGGAAAAATTCCCCAATTGTGGCATGGTTCACAAATTTTTATCTACACAGTAATATTTTACAGTTTCTATACAGTAACCCACTGCACAGTACCTAAAATAAATTGAAGTCAACCTATCCAAACATGCCATATGTTGGAATATCCTTGCTTAATTAAAATAATCAAGTCATTTTGTGTAGTTGTATGCTTTTGTGTAGTTGCAGCAGAAATAAGTAACTGTGTGTGTGACAGTGTTCTTTGTGTGTTGTTTCAGGGGTGTTGCAATATAAACAGTGAAGTATTCTTAAGTCTCCCATGTATTCTTGGTACCAGTGGAGTGATTGAAATGGTCAGACTGGAGGAAGACCCACTGGTGCAAGAGAAACTGCAAAGTAGTGCAGGTTCAATTCATGACCTTCAGCAGCAGCTGAAACTGTAAGGAAGCACAAGGGAAGCCTCTGTGTCTGCTCACTGAAGTTGGAGATCTGCAAGGCAGAAGAGGTTGCTTCATATATATGGATTTCTATAGAAAACGGGAAGCTTTGTTACTTTACTTTCCAAAAGTGCTTTCTCAGTTTAGGTTTAAATAGTTTAATACCACACTGTACAGCGATTTTTTTCCTTTGTAAAGTGCACTTTTGGTAGCCAAAATGAGGCAGGTAACACACAAGAATATTTTCAAGAATAAATTCAGGTGGCACTTGCCTGTGGGTTTTGGCTGCCACTTACAGCCTGACTCTTAGGTAACTCTTAGCTCTTTGCACATCTTTAGGACGCAGTCCTAGAGAGGGGCTTACCCAGCTCTGCAGAAACTCTGGCATGCAGAGCCCACTTGAACCCATCCTTATGGCTTTTAAATGCTGTATCTGAGGCTTTTTTAGGGTACAGTCACAATCCAGCTCCATGGGCACTGGGGATGCAATTCCATAGCTCCATCTTCCATGGCTGTCAATGCTCTTATGTCAATGGACTGCTGGTATTTTGCTATTTACTAAGGAGAACATGGTGTTCACAGTATCCTTCAAATCTGAACTATTGGCTATGGATTTCTGCTCACACTTTATCATGTCTGAAATACTCCAGTCATGACTTGCTTGCTTTTATTTTGTGAGGATATTCAGAACACTAAGGCACCTGCAGTTCTCACTACACACATACAGCACTGGAACAGGGGCTCTTCCTGAATGGGAGGAACAGGAGCTGGGCTTCAAATAAAAATAAAATATAAAATCCAGCAGTTAAACAGCACAGGAGTATCTGCACATTCAGGCCTTGATCCAAAGCTGGCTGGGAGCTTTACATCAGCCTCAGGAGAAGGCAACAGAACCTGTAACCCTCCTCCCTGGAGGCCAAGGATGTGATGAAAAACCGGGATGTGGATTTGTAGGTAAAAACCAGATGGTTTTGAGATCAAAAGGTTTTTTGGATTCTAAGCTCTTGATTTGCTACTGGTAAAAGACTGTATTAGTCCTGATTATATCTCAGCATCACATGGCAGACACAGGGGACTTGGGCTCTACTCCTGCTGTGTGTGGCTTAGGAATGTCATTCCATGTTTACACTTTGAGAGGTGGCTGGTTGGAAACTTTCCAAATGTTTTTGGAAATTTTCCAAATATTGTTGGTAATTTGTTCTGAGCAAAAGTAGGCTCTGTGACGGAGCAAAAGATCTGATCCTTTGTGCCTTCCAGTTCCATCTCACAAAGAGCCAGACATGCAGGGAATTCTGAGTGTATGCTGATCTCTGAACTAGATTAAACGTAGAAAGAAAAAACCTTCAGTAATTCAGACCTCTTTTTTTTTTTTCTTTTTTTTTTTTCTTTTTTTTTTTTTTTTTTTTTTTAAATACCTAAATGTCTTTTACTGTAGTGGTAAATGATGGGGCAAAACTAGTGATGGCTTTAGGTAACCAACTTTGCTGCTGTATTTTTAAGAAGCTGCGCTTTGAGGTCTGTTGTTTTTTTTTTTTCACTTACTTTGGGAAAAAAATATGAATTTAAGGTTTTACATTATTTTTCACGGTGGTGTTTCTCATGTGTTGAGCAATTCTTTTCATGCAAATATTCAAGCTGTTGTTTATTTAGTTTGGCGTTTGTGTAATCATTTTAATCTTAAAATGCTGCCAGCTCTTACAGGCGTGTTTTGTACATCAATCTGACGTTGCGTTTGTGTCGTATTCCTTGATAATAACAAAAGCCATGTTCGGCGGCGCTTCGGTACCGCCGTGCTGCTCGGTGCCCGCCCCGTGACGCGCGGCAGCGGCGCCGCCGCCGGAAGCGGGCGGGCGGCCGTTTCCTGTGTTTATGTAGGGCCAGGCCGGCGGCACCGGGACCAGCGGGGCACCGACACCGGCAGCGAGGGGCGGCCGCCATGGCGGTGTCCGAGAGCCAGCTCAAGAAGATGCTCACCAAGGTTCGGGCGCGGCCCGGCCGGGCTGGGCCAGCGGGCGGGCGGCAGGGGGGCCCAGCGCCGGAAGGCTCCGGGGAGTTGGGTCGGGAAGGGAGGAACGGCGCAGCGAGCCTAAAATGGTCGTGCCCAGCTGCGGGGCTGGACTGGGACAGTGCCAGGCATCGGTGGGGGCACGCTGCACTTGAGCTCCCCGGCTACAGGATAGGGAAGGCGAGCTCAGCATCGCTGACCGGGGTGGATTTGGTTACCGCCCCTGGGTAAGGAAACGGGAAAATCTCATGGCAAATCATTAACCACTGAATCATGCAGTGCCACTCCTCACTGAAAACTGGGCTTTGTCCAGCAGCTTAGAATGAAAACCCCTAATGCTGGCACTTAGGGGGAGTTCCGGGTTTGTTGGGGGGTTTTTGGAATTTTTTTGGCAGCATTTAATCATACGTGTAGCGTTTTGAAATGAAGTGTAATACTTGAGAATCCGATCAAAACCAAAGGCACGTTCACCTCATGGAGTCATAAGCAGAATTTTTTATCAGCCTGAAAATGAGTGTTGAATACCTGGTCACTGTCAGCAAGTGAGATCATGTATGTATTTGTATACACCTGTCTTTGCTAAATTAATGACTGCAATGCCATAGAAGAAATTTAAGATAGTTCAATGTTCTTGTTCCCCCACACGTGTTTATTTTATACTCCCATCTGACTTTCTGTAGGTGATGAAAACTGAAGATGCTATTTCATTATATTTATTTTTCAAAAATAGTTACACTTTCTCTTCTAGAGAGGGAAGTTTAGTGATATTTCACATATTGAATAGTTCAGTGTATGAGATAACAAAAGCTTGATCCTCGTTTGGGGAACCTAAGTACTTAATTTGACTTCAGGTATTTACATGCTGTCAGATCTTGAAAAGCTTCATCTTTTTGTGATCTGTTTCCTGGTATGTAAAATTAGGGGAATGCATTTGCAATCTGACAATGGAGGAGAAAAAAGGAGTCTAGAAGTTAAGAATTCAAATTAATAAGTTTTAGTTACCTTTGTAGAAATCACTAGGACCCTATATTTTCCAAAGATATTTTGACATTTATTGGAAATCAATCTAAGTGCTGAAATTAACATTTAATTTTGCTTGTGGCAGTAGCTGGAATCACACAACTGTCTCTCTACTAAGTAATCATCACTCAGTGTAAAAACAGTTTGTAAGAATATTATCTTTCTTTGTTTTAATAGGGATATGAAGATGCTTGCTTGATGTTCAGGTGTTGTGCCTAATTTTTGAAAGCGCCCCCAATAACCAAATTAGTGGTTTATCAGTCCGATTATGTACCAGATTCACAGAGTGCCTGCTGAGCTGGCAAGCATTGTTTTATCAGTTCTTGACTCAACTGACTTGAGAGTCTTGTGCCAAAAGTGGAAGTAAAGCCTGACTCGCTTGCCTCTTTACTGTAGGGATGGTGAGGCATTGGCACAGGTTGCCCAGAGAAACTGTGGATGCCCCATCCCTGGCAGTGTTCAAGGCTAGGCTGGATGGGGATCTGAGCTACCTGGGATGGTGGAAGGTGTCCCTGCCTTGGGCTTGGAACAAGATGATCTTTGAGGTCACTTCCAACCCAAACCATTCTGTGGTCCTTGTGCCTTTTTGGAGCTTCTGTTAGCAGAATCCTACTCTCTTTTTAATAGTGATTATGCCAATCTTGTTGAGGCTCTATCCTGGACCATAAGGTTTGTTCCTATAAGAAGGCCCTGCCTTTTAAAAGTAGCTGGTGATCAGCTGTCATTTGTCCTGTAGAGCCACATGCAGTGGTGTGGGTATGTGCTGCCAGTCTGGCTGGTGTGCATGAAAATTCCTCCACGTCCCCTCAATGGCTGTTCCTGCTTCTGCCGGGTGTTGGGGAGGTGGGAGGAATATATTCAAATGTTAACAAAGTTGTCTCTCTGTCAAGCCCTGCTGCACACTCCCAATCCTACACCAATTTTACAAAGGAGGTTGAGATACTTTGCTGCAGCCCTCCCACCAAAACAGCATCCAGGGGCTGATTGACCTCTCTGCTTGTGCTTCCCTGTGCATACAGGAATCCCTGCTGGAGGGGTTGCTTTCTGTCCCACAGACCATCATTTTGCAGACAGACCATGTGACTGTTTTGGCCTTGGTCATTTGAGGAAGAACAGTCACAGCATCAGCTGATGCTGCAGTGTCCACCAAAAGTCTTCTTGGTGCTTCCCTGCTAGCTCCAACACAGCAGCTGCAGGGGACACCCTTCCATGCTCAGGAGTGTGGAAGAGCGGCTAAGGGTTGTGAGCCCTTTCCTCAGAAGGCACTGTCGGCAATGGTGAGGGAACCAGGAGGAGACAATCCAGGTTGTATAAATCCAAGGTTTATTGGTAGCTCCAGGGAGCTCCTGGCCTCAGGGGATACAATGCTGAAAAGGCCCCGAGGAGACTGGAGCGACCCGTTTTCTTAGGGGTTGGAAACAAGGGAGGGGTTTGGCTGTCCACCAACAGCAGATAGAGGGGAGTGGGACATGAAGTAATTGACAAGCAGGACAAGATATCGGGGAGCTGAGGAGGGGGGACCCCTCACTCAACACCCTTTGTGGAAGCTTCTAGAGAGAGGGGCTGGAGAGTCAAGTGACAGACAAGGTGCCAGGGAGAGGATATAGGGATTGACAAGGAAATTTCTAGGGATTTGGGAGGAGTGGGGATGGGATTGACATTTAGGGAAGGGGAGACAACTTGGGATGAAACCATAAATGAGAGAAAAACAGGGACAAACCAAATAACACAATACAACAACCCAAGGTGCTGGTGCTTCCTCTAGGCTGAGGTGGCATTGTGGGAAGTGGTGTGCTGGGTTCATCTCTGCTCAGTAAATCCAAGTTGTCATGCCCAGTAGGAACATCCTTGTCAGTCTCTGGAGGTGACAGGAAGAAGAATTAATTTCTAAGTTTCACAACTCATGAGTGTTTGTCAGGGCCAAGGTGACTTTTAGCTGTGGCACCACAGTTTGCTCTTGGATCATGTCTGAATTATTTTGTTCAGATGTTGTTAACATTTGCGTGCTTTGGACGTCGGACATTTTATTGTGCTGGGCCCTTTGTCTTCCTACCATGGTTCAATGAAAGGTTGCTTGCTGTGTTCCTTATGACATCTGAAGATTGCAGTTTGTTAAAATTGTATTAGAATGAAAAAAATGTCAAGGGACCACATTGCTGGCTTTTCTTTTTAATAGTAATTATCAGGAGAAATGACAACAAGGCTAAAGGGCTGCAGTGTGTGGTGAGCCAACTCCGTTGCCCAGGAGCTTTTCTTTTTAATAGTAATTATCAGGAGAAATGACAACAAGGCTAAAGGGCTGCAGTGTGTGGTGAGCCAACTCTGTTGCCCAGGAGCCTCTTTGCTGTTTGTGGGTTATGGCTCTGAGACTGGTGAATTCTGTAGTGTATCTGTGGTTTACAGGACATCTGTGCTGTTACTCCCTGCTCCTGATAAAAGGACAGGGGTAAAACCAGTATTATTGCTGGTAATATTGTGCCTTGATATGTCAGCTTTCTAGCTGACAAAATACACATAAATGCTAATCAATGATTGATAAATATGGTGTTGCTTTGAAAAGTGCTATGAAGTAGATCTGTGTGGTTCATATCCTAGATAGCTGTTTATCAGGAATGTTCAAAACATCACTGTATTTGTTTGGAGATGACTTTTTTTTTTTAAGATTCATTCATATTTCTCAGATAGACTTGGTGGTGGTAGAACATGAAAAAAAATGCAATAGCTCTTTCCCAAATCAATTCATGCTTACACCCTTGTTAAGACTTAACATCTCGTTAAAGTTCAATAAGTTATATAGGCAGTGGTTGTTTAAATAATAAGGACAAATAAATTATTATTCCAAACTAAGAGTGGAGAGAAATGTCCATGTATAGATGTAAACTCTCATAAATGCTGCTATTGTGTAAAATAGAAAATTGAATTAAATTATACTAAAAATTTAGCTTCTGAAGTAATTTCTTTCCCTTTTGTTTTTCCAGTATAAGTATAGAGACCTAACCATACAGGAGACAACCAGTGTTATTACTCAGTACAAGGACCTCAAACCTGTCATGGATTCATATGGTTAGTCTGTGCATGAGAAAATTTTTGTTGGTGAATTATTGATGTGTTAGATGTCTTTGGTAGTTTTTGTGGGGGGAGAAAGAAGATTAACACTAGAAAACATAACTTGAGCTTCTCTTTTTTGTCTCTGACATCAACATTTCCTTAGAAACACAGATTCAGTAATGTAGTACGGTTACTTTAGAAAATAACTATCAAAAGTGCCAAAAAGTGTCACATTTTTCACAGCTTAACTTTCAGTTAATCACTCACTGATGTCATCAGTTGGTGTCCTGAGATTGCTGGTATCTTACAAATTCAGCTTTGCTGCCATATAAAGACGTTTTTAAAATTCTGTGTAGGAAGAACTGTAAATTAATGAAGAAATGCTTAATTTAAAATCATTGTGGTAGTCCTTAAGAGTATGAAGAAAACAGAGTCAAGTATACAGAAAATTGGCATGAGGGTTTAGTAATGTAAATTATTGATGATAATCACTGTTTGTTAGCTGTTTTAAAGTCTCTAAGTTAATTTAAATTTGAGTGTGTTACAGGAAGGTGATATCTAGGGTTTCACAGCATACAGTGAGCCAGCTAGCTGCTGAGGTCAGCCTTCTTATGGTCACCTTTTTTTAACTGTTACCTGTGGGACTCCTCTGTGATCTAATTTATATTACTAATACATCATCAAAAATTTTTAAGTCTTCTACTTTTTAAGTTGTGTATCTGGATTGAGAAATACTAAGAAGGGACATGGACAGGTAAAAGATGAATTAGTTTTAACTTGAGTAGCTGCAAGCCAGCAGCTGTCACAGAAATAAAAATTCATGCAGTGACTGGAGAAACAAAACAGGAGTGAAAGGACTGTGGCTGGAATAGCTGCGCAAGTTTGCATAAGGTGGTGATCACAATTCCAGATATCCTTGAGCTGTAGCCATTTGTGTTCCCTAATGCTTTTTAAGCTGCCTGGAAGAGGCTAAGCACAGAATCACTTACAGATAATTGATATTATTTGTAGCAGTGGCATCAGCTGCAAGAAACTGGTTACACGTGGGAAATGGATTTGTAGAGAATGGTTGTGTACTTCACTGTACGTGACAAACAATGCACAAAGCCATCAAAAAAGTTTTGTCCATTCAAGAGAGAGGGGGAAATGGATTTCTAGAGAATTCTCAAAGCCTGGCAGAAGGCTCACATAGTGTACATCTGTATGCAAACTTTGAGATAAGAATTGCTGACTTAGAAATGCCATGGAATACAATAGACATTGTTGAGAGAGAAATGGAACTAGAAACAAGTTTCAAAGGATGGCCTTGCAAATAAGACTAGATACTTTGGAGAAATAAAACTATGAAAGATGCATTGTAGTAGGACCCACGAGGGCTAATTTTAGATGATTGGCTTTAAGACATTTACAGCATGGTGTAGCAAAAGCTGATAGGCCAAGAAACGCTTATCGTATATTGCAATTAGAAAATGCCTTCTGATTGTGATGGCATAAATTATAACATCTGTATTGTCTCAACCTTCTCATGAGACTAAAAATGCAACAAAAGCAGTTGCCCCATCTCTAAGTCAGAGAAGAGCATAATCCAACAATTACGTTGCTGATGAGACAGTTTTCAAGTCCATCCCAACACGTTCTACCTGCCTTTGCAGAACATCAGCACTACAATAATTGTACACAGTAACCTACATTTGAATTATGGCTAGAAACTTTCATGAGGAATTAAAAAGATAAAAGCTTTCTCAATAGAAGCTGATTCATTCAGCCAAGAATAATGTATTGGATTAAAAGTACGAGGAAACTAAATACAGCAACTCAGTAAATTTAGGTCAGAGTTCCTGTGCAGTTTGTGACTAATATTCGTCAGAGTCAAGCACTTTTTCTTCCTCTTCAGTATGTTACTGTTTGGTTAAATTACCTTTACTGATTTTGTAATAAATGCCTATGACCCAGGAATTTTCAGTGTTCTTGCTGATGTGTTTTTTTGAAGAAAGCGTAAGGAATAATTTTATAAACCTCAGATGACAGTTGTTTTTTTAAATCAAGTTTGAGTTCAGATTATCTTCGCAGCAATTCGCATTACTTGCAGTTTGCAAGGTTCCATCATTTGACTTGGTCACTGAATGAGGAAACAGTTTTATTTGTAGAGAAGGTAGTTTGACAATGATTAATCATTCAGTTCTCAGAAGTGTGTTATTCAGGAGTTACCTGACTGTGGACAGTCATCTGCTAATCCATAAATGTGCAAGAGTTGAACCTTTCAGGCTGAGTTTATATATGTGTAACTTGTGAAAACTTAAGCCAATAAATAGATGGGGAATAACCTGAACTGAGATTAACATAACCCATATATTTGTTTTAAAAATATTGTTTGTTCTCTTTCAGTTTTTAATGATGGTTCATCTAGGGAGTTGATGAGCCTTAGTGGAACCATTCCTGTGCCTTACAGAGGTATGCATGTATTATAATTATCATCATCTCCATTATTTTCCCAAATTGCATGAAAAATTTGCATTTGTCCTGATTCAACTTCACGACTTCAGTGATCACTCTTTTCTTGAAATCCTTGTCCAAAGTAAAATATTTTCAAGAAATTTTTCCCTATCTGTGCTGCAGGATAAAATTTGAATGCTGAGCATTGCTTCTTCAGTGATTTACAGCTTTGTAATATCTTGTTTCTTTCAGCATTGCACATTTTTTCAGGTTTGTCAGTTGATGAGGCTTGCACACCATTTATTGCTGCACCTAACAATAATTCAAGTCTTACAATGTTGCATTATAGAACAAATGAGACTGGGTATTAGTGGTGAATGATGATTCTAAACCAAATTTTGTAAATTGTTCTGAAAAATGTTGAGTTTGTGGCCATAGCGTTGCCTGTTCATTCAATGTTATTAGTAGATTTTGGCTCTGGCTTCTAACTTTGTACAGTTGAGTTTACTGGGTTTAGGAGGTTTTATGAATCTGAATACAGGAGGACAATTGAAGAATTTAAATACCTTCTAAAATCTTCCAAAATATCTTTTCTAGGTAACACATATAATATCCCAATTTGCTTGTGGCTGCTGGACACCTACCCTTTCAACCCCCCAATTTGTTTTGTTAAACCCACGAGCTCTATGACAATAAAAACTGGGAAGCATGTTGATGCAAATGGAAAGATATACCTTCCCTACCTGCATGAGTGGAAATATGTAAGTATAGGAAGCTTGAAGTTCTCAAACTGCTCATTCTGCATTCCTCGAGAGAGTTGTATCATTTTTAATAAAAACCATAGTCTTTATTAGAGTCCTTAAACCATTTCTAAAATAAAATCAACTCTTTGTTTTTTGGAATGTCTTAAAAGTTGAGGATGTTGCATTCTGTGTTCTTGTTATTTAATGTAATTAATTGTATTTTCAGTTTTAACTTGTCTGATTAAACAGTGCAGCACAAGGTGTCCTCTCCCCTGGCAAGAGAGTGATGTGAAGATTTGTGAGATAAGAATATTTACAGAAGGGAAATTATAAATTTACTTAAAACATCTTTGTGACTAAAATGGACTTTTACAAGCACTTGTACTTCTTTATGCAGACATTCCTGGAGCCTCATGTATATGGATATATTTGCTTTACCAATAAATAGAGGCATTGAGCAGTGCAGGCCTCATAGAAGTTTTGGCCAAAACATGGACTTGTAAAGAAGCTAAACTGTGTTGACAAGATTAGAAAAATGATACAAGATGCATGGTTCTGTAAAAAGTGATTAACAGGAATGCATTTATTAAGGCTGGGTGGTAGGTCAGTACTTGCATAGTAGTATTGGAAAAAGACTGCCCAGGTCAGGTCTTGCACAAAGCAAGAGGATCATCTAAGGTACAGCTGATACAGAATTCTTTCTGTTTGAGAGGTTGGTAAAAATAATTAAGTGGCTTATAGAGCTAAGTAAACTCTGAATTGGGGTATTTAATCTAGTGCTGCATTCACGATGCTTGTTCTTATTTTGGCAAAATGAAATCATGCCTATATTAAGTAGTTATAAACAGTTAAAACCAGGCCTGGTTTCACTGTATTTAAAGAAGGTTTGTGCCACTCCATAATGGGTTAGAATATTTTTTCTGTTGAGACATTCTGAATCAGAGCAAAAGCTGTGATGTATGAAATTGAAATGTCTAAAAAACTTGGGGATCTGTATATTTTTCATGTTAGGTGGTGGATTTAATTTTTAAAAATATTATTATAATTCATCATTGGACATTTATACCCAGTCATTTATTGTCCTGCAGTTGATATGGAACCATGTATTACCCATTTTATTCTGGGTGTGTTTTGCTATATGGTTTTGAGTACAAGCTGACTGGGTTTGGTATGTGTAATAGAATCCAGAAAGGAAGTTAATTATGCACATATGTATACACATGAGAGATACATATTTTAAGAACATTTAAACCCACAAATAAAAGGAATGCTTTTGAGAGCTGATGGAATGGCATCCTATTGTTGCTACAGTCAGTTAAACTCTGTTAGCAAAATGAGCAACGTGTGATTTTCTTTCCCTCCCAGCCCCAGTCAGACTTGTTGGAACTGATCCAGGTCATGATTGTTGTGTTTGGAGAGGAGCCTCCAGTGTTTTCTCGGCCTACTGCTTCCTCCAGCTACCCCCCATACCAGGCAACAGGCCCACCAACCAGTGAGTGCTCATCACTACTGATTTCTGCAAATAATCATCTTAACATTCCAAAGGGATTGTTGCCCTGCACAGTTTGCCCCCAAATAATGCATTTTACTTTTTATATTGCTGGCTAATGAATTCACCTGGCCTGTGAATTTACTTCACTTTACCTTGTTGGACTCAATGATTTTAAAGGTCTTTTCCAACTAAAAAGGTTTTGTGAGTCTTAAGAATTCATGTGGGGTTTTGCGTTTTAGAGGGGAAAAATCAAGTTTGTATTATACACACAGCAAAACCAGACAAAACCAGAGCACACTCAAACACCCTCAAAACAACTAGTGTCCTGTCAACATTCCAAGATAGACTTAAAAAGAGATTATTCAAATAGCTTTGTATCTCATTTTTTTTCATTTAAATGAAAGCCCATCTTGTAAGTATCCTGCAACCATTGATTCCATAAGCACAAGCATGCCTATAGCTTGTGTTTCCTATGCCCACACTCCTGTTTGTGTGGTTTGTTTTTCTCCTTTTTTTTTCAAATTGCTGGCTGCTGAATATTTTAAAAAAACCCTGCCTTGTGATTGTTTTAGTCTTTGTTCTCTGTTAAATTGGTGTTGTGACTTGGTACCCATTCTTATTTTCTTGCAAAAATCCTCAAGACTTTTAAAATTATTTATTTATTTAAACTTCTGGAGGCATCTTATAGGTGTAGGAAAAAGAAGTGGGAAACAGAAAATTCTAGAAATTCTTCCAGGAGGAGACTCTATATTGGATGGGAAAAAGCAAAAAAAAAGTAGCATAGACCTCCTCAAGTCAGAGAGAAAGAGGGAGCAGTTTAGCTGGAAATTGTTTATTTAATAATGTTATAACAGTTCCACATGAATTTAATGGTACAGTAGCTGTATTTGGGGTTATTTATTTTTGCCAGATTTTTAAGGCTGTGTCCATTTTCTATTGAAATATGGCTTTTACTTGATCACAGTGTTACATTTGAAAAGCTGAAGTGCTATTCATTGCCATTTCTAGCAGAACCCATTTTTAGCAAGGTTTTAGGTCCTGAACCTGTGAGAAAATGGGTAGCAAACATAAATGGGACCATTAGGAATAATTGGCTAAAGGCAGGTGTTTGGGACTTTTCAGCTTATCTGTGGCTAGCCTGCTTGTGAGAGCACCAGAGGATTGGATTGTCCTGATTTTCCAGGAACAGTGGGAGTCAGTATAAGTGTAGTTTTAGCAGAGGCTGTGACTTGTGCCTTGAGGACAAGCCTGCAATGAACCATATTTGATTGCTCTTGTAGTCACTCAAAGCTGAAGTGCTTTGAATTACTATTTTGAATGGAATTGAGCTGAAGTACTATGAATTATTTTATAAAATTACAAGTAATTCTAGTGAAAATGTTTCAGGGTTTTGAAATTATTAATAGTTACTTAGTTTTACTAGTGTAATCAGACTTTCCTTATTTTACAGACATTTAGGGTTTGGGTTTTTCCACGTTATAGATACATTGTTTAAGAAGAAATCAAGTCCTTTGACAAAAATTTTAATCATTTAAAAGCATTGAAGAGTGGAAATAGCTCCACTCTTAATAGCTCTCGTAAAAAAAAGGTATTTGATTATTCCTAAAATTGTTTGAAATGTGGGATAAGTATACCCAAAACATAATTTTGTCATCTTCTCAAGAAAAATCTTAAACTTGCTAAGATGATTTAGACATTTATATGTGCTGATAACAAATTTTTAAATACAACTTCTAAATAGCAGAAATTACTCAATAAGGACATGGTTGGATCATTAAACAGCTAATCAACTACTCTGAAGGTACTTAAATTATGCACTTGTTATTTAGTGAATAGACATCATTGGCTAGAAAGGTTAAATTCTTTCTTCAGCTATTACATAAAAAATGGAGACAGCTTTTCAGGTAGGTCATCTTTAATA
The DNA here is from genome assembly GCF_024509145.1 of Vidua macroura. NCBI lineage: Eukaryota > Metazoa > Chordata > Aves > Passeriformes > Viduidae > Vidua > Vidua macroura. The sequence goes on from NC_071576.1 coordinate 49,260,009, forward strand.
CCATGTTGTGGGGCTTTTTTCTGAGTACCCTAGCTGCAGATTCTTTTTTTTTTTTCCTTAGTATACCTATTTGCTATGAATTTTTAAATCAATACCTATTTTTATCCATGCAGTAATTAAAGTAATGATTAAGAAAAAAAAATCAGTATTATAATAGGATTATTTTTATGTATGAGGAACACCTTCTTTATATTGAGGGTTTTAACTTCTGAAATGTAAAAATATACAAATTTATTGTTTTATTTAGCTTCCTATGCACCAGGAATTCCAGGTGGAATATCTCCCTATCCAACATCAAGCACTCCAAACCCAAGGTATTAGCCTCTTTAAACTGTCATCATTTTCCTGATAGAGAATTTCACTGAATAGTATTTTCTTATGGTGCATTTGTGGTATAATTATTCATGTTAGCAAGGTTTGTTAAAAGTGAGGGCTGAATTCTTGTCATTAGCCAAAATTGGAGGAAGGTCTAGCTTGCTTAGTTGCTTCAAATAAAATATATATGGGTGTGATAAATAGATTTTGAAATTACCTAACTCCAAGCTATTACCTCTCTTCACTCATATATTTTTATATATTTATATTTTACATGCCATAGAAAGAAATGTACCCCTAAAAGTCAAGATTTTATTATCATCTCAAAAATTGAACAAAACTTTGCTGGGTTTATACAAACCTTGACTCCAGTGTAAATGTGGACTCAGAGCACTCTAAGGGAATTTGAAGAACTCAAGGTTACTTCAAAAGCTTATTATTAATATTAACCAGGATTTTTTCTATATTATAGTTAGGAGTAAAGCATTTCCAGAAGACTTGTAGGTCTGTCTTAGTAAATAGTGAGATGTTGACTACTGCCTCCTAGTGTGTACTTACATTTTTAACATCATAATTAATTGGTTTTATTATTAATATCCTTATGTCCTGATTTTGTGGTAGGGGCATATGAGATTTTGGTGTAATATGGAGCATTTTTATTTTTAAAAAGACATTTAAAATGTAAAAACCTCTGAGGATTGCCGGGGCGGGGGAGTGTTATGTTTTAAGAGGATAAAAGTTAGAATTTTTTAAAGTTCTTACAGCATGGTTTTTTTCCTAAATATGTTTGTTTAATGCACTCTTAAAGTTTGTACAAAAGTAATAGAATAACTGTTTTTAAAACATATATTTTATTAATTAATAGGAAGGTTTTAAGAACTAGTAAATTTGCAGTTGCCTGAGGAGAGACAGAACATGCTTATTTTATATTTTGCAGGGGTTTTTGGACAGCTTTGTTTAATTATTACTATAGTTAATACTCTGCTGCATGCAGGTGTTTCTCAGTCTAGTACTGACTAATTTGTGTCCTTGTTTTAGTTGATAGCAAATGTATTTTAGAAAGGTATTGTAGACTGTCGCATGTCATCTCATAATTGTTTCAGTGAGCAAATGAATACTTTTGCTTTCTTTATCCATCAGAGCAGGACTGAGAATTTCTAGGGGAGTAGGTTTCACCTTGCAAGCGTATTTTGCACAGCATTTTTAGGTTTGCATAAAGCAGTTCATCAGTCATCTTCTTAACTGTTCTCATATTAAAAATTATTAATTTGAAATTGTTGTGTGGGAGTTTGTAGCTAGAATAATTTCTTTTGGATACTTGTGGAATTTCATATAGAAAAACTAAGATATTCAGGAGAATTTATTATCCAAATGTTGACCAGGCAATAACTAGATAGGGTTTCAGATAAAATGGTATCTTAAATAATATCAGAAATACCAGTTGTGAAAATTGTTCATGTGAACAGGAAAAAGGCCTGCAATTTAACATTTTATTATACAAATGACTGTTTAACATGGTGGCAATAAAGATAATCTAGGTGGATGATATTTTACTAATAGTTGCATAACATTAGCATATCTTTCTTTGTCAAAGCAGCTTCCCAAACTATCCTTACCCAGGTGGTGTTCCCTTTCCAGCAACCACTAGTGTGCAGTACTACCCTTCTCAGCCTCCTGTCACCACTGTTGGTGAGTACCTTGGAAGGGGTTTCTCTGAAGTAAAGCTTCTCTCTATAACTGATATGTAAAAAAATAAAATGGAAAAAAGAACGTGTTGTTCTTACTCTGAACTTCTAAAGTATTGATTTTTTAATTAAAATTTATTCAAAGGAAGAAAAAATACATTTTATTCAGCTTAATTCAGGAATTTAGTGAATTCCTGGGCTTATGCAATACCTCGTGTGTGCTTTGTGAATATTTTGAAGAGCAGTGCATGTAACTACATGGGGTTTTCCTCACCCTTTAACTGTAAGTGACTTTTGATTGTCTGCACTGCTCTGTTCATGGTTTAGAAAAGTACTTTTGTCATCATTTAAACATCTAATGGACTCTATTTATACTTTCTTTCCTCCCAAAATAGTAGCTTTCTAAAGTAGCAGTTCGGAATGAGCTTCATTTTTAGTGAGTTTCTTCTCCAGCCTCTTCCCTGTTGCTTTTTATTGATCTCTACTTGTCACTTCCTCCTTTGTTCCCTTTCAGCATCAGCATTTAGGGTGTTGACCTGTGTCTTTTCCCAGTCTGTTGCTCTGTGGCCCTTGCTTTCCACCTTGCCTCTCACTTTCAGTGTATGTGTACAAGACTGGGAACCAGTGATAGATGTCACCTAGTTAAGTGGGAAGCTGATACAGTAACTTTCCAGCTGGCTGATAGTCCTTTTGGCACAGTTATATGGTGAGGGTGTGGATTCTGTTGTGATGTTCACATTAGCAATTTATTATAGACTCTTAAGCCCCATAATTTAGAAGTGCATCCATAGGTTCTTCATCTAATGTGTGAACTCAGTTATTTATGGAATGGCCTGGGTTAGAGTCATAGAATGTCTTTCCAGAACTGTGTGTATTTTGTGATTTTTCTTCACATACATGGGGACAAGGCAAGGGAAGAGAGATGCTTCTACTTTACTTTTACTAAAATATCTGAGGAGTTCTGTTACTACAGAATTTGAAAACAGCCGTAAGTTGTATGTTGTATTTTTCTTGTGCCTGATCCTGTCCTTTGTGTCCAAGTTCTTTCAGCCTTTTCAATTAAGAAAGCATTTTCTGAAAGTTCTTGGCTGCTTCAGTGGTCCCCTCCACTCTGAAGTGATGTGAGCCTGCCATGCAGAGTGCAAGGAAGCTGCTGTCCCACTCAAGTACCTCAAACAGTGCTTGATGTTGTGGGGCTGCACTTGTGTCCTGGGGAATTAATGGTCTCCACTGGCTCTCCTGTAGGGAGCTGATAACCTTTCTAGGCAAACTTGGCTTTCTGCAGTCTTTCTCAAACAGTTTTGCCTTTATGTAGCAGAATGTTAATTTAAAATAGAAATATATTCTATTTAATTTCTTTCCCTCATTTTCATCCCCACTGAAGATGAATAGAGGTGCAGTATCTGGCAAAGGTGGAAGACTCTTCCAGTCCTGAGTTAGATCATCTGTGATTCCATGTTGTAATGTAATGCCAGGTTTCATAGTGACAATTTAACATTACGCTGACTCGTTTGCTGCAGCCTGGTAAAAGCCCTACATCTGGTTTACATGGCTTATCTCTTGTGCCAGATGAAATGCAAACACATCTCTTTGATCATCCCCTACACTTAAAATATTGTGAGGTAGTTTTGTTGTTTGTTTTGTTGGGTGTTTTTTACAGTCCAGTATTGTTTTTTTCCTTTGAACTGAAATGTTCCTTTTTCCTTTCCTGGACAGTTTTTGTTTGGCTGTGGTTTATTGTGATAGTTTATTTAGGAGCATATCAGTTGTTACAGCTTCAGAGTTTTGTGTTGGTGATGGTAGTATGTTTCCTATAGTGAACCTAGTTTGAATTGAATGAAAGAGTTCATGCAAAGTAGTTCAAGTTTTTCACAATCACTGGTTTTTCAAATAGTCCTTTAGACTTTTTCTTTCTGTTCAGTCATCTGCCATTAATTACTTTTCTGATGCAGTTACTGGTTTGATGATTCTGTAAGGTCACTTCTGAAACCAGACTCTGTCTAGTAAAGGTTAAAGGTTTCAGAGTTCTGTTGATTTAATGACCATGTGCCATGAAATCTTCCCCAAGCTGGGCTAATTATGGAAGTGACAGAAGATGCTATGTGTTCAAGCTCTGTAAGAAGATACATTGATTGAGCTGTATTAAAATGATGCTTTTTATGTTCAAAGACTTCTACCCTACCTGGTGGCATTTCTGTGTGAACTTTCATTGTGTTAGCCGTATTGTTATTTTATATTTTTTTCCCCTGTCCTACTTTACTCTTAAAGTGAGCCGTGTATAAAAACTCCCAGAGTGAGGGATGCCAGGGGAAAAGAAAGTAAGTGTTAGTTTTACTGGTTCTGGCTGATTCTGAATTTGTGTTAGAGTGTAATTCATTATGTAAAGCAAACAGTAACTAAAATCGTGCTAATGCTGTTTTTTGAAGGGAAATCAGGCCTTTTTGATTGGGAACAATTGTCTGCCTTAATTAGGAAGTTGTGTACTGTGAATAAGCTCTGTCTTAGATAGTTTGACTGACTTGGTTTAAGTTTTGCTTCTCAGTGTAGAAAGTGCTCTTGTTCTTTTCTCCTTTTCATAAGAAGCAGCAATGATGGATTTCTGGGTTTAGATATATGGTGCTATTTGACAACTTCTGTTGCTGGCTCTAGAAGTTAACCAAATTAAATTATCTTGTTGACTGGCAACAGGGTGAATTTTTTAGGCCAGAACTGTAAATCAGATAAAGCATTGGAACATTCATATTTTCTTAAAGCTGTCTTTGCACCAGTTGTTTAATAATTCAGTCTCTTAATTTTTCAGTGGTAATTTGCTTATATTTTTTTAAAAGTACACATATTCTGGTGCAACTTATATGTATGCAAAGTGCTCTCACTAGTAATGATCAAAATTTATGTTTTCTGTATTTTAGAAGGCTTTAATGGATTAGTAAGCATGATGTGCTTCTTCCTGTAGTTCCTGTCATTCATTTGCATAGCTTTATTTTTCCACCCATGTGGCTTGGTGTAGGTTTTGTGGACAGAAACAGAGTAAAAAACATAGGGAAGAGATACAATTTTATGCAGTCTTATTTGATAGGAGAAGTAAAAAAAAAAAGTACTCAATTATACAAGATTCACGTGAGCAGTGATGAGTATTTTTTCATTTTGTTGTTTTTTGAAATCTAGGGCACTGGAAAATGTGACATGCATAATGCTGTAACAGCTTCAGGGTATTGATAGCTGTGTCTCTGGATAAAAAGATACTCTGGTAAAAATTCTTCTTGCTTATTTTCTTTGCAGTTATAGAGCTTCAAATCTCTCTGTGTTTCATTCATAGCAGTTGTGAAGTTTAGGCACAAAAGCTGCTGTGTTGTTATAATCCAGTTGAAATTTCACTGATCTAGAAGGTGGGAAGCACAAGCCTGGGAAACTGTGACCCTCTAGTTATTCCCACAGAATAATTGAAGTGGTTTGTGATTAATATCACCAGTAGCCACTTATATTTGCTAGAGCACTCTGAGTTTCCTAGTCTGGAGACATATTGCACTTCTTGTGACAGACACAAAGTAGTTGCCTTTCCATGTAAAGACATCTGTCTGTGTTTGTGACAGATTCTTGAAATTGTACTTTAAAGGCTGATGTGCCAAAGCATTTTTGGATCTGCTGCCCCTTCTGCTCACTTACCTATAGGGATGTACTGTTCTTGAGCCTGGAGGAAGTGATCCTTGAATATTCACCTGCTCTCTTGGACCCCTCTTCCTTCTATGTTAAATTCCCATGGAATTCTTCCAAGAAGGTCTGTGAAGAGGCCTAAGTTAGCTCTCATGAAGTCCAGAGATGCGATCTTATTCAATGCCCTGCTTTCTTCTTGTGGGATGCAGAACTCCATGATGTCACAGTCACTGTAGCCAAGGCTGTTCCAACCTTCACATGTCCAACCAGGCATCCCTTGTTAGTTCTGCAGGGTCCAGCAGCACATCCTTCTTCATTGGCTGCATCTGTATCAGAAAGTTATTGTCAGTGCTTTCCAGGAGTCTCCTGGATTTTTTGTTCCTGGCTGTGTTGTCCCTCTAGCAGGTATCAGGGTGGTTCCCCATGAGAACCTGGGCTGCATGCCCTTCCTGGGAATATCCCCACTTGAGCTGCATGGGTGGTCACTATAACTCTCCCTTTGTCTTTCCTAATTTAAAATGTTCCTTACCAGGCTAGCCAATTTAAATTAAAAAAAAAAAAAAAACCAAAAAAAAAAAAAAAAAAACCCAACCAAAAAAAAAAAAACCACAACAACAAACCCTGAACTAATACCTCTAGTAGGTAAATTCATTGTGTTGAGCCAGCTATTACATTAATTGTAGTTGAATACATCAGCCATTAACTCTTGTTCTTCTTTAAAAGGTCTTGGACTATTAACATTTATGGACTTCAGAGGAAATGGCCACCTCATTTTTAAAATAAGAGTGTGGATATGGGAATAGTGAAGTGAATAAATCGATGCATACTCTTAAATTTACTTGTGTCCATCCTAACATCTCACTGTGATCTTTGCTGCTTCTGAAAATTATTATGGAGAGCAGCTTATTTTCATGTCTCACACTGCTGAAGTACATAGAGCAGCTTGGCCACTTGCTATTCCAGCTGGCTGTATACTGCAGCCAGTGGAGCCCAGCATTAATCTTAAGCTTCTGAAACGTCCTTGTGCAGGACCCAGCAGAGATGGCACCATCAGCGAGGACACCATCCGCGCTTCTCTCATCTCAGCCGTCAGTGACAAGCTGAGGTGGCGGATGAAGGAGGAGATGGATCGTGCACAGGCCGAGCTCAACGCCTTGAAACGCACAGAAGAGGACCTGAAGAAAGGGCACCAGAAACTGGAAGAGATGGTGACTCGCCTGGATCAGGAAGTGGTAAGCTGAGAGGAGCCACTGCTCTCCACCTGAGTATTCCTAATAGTGAACAGAAGCCTGTGATTAATTAATCATTAAGCGTGATAGAAAAAACAAAGCTTCCAGTGCATTGTATTTTCCCTCTTCTGCAGCTAGGGGCTTGTGCTCAGACTGAAGCAAGTTGGAAATAACAGTGACTACGAGATGCAGTGTCTTGCAAGTGTCTTACATATGTCATTGCTCAGTAATAGAGGAACAGTGTTATTTTTCCCCATTCTTCCTGTGAAAGATGTTAGTGGTGTGAGATTATTTCATATTTGCATCTCAGTTTCTTGATAATAATGTATAACTGCAGTACTGGAGAACTTTTCAGTGTCTTAGTGCAGAGAACACTGATTTTGGTCATAGCCTCCTTGTATAACTTCTCCTTTCCCAGAAGTCTCTCCTACTCACAGTAAGCTCAGAAATTCCTGCAGTTTTTCATTAAGGCATATTCTGCTTAGTCCATCTGCGTCTTGCACTGCTGTTTGGGAGAAAGATTTTGGGATTGATGAACAGTTTCTGAAACCAGCTCAGTGTTCAGATGTGGTTTAAAAAATTAATAGAAGTTAGTAATTGGACTAGAGAACTGTGGAATACCGCATTCTAAAGAAAATAATTACTTTGGCTTTCCTTTTTGTAAAAGGAAAGTTTAAACTAGCTAAACTATCTTTTGCTAGTTTAAATGGTTATTTTTCCTAATGTGGCAACTCGGAAATACTTGAAGTGTTGGCATGCCTTCTCTACAGTTATAAATGGGTATTGCATTGACATGATCTAAAGCAGATGTTACTTTTTTAAAAGAATCTGAAATCTACAGATTAATAGCACTTTCTTCTGTAAAAATCATAGTAAAGATAAGCAACGAAGTACAGAATGAACTGGTATGTCTAAAAATCTTTCATCTAGACAATTGTATCACAAGATGATAAATATCTTAATTGTTTTTAGGCTGAAGTTGACAAGAACATTGAACTTCTCAAGAAGAAGGATGAAGAGCTCAGTTCTGCCTTAGAGAAAATGGAAAGTCAGTCAGAAAATAATGACATCGATGAAGTTATAATTCCTACAGCACCACTTTACAAGCAGATCCTGAACTTATATGCAGAGGAAAATGCAATTGAAGACACCATTTTCTACCTTGGGGAAGCACTGAGACGCGGAGTGATAGATTTAGATGTCTTTTTAAAGGTAGGTTTCTTGGGATGTTTTTAAGATGTGCGTTTTAAATGTGTTTACATTGGACTCTTTGGTCAGCTTACTAATGTTCATGATCTCTTCACAGAAGAGGTTCCTGTAGGAACAGGAATATTTATACATTCATGCATAAGTTTTAGAAAATTATTTCAGAATTTAAAGACCAATTTTAAAAGCAATATAGATACAAAGTCATATTGTTTCCTTCTTGTGTAGACTGTGCTAGTTCTGTTTGTCTGTTTTTAGAAGAACATTCTCTGCCCCATGGGAAGTGCATTAGTCTGATTTCACCTTATGGAGACCATATTATTACTTTGATAAGAATTGTGTGTAGTTGATAATTAATAATAATAATTATTATTATTATTAAATGAATTCGTTAATAATTAAAAATCCCAACAAACAGACTGTAGTGATTGTATTTGATAGCCACCTGACAGTCATTTTAAGCCAAGAAAATGACATTTAGTAGAATAATGAATTTAGTATTTCCAAAAAACTGACATCCCATTTGGGTCACAGAATACATTTGTATGGCAGCATTAAGTTTTCATCAGAACTTTATGGATAGCCAGCTCTTGTTTTTCTTTCTGCAGCATGTACGTCTCCTATCTCGCAAGCAGTTCCAGCTGAGGGCATTGATGCAAAAAGCAAGGAAGACTGCTGGACTCAGTGATCTCTACTGAATTCCCAGACTAGCTAGGAAGCTAAGATTTCCTTGTGAAGCAGCCATTCTCTTGATCTTTCTCTTAATCAGTAGATGCCCTGAGTAAGTTATTACATCATCCAAGTGTAAGATATTTTGAATCAATAATATATTTTCTTTTTGGTAAAGACTAGCTTTTATTAATGCACTTTCTATCTCCTGTAATCTTTGTGCTGGTGGACTTAATGCTGAATAAAACTTGTTGCATATTTTCTTCCTCTACAGAACTGTGTATGATATGCTTTGTTTTCAGATATGTAGTGTCAGCTTAACCATGCTTTCACTTTACTTATGAGATTTGGAAGATGTTGTGCCAAACTGGAAAAAATCACATTTATTATGACCAGCAAAAACTGAAAACTCAAAAGGTTCTTGGTCTCAGCACCATAACCAGCATAGCTTAAGACTGAGCCTTTGTCTAAAGGCTTTTCATGTTACTGCTGGCTCTGAAGAGGTTGGAGACTATTTTAAAAACCTGGGTGAGACTTCCATGAATACATAACTACCTGAAGCCTCCAGCACAGCTGTACACATAACATGATTACACAGGTGATGCTTGAGTTAGTGTGATTTGAAAAATAGAATTGTGGGCAGAAGTAGAACTGCATGTGGAGACAAAGCCCTATTAAGAAAAACAAGGAGACAGAAATAACAGTTTGTGGTTTATTTGGTGTTGTAGTTGGTACTACAGTTGGACAGTCACTGTCTTGCTGCACATAGAAACCTTAACATTTTTTTAAACATGCTCTGGAGACAGAACTTACAACTAGACTGATACAGTACACAAAATAAGGTTCTCTAAGAAAAAAATACCCACAAAAATTCCAAAGCAGTGTTAGGAAAATACACTTGGACCTGTCAACAGTGAAATATTTAAGCGATTCAGCTGGCAGAGAAGGTTGGTCAATTGGCTTGATAATCCCTAACTTCAAGAAATGTCTTTGGTTTCACATTGTATAGCAGTTACTTACTCCTTATTCCTTTGAACCAACATGAAACAAGATGAGGAAAAGGCAAAGGGTTTTTTAGGCAGTGCTGCTTTGAATGCTGGATTTCTGTCATACCACTTCACTGTACAAGACTGACTAGGTAATCTAGCTCCAGCTAAGAACATGGGTATCTGTGAACAGGGAAAACCCTAGATTAGTTTCCTAATGCTACCCTCAGGAAACTCCATTGTTCAGATTTGAGCTTTTTGTGTGTTCTAGTTGAGATAATACATTGAAAGATTTAACTTACTTGGAAAGTGCAATGTAAGACAAACCACTAAACCTGTTAAACTGCTAAGACCCAAAACCTGCTTGGGCAGGTTTAAAACTGCAGTTCCTTCTGGATTGCCCACAGTGTGTCTGCACTCTTCCTTAGTTTGTCCTCTTCCTCAGGTTTTAGGATCATCTTTACTACATCAGTGATGCCATTACTGCCCAGTACACAAGGAACACTTAGGAAGACATCTTCTTTTATTCCGTGCAAGCCCTGAAAAGTACATAAGGATTTTTAGGCTGGAATTGATGTATGTCTGCATATTTCATAGAATATCTTATCAGGAAACCAAATTTAATTGAAATTAAACTAGAAAGCAATCACTGTTTCTCAGAATTCCAGAGATACTTAATTCTCAGTAAGACAAAAATTAGGAAGAAGGGGCTGCTCACCTTAACAATGGTAGAGATGGGGTGCACTCTTCTCAAATTCTTCATAATACTTTCAGCTAGGTCTCCCACAGAAAGGCCAATAGCCCAGGATGTGTACCCCTTCAGTTTGATCACCTCATAAGCACTGCAGAGACACAGACACTCATTAAAGAAAAAGGACCATCAACTTAAATGCTTTAAGTTTGTCAGAAAGGCTTTTGGAGGTCTTCAGATCAATTTGGAGGCAACAGAAGCTTGACTGATTTTCTGACAGGACCAAAATGAACTCAGCAGTGAATAATCCCATTGCACTTTACACTAGTCCGCACAATTATACTGGAAGCCTAGAAGTTTAAGCTCTTACTTAAAGTTTACTAATCATGAAAACTTAACTGCCAAATCTACATTACTCCTTAAAATATTTTTTCATGTTCCATTTTGTTTGCATAATGACATTTGGGGCTACTGAGGTATTCTAGATCTGGGTACTGCAGAACAGAGATTTTTTCAGCTCTTCATGATTTGTTTTTGTGTTGAAATTTATAAAAAAGCCAAGCCAATATTTACCTGTCCACAACCTGCTTATGGACCTCCTTCCAGTGTTCCTTGTCTCCATCAGTTCCCAAGTCTGGATGAAGAGCCTTCAGAGAGACGCCAGCAACGTTCACTCCACTCCAGACAGGCACTGAGAGTTGCACATAGATTAATTATCTCACAATACTCAGTCCTTCTCCAATTAACAGTTAACATGAGATCTAGCTGGGTTAATCTGCAGCACAGCATTATGATTTACCTATGATCTTAAATATAGTATGACTGTTAAGGCCAACCTAAATTGCAGGCTGAGAACCTAGGAGCACATCAACACTTATACATGGTGTCACAAAGTTTGAATACACCTTTATTAATGTGAAATACCTGGGCAACATGAACTAAAATGACAATCACTGCATTTTGCAAAGTTTTCCCAAAATAAGAATTAATTCCAAGTGTATTTTGGTGGGTGTCAGGAAGCAGATAGTACTGCTCTGGTGCTGCCTGCAAAAGTACAGGTTAAATAAGGAAAAAGTGCTTTCTCCTGTCCTCCAGACTTGCCTCTGCAATTCCTGTATACAGTGAATAAGAGATGCCAGAAATGGCAGCTGAGTGACTGCCAGTAGGTCTGGTGCAGATCTTCGAGAGGCCCTTGCAGAGAACTTTATCCTCCTGCTGCTTCAGTTTGGGTTTTTTTGGGAGTTACGTGAACAGTCTAGCCTAGAAATGTTTAGCCAGCTTAGGTTACAGTAGTGACCTTTTCCAAGCACAGTCATTCCGGTCAAATATAGATCATCTAGGGTTACTCTGTACAGCAATCGACTTAAATCAGAACTTGCATTCTTAAGGTGCTGCAGTGTGCAGGTTCAGCAACAATGTTTTGCTGTAGCTTTTCAGGGTGTTCCTGGCAGACGAAGCATCAGGGAGTGCTATGTAACACCCAGCCCTATTTCACCCTTACCGCTGGAATCTCCGTGCTCTCCAACGATCCATCCGTGGCAGCTCAGGGGGTGGATGCCCAGCCTTTCTCCCATGAGGTGGCGGAAACGGGCAGAGTCCAGATTGCAGCCACTACCAATAACACGGTTTTTGGGGAAGCCACTGATTTTCCAGGCCACATAGGTCAAAATATCCACTGTGAGGAGAACAGGGGCATAACAAGTGCCACTCATGAGCAGACTGATAATGAGGATAGTACCTTATGTTCATCTGTAAGCATTTTACCTGCATGCTGGTTGCATGGGACAGAGCACAAAGCAGTGCCCATGGCCAGGCACTGCAGTGGGCTAACATAAGGACTGTTTAATATAATGACTATTTTGAACAGTCTCTCGGCTCTGCCTTTATGCTATGCATGCAATTATCAGTGATCCTCTTGTGCTCAAGATAACTCCGTCTGAAAACCCAAGTTTATTCCTCAGAAGACCAAACTGCTGAGCCTGGAGAGGGAAGATGACATTTTTTGCTATACAGATGTCATAGAATGGTTTGGGTTGAAAGGAACCTTAAAGATCATTTCACTCCAACCCGCTGCCATGGGCAGGGACACTTTCCACGAGACCAGGTTGCTCAAAGCTCTATCCAGCCTGGCCGTGACCATTTCCAGGAATGGGGCATCCAGAACTTCCCTGGGCCACCTGCTCCAGTGTCTCATCACCTTCATAATAAAGAATTTCTTCCTTATAGCTAACCTACATCTACCTCTTCCAGTTAAAGCAGTTACCCCATGTCCTATCACTACATGCCCTTGTAAAAAGTCCACCTCTCTTTTAGACCCCTTTAGATACTGGAAGGTTCTCCAAGGTCGCCCTGGAGCCTTCTCTTCCCCAGCACAAATATTTTCTAAAAGCCTGTGCACTAATGCCACCTTACTGAAGAAACACTATTCTCTAAGCCAAATCCTCTTATGGCAACACAAGACAAACCTGGGTTTGAGACAATAAGCAGCTTGCAGTCAGGACTGTATTTAACGATGTTGGGAATGATGAATTTGAAGATATTCACATTGCGCTGGACCAAGTTAAGGCGGCTCTCTCCTTCTTGCTGCCGGGCACCAGCAGTGACAATGACCAGCTTGGAGTGTGCAGTCACACTGTAATCTGCAGGCAAAAGGCTGTGTCAAACATGACCTCTTCCAACACATGGTTCAGAACAGCAGTTCTCACTTCCTTTCTGTACTGGGATCTCAAATTCTCAAGTTTGAGGGTGTAGCAATTCCCTGGTAATTGTTACCCTAGACTTTGCCTCTATAGAAAATGGCATTTCATTGTATGACTGTGGCTCCTGCCACAACACTGTAACCATATTGAGGCATGTTGATATTGTAACGCACAGCTGCAGGCAGTGATACTCCTTGCTTCTCAGCCACCAATGGGACTGGGGATAGCATTGGGATAGCATTCAGGGTAGGTGCTGTGTAGAAGAGGAAGAAGGCTCTGCCCTCATAACCTACTACCTGTAGGAACTGTAATTAAGGTATGAGCTGGTTAAGCCTTTACCCTACTCAAGGCTGCCACTAAAAGTTATCAGAATTAAGCAGTAATGAGTTCAGGGGTTAATTGGTCATGAAATAAAGTTCTCTAAGGTGCACAAGTACTTAAGAAATCCATCTTTCTGTACTGAGTAGTGAATCCTGGAAAAAAATCTCTAGCTGGACTGGCCATAAGAAGGTTATCTTCTAAAATGTCAGCTGAATACTATATCCATGAGCTTTCCCCCCAACAGTTAGGGTGACTAGACTTGGCTGTCCAGTGTTAGACCTGAAGTGGCTACCTCCATTTAGAAACAATGAGCACATGAGAGCCAGCTACTTGCCTTTGCCAGAGACAATCTTTGGAGTTTTAAGGAAGAGGCTGCCATGCTGGAGATCCAGCATCTCTCCTCTGAGCTTGTCCTCAACGACATCAACAAGGGCAAGTTCATCAGCCAAGTCCTACAAGAGACCAAGAGCAATGGTGAGTTTGCTGCCTCTTTCAGCAAAGCCCCCAGTTTTCAAACAGTGAAGTTACAATTATTTTAAAAGCTACTTAAACAATTCTGCTCATCTCTAACACTTCACTTCTTCCCAGAGTCCTATTAGTCCCCTGGGATGTGGATATTCTCAGCTCAGTAAGAGAGAAAGAGAAAGGTTTTCTAACCAGGCAAGAGCCTGGGAAACAGTTGGGAAAGAATGTAAATAATTCTCTAATCTATCTTGTTATTCACATTGTTTATGAATATGCTCTGCCACTGTGCATCATTTACTGCACACCAATGGTGTGACATGTTTTTACTCTACAACCAATGAAATTAGTGTTCTCGATGTTCTCTATATATAGAGTGGTAAATTTGAAATAAAGAGAGAGCTCATTTTCTTAGCCTTCTGATCTGGAGTTCTCTGTTCCCATCTTGCTCAACAGCGTCACTGGGATATCCACTTCCTTGAGTTCACTTTATACTTTTCATAACCACATTCTGCATGAAATAGTAGTACAATTAAACAGGACAATAACAAATAATTTAATAGCGATTCATATGCAACCTATTTGACAGCCAAGAAAAGCAAGCCTAATGTTAACCACAGCATTTTCAGTATGATAATTGAAGGCAGAAGACAAGTCATTCAGAGTGTCATGGACCAATTTTTCCAGACCACACTGCAAAGAATTATTCCATTTGTCTGCTCAAGACAAAACAAATCCTCAGTTCTCAATCTTTTTGTATATTTAGAGTGTTAAGCGAATTCCTACTTAGTAGGGAGTCTTCAAGTCCAACAAAGGTAAATGCAGCTCTTAAAATGGTACATTTTAATGATACATTCCATAAAGGACATTCTGTCTGATCCCGAGGCAAACTTCATCTATAAGAATTGTAGCTATTTGTCAATAGCTTGAAGACTGTTGCTTCATTTCAGGCCCAAAAAAGGATTGTATAACCAGAAGTTCATCGAATAAGGGCGACTATTTTTTTGCCTGTCCTTTAGGTGTCGGGTTTTTCTGCTGCTTCCTCCCAAGCCTGACACTTACCTTCATGAGGATGCTGATGGCACAGGCCATTCCCACTGCACCCACACCAACAACACTGATCTTATTTTCCGCATGGCTCTCCTGTTTGTGGACAGTGTGGATGAGCTGATCCTTGAGAGACATTGTACACTGCTGAAAGGAAAGAAACAGATCATTTCTCCAAGCTTTGGAGCTTTTACTGATGCCAGAATATTTGTATCCAGCAAGACAGACTTTATTCCAGGATGATAAGAAGATGGATACAAAACACATGAATAAAATGTCTGGCAATACTGTCTGTGTGCCACAAAATTATTGCAAAACTGAATTACTGATGACAGTCCTCTGTTAAAGCTCACCCTAGCTTTGCCTCAAATGCAGCCTGAGAGCCACTGATTATTTTACATGGCTGGTGGCACTCCAGCAGCAGCAGTAGAATGTTCTAAATGACCATCCATATTACATTTAGGTACAGGAAGCCATTTTAGTACTTCTAAGCACAGCACAGTCTAGCAATCTCTGTTCTCTTACCCTGAAAAACTGCTATTCTGTGTCCTGAAGCCTTTCCAGAGCTGAAGCTGTGCAACACTTAGGCAAGCCCTATTTTAGCACAGCATGAGCCTCCACATCAACTTCATGAATTTGTTTTGAAGTGAAACTGCAGTTTTGAATTAAGATGGCTGGAGTCTGGTGCTACCATCTCTCCCACCCTCACATTTTAGCTGCAGCTGCACAGCATCCTGGTTAGTTGGGTTCTGACAGCCAAGGGGGTGACAAAATGGTACAAAGATGACAAAGGATTGTGCATTCATCCCCGTCTCCTGTCTCCTCGTGGAAGTCACCACCACGCTTTCCCAGGAAATGGTGCTGCACTGGGAGTAGCCTGAAGAGCCCAGGGCAAGACCAACTGCACAGACGGGTGCAAGTACAGACACCACACGACTCTCTAGTGCTGAACAGGCAGCGACTCGTTCAGAGTATGAGAAGCCACTCAGAGCAGCAGGTAAGGACTGCAAATTTTGGGGCTGAGGGGAGGGCCAGGAAGCAAGCAGTGCCCATATTTAGGAAAAATCAACCAAGGTACGTCAGTCTTCCTGTGCAGAAGCCTCCTGAAGCGTGGCCATGCAGTACAGTCTCCACGTGCCAAGTTCTCCCTTTGCACTATAAGCGCTTTAAGGCTGATCAGAGCCACCCACTCAAGCACGTCTGTCACACTTAAAAAAATTTTCCTTTTAAGAGTGCCATACCCCTCAAAAAAACAAGTTAGGGGAGTGGTAGGTGGTCCACTAATGCTGTATTTGAAACGCAGCCCTAAGCCCATCCTCAAGTCTCTTTGCAGGAACACTCCCTGGCGCCACACGCACCGATTACGGGAAGCAAGTTATTCCACGGAGGCTCAAGGGCATGGAGGGAGGGGACGATGGTTGTGAGTGGAAATCAGGCCCAGGGTTGTGCCCGATTCCACCACGGCCTGGAGGACTCAGTGGAGCAGGCGGCGTGCAGCGGACTTTGTCCATTTGTCGCCGCCGGCTCCACCGCGTCCCCCCGGAGGTTTGCGGGATCAGCACCGCCTGCAATCCCCCTTCTCGCACTCCCCCTATTCCTGCACCCCCGGCTCCCGCACCCATCCCCGCCCGGCACGGCGATCGCACCTACCGATCGTCCTCACCCAAGCGCGTCTGTGACGGGGCGAGAGAAGGGGCGGCCGCCGCCTTAAATACGGCCCGGGCGGCTGACGTGAGGCGGGCGGACTGCGGCGGTGGGGACGTGCCCGCCGACACGTCGGGGTGGAGAGAGGGAGAGGCAGGAGGGGGAAGGAACAGCGGAAGGAGATGGAGCGCAGAAGCGGAGGGGAGGGTGGAGGGAGGCGAGCGCAGGGGAGCTGGGGCGGGGCTGAGGAGCTCAACTATGCATGCCCTCAGAGCTCGTCTGAGGGATGTCGTCCGGGGAGATTTCACTCTCTCTGTTGTTAGGCGGTATGAGTGAAAGCAAACTCTCCAGCTCTGCACGGTTTGTGGGGAATTCAAGGCATTCCTGCCTTTGTTTCCCGGCCGGGCAGTGCCGGCCAGCACTGTGTTCCTCCTCAGGGGTTTGTGGCGATAGTTCTGGATGGGGCCTCTTGTCGGGTGGCTGAAAACCAGCTTCTAATTTCCATCTGACTCAATAGATTTTTGTTTACTTCCCCTTTCAATTTACGTATCCAATTCCCACTCATTTGTTGTGTTAGGTTATATAAGCCAAACCTTTGGAGCCCTGCCTGATCCTACAATCAATTCCCTGGTCATTGGGATGTATGTTCTGCGGCACTTTCTCAATTTAAATTGTTTTTAAATGTTTTTTCTCCTGAAAGGGGCTGCTGCATGGAGTATCAGATGGCGATGCCTCAAACACAACACTAATGTTTTCCTGAAGTTAGTGGAAATTCCATGACTGGACTCACACTGGTCTGTTTCAGTCACACAGCTGTCAGTTTCCTGTCACCCTGTGGTTGGTTAGTAAAGCCAAATCCTTTTCCCATTCACTTATTTCTTGCTCGGACTCCCAACAAAAGGCAATACCAATTCTTTAAAAGTTTATTTCCTGAATGCCTGAAGTTTCAATTTTATACTATTTTGTGGGTCATCCTACAAAACTGGATTTTAGTAAATCCATGCTATCTTTTATCCCCCTATTATTCATTGACTAAGATGTTTTTAGTTAGATTCTCCTTTGCAAGTTTTTCTGAAGAACTGCACAGACATCAAAACCACAGGCCCAAACTGCTTCCGCCATGGCTTACTTCTTAGAACTTGCTGTTCTCTGGTCCTGTGGTAACGCCTTCAAGTAGGCAAATTTACTTAAAATCTTTTGGATTTGTGCATGTCAGGGTTCTGAAATTGAGAATGCTTGGTTCCTCCAACTGGAAAACAATAGACTTGGTGAGTTTTGCTCACCATCTGTGAGTTGTGTTCATTTATTATCTTTTACCCATTTCTGCTTTCTCCTTCTCTTAGACGTCCTGTCTTTACCCCATGGATTATCATATTCATCCTTACTGAAAATCAGGTAAGTATTAATTTCATTTTGAGTGAGTAGCTGTGTTACCTTTATTTTCTCATTCTTGTTTTTACAGTAATTTTTTTTTTTTTTTTTAAATTTATTGTAGTTGTGGTACCCTTACAATCTTTGACTTTAGTTTCCTTTTGGGATTCTGACTCTTAACTGATTTTTGGCTGTATCTGTCCTCAGCTCCTAGAATGTGCTTGAGTTCCTTTTGAGGTGCTTATCTTGCTGTGGCATGCCTCGTCACACACCACCGCAGTGACAATTCCCTTCTTCTGGGGTGATCTGACAGCAATGGTAACCCAAAGCCTCATCACTTATTTGACAGTCCATTGGCAAAATAACAGAAACAAAAAATACTGGGGAGAAAACATTTTGAATCATTGAATTTGCATATATTTGCATGAAATAAGACAGAAAAATACAAAATTCTGCTTATTATAAAGACCAGCACTTCCAGCAAGGAAGGTTAAATTTACCTTTGTTCCTTGCTGCTGCTGGAGGAAGGAGCAATGCTTGTGGGATGTGCCATGCCAGAGAAGACTGGTCACTAAGGAAGGGAAGTGTGGGTAGATGCTGAGCTTGCCCAAAGCCACGTGAATGCAGGGTGAAAAGGAAACATAGTTCTGTCATTCTGCATTATTCTGGGTTCACTGAGCATCTTGTTCTGTCAGAAGCCTCAAGGATGGATTAGGAAGTTTAGTTCTGCATCCCAGGAATCTGTATTTACAGTGGCTCTATATAAATGGGACTGAATATCATCCAGGTTTGAGTTACAGACATCTGGCAGGACAGAAAAGGAACATTTGACAGGAATTAAGACCAATAATAAATATTTTTTCCTATGAAAACTTTTACTTCTAAAGAGTTTAAATGCAAGATTAGGAAGCTTCTATGCCAATACTGGCTGAATAGAATAATAAGCATTTTAAAATTGGTAACTAATATAAAGCAAATGGTATTTCACTACTCACAGTGAGACCAAAGCTCCTAAGAGAAGATTATTGGTATTGTAAGAGTCTTCTTAGCCTGTGGCTCAGACAAAATGAACTTGGACATGGTTTTTAGAGTATAAGTTCCAGTAACATTTTCACTTGCCTTCACTTGTGTTTGTGTTCCTTGTTACTGAGAACAGAACCAAGAATGAATTGCTGTTATCTATAAGGCATCAGCTTGTCCTTATCTCTCTGGTGCCTATTTAGATACCAGGGGTCCTACTTTTAGTAGAGCAGGCCAAAGAAGAACAACTGGGATGTTTCAAGACCGTCCTGGTCCCAATATGTCCTCAGTGATGATGATAAGCAGATTAGAGCCCTTTTTAAATTAAAAAATAGAGTCAGCTTTCAATATGCCAGTGCTAATTCACATGTTAATTTATCTCAGTTACAGAACTGGGAAGGCAGCTGCAATGGCCAAATTTTTCCTTTTATGTGGCCTTTGTGATCTTATTATCAGCAGTAGATGCTCAGGAGGAAAGCAGTCATCTGGTATATTGACATTGATTTTCTGCCTCAGAGAGCTTCAATGAGAGAAGGCTCAGAACTGCACAAACAGAACGGGGTGAGCAAATTACAGGCATTTTTCTTGCACTTGGAAGATGGAGGCCAGGTCTGTTTTGATTTCCTGTAAGTGATTGATTGTAAGGATGGGTTGACTTTTCTCACATGTGTACATAAGAAGTTTTATTCTTCCTGCTCTTTCTCCACTGCTGCCTTTTATCATGGTAGCAGGAGGTGCTGTTGATAGAGTGATGGGAATGCCAGAAATGTGACCGTGTCTCTCTAGGGAAGCTTGACCCTTCATCAGCCAGCTTGCCCTCCTTTTCATATTAGTTTTCACAGATTAAACACGAATAATAAAGCAATAGAAGTTGCTGAATGTAGAAACAGTTATATTTTTATTCTAGGAGTTAGAAGCAGAGCCTTTCCACTGGCCTCAGGTGGCATTTGATCAGGATCTGAGTGATAATAGATGGAAACAAATTCCACATTCTTATTATGCAATGTGTTTGCCTTCAAACTATGACATACCATTAGAGCATTGTCACAAAAATATAGTCCAGAGACAGTTATACAAGGTGAGTTCAATGTGTACATTTTGCTATTTTCAGTAAAACACAAAATGTTAGGAAATTTCTCTCCATTTTGCTAGTATACAAGAGGTTTTACATGGTGACATTTAATTTCTGCTCTCTCCATTTGCTTGGGTCCTGGCTTGTGACAGACTGAGCCAAATCTGATGGTGCTACAAGGGTGAACAGGGACACCAAACCAGGACCTGCAGGTTTGCTGAGTGACCTACAGCTCAGCTGGGAGGTTATCAGTAACCCAA
The DNA here is from genome assembly GCF_024509145.1 of Vidua macroura. Taxonomy (NCBI): domain Eukaryota; kingdom Metazoa; phylum Chordata; class Aves; order Passeriformes; family Viduidae; genus Vidua; species Vidua macroura. The sequence goes on from NC_071576.1 coordinate 49,280,337, forward strand.
AGCTACTGGGGATGCTGACCAGCCCTGGAAAGGTCAGTGCCATTTCTATCTGAGACATGAGGTTTAATTTGCCCTTAAAAATCCTAGGATCTATTCCATTTATGCTCAGCCCTGCCTTTGCTCTGACATCATCAAGTATTCTGCTTTCACACGGTGTCAGTTTGTGAGGGAACGACACATAGCTACATCATGTTCCAGTCCTGTCTTTCCCTGTGATTTATTCTGAGACCTGAACAATTTCCTCCAGCTTTAATAGCTTCATTTCTCCTTTGTGAAATGTGAAGGTGTTTTTGCCTACCAACCTGATGGTGGTACTGCAGCGATTTGTTAATTGTGAAACATTTCAGCTTTATAAAGCAGCATGAAATTGATGGATGGTATTTTCCTGAACCAGACAGGCCCAGACTCCAAAGTGGAACTTGACACCAAAAGTTTGTAGAGCCAGATTTCTTGCATTATTCTTTTGAAATACTTACCAGGGCAAGATACAGGGAGTTGGTTCATACTTCACAAAAATCCATATCTTGTGTTGCTCCAATTTGGTCAGTATAGCCACATCAAACTGTTTGAACTTATCTCCTAAGAAACTAAAAGCTGAAAGATGAGTTCCTTCCTGGCTTGCACTAACAAGTATCTCTGCACAGAACTGATTAGCCATGATCCATACACCTCTGGGTCCCTCTCCTTGGGCGCTTCCATGCACATCTAAGGATGCTGGTATTACAGAGATCCAGGGCTTTTACTGCTTCACGCCTGTTTTCTTTGCACTGTCATTGTGGGGAAGGGGAGGGGCCAGCTGATGCAGTTCTCATTTCCTGGTGTTTACGGGTCTGTGTCTCTGCAACTTTTTTTTTTTTTTTTTTTTTTTTGTGAGTTGTCTGGTTTGATTGCAAACTACTTTCTAGCTGACATCTTTCAAAACCCAGAACCTCGAATTTACTTCAGTTCTTCTTTCCCCTTAAGAGGTTGGTTATGTTTGCAAGTATATCTGCAGTGGATTATGAATTCAATATAAAGCTAGATAAAACTGTATTTTTTTGCAATAGCTTCCTAAATCAACACTCTAGGTAGCTGGACTAAGTAGAACACGTGATTTTGTCTTGTTTCTCTAAGGAAATGAATTTATTAATGAAAGCATGAGTCACCATGCAGGATTCCAAGCCAAACCCATTCCCTTGATGCAACTCTGGAACCTTACTCATTTACTTAGGAACTGCAGGAAATGGGATGCTCTGATAAATGGCATGCACTTAACTACACAATACTGCTTCGCTTTTGGACAGAGACACTTTTCCAGCATTTCAGACCTTTTATATCTGGTTGATGCTCTGTGTGACAGCAGGTTATGCATTCTCTCCCCACCAAAAATCACTGTGTCCAAACTTTCATTTCTGTGAATCAGAATTCCAAGTTACATTGCTGGAAAGTCGGCATCCAATGGGGAAGAAATTGCTGGGCCTTACCAACCACTGCAGAAAGCTGAGAGCACTTTTCAACATTACAGACACACAGACTTGGTGGAGGGATCTACAGATGACTATATAATAAATGATTATCCCTTCCTTGGAGGAGGAAGATGACGTTTAACTTGTAGTTCAACAAATGCAGCAGTAGAATGGAGATAGGCAACTGGGTGCTTTCATTTTGGTTCCCATACTTGGGCCACCCCTGAGACTCCTTAAAGAGCTGCAGCTGGGCTGGCTGAGCCCTAGGGTAGTAGTCCTGAGGGGTGATGTTGGCTTCTGTTGCAGATCTCAGCTCTTCTGTTTTCTCAGAGGGGAAAAATAACGTCACTATTTCTGCACAAGGTATTCTTTTAAATATTTGGTTTGGTGGTGGTGGTGGTTGTTGGCAGCTCTGTAGGTGGGTACAGAGCCCTTGGCAAAAGACTGTGATACATGAGTACTGTCCTGAGAGGCTACCAGGCCGAGTTATAAATGCCATTTATATCCTGTGTGCTGCCAGCAGAGCCCTGTTGTCATATGTATGTTCAAAGACTGGCTTGTCAGGAAGGGAAAAGTGATTCCTTTTTCTTTCCAGGAAGAAGTTGCTTTGTAGTCTAAATTTCCTTCCACACCTTCTTAATTTTCAGTGCCTGTGTTTCTTAATTGAAACATGGTATGTTGCACCATGATTCTGTACCAAAGGTTTGAACTGTGGTAGTGATTCCAAGGAACAATTAAGATGAGGAGAGAAAGGTGCAGCCTCAACTGCTATCAGGCAATAGTTTTTGACCCAGCTTCATTATGCAGCTGTAGTGAGATCATTAATACACTTCAAGCAGGCACCAAGCCGAACATCCCTTTTGGGAGCACAGCTTTGCAAGCATAGGCATTGTAAAGGCACACAGCAGAAAGAGCTCATCAGCTAAAGAGGCAGAATGAACCAGGGGGCTGAAAGTGTTAAAGCAGAATAATTGCCAAATATGTTTCTTGATTTGGCATGCTGTGTTTTCCAAGAATATTGCACAAATACCAACACTTATCTCCCTCGATTAATTCAGGGTTTTTATTTATACTCAAGTTTTAAATAGAAAATGAAAGGTTGCTGCTTGCCTATGGACTGCCAATGAATAATTTTCACAATGCTTTGCTAAGTGTGGCATTTCTGACTTGTGTTCCCTCTGTGCCTGTATTTGGATGAAATAGCACAAATGTTTAGCAAACACTTGCAGGGCACGACCTCCTTGTTTTGCAAACTGTGGTGAGTCTTGTTTAAGGAGGAGAATATTACCACAGGGAGGAAGAGAGGAAGTATGACTCTTTGTCCTGGCTTGTAAGATAAGCATATATTCTATTTGCCATCTGTTGGGCAGTTTTCTTATCTTTTCCAAGAACAATGTCTCCCTCCGGGGAGATATCTTCTGTTAATGTGCCATTGAATGGCTCACTGCATGACTGAGAAAGTTACATCATCCCATTGTAAGATGCTCCACCCAGAGGGAGGAGCCAAGCATCCCTACCTGCATAAAATCAGCATTTCTTGAGACAGCAAGGCAGCCTCTTCACTGGATTCCCAGAGGAAGAGCAGGCCCATCTACGCTATCACTAGACCTTCTGAGAAAACTACACCCTTCTACTGGATCATCGCTTCAACAGCATTTCATCTGCCATTCCAGGAGCAGGAGGAGCAAGCCACCATTTAACTGGACTATCACTAACACCCTGACTCCTCAGGGTGTCAGGTTTCTGACTCTATCAGTAGTTTTGTTTGTACTAATTATATTTTTTTTAATTTAGTTTTTTTTCCTAGTAAAGAACTGTTATTCCCATTCCCATATCTTTGCCTGAGAGCCTTTTTATTTTGAAATTGTGGTAATTTGGAGGGAGGGGGTTTACCTTTTCCATTTCACGGGAGGCCCTTGCCTTCGTTCACAGACTCCTGTCTTTTCAAACGAAGACACTTTTAGCTTCTGTGGGGAAGTCCTGGTACTTACAGAGCCTCATGGTTCTCTAAGTTGGGCCCTATAGTAAGAGGAGCAGCATGCCTGTGTCCTAAGTGCAAGGTACAAGCATTTCTCATAGGCCACCTCAATCCTGTGTTGTTTTTCTCATGGCTCTATGCAAAATCAGTTGTATCCCTAAACCTTATGCAGTTCTGGCTTTAAGAGGCAGTATCTCAGTTTGGGAGCCCTTTAAATGATGCCATGTGGTGAAAATGTGAGATGCTGGGAGACAGTATCATGTGCTCTGTGTGTGTGTGTGTACAGAGCTAGATTTCTGGAGGCTGGGTCTCCTGAACAGTTCACTCCCCATATATTCTCCATATCTTTTTTGCTAGTTGTACAGTATTTCTGCTTTTTACATCCTATAGGCTGTGTGTTTGTGTGATATTTAATACTGTGATGTCAGAAGGGAAAAGATACCTGCATGCTTTATCTTTTGCTCACTCTGTGAGGGCAGACAGTGTCTGGAGTGGCAACAGGGCTGTGCAGTTCCCTGGGGCAGCATTAACTCCCTGCCTCATGAGGAGCCTTTGGGCAGCTGCTGGGGCAGTGGGGCTTGCCCATCGCTTCGCTCTCGGCCTCTGGACTGAAATGTTTGCAGTCTGGGCAGTGCCAGTTTGGAAAAATGTCAGCATTAGAGTTTGAGAGACACAGGACAGACCAGAGAGCCCAGGTTTCTGACTGCTGGGATGTGATGTGGTGTATTCATGTGTTCTGACAGATGGAACCAGCACTATTGCTTTCTTTATGAAATATCATTCTGTGCGTGTGTTTTTGGCTGCTAACCCAGCGTTCCTCATTTTTCAATCTCATACTCTTTGGGGGTACATATTTTGAAAAGAAATCCATTTCAATCTGAAACTTTTGGAGCTTTTTCTTCTCCAGGTTTGGACTTGAAAAGTGAAGTCAGTTAAAGGCTGTAGTATTCAATGTCTTTTGGAAAATTCTGGATTAAGGCTATGTCTTTTGTGTTCTGTTTGTATGTTTAGGAGTAATGTTGAGCATGCAGTCTTTGGGTAATAATCAGAGGCTTGCAGCCCCTTAAAAAATGTGCTCCCTTGTGAACAACATCTGGAGATTTGGAGTTAGTAAATTTATGTCAGTCATGTGTTAGGTTATGGAGAGAATTAAAATTTTTAAAAAATAATCTCTGCCATGTTTCATATCTCCTAGGCAAAAGTTACTGAGGAGCAGTTAGTTTGGTGCATGACCCCTGTAAGAATTCTTAGGCATATAAGAGCAGCCAAAAATAGCTCCTTGAAAGGTCAGGGAAGGCATCTTTTCTGCATGTGGGTATCTTTAATTTTCCATCCTGAAACATCTATATGCCTTAAAGTAAGCAAGAAAGAAGGGATGGAAAGAAAATAGAACATCAGAATAGGCATGGATGGCAGCCAGAGCCTGTGTAATATATTCCTATGTTCATGGGGCACTGTCAGCCTTCGAGTTTTTGTACATTAATTGGAGAAAGCCTGCATTAACTTTTTTTTTTGTTTCAGAGACAGAGTAGCCAAATAAAGGTTGGATTCAGTCTCTTCCATGGGTGAACAGCAAGAGGAATCCTTACGTTTTAAAATGGAGCCATAGGCTCACATCCAAGTGGTTTTAAGCTTCTGACTGACCCTGGAGCCTAGAAGAAATTTCAGCTTGTCAGACCGAGTGTTCTCTTTGGTCTGATGTCTGCATGCTGAGACAGAGTTTATGAGAAGCTTTTATAGCAAATCCCAAAGTCAGAGTCACCGCAGAACACATTAATTATTGAGTAGGCAAGGGCTAATGTGAGAGGGAAAGGTTCTATCATGCTCTGCGTATTAATCTCCTCCCCCGCCCCTTCCTGCCCAAATCCTCCTGGTTAATCAGATTATGTTTGCCCTATTTCTCTTGGGGAGCATGCAGAATGCTACAAATGGAGGAAGCAAAGGAGGAGAAGGGCATGCAGGAAGCAATAGTTGGGTAGAGAATGCTTCAGAAATGAAAGCCTCACTCTGACAGGGTTCCTGAGCTTCCAGCAGGATGCATTCAGGCCGTGGCATGTCTCTGTGCCCTGTCACACCTGCTGACATGCATGGTCTCACATCCCAGATGTGTGCCAAAGGACAGTGAAGGGGAACCTGTCTGTCTGCACTCAGCCTGAAGGTGCTGTGGCTAGCAGCTCCCTTCCCCAGCACCCACCCACAGCCCGTTTCAGCTGAGAGCCCCTGGGTGCTTGGGGGGGGGGGGGGGGGAGGGAAGCTGATGTCCCTAAGGAGGATGTTCCTTTGGAGCTCGGGCTGCCTGCCATTAGCCGGAAGTGCAGGTGGTTAATCCTGGGGAGGCAGGGTGTGCTGCATGCTTCTGGGCTGTCACACAGCGTTTCATTCTGGCTGCACTCATCCCCTCGGGCATGTGGCTGCGTTTCATTCTGGCTGCACTCATCCCCTCGGGCATGTGGCTGCAAGCCACAAGAAAAGAGCGCAGATGGATCCACCAAAGTAAAATGCAGCTATGATAAGTAAGGAGCCAACGCAGACACAGAGGGCACTGCTGACCTCTCTCCTAGCAAATCTAAGTTTTCTCTTAGTCTGGAGGTCCTGGACTTTAGCTGTGAGTGTGCTATGGTTAGGGTGGTTCTCCGTATGGGATTGTGCCTTAGAAATGCTCTTATCTGCTCTCCTGACTGGGAGGCTGTGCTCCAAAGCTCTTCTGTGCCCAGTGTTGAAACCCAACACTTGCAGCTGAAACTGTTCCAAGAATGGGCAAAATTGCTTATTCTGAAGTCAGGGTCTGATCAGCCTTAGGAGAACAGGGTAAATCTTGATAGAAGAATTACATGCAGTGACTTGAGTGATTTTGGGACAGTGGCAGATAATTCAAAAGGATGTAGAGCTGCAGATCTGTGTGCATTCTGTGTCTTGAGGTGAATTTATCCAAAAGCTCAAAGCCAAGCCTTTCTAGACCAAATGACAAAGCTTCAGGGAGTTTATATGTAACCCTCTGGTCCTGGCTCAGAATGAACTGAATGTCACACCATGCTTGCATTTCACTTGTGCCAGGAAATGCCAAGCCACACAAACATTGCCTAATTCAATTTTGATCAGAAAACATGTGTGCTAATGTCTTTACAAACACCAAAGTTTGATGGGTGAGGGTATGGGTGTTAATGTCTTTGAATTGGGTTTTAATGTCTCTACCAACTTGAAGACTTTGTTACAGATAGACTCCTGAAATAGAAATATAGATAGAAATATAGATAGAAATATAGATAGAAATATAGATAGAAATAGAAATATATATAGAAATAGACAAATGGGTCTGCACAAGCCTGATTTTCTGATCTTCGAGGGAAAATGACAGGTTCAAGGGCGGATATATGGAGGTGGTTCGGGAAGGCCATAGCTTCCTAATGCCTCAGCCAGTAGGGAAAGGAGGAGAGCAACATGTGGCCGGGAGTTTAAGATAAAAGGAGGCTGTGTCCTCCAAAACCTTGTGAGAGAAACCCCACAGGAATATGCCCCAGTGGACACTCTATCCCTTCATTGGGATGAAGTTGCAGCAGTCCTCTGTCTCCTTTATGGACAGAGGACTTTATAGCATGATTTTTCCACAGTTTTGTGTGCTGGTTTCTTTGCTTGGATCACAATGCACTGTTTCTTTGAGAGACATGGAATATTAGAGGAGGTTTTTAGCACCTCTCCTTGTTCATCTCATGTATCAGAAACATTTCGGTAGCTCAAAACCAGGTGAGTGTTCTAAGACATTCTTCCAAAAGCATAAACATTGGCAGATGCAAACCTGAGCCAGTAAATCCTGGAGCTGTAACATGTTCACATGATTCCACATTCCCCAGCGCAGAGCAGCGCCAACTGGGTGGCCACAGACTCTGTAAGAATGAAGACAGGCAGGAAATGAACCTCCAGAAATCGTTCCTCGGCAGCAGAGGGCTGTGCTGAAAGAAAGGCACAGCAGCCCGGAGCTGTGGCAGGGACACAGGTGCCTTCAAGCCACGTGGGGATCCCAGCAGCCTTATTGCTGTGGCACAGTGCCACTGGAAAGGTGTGCTGGGCTCTCCAGAACATGTTGATGCCTCAATGACCATGGGCTGGTTGCACATTGCTGCAGGACCAGCCACCAGCTCTGGTGGCGTTGCTGTGCTTGGGCATCCTCTGTGCACCCTTTTTCCAGCACTGTGGAGAAACTGGGGCACGGTGCTGCAGGTTGGTTTCACTGCAGCAGGCTGGTGGCATTCCCAGCCCACAGGAGCCGCATGGAGCGAGGGGAAAGTGCTGACCCACTGTGAGCGGCTTTGGGTGGCATCAGCAGCGGGCAGGAGCCTGCCTCGGCAGCCCGTGCGTGGGAGGGCTGCTGGAGCAGATGGTTGACATTCCCAGAGCTGCAGGGCTGGCCAGCTCCAGGGAGCTGCTGGCTGTGTGCAGGCAGGAGGAGGATGGGCACAGAGTGGCAGCCTGCAGGCTCACCCAAACATGCAGGAGGCTGTGTTGGAACTGGCTGAACCACAGCAAGATCCAAAGAGCACATCTCATAAATTGTTTTTGGGTTGACAGGAGGCTTTTTCTACTCCTCTTTGATATTGTCAGGTAAAAAGCTGTCAGTTGCACAAATATGTACCTAAATCTCCTTTTCTCCCCTACCTCTGCCACTAGGCTCCCAGAATTACATGACTTCCTTAAAAAATCAGAATTTACCATCTAGTGTGCTTCTAATTGCCTTTCTGTCTTCTAAAACCTGAAATTCTGTTTCCAGGAATCTTATTTATAAGTGAGGAACTGTTTGTTCACCAAGTCCCAGGACTCCAGAAAGCAGAGCTGTAAGGAAAGCTGCAGCAGTGGCTCAGCCATGGTAGCACTGAAAGGAAGCAGGAAGGAAAAACCCTGCACTGAGAGGGTGAGCCAGGAGGCAGGGCTGAACAGTGGCCTCATTGTTTAACTTCTGCTGGAGCCCATGGATGTGGCTGCATGTCCCAGGGAGCAGTGTATTAAAAACACATAGTTCGTGGTATGCACACCAATCAAATCACAAGGGAATTGCTCAGTACAGATGTGCAAGTAGTAGAGGTTGTGAAATAGGTTTAACAAAAAGAAAAATCAATGCTCTAAAGTTCAAAGCTCTGCTCGTACGATCTGGTTTTAGGTGAGAAAGAAATAGGAAGTTTAGAGATGAAGAAATCATTATCTTGCTGATAGTGACTTTGATAGGGGTTGTGGCTATACTCGTTTCTGTTTCCAAACAGTGAAGTTTTTAACCACTTAAAACTCGAGGTATCTAATGCATTGAAGGTCTGATTTTGCAGAAAATACTGGTGCAAAACATCTATTAAAGTCAGGGCACTAAAAAAATATATAAATCCTTAGGAACATTGATACAATAGCAGGGGGTTAATTCAATCCACAGAGTTCTTCACAAGATCCACAGGACTGGAGCTCCTTGGCTAATAAAAATAGAATTATTTTAATCTAAAATTTCTCATAATTTCCATGCTGTTCTGCTGAACATGTGATGCGGAATTTGGAGAGTGTGGAAAAAAATGTTAAGACTTAATAATGTAACATATATTAACATGTCAGTTCTTATGTGCAGTTTCATGTATCCTGCAGAGATCAGGTTCTTGGAAAGTAGATACTTCATGTCTGGACAGTACTTCCTTTAAATACAGCCTTTTTTAGCTGTGGCACAACTTTTTTAGAAGTGGCACAACTTCTCTGAAGTTTATTGTCCCCAGATTGACTTAATCTGTCTGGAAACCTCAAGCAGAGTGATAAGATCTTTATTCCATATGAACTCTTGAATGTGGATGTGTGATCAAGTTGGTAGATGCTTAATATTGGCCAATGTACTAAATAGTTTATTGCATTTCTAGTACTTATAATGCAAGTAGCTTGCCTGTGATAAAGCAGTTTTGAGAATCTCTTTCTGTGTCAAGTGGAAACAAGTTTATTTTCCTACAATTTCCCTCCTTTTGAAGGAGAATATAACATCTAGTTCCTCTGAAATTAGTATAATCACTATCTCCTTCTGATGAAGAAATAGAAAAACCAAAGCATGTTTCCCAGAAAATATTGATAGCCTGCCCAAGCTACCTGAAAATGTCTGTAATCTCAACCTTGTAACTGGACTAAAGATGTCATTAAAGGCCTGCTATAAAAATAGTTGTGCAAGGCCTTTAATATGAAAATTAGTTTGAACTTTGTGCTGGTCCCATTTCCTGGCTTTATGTAACTTGCTATTATTATGTACAAGTAATGGGGAGGAAAAATCCAACATAACCAAAAGTAAGGTCAACCGCTGGACTCTGGACTGCTTGATGTAGTGTTTCCACAGTTGGAAAAAATACTTCAGGGTTAAAGATTTGCCTTTGCAATCCTTCTGTAAACTGTATGCACCTAAGAAGAGCCTGAGGACTGGCCTGGGTGATGCTTTTTGTTCATGTAGCTGTGGCACATCCACCAGGGCTCCTTCCATAGTCAAACAAGAGAAGCTATTCCATGGATTCATCCTTGGGAAGAGCTGAAATTGGTTTCTCTTCTCCTTAGATGAGTTTTTAACCACTGTCATTTGGAGACCCTTAGAGATGTGTGTGTGGATCCTTGCACACTTGTTTAACCTGAGAATACCTTGCACACTTGTTTAACCTGAGAATATTTGCACATCTCTTGCAATTAACCTGTGGATCCTCAGCAGCTACAAACACGACTGATGCAATCCATGGTTTTATCTTCCCTGAGAGTGAGAAGAGCTCAGCTTTGATGAATTGAAGTTAGCCCTTGTCAGTATCCTTTCTACTTCTCATCCACTCAGTCTGCTTCTAGATATCCTTATATATGGTGTTGGAAGTCAGGAACAATTTAAGCAAAATAGCCAATTCCTCTGGTACATCTTGGTGAAAAACAAACCTCTGTGTGACCTAGATCCAGTGAAGTTTTTGATTATTTAGATCACATCTTGCAGATGATGCAGGAAACTTGGGTTTGGGAGAGTGTTCTTTTAGGTTGAATTAGGTAATGGTCTTTTCTTTAGAAAGTTTGATAATGACTAGGGTCAGCTGAAGGGTTTTCACCACTGCTACTGTCTTTTTGATCACATAAATATTCTTAACAGCTGATGGTAACCTTGGGAAATGACAGATCCTAGACATTGTCCCTGATCAGTTTTTTCCCCCTTGCTGTTGTTTGGCAGATGCAGATTCCAAAGCAGCTGTATAGGTTGTGTGTGCAGCTGCCAAGGTTTGGACCCTGTGCTCCCCAGCTACCCTCCTGCTAAGCAGTGTCACCAGGGATGGCCCAGGGTTGGATTTTTAAAGTTCCAGTAAGAATTTTAATCCTGCTGCATCTGGTGGGAGTTAGATGCACAAATACTTGCTTATAAATTGTACCAGGTAGGTGGGGAAGCTGCAGAAAGTGCTTGGGGCTCTGGGTCACAGTGCTGCTCTCTGGAGATGCCATATGGGTCATGCTGCACCAGGATCTGTGGTGCTCCTGCACCACACACTCTGCTGCAGCAGGGCAGTTCACCCAGCCCTTTAAAAGTGACAGAGATAGCACTATGTCAGTCAGCTGAAAGTGAGTAACATGAACTACTTATCTGATTTGTGTGAGTTAGTGCGGCTAGTCCAGTGCTTCCAGTTTGGGCAGGGACTTGCCCTGCTGCTGCGGGGAAGAGAAAACAGAAATGTGATAGAGCTCTGAAGCCTTGGAGTTTGGAGTCTGGCTTTTGAGATTAACCTTTAAATGAATCAAAGCCATTTCTTGGTCTAGCAGCAGTGCCTTGGCAGTGAGATTTGCATGGAACTGTGAGCAGCTGTGTCTGCATTAACAACCTGTGTGCCTTAAATGGGGCTGGATATTGAGCAAACAGTTAATAATAAGGACCCGACATCCTCTTTGTATGTGTGCTGGAGGTTTTACTTCTGGCAAATTCCAGTCTTGTCCTGTGGACTGATACCCACTGGTGACTGGAGTTCACCTCTGGTTTAGTTTCAGACCAGGTAAATCTGCTCTCAGACTGCCTCGTCATCTGAACCAAAGCTCAGTAACCACTACCACTCAGGAGATTTTGCTTTAAGAGTTTGTCTGTGATGTGATTAAAATGCAAATGTAGCCGGTGCCCAGGAGCTCCAAGCTGTGTTGTGTAACTCAGCAGTGTGTGCTGTAGGGCTGTCTAATTATAGCATCAGATTCTGATTGTGGAGAGCTTGATATTTATCACTTAAAAGGGGGTGTGGGTGATGTTTGGGGGGCAGTAATACTGAAATAATGCAATGAGCTGAGGCAGCAGTACAAGTGCCAGAGCAGGAGGGGTGTCTCCCTCGCAGGTTGTCTGTAGCCTGGCACCTGTGGCTCCTGCTGGCAACGGGCATCGCCCGGCTGTGCAGGAAATGGAGCTGTGTTGCATAAAGGGAAGGGACGGCTGTGAGTCAGGGCTGCAAGGGAGAGGCGTTCTTGCAGGGAATGAAATGTCAGCATTCGAATGGAAAGGTTCTGGGCAGGGCTGTGCTGTGCCCTGTAGGATTAAATAGGAGTCTGACTAGGGCAGAAACAAAACTGCTTTCTGCTCGTCTTTCTGAGCTTTTTCTCACTCATGTCTGTGGGTTTTCCTGTGGTGGAAAAAGCATTGGGTTGTTCTAGACATGAATTGTGATACTCCTCCTTTCTCAGCAGATGCAGATTAGCCATGGACTGAACCAAGCTGACAGGAAATCAGCCACTGGATTGAAAAGTGCAGCTTCTCTATCTGGTACTTCTTCCAGCTCAGGATCTCCTGGGCACAGTCGGCTTTATGTCTGTTGACACTGACATATTGAACCCTTCTGTGGACAAAGATCTATTGGAGCAAAAGGACGAGGTATGCTGGCAGGGACCTGGTTCTGGCTGTCTGATGCCAGCAGTGTCTGGAGGAGAGCACTGAGCCAAGTCCAAAGTGATAAGAGGCTGCAGAAGGTGCTTTCCTGTGTCTCCGTGCACACGTGCCCCCAGGAGTGGGGGCTGTGTTTGTGAGTGTCTGTGACAGCTCCAGCTGCACCCAGGCAGCGTCTGTGTACCAGGTCAGCTTTGCTCACCCTTTCCTGCTGTCTCTCTAGGAATCTGCTATTTCTGAATGTAGCACAGAGCTCCACAGGCCTGTGGCATTCTCTGGGTGGGTACAGGGAACAGCTGCAGGGCACAGGGGCCTGATTCGCATTAGGATGCTGTGGTGTGGTGTAACTTCCCCAGAAGCAGCTCTCTACACTGAGAGATTTCTTCTGGCTGGTCTCCAAGGGTACTGCAACAGTTACTGACACCCATGGAGACTGGGCTGTGCCTTTAGGGCACCTCTGCTTCCATCTAAGGTGGCAGGAAAACTTGTTCTTCTTTGTCTCCAGATATGGAGTCTGGGGATTGGCAGTGCTTTGACCCAGCTCTCATCCAGTTTGGGCATGACGGGGAGCTCTCGGGGAGGGGTTCAGAGCATGTCTGTGGCCTCGGAAACCAGGCTGCCCATGCTAAACAGGGGTGTGGGGTTACGGTTCAAGGCTGGGCTCTGCCAGCCAGGACACTTGTCCAGTGTCATGGTTCTTCCAGGACTCGTATCCCTGAGGCCTTGTTCCCATCCCAGCCCCACAATAGGCAGTTGCTACTGCAGGAGCAGGGTGATGGGGGGAGCAGAGGGAGTACAAAGCAGCCCTTTCCCTGAGAGTGAGAACGAGATGTCCCCACCTAGGTGTCTGTCATGATACATATCTGAGCAGGGGCTGGCAATGGCTAGCACCACTGAATTTGGGGCTGGTAAGGGAATGAACACTGCTGTTTTGTAGGTTGGTTTCTTTTCTGCCCCCTCATGTGTTTTGATATGAAAGTGTGTGGCACAGGGTCAGTTTGTCAGTGGCATGGCTGGGGAATGAGGTTCCAAGCTGCTCTAATCCATCTCCTCTCATCAGAGAGTGATCAGCACCAAACTGCTGGCAATCTCTACCTTCCAGATGGGAATACCTGGGCCTGGCTGACATCTGGGATCATCCCCTTTTCTAGAACTTAAAGGGTTGCCAGTCTTGTGATGTGAAGTCTAGAAATTGTGGCACAAAGGACTTCCTGGAAGGGAGTATGATGGGGAGGGATTTCCTGCCTCCCTGGGGAAAAAATTCCTCTTAAATCCCTGGTTAGAGATCCTGAATAGGACCTCACTTAAGGACTGGATTACGGTTCTGACACTGGTTCTGGTTTACCATGGTGGAGTGTTGGTGCTTGCTCAGCGTAAAGTAGTGGTCATAACCTGAGAATGGTAATCACAAAACTGAATTGTAACCCCCGTGTTTGTCTTTGGACTGTTGTGTGTGTTTGCTTTTGTTACGGCAAGGTGAGGAGCTGTGCCCAAGGGAGTGGCAAGCCATGGAGAAAGGCTGTTCCATTGCTGCAGCACCCAGGATCTTTTTCCAAGACAGGTGCCTAAAGAAACATTCCACTGCCTGCTGTAAAACAGCATAAACCAGTTTGGGAGCTTTGCCTGGGCACTGAGGAAGGCAGAAGGACCGTGTGGGTGCAATTTCCTGAGCTCTGCAGGGCCTCAGGGCAAAAGGAAACATTCTGGTTTTGGAGACATAACGTCTCCGTACAGAGACGTCTCCCCCAGTCCCGTGCCACGCTGCTGTGAAGCATTTTGCACAGGGATGTGCTTCATGCAGCCTGGTTTTGCAGAACAGGGTGGTTGGTGCTTACCAGCAGAGAGATCTGCTGCCTGCTTCTGGCCCAGCAGTCTTTGTCCTGCTGAGTCACACCTGGCAGAGCATTGATGCCAGCCTTACTCCGAGTCCCTTGCTGCAGCTGTTTCCCTTCGTGATCAGCTCGTGATGGTAGTGGAGGGGAGCCGTGCCCAGGCTCAGGGATTGTCACTTAGGGACCGCGTGGCTTTGCAGCTCAGCATTTATTTCCTTAACATGCTATCTGCAGTTGGGCAAAGGTAGAAATGGGGGGAGTGCTTACAGGGAAGTGGCTGTTGTGGGGCTGTTGGAGTTGTCAATTCCGATCATGGGACATGCTGTATGTCAAAGTTCACATCAATGCTGTTTTATCTGGATCAGCCCATCAGCTGCAGGTGGAGAGGCTGCAGGTGAGGTCAGGGAGGATGCCAACATGCTGCTCTGGTTTGTGTAACAAGCTGGAAGTCCCACCTGAGGTCAACACGCCCTGTGTGGTACCTGGAGAGAGGCAGCCTCTGCCCTGGAAAGTCTGGTCACGTCTGGCCAATTCCCAAAGTTTTCGAGCCTTGTCTTTTTAGCAGAAGCTTTAGCTTGTGTATGCTCCAATGCTTCCCTCTTTTCTCTGGAACTTGCAGTTGGGGTCCTGTTGAGAAGCTGCAGACACAGCTTAGGGTTTGGGGGATGAAGTGCAGAGCTGTGGGTGCACATAGATTGTGTTGGCAGCCAAGTCCTGGGGAGGTTACACAGAAGGGATCTGGGATTCCCAGGCCATTAAGTGCTTGGCCATGGTGTCCAAGTGTGGTGGAGACAGCATTCTGCCAGAGGTGATGGGCAGTCCTGTGGGTGAGCACATAGGGCAGGAGTTCGCTTGAGGAGGATGGTGCAGGGAAGTGGGGATGTCAGCAGTGCTTGAGGCTGCTTCTGCTGGGTGCAGGAATTCTAATAAAGTGATGGTTTGTCAGCATGTGCCTGTGAGTGGAGTTGGAGTGGAAGGGGATGGAGTGGGGCTGTGTGGAAGGGGATGCTCTAGAGAAACAAAGCTGTGTCCAGCTTTATGGGTATTTGGGGGGAAGCTGCCTTCAGCAGATTCAGATTTTACTGGTGGTTTGTGAGGGCTTTAAGTGAGATAATAAAGCAACAGGATCTTAGCATGCATGAAGGACAGCGTCTAAGTCGAGGACATTTTTTTCCTTGGGGATATGCTGACACCTCAACTACTGCAGTAGTTTGGCTTTTCCACAATGAAGGGTATGTGGACTTTTATGGGGAGAGGAAGACCAGAGGGCTGTCAGGTTTTGGAGGGGATGGAAATGTTCCTGGGGGAAACACAGCAGCTGAGAGTATGTGGCTGTGTAAGTGGAGCCCCAGCCTCGGCTGCATTCCTGAAGGCACTTTTCCTATCACTGTGGTGGCACTCTGCCACCCAACTGTGAGCCCAAAACACCTGGAGAGCAGCACAAAGAACTGGCACAGTATGGGCTGTGGGAAGCAGGAGGGAAGTGTACAGAGCTCCCTCACTGAGGGTACCAGGGGTCTGTGCGGTACTCACTGCCCAGGACTGGGCACAGGAGTGCCCAGGGGGTGGCTGGGCTCTCATCTGTGGCCTCTGGTTCTTTCAGCCAGGTCAGCTGTGCTGGCTACGTCTTGCATCTGGGCCTGGTCCCTTCCACCCCAAAAGAGCCCCCACAGAGCACCTTCCATCTAGGATGTTAACAAACTCCCTTGCTTTTAGCAGACAGACAAGGGCTTGGCTATCTTTTGGGGAGATGATATGCTCAGAGAGCTGAGAGGAAATGCAAGAGCCTGAAAAACACATGGAAAATTGGGTTAAATAATTTCATGGCTCCCCAGGCTTTTGAGCTGTGCTGTAGGAACACGTGTCACTGGGTTTATTGAGGATCAGTGTTAGATCACTAGTGATGTCTGATTGCTATGCAAAAACTTGCTGTGTCCCATTTGGATTGAGCTCTAGCTCTTCCTGCAGGGCAAGGGAGGGCACAGAAACAAGTTGAGAATATTATGGCTCACACTGAAACTCTTCCAATACAAAGCCTCCTAAGCCACAGGGATGCTTAGGCAGCAAGCCCTTAAGAAAGGGAAAGAGGATGGATAATGGAAAACTGTGTCTTAAGCTTTCTCGCTGTTACCTTCCCTGCTTATTCAAGTGACTTTCTGGATAAAGCAGCTGTTTCATAGGAGTTTGGGCAAGGATAAGGAAAGCTTTCTAGCTGATACCACCTCATAGAAGTTGTAAGGATGTACTTACAGCATAAGTAAGGGAAAATAGTTGTAGCTTTAAAAAAAGCATCTTGAACAGCAAGTGGCGGAGAAACTCATCCATCTGGGAAGGCACAACAGGGCCTTGGTGAGATCTTTGCAATGTTAGGAAGCTGCAGATGTCTTGAGAGCTACCCTGTGAGCATGTAAGAAGCTACTCGTAGGGCGGCTGCAGTGGAAGGCTGTCACCTCCTGTCCCTGACTGGGGAGAGCTTTTGGGAGAGAATCAGCCCAGCCTTTGCTGCGTTGCATCTAAGTATCTTCATCTGCTGAAAGGCATGGGCTGGTATCTGCATTTTCCTTTCTCCATTACTGGCAAAGCTCCTGTGCAGCTCTCCTGAACCAACAGCTGCTGCACCAATATATGGAACAAGCAGAGCACTAATCCCTGGAGACTTAAAGTGGCTTTTGTATGATAGGGATCAGAGGGACAGTAGAACTAGTAATGGTGTAGAGCCCTTGTGCAGCAGTAGAAGTTTTCAAGTCCTGAAAATGGAACAATTTGACAATAATTACATTGTAACCCTTTTGCTGCTGACCTATTAGCACCAAGAGACAGATAAGCGAGATACACACAGTTCTCTCAATTTAGACCTCAACAGAGCCTATTAGGGATTTAATTCAATCAGAAAACACAGCCTAAGCATTAGAGAAGATTTCACTTCAGAATTCAGTAGGGTTTATTCTACAAATCTTAGATCAATGCTAATGATACAAGTTTTATGAATTCTCATTAAAAATACAAGTCAGTATAAAGATTCCAATAGTAATATAATGCATGATGATTCAGTTTCAAAATTTAAGGACTCAGTCTGTGTTTTGGACCAAGCTACAGAAAAGGGGAACACAATGTAGAAAGAATATTTAGTTTACTTCCCTTTACTTGAGGAGGGGCCTGTGCCTTATTGCCACAATACCTGAAAAAGCAATATGAAGTGCATAGCAGCCTTGCCTGTACAGTCTCTAGGCAAAACTGTTGAATTTAGTATCGCAGTCCTTCTCCCCCTAGTTTTGGTCATTAAGGTACATTTTGATAGCCTGATATCATTATAATAACTTAAAGCTTTTGCAATACCATCCCCAAAATGGTTATAAACATCAGTCCTTGGAGCTGTAAAATACTCTTGTGACGCACTGACACTTTTTCACCATGTTAACCGTTTTGCCCAGTCTTTCCAGGAACACTAAATACATTCCAATTAAAGGTGAATTAGTTCCATATTCAAAACTCCCCTAGGATTTAAATGTAGACTCAGTGCAATCTAATATTTAAATGTGTTGTTCATTGCTTCAGGCACAGTTAGAATGTAAATCAGACCTGTTTTCTTGACCCTAGCTCTCCAATATGATGAAAGGTGTGCTAGCTTTCAAGGAACAGCTGGAATTTGGTCCCAGAATTGCTAGACCAAATGCTTTGGATCGGGGGAGAACAAAACTACCATTTTTTTTTCTGTGAGCTACCTGCACTTAGAAGGAGATTTGGCTTCATAAAGCCACACCCTAAGCCTAAATTTTAGAGAAAGTTTAGTTTTCACAAGAGGTAAGTCTTGACAAGGTGTGCACCTCATTCCCCCAAATGCTGTAGTACATCTGTTTATTCCCAGTGACATTTTCACCCTGTCAAGACCAGTGGGCATCTCTGGTTGAGCCCAGTCATTTCTTGTACCAGAACCACATGGATGGCGCAGAACAGGGATCATGCATGGATCTGCAGCAGCAGACAGGGAACGAGGCTGAACAATATGGACACAGTTCTGAACAGGACTTTGGTGCAGACAGTGATGCTTAACTGAAACTCAGCTTTTACCAAAATATTATAGCATAATACAGAAATCTGAAAGAAAAGGGTCAAAAGAAGCTGCTGACTTCCATGCACCAGTTAAAGAAAATACCCTCTTGCATAAACAGAGCAGCAGCACAGAACAAGCACCCACTTGGCTACACCAATACATCTTTTCTGCTGTAGGAATTTTCAAAAATTATCCACCCAACATCATACGACCATGTTTTAGCATCGTACCAAAATCTAGTATTAAGCATTGTGCAGGTTTGGGGAATTTCTTCTGCTGTACTGAACACTGCTGTGCTTGCTTTGAATACACATTGTCAGTCTGATTTGTCTTTGTAGTAGATACATCTTTAACAGTCATATTTAATCTGAAGTAAAAAGAAAAGTTCAGTGGCCCATACTGGGCTGTTGTCCAGTCAAAGTGACAAAAAAATACAAGGTTGTCATTAAACTGCATATATTCTAGAAAAGGGGGTTACTCTGCATTTAAGTCACATTTAATACAAGACAAGTTGGTCTGAAACTGTGAACTGATTCTATTTAGAACAAAGTATGGCACAGATTCCCAATACCTATGGACACTGTAACACATTTTTCTCTTTGCAATGATTATCAATTCGCCAAAAACAGCATAATAGTCAAAAGGGAAGGGTGAAGGAAAACAGATTTATGAGAAGAAATAAAAAATGCCTAAGAATTGAAAATAAATGACTTCTTTTGTAAGAAACTTTATTTAACTTCATTTTAAAAAATGCATTCTCTCCTCAGAACAAATGCCACCATAAAAAAAAAAATTGCAGTAGCACACACTTTCACTCAAAAGGAAACATGCAAAACTGATGGCTGAAAAATTTTTGCATAAAAATCGAAGACTTCAGGCAAAAGCTTGCCCCTCTGTACCTTTAGAGACCCCAGACCATGAACAGCTTTCAGTGCAATGTCTCTTGCTTCCAATTGGTGGGGAAACAACATATGGCAGGAGCTTGGCTTCTGACAGCTACACTCTCCCAGATGTTTGAAGCAAAAACAGTCTCAGCTATGTTTTAAAACATCATTGTTAAACTGTTGCAGGAAATACAAACAGAATTCAAGAAAATGTCAGAATCCAGTGAAGAAAAAATTTTGAGATCTACCCTGTGCCATACACTTCTTAATAAAAAATTAGACAGAAAAACAAATTTTATTAATACACCCTCTTTACATTTTTTATTTCTGAAAGCAGCTTTTTATGCAAACCAAAAGCAGTTCCTGAGTAACTGCAGTAAACAGTGTCTTTTAAATATATTTGCGCCTCAGCTCTTCTGTTTTGGTTCTTCCTTGTTTTTCTCCCCAGTTTTCAAGTTTAATCTCAGTTATTTTTCAAAAATGTGCAAGTTCAGTTAGCATCATTTCCGGAAGTCCACAGCTTGTTAAGATCTGCACATACTTAGGCTGTAGTCCTACCCTATTGCAGGCTTTGCTCCCAAACCTGTACAGGATGTGCCCTCACGTCTTCTTCAGCATGCGCCGGGACTGCCACGTGTGGAATTTATTGTAGGCTGTCTGCAGCATTTCTTCTATATGACTTACCAACTGAAACAGGAAAAGGGAGAAAACATTGTCCCAGCTGCTGGAAAACAGATCCCCTCCCCTTCCTTTCAGGTGCGTGCTTGCTTTTATTCACTACGATTAATCTTGCTAAAATCAGAAAAAGGACTTTGAGGCTCTCTTACAAAACATCCATAGAGGGAGCAGTGCAGAGAGCTGCTGAGCTGAAAGGTAAGGGGGAAGTGACACCTCATTGTGCTGTTTTGGTATTTAGTCTGTGACCACTTCAAATCTGACATGGGGGGAGAGTTCTGCAGTTGCTCAAGTTCTACTTCATGGTGGAAGTGAAAAATGAAACGTGACTTCCCCTTTCTTTCTATCACTCCTGTAATTTCAGGTTACAGTCCTTGTCAGTTGCTGGAATCACTCAGCAAATTGGACAGGGAGAGACAACTGCTTAACTGTGTACCCAGTTTCCCTCTGCCCATTTCCTAGTCAACAAAAAAATTAAAATGCCCTAGGATAAGAAGTAACAAAGCTATAGTTAAGAATGAAATGATTAATATGCACCCACATAATTAAACGGTACTTTCCCCTTACATTTGTGCTTAAATATTGTCTCCGAATCTTTTCTTGGAATGGGCAGAGCTTTGTAACCTGAAATCTTTCCAAGTTGCTCCTCATTTTCACAACCTGAGAGAGACAGAAACCAGTATTACAATACAGAAGTTTCATTTCCTTTAACAAACTGCTCTCCAACAAAACATCTTATAACTAATTCTGGGGGCTACTTCAAATTTGTGTAGTTTGAGGAACGAAAGTTATTCAAGTATCAGTCTCTAACACTTCTCTATATTTATTTTTGAGATAAGTGTAGTATGACTGAAAGGGCAGTGTGCCACTCTGATTATTACCTCCCTAATAAACACCACAAATAGATACAAGATATTGACAAAATGTTTTTTTTTTGTTTCAAGCAAAGACTGGATTTTCAGGCCACATTTTGCAGCGGACATGCGAATATATCTGAATGCAAATTTTAATCTTTATTATCTGTGTGAGGTCAAAAGCAACAGAAAAATAGTTACAGTCATAGACCTGGCTGTAGACAAGCATCTGTCCTTGAAGGCAACTTAGTTCTCAAAAGCAGTGTGTGTCCTGAAGGTATGACAGTGATTTTTGCAATGGATAGAAGAATAAGGGAAATTTGCTTGTACTGTCACTGTGGAAGTTATTTCTTGGAGCTGGGGAAGGGAGGCTTTAGTTTTTGCATTTTAATCTGGAATGAGAACCCTGCAACTGCAACTGAGCTGCCCATTCTGTTTGAAACTGGCTAACAGCTATTGCTCCTAAAGGCAAGAACAAGGATGATTTTAATTAATAGTACCAGCAGAACTGTTGAGAAAAATAAGGTTTCATGTTATTTTGTGACTTTCAGTTCTAGGGATGAGTACGTGCTGTACTGATTTGAGGCATGTGTATTAGCTCCATACTTCAGTAATGACAGCCATTCTAAACCATGGTCATTCTAAACTACATCATAACCAGGGTCCATAAGAGGAAGCTCTGCCTTACCTTTTCTTCTAGGAATGGTGTGTTAACAGGGAAGCAGGACCAGAAGTGTCGTAGCAGTTCCCCTACTGCCACATACAAATGTTTTAGTTCAGACTGAATGTCATTTGGCACCATCTCTGCAACAGGAAAAAGGTTTTTTTCACATCATTCAAACGAGAACTAAGGCTAATGAAGGAGCTCAGTGATGTACACTTCCACTACAGTCACAGAATGACTGGCTGGGAGAGAACACTGAGGCGCGTCACAGCAATTAGATCAAGACTATCAGCAGCTGTTAGATCAGGTCAACTGCTATTTATGGCTCTATACTTGGAAGCTGGTGTATTATTTAGGAAAATCCATGCCAGGCAAAGAATGGACACCAAACCTAATCCATGATTAGAAGCAGTATATTTGTATTGTTCTAACAGTGTGGCAGTGCTGCTGCTGGGTTGTCCTAACAGCACAGTGCTACAAACTCTGTGTGGGTGCTTCAAGTTTTTCTCTCTATCTTATGCTGACAATATGGTTACAGCATGTGGAAGACGAAAAATCCAGACAGGGAAAAAAGAACTGTGTCCTAGGCATTCTTAAAGAAGAAAGGGTGACAGGGTTCAAGAACAAGAAAAGAGCCACACCTGTAAAACCCCAAACAAAAAGTACAAGTAGTCAATGAGGATGAGCACAGTGAACTGAACAGTGAATATCAAATTTTAGGATGAGGCTCTTATAAGAAAGAAGTGGTGGTCAGGCTCAAAGAAGTGTAGCACCCAATATATCAATCAGGATGGGTAAGAAAGCCTCACCACTGCTTGCTGATTCCTTTTATTTCAGTACCATAAAGAACTCATACTTGCTTTTTAAGCTGAGTTACTTTCTGCTGCTTTTCAGACCAAGTAACACAAGACAAACTGGAAAAATGTAATAAGTCCTGAGAACAGGGATTCATCTGCTGTGAGACTAGAGAGACAGGAACTCAAACTGGCAGCAATGTGACAATAGGGAAAGGGGTGGTTGAATGGAGGTGTGAGAAGGACAGGCTGTCTGATTTGCCCTTGCAGTCTACAAGGAAGTTGCCTTTTTTTCACAGCAAGCTGTGAATCTTAAATGAAGGCTGCAAAAAACTTAAGTTTCAGATTATTATCTAGGCATTGCTCCTTGAGAGTTTTCACAGAGTATGTTATATTCTACAATCTAGGGGAAAAAATGCTGAACAAGTAAAACCCCACATCTGTAAGACAATTTGGTATCTATCAGGTGTTTCCTTCATTACTTGCTGTGTAAAATGTTCTCTCATTCACTTGCCTCAGCACTGGTGTAGCCATTACCACCCCCATGGTGTGGCTGATGCTTTTCTTTTGTTGCTGTAACCCAGTACTACTCCAGCTACACATTTCCATACTTTCCTTTATCACTGTAACATATTTTAAGGGAGAGATGAAACAGCAAGCCAGCTAGTGCTGTGCAATGCACCAGGATACAATTAAAGCATTAGACATCCCAAATCCTTACGGTTTATGGCTTGCTGTGTTCCACCCTGCATAAGTGCTCCTCCAGGTGACAGGACTGCAATAGTGCTGGCAGCATCAACACTTGAAAGAACCTGGAGAGAAAGGGAACAAATATTTCAGGTCACTTTTTCTAATAAATTATTTTTAAATAAGATTAGTTGAACGGATACATGGAAGTTCAGGTTCTGCTCTTTTCCAGAATTATATGCTATAGATCATTTGCAGTGAAAATGCTCCAATTAATTATAACTTTTTCTCTGCCTAGACCTTGAACAGGCTGTGCACTTACTCAGAAGTAAGACAGAGTATTACTATGCAGAAGTGTAGCACAATTGTGGCTCTATTTAGGGCCACAGAAGCACAGAGCTTCTGTGCAGCCCAGAGCACACTGACAGCCAAAGTGCATTTAGGAGCAAAAGACCAGTTCAGCTAAAAACCTGCTCACTGTAACCTCCTATACTTCTCAGGGTGGGATGAATACACTGGCCTGTGCATGACTATCCTGCTTTACTATCTTATACCTTTACCATTTCCTCAAAAAAAGGAGGAACAGAAGAATACAACTGAGCATCAGCAATGACTCTGTTTCCTCTAATGTAGATTTTAAACATAACAGCTCAAAAGGTATCACCTAAACCTGTAAAATCAATCAGTTAGCAGAAAGTTGAGATAATTTAAGTTTACCATTGAAAACTTGAAACTTCAGTAGATATGAGACACAAAACTGTATATAAATCAAGATGCTAAGCTAAGATCAAGAGGGGCACTTTTAAAATATACTTCCATACCTGAGTTAGTTTGGGTACATATGCTTCCATTTCTTGTCTAATACTATGAAATGAATTAATTATATCCTGACTGGTTGCATATTGCTGTGATTGAATTGGAGTTGGACCATGGTAATACCTGTGAGGTGAGAAAAGGGAAGGGAAAAATGTTATTAGTAAGAGTAAAGCAAGAGAACAAACTCGTGGACAGTTTTTCTACTGTTTCTAATTTTAGATGCTTTGCAAGTGTTAACAGTACTTTATTTATTGACAAAGTACAATATATTGCCACATGAGAAGAGGCTGGCTTAGGGATGGTATGGCAGCAAATAACAGTTTATATTGCTGAATCTGTGATCATCATTTTGCCGAAGAAAAGCCACCCTTGCCACCAAATTCTGGAACTATCATTAGAATGGAACAATTCACATCATTTTCAACTGAAACAAAGCTAAATGAAGATAGGTGCACGTGTGGAACTGTTCTCTTTCTGGTAGTATTACTCCTTTTCTGATGTTACTTTTATGGTTCTCAAACTCAAATCTAGAAAACAGAAGGACTACCATTAGAAAAATCTTAGACCAGTGAGCAGTCCAAACTATCCCAACTGCACTTTTTTGCCTGGGAGAGGATTTTTCTTGGAATTCTGTATATTTTCATATGTAACACATTTTTCCACTGAAAGCTGCAATGATCTGCTGAACTGTGAACAGAGGTCTGTCAGGCTTTCACAGAAATTACGTGTCAAGGTCATTCAGGTTGGCTTAGAGACTCAACTCTCTAAAAAGCAAGATGGAATTTGGCAGGGGTGTTGGACTAGATGGTCTCCAGATGTCCCTTCTTTCCCCAACCACTCTGAGAAATAAAACTACAAATTTAAGAGGGAAACTGGTTTATGCAAGAACTCATATTAGGTTTCTAAACTCAGCTGTAACACACCTGAGTGTGGCACAGTAGGGACTAAATCAGCTGGTCCTGTGTGGGCTGTGATGAAACCCCTGATAAACTGGCTCTGCTGAAATAGCTGTGCATTATTTCAACTTACCTATCAGACTTCTTTAAGTTTAGTGCAATAGTTTTAACGCTATTATTCTTTGATAAATCTTCGTATTCAATGGCCTCCTGCAGTTTTACCTAAAATTAGCCAAATAATGATACATGTTACTAATGAAGGGACAACAGGATTAGTAACAACATGTTACTAATGAAGGCACAAGTCCATATATCCAGTGCTTTCTTCTGGTGCATCAAGTTTGAGCTGAAGGGTTACTAAAACCTTAAAGAAAACCCAGTTATGGAATGACTCATGCCTACCCTCCAGAGGGAGTGATGCCCAATGTTGTTCAGGATGGGCCATTGGGAAGTCTTGGCACCATTGCTTTTTCTCCAGATTCTGCTAAAATTAGGCAGTCCCTGCCACTTCCAAAACGTGTTCCAAAAAGTATACGCAGATAATAATTCGTGCTCTCTATTTATGTCCCTCTAACTCCAGATTAGCAGAAATACTAATGATTTAATAGCTGGTGCATTGCAGTCTAAGACCTAAAACCACAGTAATTACCCAAGCTATTGGTGACAGCAGAGCTGTGGAGTATTAGCAGTGAGAGGTAACAGCACAGTGATATCAAGACTTTGTACAACTAGAAAACTATTTCTGAAGTCTCCTATTCTCCTGCTACTTTCACTCCCCTTTTCATCACATTTCTTCTAGTCTTGCTATGTAATTTTCTGCTCAGCAAAACTTGCAGCTTTTGAGGAAAGTCAAAGACTACCCCAACATTTACCAACACGTGTATTCTACAAGGTTTTCTCACAATACAACCAAGTTTTGTATTGTATCAGAGTCTCTCTGATGTTTTCTGTTTAGGCTGTCAGCTCCAGGAAGAGTATTCAATTCCATTTTACAGCAATTACAGTACTCTCTTCCACTTTCTGAGCTGCTCTGGTTAGTCTAGACTAGGCCGTTGCCCTGTATTTCATTGCACCAGGTGTCACTACACTCAGTTCAACCTCACGTCAGCTTCTAAGATGAAGGATGTCATGTGCCCGTTTCATCATCCCCTCTACAAACAACGCACTTGACAGGTTAATATTGGTGCTTGAACACCAGTATCCTTTTCTGGGATGTTCTCTAGAAGTTTTCAGGCATTTGAAAGAAAAAGAAAAAGGAAGTGGGCTGAAAATAGGACTGCAGCAAATGGAAAGAACCAGATTTCTGAGTCCAATCTGAAGTATCTTAGATTTTTTTACTTTCATTGGGCACTACTGAAGAGATAAACAGCACAATGCTTCAATGTGTAACTTTATTTGTGTTTACTAACAGAGGTAACAAGGTTTCTTACAGGCTGTTAGGTTGTTACTCTATATACTTCTAAACAAGGCTAAAAAAGTTTTACTTCAGATGTGTCATAAACCAAGTAAGGAACTTTCAGCAATTTTTTTGAGAGACAGAACTTCCAATGCCATTCAGTTAGAATCACATCAGCTAACTTTATACCTTTTTCAGTGGTGGCTGAAAGAAATCTGAATCCCTGGAGTTTCCATCCGTACTGCTGGTCTCACTGTAATGGTCATTTTGTGCTTCTCTTAAAATAGAGAAACAGCATTAAGAAGAATTCACCTCACAGGAAACTTAAGATACAAGCTAGAGACAAAGTAAATACATCAGTTTCAAAAATTTCATATGCACCTTCACATACTTTTTCCCCCTTATGTCTTAATTTCTAGCAGTTGGTGTAGACAGAAAGAGCTGACTCCTCACATTAACCCTGCTTGTCACAGGGGAAATTCAACAGCAGGGGAAGGTGCTGGTCCCTCTCTTCAGAAATATCAGCATGCCAACAGTGCATGTGGGACACAGCAAAATCATGGCTAAATTAGAAACACTTTGTATACACAGTTATGCAACCAGGTATTAGCAGAGCTCTGAGAGTCCTGCAGTACAACTGTTCCAGCAGACCTATCCTGTTGTCCCTTTCTGAACTGAGAAACAGAAACACACTTTGCCCAGAAGAGATTGCTTAAGGTGCAGGGCTCAATTTGTGCAAAACAGAAGAACAGTGTGAGGGAGCCCAACTAAACAGAAGGAAGTATTAACTAAGATCTCTCACAGTTAAGGTCTGTAGGATTTGGGTAGAGTAGTAATCCTTGCTGGTTCTCCATAAAGCAGTTGTAGAGCAGATGACCTGACAGGTGTTTTTGGCCAGGGGCAGGGAACTGCACCTGAGAAGTCTTTCATCTGATCCACCTATGCCACACTGCAGGAAGCTCCAGCAGACCTGCTCCTGGAAGGCAGGAAATAGGAATTCCCTGCACCAGACCTCACCTCCACACAGCACACAGAACACTACTTCTGCTCCCTTCACCAGAGCTAGACATCTAAGGCAGACCCATTCTTTTCTTTTTAATCTGCTTTATATCATAACTCGGGTAAAAATAGCAGATATCATTTCAAACAGCTCTGAAAAACTTCTATAAAGTAAAATGAAACCTAAAGGTCTTTTCATTTTTAAAGAAAAATAATTCATTCATAAAAAATTAAAAGAAAAGGTTGTAGGAATAACTGAAGATGTGCTTTTGTTTTGGAAATTCCTTAAAATTTACTCCAAAAATCTATTACACAACATTAAAACTTACTGTTTTCTGAGGCCAGCTGCAAGGACCATGGCACTATGATGATTAAAGCGTTTTATGATGGCAGCATTGCTGCTTTCTCTAGCAGACTTTGAGGCATTTGATGTAGAGGCCACAGAAGCAGCACCATAGCCCTACAAAGAAAACAACATTAATTCCCTCTTGCCCCCCAGAGCAGCAGGACAATTCTGTTTTCCCTTGAGTCAGGAAGCCCCCTCCTCTGCATCATCATCATCCAGAGCATCGTTTTCCTACTTTTGCCCCACCATCTCCTTATGTACTTTGAAAAATCTCCAGTGACTATCTTATTCTGCTAGCACTTGGCAATTTAGAGGTGTCAGAGAGAAGGTAACAAGTCTTATACAGGTAATTTTATAAGACCATGACATAAGTAAAACCAGAACTAGCTTAAAAAATATTAAGGATCACCTGTGCAAAACGGGCATTGATGGCAAGGAAAAGACAGCAATTGTTTTACTGTTACTTTTTAACATCTAGTGGGACACCAGCAGCCTACAGGCTAAAATATACCTGTCAGGAGGATGTGATACCACTAGAAAATTCAAAAAACTTCAAGCCTTAAAATGCTAGCAGAGTTCCCCACTTGCCAGGTGGTACTTTACCCCATGGGCAGTTTCACGCTTGCTGTTAATCAGCCTCAAAAGCAAATCAGAGCCGTTTACAGAGCACTTCAAAGACACCTATCCTAAACTCATGGTCCAGTTTCAGGCTGCTAGCTTTGGACAACTCCCACAAAAAGAAAATTAAAAAAGAAAATAAAAAAACCACAAAAAATCTTAAAAATGCAGCTTCATTATTAACTACAACTGAACAGTTTCAGTTACATCAACTGCAGAAAAGCACATCTCTAAGTTACTTCACGTTATGGTACACTATTGATATTAATTGTTTTAACTTGTTTTTGGAGGCAGGTAATAGTTCAAGTGAGTCATAATTTTAGCAAAAAAAAAGGTATTTGAAGCTAAACAAAGAACACTGTATAAAGTGTCCTTCAGTTAGGCTGAATCAAGTAGCAGTGTTCAAAGTAGGAACAAATCAAAGACTTTTTCCTAGTTTGTGCTACTCTTCTGTACCTTGTCACAGACTCTAAAATGTAGGAAAAACCCAAAGAGTTCACTTTAGACTAAAAAGCCAAATGAAAGAGTAATTCTTTAAAGAAGGGAAGTCCTGTACACCCTACACACCAAGGCAGATGTGACCACATGGGTGCATGGGCACAGTCTCAATTTCCCTTCACACACACAACAGTAGCAATGTTGAGTACCCAACCACTGCCACTGCCTAGTAAGGGATTTGTTTTAGAATTAGCATCTGTAGTGGTTTTAAAAGAAAGATCCACTTAAATATAACTATGGAAAGGGTATGGTTTTCTTTTGGATTTTTTGTTTGTTTTCTGTTTTGTTTCCCCAAGTACTTACTTCATCTAATGTTTTATCTTCCAAAGCTGTTAAATCTATCAGAGGGTTTTTCACTCCTTGAGACACCATTGCTTTTAACCCTGTGTGAAACAAATTTAAAAAAATCACGAAAAACTGTATCTAAACAAATAGCATAATTATGGGATCATTAGGTTATATTTACTCTTTAAAAGAAGACAGAGGTTCTGCACAGGCCCAAATAACACTGGGACTAAAACTTTAAACCCTTTTTAAAGTTCCATTTAAAATAAGCAATAAATGTGGGAAGTTACTCCAAAATATCTTCATACTAATTAGCCCAGTTTTCACCAACTTCTACACATCACTGAACACTGATTAAAAAAATGAGATGCAGTTATAGTAGTGAGAACTGGGAAGCCAAAATTGTGTTTCTTCTAATTTTGGCACTGTTCCGCTGCCCTGCCTGGGTTGTATGACAGTTTATATCTGGTGATAGCTTTGACTTGTGAAGGGTTTTGCATTCCTAACAGAAGGCTTTCAATACATATTATGGAATGGTGGCAAGGGATCCCAACTCTCCACATTTGTGTATCATTACAAACCTATCTCAAAAGTTCATAAAAAACTTGAGTCAGATAATATTTTAGAATTTCAGATCAAAAAGACTGACAGAGAACAAGGATGACAACTCCTCTGGAAAATCTGGACTAATAGGAATCTCATTTACTAAAACCCCATCTGTAACAAAAGCTGTACCTGTTGTAAATTGTGCACATACCACAAAACAAAATCTATTGTATACACAGAATTATTCCATAGTAACTGATGGCACATAATCAATCTATCAGGATGGCATGCTATGGAATTTGTAGTAAAGCTTACTTCTAGTGCTGCCACTTTCCAAAGGCTAATTTGTTCCAAGAAATGCTCTCACTATGAAACATGCTCAGAATGGCAAAGCTGTAGCTAACTTGCCATGACCATCTGTATCTTTCAGAGACAACCAGCTTACCTTTCTCATCCAGTTTAGCACATTCTGCAAAGAGGTCTTTTGAGCCTGTATTGAGCCTGTCCCGATGAAAATAATGAGACTGAAAAAATCGTGTCCAGAATTCCCTCTCAGTCATGTTATGTGGAACATTCTCTGCATATTTCATTTTTACTGTGAACAAAACCCAGAACAATTACAAACTGTTCCATGAATCTTAACATGGTATTTTATATCACCATTTCCTTGATGGCTTCCTTGCTTTCTGGCTGCCTCCATTCATTCCCGTTAAATGGAAGGGACTGCAGTAGTTAAGCATGACTAAACAGGTACTCATTTATGCCTGTAAAGCTTTGAAAAGTGCACGTAACAGTGGCCTGAACACTCTTGAACTGCCCCCACACTAGGGGCCAAAATGAATCAGTGTCAATATTCATTACAGTGGAGGGGAAATGATGGAAATCAGGTTATTTTCCTCCCAAAGGTGATTTCAAGAAAAATAACAATTAATTGGAACACTGAGTGGGATAGTATCATGGAAATCAAACATTTACTCACAATTTAAAAAACAAAAAGTCAACACAAGTTAAAATGCTTTCATTTAGTAAAATCTCAGATGAACATTTTAGTCTTTCTACAGTAAGACAATAAAAAGACCAATCTTAAATGGATGTGTTTGGTATGTAAAACACTGCTCTCACCTGCAGGGTATGTCCGAAATATGGATTCAATAATATCCGAAGTTAAGTTGTACCTCAGCCCATTGCAGCCGTCTGTCTGAGGCCGTACATCAGCCTGAGAAAAAGCACACGGGGAAAAACCAGTTATGTCTGGATGTTTTCTCTAACTGGAGAAGGAAAAGAACTGGCATCTTGCACAAGATCTGCTGCAGGTAAAATAATCTTCCTCCAGTAATCCATAGTGTATTTGATCATACATAGGTACTTTAAAATGAGGAATAAACAAGCAAACATGAATTACTTTATTATACTTGCCACTTAATGGATGATTTAACAAGCAGACTGCAGGATTTAGAAAGCAAAGAGCACTCCATTGGTCAAAACAAAGTATGTTTAATTAATTTATGCTTATCCTTGTGTCAAAGTAAAAATAAGTAAGCATCCTGTATATGCCTCATGCTTTATTGTTCACTCAACAATTCAGCTAAGTGAATGATCAGTGGCTATAATGAAGTGACAAAAAGGCTCTTATACCTTATTCCCTTATACACTAAAAATATTTTGGTATAACTGATAAGTAACACTGAATTTAAAGCTTGAGGATTAGCCTTAGTCAGAACTTTGAACTTAGATCTCAGTGATCTGTTTAGGAAGCTCTGGAGGAGGCGAGTGCTCCGTCCAGTTCTCAGAAACAGGAAAAGTACATGATTGCACAGGCTGCTGCCTTTTCCTCCTTTTCCTGTGTACCTCAAGTCTAGCTTTTGTACCATCTTCCTCCTAGGCTAACATGCATCCTGAGCAGAGCCAGTCAGATTTTACTTGAATTGGAACACACAAATATCTAAGATATCTTCTTCACAAATGCTGAGAACACAAACATAACCAGTTGGTTTAAGAACGCTCCAGTTTTGAAGGATTGGTGGGTTTACTTTTCATTGTTGTTTCTTTTCTTTGACATTAAGATGAAAGAATAATGGGAGACAGAAAATCAGAACAATCAAATCTGTTTGGCAACTGATTCAGGTATTTCCAAGATCGGGGTGGGGGGACCCAAATGGTTGTACAGCAGCTAAATTAAAACAATTCCTACCTCGTCTTTCCCTCCCAAATCCACTGTGTGCACAGTCATTACAAAGATGGAAGTGGGATTCCATCTAAAGAGTCCCATCTGTGAATTTTGTAGCAGAAGCAGAAACATGCCTCTGTGTGAGCAATCTGATGTTGTACCTAGATTACTTTCAGACTGCACTGCATTTACTGAAGCACAGGTTCTACAAATGGATAAAATAACTGAAAGTTAGAGAAAAAGAGAGAAAAAATGAGCTTCCAGATAGACAAGTTGTTCTTCAAGTAGCTGAAAGCATGTAGTGGTTTAAAAACTGGGGAGGGAATAAAACCCATATGTGGAAACGTTAATTTATGCATGTTGATGCTGCCACAGATATACTCTTTAATTTACTGAGCTCATACGTTTTAATCTAGTGACCATATATACACATCACTCCTGTTTTACAGAAGGCAGAGCAGCAGTACAAACATATCTGCCTGTTGGCAATTTAAAGTTCAAACTGGGCATCTTAAACTAAAATTTTGAGGTTGCAGATTACCAGGAAACTTTTTATTTCTCCTTTACATTTGGAATAGCAAGAGATGTTGAGGAACCAGGAAAGTACAACATTCACGTGTATGGGAATAAAGTGCATAAGCAGAACTCTCACTTTCCCCAATTTGTTTGCTCTAAAATCCTATAAGTTAAAGGTTCAACATACCAGGAATGCTGCAGAGATTCCCACATCCTGCTTATTAGGTGCTGCAGAATTATCCCCTGCATTCAGGCTTAAACGGTTGGCCCAGAATTCTTCAGCACTGATTACTTGGCTCACAACAAGGTCTTTATAGAGCTGAAACAAAACAGGATCTTCTTGCAGCATTCTGGTAAAAGAATGTATTGAATAGAATTGAAACACTGCAGAATAAATCACTAGTATTTCCACAACTAGCATGAGTTCACAAAAGGAACAGAAATAAACTTTTCTTTCAAAATGCTGTGCATTTCTTAACAAGACTGTGTAAACAACCAATGTCAATAGCACTGTTTGTCTGAAAAGACTTAAGAAATGGATGGTAATACTGAAAGTTAGAAAACAGTAATGCTTAAGAAAAAGTTAATGTGGGATTCATGTCCTGTCCTAAAATATTCTGTGGTGCTTTTGTGTCTTTTCACACCAGGACTGGAATCTCCTGAACCGTAAAAGCACAATGAATATTCTTGTTGTTCCATAACAGAAGTAAGATGAGGAGGGAAAAAAAAGGAAATTTCAGCACTGTCCAATTCTTGGTTTAAGATCTTAAAATTCAGTAGCTACAGATCTCTATTCTACTGCAAAAGTATAGATCACAAAATATGTCTGGGATAAGATCCCTAAAGCACATTACCCCAATGGGTAAATGCTCATTTATGTTTTTGTGGTAACAGTAGGATCTTCATCCCTTAATCAGATATAGCACAAGTGTGAGACACATTCTGTGTCACTACTTCCACCAGGGAGTAATGTTTACAGAAGTTATCATCTACATATGAGGTATTACTACCCAAAATGTAAAGACTATGCACTTGAATCTTCACTCATGCTTAAGCAGTTGTTATTACAGTTGTGTATCCACTGGGCTATTTTCAGGGATGCGTGCATGCGTGTTCACAATCTGCCAATAACCTCACCAGTCTCTACCATGCACCTCAGGATCTGGATCAATTGCAAACAACAAAAAAAAAATCAGGAGTCTTATGGATACATGGTCTAGGGATGAACATGGATAAACTACAATCTGGACAGAATGAAAGCCTTTAGCTGCTCTAAGAATAAAGTAGGATGAGGTAGAAGTGAAAGCTTTGTGGCAGGATACCCCTATTATGTTTTAACCACCAGGGTTTTTCCAGTTTTTCTTATTGTCACAAGTATGGATTAGTGGCAATTCTTACAAATTAGTGCAGCTGAAAGCAGTCTGTTATTCTGGTTATTTCATTAAAGCATGGAATTTTGGTACATACCCAAGTCCCACATATCAACAAATTAAGGAAGTGCCATGGGGACTCTGGATGTTGTACCCTCCCACAATAGGCTGGATCTTTTCTGCCTTAACTGTTGCAATTAAGCTAATGAAGCCCCATCACCAGACATGGACTTCTAATCAAGAGAACAAACTATGGCTGAGTAGGTGCAGGGATTCTGGCTTTTCTGTAACTAGAAAAGCTCCTGATACTTCATGGTGTGATGCTGTAAAACTCCATTTAAGGAGGCAAAGATTCAGAGCTAAGATTGCCTGTGTTCTCAGCACCAATACTGTCAGAAATAAGGCACATAGCATAAAGAAAAGAGTATGGGAACAGTGCCAATGCAGGCTGCACTGCTGCAGACCCTAGTGGTTGCTGCAGTGGTGGAACCAGTTAATCCTGACTGTGTCACAGCTCCAGCTCTTGCCTTTCTGCTGGGAAATCTCCTTGTTAAGATCCAGTCTGTCCCATGAGGCAACACTCTCATGTTTTGAAAAATCTAGCTTTAACTTAACTACATTCAGAGCTAGAACAGTCTTTGGAAATGGAAGCCGTAGACACAGGATTCACAGCAGACACTAGAATGAAGTGAAACTCGTCAGGGGAGATGCAGAGAAGAGAGCTCTGTGGCCACAGGGATTGGTTTAACACAAACATTTTAAAGGAACGGAAATGTATCTCAAGAGCCCATTGGGGAAAAGGACTTACATCCTCAATATCTTCTCAAACCATTTCTTAGAATAAACATCCTGTATGCCAAATAACAAACTTCAGCGTTTCAAGTGAGATGCATGAAAATACCTAACAATTTAGTAGTCTATAAAACATCAGGAAAGATTTGAGGGGCAAATGGGGCTTTATGGTGAAGAAAAAAAAATCACCAGGCTCCACAAAATTTCTGGAAAAGGAAAAAAAAGTCTTTCAAGCAGCTTTTCTAATTGATACATATATATTTAAGAAGACTAAAGAGAAAGACTGCCAGTTGGGTGCTCTTCTCTCATACTGTGGATAAGAAAGACTGTGTGGCAGCCAGTCTGGCTGCCTTTACATCTCAAGAATGTGTCACTAAGCAAAAAAGTGTAGTCTCAACATGTGACAGTTATGCAAGCCTCAAGGAACTGCCTTGAAATTGAAAGCAGGGAGTTTTTACTAGAGAAACAAATGCTGTATCATTCATGATGTTGAAATAACAACAGCTGTCAACAAAAATACACGATAGTTAGCTAACAAAAGAAAAAAAAACCAACAGACCCTTAGGCTGCTTCCCTTTACCTGTTCTTCTCCTCAAGTTCTTTATTAGCTTTCCTTTTGAACTTGGGCAAGAGCTGTTGAAGAAGATCCTTGACCGCATCTCGCTCCTTCACTGCTGTGCTTTCATTGGAGAAGTGGAAGTTGGTTGTATCCCCTGCATGCAATACCAGCTGCAGCTGAATTTTAGCTTTGCCTTCTGGACTGATTTTCTGGCCTAGATTGCAGAGAGACAGACAGTAAGCTTATACAAGGAACTGTCTTCCCTAGAGTATTTGCTTATAAGCAGTTATTTTCATCATCCAATTAAATACCATTATCCTGCATGTGAATTGCAGCTGTGAAAATGAATTAGTTTGAACCCTGCACCTTGTTCACTCTAAAATACAAGACAGAGACAGTAGCAGCCTGATGCTTAATATCCTTCAGCTCCTGCTCAGGAGTCCTGATTCATCTTTGCACTCCCCACAGCATCCATTAGAAAACTGCTGCAAATGAGGCTGTCATCACCTGGACACTTTAACCTGGAAGCAATGCAGGCTGCTGCTGAAAGGTGACCTCATTCCCCCTTTCCACTTCTTCCTGCTACATTTCTTGTATGATTGCTAGTGTTTGTGCAACAAGAACCACAGAACTGATCCACTGAAAAGCACCCCCTTTTGTTTTCCCAGCTGGCCCAGCTCCTGTGGAAGGACAGTGGTAGGAAAGCAGAGGTACAGTGAGTAGGAGCACACCTGGATCCCAGTTTCCAGTGGTGAGCTAAGTGCAGTTAGCCACTAGTGCTCCCCAAGTTAATCACCAATGCCTCCAAGGTACTACTACACCCTCATGACTCATAAGAAAAATCTAATTCCTGTTTCCATCCTCATAACCAGAGGGAGCAGAGACTGGGACACATATGCTTATGGACCGTTGTGCTATAGTGACTTTAGTAAAGCACTGCAAATGGCACTAACCTAACTTTTAATATCAGCCCTTTCTCTAAAGCAAGTGGGAACCAGATGTCAACACTAAATCACCTTCTCTATTTCAAATTTACAAATACATCTCACCCTTTTTTATTTCAGATGACAAAAAGCCCATCTTTCATCTAAGTTAAAAATACTTCAATGTCTATACATGTACATATTTAAAATACAAAGTGCTTAAATGTAAGTTAATAGCTAAATAAAACCTTCACAAGTTTGATTAGTATAGGTGAATGGAGCTTTTAAACTTTTTATCACTTTCATATTTAAGAAAATATCATCTAGTTCTGATTCATCACACACTTTTGATTAGGCTGCAGTGCTTGTATGTGACTTTAAACAGCAATAATCACTAAACTATTATCAAGTGACACATACAACTTACTTTTTATTCCTTCTTTGGCATTAGATAACATGAAATATGAGCACTAATTGGAGCCAGAAAGGCTATAGACATCTACTGTTTAGTTTTGACTTGCAAGTACTCTGCTGTTGCAATAGCAAATGCTTGTTCAGAATGTTACCAGCTAGGCCAAACTATAGAAGCTGACACTTCTGGAGCTATGGTCTGTTGGATGAAAATAAAACTGAGTTCATTTTATAAGAAAATTGAAACAGCTTTAGATATTGAGTTAAACAGATGACGTGCCAGATAGCTTCTGCGTTAGGATGAAAATCCTATATGCTTCCTTAATCCTCCTCCCACCCTCCCCTCTACAAGCGTATGGCATAGATTATTTTTCTGTTCAATTTATTGCAGAAGTTTATCAAAGTTAATAGTAAATGCAGTGTAAGTTAAACATCTGAAGACTGCAGAAGTTCTGCGGTAGCATCCTTATGCTGGTGATACTTCACTGCAGTCCTGATCTCTGCTGCTACAGAGTATGCTGGCCAGAGCTCCAGACCCTTGCAACCTTCCTGAGGTAGTTATAGGTAGCATTATATGGCAGGAGAGCTTTGTGCGATTTAGGCATCCATGGCAGTAGTGCTGAGTGCAGCAGGCGAGTGCTCACTCACATTTGATGTCTGCATACATGTGGCTGATGGTGAAGCGGTCCTTGCCCTCGGGTGCCCAGGCAATGCGTTCAGCCATCAGGTAGAGGGCCCCATCCTGCTTCTTCTGACGCACCTTCTTCACTATCAGCAACACTTCTTCAGATGATGTTGCCATTGTGGCTACAGTGAACTGTTAAAAACATAGAGTTGAGCTGATTAGCTGTGCTGTAATTCTTTCACTACTCCTATCTATATTAAAGTATTCCAGCCCACATTTACTTGTTCATGCCTATATAATTTTGTGAGTATTTCAGATAAATGTGCTCCCCTCTTTCAGTAAATCAGCAAATTTATTTAAACAAAATACTCCCACCTACCTAAAAAGTTCATCTAATTATATTGCTGATACTGCTTTTGATCCACTAAAAGACCCACAAATCTTACATCTAAACTGATAACTAAATTTTCCTGTTTTACTGTGCTTTTACTGGTTTTTCTAGTTCAGAAGAATACTGAAGCTAAGCAATGACAAATTCCAAATCTTCTCTGGCACTGGCAGCAATTTCCTTTTTCAGTGGGAATGACAGATACTAAGTCATTTCAGAAAAGGGAAGGATACAAGGTATGTGAAAAATCATGGATTTTCAGTTCACTGTGCTAAAGATAAGGTAGCCCAGTAAGACTCAGGTGCTCTTACTGTGGTGGGGTTTGACCAAGGCTTGAACAACATTTTGTACACTTGACTGCAGCTGGCCAGTCCCTCTGCTCCAATGTCTGAGGAACTAATGCTACATGTACTACAGCACAATGATAATTCTGTCAGCAGTCTCAAACCAACAGGACTTTGGATAGTTGCTGCATTGTTCTCCCCAGCAGTCACTATTACTCCTCTCTCCAGGTTCACCCTATAGCCTTAATTTTTTCTAGAGATAAAGGATATGGCGAGTAATACTACACTCTGTCAAACATACTGTTGGTACACTTATCAAAAATGTACGTATTTGGTAAGTTTGCTGAACCTGTTTAGTATGTCCAGTTGCTGTATTTTGTGTATCATAAACTTTACTACTGATATGCAAAATGGTATTTTTCCAATGCTAATATGATGTTGCATGTGCCTCTGAATGCCTGAAATCTTTGCTGGGGTGCATGCCGAAGTTCAGACTGTATCCTGCATCAGCTATCACATTACTAGTAGGTATCACAAAATGGTAGTTCTAAGCATTTAAATTCACATACTTCTTTTTTTCTTAAAAAAACCCAAAAAATAACAAAATGACAAGCAGCAGCAAGGTAAGACATTTTATTCTGACAATTTGGACAGTAGCACAGTATTCTCTTCAACAGAAGTCTTACAAGCTTCTGTGCAAATGAGTTAAGTAACACACTAGATGTAAAGACGTAATGGCAAAAGGGCTCTGCACTTACACTTTGCTCCTTCACCATTCCAGCCATCCAAGGCTTTTCAGTCATGCTGAGCTGAATGTGGGGTTTCACATCAGCACCACTGCAGCAGTCATTAGAACACGCTGTGCCACATTCAGAGCATCCTTGGTAATACTTCTTTCTCAAAGAAAACTGCATGGCATGATTTCAGGACTGTTCCCTATCATAATCCATTACAGTCTCCCAGCAGCATTATTCCCTTTCAGTGCTATTCACACAACCATTTAATGTAGTTTCCTGTTGCAGATCTGCAGTCTCATCAGCACCTTACCCTTACTGGAAAAAGGCAGCTGACCACAGACTCTCAGAGACTGGAAACCTCACCATGTGCAAGACTAGGGATTTGATGTTTTTCTCCCGTTGTTACTTTATAGTGCTTTAAGGTCATTATTATCCAATGCAATGGAGGCAAAGCCACAGAACACAAATCAATTAAACCTGTACAGAACAGCAAGAAAAAGGAAAGCATTTCCACAGTCGGGCTCACTCTGATGCCAGCTGCTCTGCTTTCCTACCATGCCATTTCACCTACCTACACCCAGTCTTTCAACTACAGAAGCAAAGAATCAGCAGCTACCAACTTCTCCTTTAGAGCCCTTTTAGTACCCTGCAGTGTACAATCTGTGAGAGCACAATTATCCGGCACGTGGCTCATTCCACCTTCTGGGAGGCTGAGCACACTGCCTCATGCTGTTCTTCTTTCTGTCACTGCTGTACTTCCTTTTTCCTGCAGTAATTTTACAGTGGCAGTGGGATGATACAACTCACAAGCACAGTAAGCATTACCCAAAATGGAGAAAACCCTGAGCTGTCTTTTGAACAGTACATTAGAAAGAATAAAAAAACCCTATTAATAATAGGAATTTAGGAAGGTTACTGTCTGTCACTAATGGAAACAAAATGGCTTCATGTTACAAGAAGTACAGGAAAAATTCTAAAATAGGAATCTTGCTTGAGGATTTCATTCCCTGTCTCCTACAGGGATGGCTACATCCTTGCTAAGCAAAGCACACACACAGCTCATTTTTTTGTTTTTTTTTCCTTTTTCTTTTTGAGCATGTAAGACTTATTATGCAGCAGAGTGAGAGCCATCAATGATGTACTTGTGCCTGCCCAAATTTCTTAACCTCTACATTTAACATCTGAAGTTCCCAAGAATCAATACTATGGATGATGACACTGCTGCTGTACAGGGCAAGAACTGCCACATGCACACAGAGAAACACTGTTATTTTGTGGCTTTAAGTGATAATTTTAACCTGTTACAGCATTAGTGTTCTAGCGGCTGGTTCAAGTATCTTGCAGAATAGGAAGGTCAGACAATTTATTTTAAATTCACCAGCAGCAGAGCTTGGTCAACAGTTCTAAAAGCACTTGGATCAACCAGAAGCCTTAACAATGAGGTACAACTTGTCATCAGGCCTGTCTTGGGGATGTTAATTTCAGTTGCAGTTTACAATGGGTAATGTCTATTAGGAAGCTTCAGTGTTGGCACAGACCAAAAGAAATGTTGTTCTGTGTGCTTATCCACCTTCCCTCCCAGCTCTGTGGGAGCAAACAGCTTCTGGAAATACCATCAAATTCCAACAGCTATCCTTCCTCCATTGCAGTGAATCTTCCTAACCACTTTTAAGATACAGTACCTCTCATCTCTGTTTTTTACAACACCTGTTCTGAACACTCTCTGTTACCAGCACTTCAGTCTCTTTCCATATAATTTTGTCGAGTTCTGAGCAGAAATAAAGGAAACGTTTGCAGGTTTTAGTAATCCTGACTTGGCCAGGGTGGGCATGGGCTGGCAGGCAAGCTCTGACAGATCAATGCAGGCCTTTCTGCTGCTGGGCTTCCGCTCCCCGCAGGCAACAGCAGAATCACGGAATATCTGTGCCAATGGCCCAGTTTGACCCGCAGCGGCACAGGGACGCTGCCAGCTCCAGGAGCGGACAGAGCAGCGCCCCGTGGGGTGGTAGGGATCTGTCAGCGGGATGGAGAAGCGGCAGCAGTGCCGCTTGTCCCGGGTATGTCGTGGGGGATGCACGGTCCTGAGAAGCCAGCCCAGCCTTTCCCCGATCCGCATCACCCACGCTGCGGGAGGGATGTCACCCTGCCCCGAGGACACCCGCACGATCGCGGCGGGGTCCGCCCGGCAGCAGCTGGGGAAGACGCTGCCATTGCACCTCTTTGTCTGCCGCCCGCACCGGGCCAAACACCGGGGCTAAGCCCAGTGCCCCCGGCCGCGGTGCTGCCGTCTCCCCGCCACCGCCCGCGGCCCCGGGGAGCGCAAATCGGCGGTGCCACCGCCCCTTTCATCCCTTCCTTCACCGCACCTCGGCCCGGCCACCGTCACACGTCCGCCGGGCAGGAAGGAAGAGCGGGAGGCCAAAGGCCGCCGCGGCACCATCGCGAAGCGGTCCCGCCGCCCTGGGGACGGATCGCCGGAGGGGCGCGGCCGTCAGGCGGATCGGGCCTCGCGGCCTACCCGGCGCCGCCGTTCCCCCGCACCGGCGGCTCTTACCGTGCGGGTTGCGCCAGGAGCTGCTCCGAGTGCGAGCGGTGCTATGGGGGTCGGGCTGCGGCCGCCGCCGGGGCCATGGGGCGGGCGGGGTGGGCACGTGACCGGAACGGGCCGTCGGGGGTGGGATCCGCACCACGTGACAGGGGAGCGGCCCTGAAGCAGCGCGCCCCCGGCGGTCACGCGGCGCCGGCGCCCCTCCCGGCCCCCGCCCCGGTCACGTGGCGGCCGCTTCCCCGTCGCCATGACGGCGGCGGGCGGAGGGGGCAGTTACGCGGTAGTAAAACGGTACCGCCACCGCCCCCCCTCTCCGCGTCCATCCCCGCCGCGCTCGGCCCGGCCTGTTTCCCGCCGTCACCCGTCCGCGCGGGCCCCGCTCGTCGCCAGCCACGGGCCCCGGCGGCCCGTCCTGCTCCGCTCCCGGGTCGGCGGCGCCGCCTCGCTGCGGGGGAGGGGCCTCCCCTCGGCCCCGGCCCGCGCGCTGGGAGGGAGGGGGCGCCGCGCGCGTCACGGTGTCACGTGGCCGGCGGACGGGTGCCCGCGCGTGACGCCACTTCCTCCGCCTCCTCCTTCCCCCCCCTCCTCCTCCCGCGCGGGCGGCGCGTGATACAGCGCGGAGCGGGCGCGCGCTCCCGCCCCGCCCTCTGCGGGTCACGTGGCCGCGCTGTTTAGATGCGGTGGCGGCGGGAGCGGCACCGGGAGAGCGTGGAGCGCGGTGAGGGAGCGGCAGCGTGGCGAGCGGTGCTTCCTGTGCCCCGCCGGGGCTCGGCTCTCGTCCCCTCCCGGCGGTTTCTGAAGGGGTTTGGGGTGGGGGCTCCTTCTGACCTTTGCGATCCTTCGCCTTACTCTGGGTACGGGAGACAAAGTCCCGTGGTGTTAGCGGTTCAGCCCCGGCCGGCAGCTTGGGCCACACAGGCGAGATGTGGCCGAGAGCGAGCAGGGCAAAAGTGGCCATTAAGGTTTTTAAGACACTTTGAAAAATAACTTTTAGTTTCGTTGGCTAAATGTGCCTCTTCCCTTTTCCTAGTGCCTGGTGAGAGTGAGCGCTCGCTTTTCTTTTGCGGAAATGTAAATTTCCCCCATGACGGTTTTTCTGGGAGGGAGTTCCTTAATTTATGGGACCGCATACTAAAGGATACTTAGAAATTCTGGGGCTTGCCTGTCCAGTGTAACAGGTTTAGCGTTTTGTTAAGCAGTGTACAGGTTTAAACTTCAAACTCAACAAGAAGCTATTTTAAAGGATGTGCTGCTTAGGAAAAATATGAGATTGTGATTTCAGTGATTATTTAATTTTTGGTTCTCATTCTGTGTTACCTCTTGAATGCAGGAAAAGATGTGGTGGAGAGGATAGCTTATAATTGTATCAAAATGCACAAATGCTGTTAATTCTGAATTTAATATAACTTGAGAATAACGCTCCTTAAATTTACTTTTGGGGGAGAATATGATGTAGTTATAAAATACCAATGCTAAATGTTTTCCCTGAGAAAGTTAGTTTCAAATCAAGGGTGCATGCTGTGGGGAAAAGTGAATTTTTCC
Organism: Vidua macroura; assembly: GCF_024509145.1. Taxonomy (NCBI): domain Eukaryota; kingdom Metazoa; phylum Chordata; class Aves; order Passeriformes; family Viduidae; genus Vidua; species Vidua macroura. Next base: position 49,322,332 of record NC_071576.1, read on the forward strand.
AGAAAACAAGGTGTTTTCTGTAGGTACATGTTAACTTGTTTCATAGGCAGATGTAAACATAACTACAGTTTAAATATTTCCACGTGCGTTATCTGATAGGTTAAGTTTTCAGAAATGAGCTTGAACAAAAACTTATTTTCCAGCCCTTGGACCTCTTTTTGGCAAACTGAAACCTGATGATGTTTGAGTAGGAAAACACTTAGTGTTTTTTTAAGCATGGAACACCAGCTCTAATACTAAAGAGTAAGCTGATCAAGATCTTTATTTTTGGCAGATACAGCTAAAAGCTGAAGCTGTAATGCACCCATGAGTGAGTAGCACTAGTCGTATGCATCCATGGCCTCTGTGCCACTAATTCCAGACTCTTACAACCATGTCTTGGCTGAGTTGGAGTGTTTAGATCCGTTGCTTTCTGCGCTTAGGTTGGATTCCAGTCGTCTTAAGGTGAGTTTGTGGTGTATGGCTTTTTTTTTTTTTTAATTTTTAAAAAATTCAAGTAATGACCCCATTTGGCTAATTATTTGATTAAGCCCTAAGATTAATCTAACTCTTTTTGGGGTGTGTGCATGCTGTCTTGGGTGGGGAGTACTTTGGGAAGAAAGAGTGAAGATAATGGACCCTCTTGCTCTGTGTGTGTTTCCTTAATGCAGCTGTTTGCATCCACTTTCCTTAATACACTGTTTGCTCCAATTGCAAAGTGCTGTTTAAAAATCTTTACTGACAGTGGTTCAGCTGTCACAGTACACACAGCTGGCAAACAATGAATGCTTTAAAAAACCCTTTTCTTGCATAATAATGCAAGAAAAACATGCTGTGATCAGAACTTACCAGGTTATGCATTATGATTTTTTTATTCCTTCAGTGCACGTGTATAGATGTGTCAAAGAGGTGGCTGGCTCTAGGCAGCTCAGGAGGAGGATTGAACCTTATCCAGAAGGATGGTTGGAAGCAAAGACTTTTTCTTACTCACAAGGTAAGGATAAAAATTTTAAATTAAAATTTCCAAAAATGGGGCTGAGAAAGAAACATTATTTCACGTTAATGCATTTTCAGAGTCAATAGTTGTCTTCAGCTTACTGGGTTGTCCAAAGGTGAAGTTTTGGACTGCTGTGTTTAAAATAGGTTGTGGTTCTGGAGGGTATCCCCAGAGTGTATGGTATATTAGATTTCCTAAGGTGTGAAAAATATTACTTCAGAGTGTCAGACCTTTGTTTTTCAAATTCTTACTTTTTAACAACAGCAACACAGTTATTTGAATATTTAAGGGTTGGAAGAAAATTTTCAATATGAAACCAGAGCAACTCACAAGTAGGTAACTCCCAGTGTTTGAGTGTCCAAACTGGATAAGTGAAAAAAAGATAGGCTGACTTGCTGTTGCTCAAAGAGGTTGTGAAACAGGGATTGTTATTTGTAAAGCCAGGTGCTATTTCCTAGGAACCACTGCTGCTTCCAGTATAGCATGAATGCAGCCAGTTTAAGACTGGGAGCACCTCACTTAATTCTGTCAAAACAGGTTCCAAAGGTGTGAGGACAGAAGAGTGATTTCTGTGCTTTCCAAATTGGAGAATTCAGTGCAGTCCTTGCTCTTGATGGTGTCATGTTACTTTCAGCTGCATCTTGGAGTAAACTCAGTGTTTGGAAACAAAACCCAAGCAAACAGTAAAAATCAACCACATCACAGCATAGTGGTAGCACCTGTTGACATGAATCTGGTTTATATCTTAAAGATGAAAGCTGCACAGTGGTAGTGGCAGTACAGGAACAAGTTTCACCTCCTCTTACTCCTGTGCTTGCTTTCAGGAAGGTGCGATTTCCCGGGTGGCCTGTTGTTTGCATAATGAAGACTACATTGCTGTTGCCACCAGGTGAGTGGTCTACTCACAAACCTGAGCACTGGATTGATATTTTTAAGAAGCTTCAAGTTTCAGACATGGGACAGCTGCTGAGAACTCAGAGTTAACTTACCAGGTTAGCTGGTAGAGGCCTCTGCAGGATAATTCTCTGCACAGACAGTTTGCTTATCTTTTTTTTCTGGAATAGTCATTCTAGGTTAAGTATTATTTCTGTAACAGAACATCTATGGCAGAGCTCATGCATGTGAGATTATGATGAGAAATGTTTTTCTGAGGCCTTTCAGCATGAAAATAAGTCTTTCCATTAACATGGTAGAGTAAAATTGATAGTTAATTCCACTTCCATTTATTAAAATCCATTTAAATGTTTTTCCACATCCTCACTGGCAAGTGTAATAACTGTAAGAATAGCCTTACAAAGCTGCTTATACACTGTAGTGCAAAGAAGGACACTTATTCTTCTCCAGAATTAAGTGTGACACTTGAAAGCATGCAGCCTTAAACAGATCCACCTCTGAGGCATGCTGCTTTGCTTGGGTCTCCTCTTTCTTTGGGAAAATGCATCTTTATTAATTGATAAAACATTAGAAGACTTATTTTCAACCTGTATTGTCTTTTTAACTTGTTGTAGCCAAGGCCTTGTAATAGTCTGGGAACTGAATCAGGAACGTCGTGGGAAGCCAGAACGGATTTATATTTCCTCTGAGCATAAGGGCAGAAAGGTCACAGCTCTGTGCTGGGATACAGCTGCCCTTCGAGTTTTTGTAGGAGATCATGTGGGAAAAGTATCAGCCATCAAGATTAACACATCAAAACAAGGGAAGGTAAAATGTTGCATACTTTGATTGAACTTCATTCACTGGGGATGATGTGCAGAATCTCTTTGTTTCTTTTAGCAAAGTGGAACAGAGTAGGACTTACCAGCTGATGAAGTTCTGGTAGCTTCAATATGGGGATGAAGAGCCAGTCTCTTGAGACAGCCATAGAAATCCTGACCCATGAATTCCCCCCATCCTTATTCTATCTATTTTAGTAATACAACTTGAAAAGGCTTTCAAATATTCAGAATTAAAAACTGGTCAATCTCCCACTTCTTGGTGTTTACAAGTACCAAAGTTAAGGTTCTTGGTGTTTCTGAGCCTATTGGATTCCTTAGACTCCAGCTACAGGTTCAGCTCTTTGTTTTAGTCCTCAATTAAGCTGTTGGTCAGAGAAAGAGCAGTCCTAGACTGATTTTGCTTGGCTTTGTCTGGATGCTCTTAAACATCTGGATTAGATAAAATAAATGGTAGGTGGTCATCGAGCCTACATGCTTTATATTTTGTGTGAAGGACACACCTGTTAGTGATAGCAGCTTGATTTCTAGCCCTTGAGCATTTAGCTTTTACCTCTACTGGGTCCTTTATTTTTAGTTAGTAAAAAGGAGCAGAACCTAGAAATAGTTGTTTGTCCAGGTCCTTTCTAGCCCTCATGGAAGATTTTGATGGAAAATTGACTTACAAGTAGCAAGACCATTACAACATTTAAATAAAGAGAGGGGGGAAAGTAAGCTGTGGGAAGAGAGGAGAAAAGGGCAAGGCCCATGTAATCTGTGTCTCTCACACCTGTTGAAGGAGCAGGACTGTTGGATTTCTCAGATAAAGCACTTTGTCATATTCCTAAGAAGGGAAAACAACTATAAGCTGGCAAAAATGGTGACTGACAGCAAATTCAAATGCAGTTCCCAGTAGTTTTCTTATCCACAAGTCTGTCTGAGACTGTTCATCTACCCATGCAAACTGAGACACTGGTAGGATAAATAGTATATGGATAATTTGTGGCAGGGTAACAGAGAAGGTGAGTTTGTGAACAATCTAATTCCAGTAGAAGTTGTTTTTTGTATCAATTAATCTCTCTGGTCTGTTTCCATAAAACTGCTAGCTCAGTGTACCTGTGAGGAGAATTGGAAAAACACAAAGCTTACAATAGCAGGAATAAAACCCTCTCTTAATGTTACAGGAAAAAATCCTTTATAAAGAAATATCAGGATGCTATAGGAATGTGACTTTTTTTTTTTCTTAAATCTTCAATAGCAATTTTGGGAAAAGGAGGATTTAGACTCCTGTGCTTCTGAGCATGTAGCCTTGCTTTGTAAAGACAGAGAAGAAAGGCACTGCTCTGTCTATTGCTGTGTATTCATAGCATACACGAGTGTTTTCTGAATTTTGCTATTTTAACATAATGAAACAGTCTTTACTTCGAACTGAAGACCAACATGTTTTCTTTTTTTTCTTTATCTGTAGGCTGCTGCTACTTTTGTGATGTTTCCTGTCCAGATTATAACCACAGTGGATTCTCGGGTGGTTCAGCTTGATTATTTGGATGGAAGACTGCTCATATCTTCACTTACCCGCACTTATTTATGTGATACTGAGAGGTAAGTTCCACTTTTATTTCTGAAATACTGGACTTCAGAGTCACACAGTTTCTGAAATGACATCAGTGTCTCTTTACCTAGCCCATGCTCCCTCAGCCTGTTTCTGAAGATGTGGGAGGGGTAAATGTCAAGAATTTTACTGAAATCAAGATAAACAACATCTGCTGTTCTCCAGTCATTCTGTTGTAGAGGGCTGTTAACATGATTTCCCTTCCATAAATGGAAGCTGACTGTTCATAATCACTGTCTTATTTTTCATGTGATTGGAAATGATTTCTGGGAATGTTCCCACCTTCCCATCATTATGTTGAACAACTGGTTTGGCTGGGAAAAAAAACCCTTTGATCTGAGCATTCATTTCAACTAATGAATATTTCTGCACCCTTTCTTGTATAAACTTTGGGCAGGCTTTGTAATATTCATTACAGATTTTTTAAGCACCAAAACCAATTCAGCAGCTGGGATTAAGTATTTTTTATTATTCAAGAAAACCATAAAATTAATTAGGGCTTTTATTAATGTTGGCTTACTTAACAAGTTTATTTTTTCCCCTCTAGAGAGAAGTTCTGGAAGATTGGTAATAAAGAAAGAGATGGAGAATTTGGAGCATGTTTCTTCCCTGCTGGAAAAAACAGTGGGAATCAGCAGCCATTAATTTACTGTGCTCGACCTGGCTCGAGGATGTGGGAGGTGAACTTTGATGGGGAAGTGCAAAGCACACATCAGTTCAAGCAGCTGCTCTCGTCACCACCTCTTCCTGTTGTTACTCTCAGGTAGGAACATGAGTGTTATCAGTGATAAACTTGTTTGGGACATCTTTAAGACTGAAAAGACTAAACTCCTGCTTCAGTCAAATGTTAATCTTAGTTGTCATCTTAATACAATCTCTTCTAAGAGGTATAACCAGTAATTATCAAAAATACCAAAACCCTGATTTCTGCAGCTGTGTCTGTGAGCACAATGAATTCTGCTGTCATGAGGCTATGTTTATTTAAGCCAGCCATGTATTTACAGGATTAAGAATTTTAGAAAGTAATGTTATTGTAGTTATGCTTGTACTTAATTTTATTTTGCAGACAGGATCCTCATTATACTGGTTCCAGCTGCTCTCCACAATCTTTATCTTTCCCCAAGCTGCTGTATTTGACGTGAGTATTGACAGCGTAGCTTCCTGTTGGTAAAGTAGGCTGAAAAAGTATATGTTCTCCTAATTTATATTACCAACTTCAGGTTTTTGCATAAGAATTTCCCAAGTATCATGCTCACATCTTGCTTGCTATACTTAAGCCTATGCAATCCCTGCATATTTTACTTTTTTTTTTTTTAATTTTACCTATTTTCTCACAATTTACTTTTGCTCCATTACCATATGCTTTGATTGCAGTGAGCACTGTGTGGTGACCTGGACAGAAAGAGGCATTTATATTTTTCTTCCCCAAAGCCTTCAAGTCTTACTCTGGAGTGAAGTTAAAGGTAAACTAAAATTTCTTAAGCATCCCTTTGTAACATTGTCTGTTACACTGGTCATTCCTGAAGTTCTTGCCTAACATGGAAGCTATTCAAGCTCAATTTCTGCAGTTGGATTGCAGAATATTTATAAAAAACTTGTCATCTGTCTGGTATATCCTTGAATATTAACTATCTCCATGCCTCCTTCAGCCAAACCCTCCTTCCATAGATCTCAAAGCATGCTTCTGGAGAAACAAAACATAGTGTAGAGTGACTCATAAAATACAGCAGTTAAAATACAGATTATTAACCTGCAATATCCTTTCCTCTTTACTCAGGCTCATTGTCAGGTGTCCTATGAAGGATAATCTGGCTGTTGAAAGTTTAAAACCTGTGTTTGTTTTTTTTTTTTCCCTAAAATGTCTAAATTGTGTACAGGGAATATATTTATTTGGCAAATGAGTGAAGGTTCATAAACAGTGGAGTGTTTGGTTATAAGCAGAGAACTACAATAGTTATTGTCAGTCAGTCTTTCCCTTCTCCCCATTTTGGTGTTAAGTTTGCAGTACCTTTGTTGTGGAGTGTTTGCATACAGTGTAAGTATTGTATTTGAAAACTTCTGGAAGGCAAAAGTTGCTTTTTTACCAGTGAATATTTTCCTTCTGTTTCAAAGCTAACAGTTATGTATTTGTCATCTTTATCAGGCTTTAATTTTTTATCTCAGAGCAAAAGGAAACTTTTTGGTAGTTCAGTGTATTTTTTTTTTTTTACGTTTTCTAGAAATGCAGCTCTGGAAAGTTTTGACACTGTGTTTTATAGTGATTAGGTGCTAGGTCAGGACTCCTCAGTGTTTGTTTTCCCCATGCCTCTCGTGCTTTGCACTCATTTACAGTCAGGTGGGAATATGCCTTCACCTTCTTTCAGGGACAGAAAGGAATGTTGATTAATGACTTCAGTCCTTCAGGTATTGCTCTGTGTGTGATTTTGCAGATATTCAGGATATTGCAGTTCACAAGAGTGAGTTGTTCTGTCTGCATACAAATGGGAAAGTTGTGCACCTCTCCCTTCTGCTGGTCGATCGCTGCATAGAGCGTCTGATGAGAAGAGGATTCTGGACCCTTGCTGCCAGGGTCTCTTGTCTCTTCCAAAATTCAATTGTTTCTTGCAGAGTAAGAAAATATCTCTTTGTAAATGTGCAATACAACTTCACTGTCTTTCCTGCCCCCCCTCCATTAAGTTTCATGGTTACTGAGATTCATTTTGTTGGAGTTTTTAAAGTTGTCTAAACATTATACTTTAAGGGTGAAAATCATCCTGCATATATGTTTTGTTTTCATATGTGCATTAGAAATAATAATACTTCTGTTTCACTGGGTGCTTTTAGGCAAGAAAAAATTTGCCTCTAGACAAGCTGGAGCATTTGAAGTCTCAGCTGGATGCTTCAACTCAGCAAGATCTCACTGCGCAACTGAAAGAACTGATTGCAAAGTTGGAACCTCTAGATTCTGCATGCAGCAGTAGAAGGAGCAGTATTTCGTCTCGTGTATGTGTATTGGTAGTGCCAAAAATGTTATCTACAGGTTTTATCTTTATGGCTTGAAGTCACCCCATACGGCTTGAAGCTCACTTGGAAGATGAGGCTTTCATTTTTACCCTGTCTACTACAGCCCATAATGCTGCATTCTAAAACTAGGTGGGGTGAAGTGGCACGAAACACCACTACTTGCATTCTGTAAGCTCAGACCTCTGCCTCTTTCCCATATTATTTTAGGGCTAATGGCTGAGATGTGGACAAAGATTGATACAGAGATGGCTTTTTCCACAGCTCTGTTTAATGTTTTAATGTACTTCAGTAAAGATAATCTTGGTTATAACTCTAGTTTTACGTGATGAAAACGAATGTCTGAGTGCTCAGAGCTATCTTAGCCATATTTAAAAAATTGCCACACTCTAAGAAGCTTAAGGAGAAAGCTCTAAATAAAATCAAAGCATATTTCTAATAAATATACAGCTGCTTTTCAAGAAAGGGGAAATATTTCATAGTTTATACAATATCAGATCCTGCTTTCACTTTAACAGTGTTTAAAAGGAAAGTTTAAAAAGCCAAATAATGTAAATAGCATCTTGATGGGGTAGACAAGTTTTTCTTCATTACCCACTGCAAAAGTAAACCATGAGCAAAAAACTGTGTGTTAGTCCTGAAACGAAATAGTTTTGTGGGGTCTGTAGTTATGCTAGCTGGGTATGGCTGACCAGCAGGAAGACAGGTTCTTGGGTATGCAGCTGCAAAGGAGTGAAGTGACAGTCTTGACTGAAGGACTAAAGCTGAGGTGGGTTTTGCCTTGCACTGGGTACACCACTTGTTCCACAGGCTGCTTTTTCTAAAAGAATTGCAGCGTACATTTTTTTTAAATCACTGAACTGCACACTTGCTGGCATCTGTGTCCTTTTCCATTCTGGGTATGGTAGAAGTACTCTGTTAAATAGGAGTTTTCCAGGCAGTGAATTATGAAATGCTCTGAGATGGGTACAATTGGTTACGTTTGTGTGGTACAATTGGTTGAGTTCATTGCAGAAAGTTGAACAAGGAAGTGCAGCCTGCATGGTGTCTAACTCCCCTCCTTGGTCTGACAGGAAAGCTTCAGCGTCTTAGACTCTGGAATCTACCGTGTTATCAGTCGAAGGGGTAGTCAGTCAGATGAAGACTCATGTTCCCTCCACAGTCAAACATTCTCAGAAGATGAGAGACTTAAAGAATTTCCTGCACACCATGAAGATGAACAACTAGAACTTGGTAATGTTTCTTAATGAAAATGTTTGTTGAATGTTTTTGGTTTCTTGTTTATTCCACAAGAACTTGACTGGGTTGGCTCTGTGCTCTTACTTTCCACTTTCAAGTTATTCATTATTAATACATGTAATTTGATCAATTGAAAGAGTCACCCCACGTTCCAGTCAAAATCCTTCCTGAAACACTGGGTTGAAAAGCTGACTCCACAGAATCCAGGCTTAAAAGCAAACAAAACCCTGTGAAACAAAACAAAAAGTCCAGAGGGCTTTACCAAACATGGGCTTCACTTCAACTTATCCCTCTCCATGTGTAATTGAACATTAGTGCTAAGATTCTTTCAGCTGTCTATGCGAGTATCAATTGGGCTTCAAACAAGATTTGTTTGCTGCCAGTATCCTTTTGTAATATTTGTTCCAGAAAATTTCTTAATTTGGATTCTGGCTTACATTTCTTCAGGGAAAGCAGAAGGATTCCGATAAGTGCCCTTAACTTTCTCACAGGGATTCCTTTGTACAGGGGATCATCTCTTACACATGTAAATGTTAGTGTCGGGGTCCTAGAATAGTTAATAACTAACATTGAGCCCATGCAGGGAGCTTTTTTATTTTCTGACAAATGCCTGTCACTGGACTTAAGCTAGAGTGAGACTGTAATGGGTGTTGTTCTCTGCTCTGGTTGGGATTGGGAAGGGATGCAGAAACCTGGGATGATGAGGGGCTGCCTTAGTTCTAAGAATGATAGAGAGGCTTTCCTGTAAAAAGACTATTTTTTAGCTTTTGCAAGGAGTATGTGCCAGTTGAGGATGGAGAGAATTTGGATGCTTTGGAAAAGACCACAATGGGGAGGGAGAGTGCAGAAATTGGTATTTAATCCCCTACTTGTCAGTAGTGTTGTCCTAAGATACACTTAGGTGTACATGTGCCTCTTTACCTACATTACCATAAAAACAAGTGAGCAAACTCTGAAGCACATCATTCCCAACATTAAAAGTTAAAATTCAGGTGACTTAATTTTTGAATATCAGAAGATAGAAAGGTTCTGTGTGTTCCACAAGAGATGACAAATTTCCTCATTACTTCCAAGTAGAGAAGTTCTAGATGCTTCTTGAAGCACGAGTACTTGATTTGGTATTTGGGAGAAAGACTTACTGTTGCCCTGCTCACAATGACATAAGATGTAATGAGTTTTTAGGTTTCTAGTCTGCATAATGAACAGAAGCAGCCTTATTTACAGCCAGTTGTAAAGTCAGTTGTGACCTTCAGGCACTGTTGAGGGATTCTGATGGTAGATTTTCTGTAACAGGGCAGCATCTTTTCCTCTCAATGCTGTGGTTACTGCTGACTGTTGTAAAGTGCAGTGTCATCCTGGCTTAAAATGATCCCTTTTTTCTTGCTGACATCACTTAAAGATAGTGAGTGTCTGTACTGGGAAATTATTAAGCAAAACACATTGTAAATACTGTTATGGATATGGGAGAGAAAAGGAAATAGTCAGTGATTCTGTATTTCCTGTGATTCTTATCAAAAGCCAGAGAGCTTTGGGCTCACTTAGATTTTTAAGTCCTTTCAAATAAGAGGGTAATTTATACCCTAATCATGGCTTATATGTCTCTCTGTTCATATGTGATTTAGATTTTTGGAAATCATGCTCGTAACTGACTTTACAATCAGTTGTGAATTGATGTATGCCACACTACTTAATTTTCCTAGATGTATAAATAATTCAGTGGATTAAATCGAGGTTTTGTCCTCTAAATGGTCTATAAGTCTAATTTTGGAAGATAGTTTTCATACTGTTGTTGATAGTTATTTGCCTTGCTATAAAGCCAAAACACTATTAATAAAGCAGACTTAGCTGGGTTCAAAGTCAGTAGTAAAATGGCCCTTGAAACCTGGCTCCATGAATTGAGTATTAAAAAGGAAAGTATGGTGAGCAGGTTATTCATTAATGAATTAGTGACTTGCAGTTCATTTTACTGTTCCATTTTTTTGCCAGGCCACTGTTTCATGATTTTTTATTTCAATTCCATTTGTCAGAGAATGTATCTCATGCATCTGTGGTGGTTGAGGCTGACCGGAATGAGACATTTCTCCCATTCAGTATTCCTTTGTCATTCCGTTCCCCATCTCCTCTCGTCTCTCTCCAAGCTGTCAAAGAAAGGTAAAACATGCAGCAGCTTCACTCATCCATTACATCTTGCCCTCTTCTGTCCCCTGGATTTGTAGCATTGTATGTCTGTTCTGCAAACATAACACCTGAACTGGAACACCAGAGATGCTGTCAGGTTTGCCAGACAGTTTAAGTCTTCATCTTGGCTCTAGTGAAGATACAAAGAGCTGCTGCTGGTAACTTCAGTGGAGACAAGACTTCAACCTCAGTTTTAAACAGTTAATAATTGTTACATGTCTAGCATTGTTTACTGTTATCCTGTGAACTCTGATTGTGGTTTGCATTCAAAGGAAAACTTACTGAATATTGTTTGGGGATTTTGCCTTCCTGTATCTTAGGGGGAAGGCTTCTTATGTTGCATAGGGACAAACATCAAAATATTCAAAGCAGATAAATATTGCTAAAACACACTTGCAAAGTGGTCTGTCCTATCCCCACATGAACTTGTCAGTGAATCTAATTGGTTTCCCAAACACTTATGGAATAGTGGTAGCTTATACCTGCTGCAATTAGATCTGTATCCATTTTATTTATGAATCACTTTGGTATTTTAAATTTTTTTTTTAAATAGAGGATAAGGGGGTGGGTGTACAAATACAAAGGTGATGGTGTTAAATATATAACTTAAATTTTTTATGAAAGTGCTGTATGTTAATTACTTAGCTAAAATGTCTCTGGCCTTGCAATGGTCTGAAAAAATTGCACAGCCTTCCCTTGATCACTTCAGTATGTAAATCATGTCCTGCAACAAAGAGTTGTGGCTGCTGTCAGCAGTGTGAGAATCTCAGAATAAACATCAGAAGTACATGCAATATTTGAGTTCTTTCTAAACCGTAAGCAGCCTTGAGGACCTTACTAGTAATAAGTGTTTCTGCTAATAATGAAAGCTATATTTTCAAGTATTCACTGCATGCAATTAATTGTTAAATAAAATACTATCATATTTACAGTTAATTTTTAAAAGTTTAGATTTAATCCTTCTATACATTCAAATCCAATTGTTTTGCTAGATTTGAATCCTTTCTGCCTTCTGCAGTAAGCTTCAACCTTTGCTATACCTTGTTACAGTAAAAAATGCTGGGTTGGGGTTTTTGGGTTTGGTTTGTTTTGTTTTTTTCTTCTAGAGTAGAAAGCAGGAAGCTTATTTTTCTGTTCAAATCTTGTTGACCTAGTTCTCTTCATTGCAGCAGTAGAAATAGAGTTCTGGTATGTTCATTGAGCTTTCTTTTCAATAAAATACCTGAAGGAATAGGGACTGCTGAGTGAAAAGGATGTTGTTGGTGAGCTTTGTAATCTGAAGAATTAATTTGAAGCATTGTAACGTGGTTTCTTACCACCAAGAGTGACATAATTTCCGAAAGATGCTTTGTTTAAAAGCTTTAAAATGCAAAAGCTAAAATGTAGACAATCTGCATTTATTTGCATACTAATTACAAATACACGTCAAAAATCTGTGGCTAACATCGGTATGTGATCCTGCTTCTCCAGCAGGAGTGTTAAATACTTCAGGTTTCTATTCTGTGATGAAAACATGGTCATGGCTGGAGTATGAATTCTGAACAGGTAAGTTTTGTTCCTGTTGGTCATCACTGCTCTTATCCTTTTCTCAAGAGTTCTTCAGATTATAAAAATCTCTGAAATTATCGTTTGAATGAAAAGAGTGCTTGGTTTGTTTGCTTCTGAACTTCTGATTTTAAATGTTTGAACTTGTGATTCCTAGTGTTTCCAGCTTTGTACGCAAAACCACGGAAAAGATTGGCACACTTCATATAAGTCCTGAATCTAGAGGGAAGCATGAAGCAAAGGATGATGAGCAGCTTCCAGAGCTAACTCTTAATCCAGGAGCATCTCCCCAGGAAGAAAAAGAGTGAGTGCAAAATCACATTTTCTTAGCAGTTGTCCAACATTTGCTGGATGTCCTGAGGATAGAAAAAATTCTTTCAAGCAGAGTGAGGAATTTGGCATTAGGTTTTTCCAGCTGCCTTCATTCCTGTGGTGGGTTTCAGTGGTTCTCCCAAATCCTTTCTTAGAGCTGATGAGGCAATGAACACAGAGCTAAGAAATTTCATATTCCAGTGCTTATTTACCAATTTGGACTAACTTTCATACAGTGGCATGGTACTGTTTTTTGTTCAACACCTGCAGAAATCTACTGTAGCTGGAGTAGAAGCAATAATAGAAAGCCACAAAAATAGTATTATCTGTTGCTTTTCATGCCCAGTTTATCCCAGTTTATAATTTCTGTTGAGCTGTTCCTTCTTACAAGTGATAGCTTTGTATTTAATAAAGGAATTAGTGTTGATGAAAATTTTCGGGAAATCCTCACATAATTATTGAAGTTAATACTTCAGATAAGACTGAAATTAATTTGCTTTTCAAGGTCAGAACACCAGAACTGCCAGCTTCCTGAGGAGGAATTTCTGAGAGATCTCAAGACTGCAACAGAAGAAACTATGTAAGCAGAGAAACTTTTTACTGTATAGATATGTAGGGCTTTGGCAGAAAAAAGTGATGGGTTTTTAAAAATTTTTCATTCATTTTACATGCATGTAAGAGTGATGCTCTAAATGTCTATTAACATAACCTGAAAGGATCCCATTTGGTGAATTATTTGATTCCTCTTTTTAAAATCAAGCAAAACTAACTAAAAGCTCTTCTAGCGTTATCACTTTTTCTTAAGTGCAGGCATAGTTTAAAAAAATCAAAATCACAAATAAAAATTCATTCTCAAAGAAATCCTAGGGAGCTCAAAATGTGCTGAGAACAAATGTAGACAGTGTGAAGTAGCCTAAATTCTGTTTGAAATCAAAATCACAAAAAACCCAACAACTGACTCCAAGTCAAGTGTAGGAGAATAGTTACACAAAACCTATTTAAGACTTCACTTGTGGCATCTTATAATTTCTAAACTTAGCAAACTTCTTTTTTATGCTGCAGAGCCAAGCTCCAGGATCCCCTGGTTTTGTTAGAACCTCAGTGTATGAGAAGAGTCTTACAGGAATGGCTTGTCCATCTAGAAGAAAAATTCAGCAAGGAGCATTCTGCTTTGTCTGTTAACAAAAGCAAGGCTGTGAGTGCTGAAGATCAGCAGGCAGTCCTGCAGGAAAACCTGCAAGTGGCTCTAGCTGACAGAGACCCAGTAGACAAGGAGCAGAGTGGTATTTTGGAAGACTGCATTGAAAATACTGATGAAACCTGTGTGAGCAAAACCATGTGTGAAAATGGTACTGATGTGACAGGGCCTCTGGCCTGTGGCTTTCGAGTGTCTCCTCCGTGTGTCATCGAACCTGATGTTCTGAAAGGTCTTGTGGAGCTGATAACTCTGTGCTTTGAGCTGCATGTCTTTTCTGGTGGGAGTGGTGAGGCTGAGGAGAGCTCTGAGGGAAATCTGCCACCAGCAGCCTCAGGGACCTTGACTTGTAGGTTTATGCGAAGCTACTTCTTCCTTTTGGATTTAAAGAGAGTAAAGCAGTGTATTATAACCACGTGTGCCACCAGCCCTAATATATGGGAAACATACATTGCAGGATTGAAAGGTAAATGATGAACATTTTATTGCTTTTTAAACTGAAAATAAGACTGTTTGGGAGAAAAAAAAAGAAAACCTTGAAGACTTTCATAATTGTGTCTGCAGATTTTCCTTCTGCCAGTGTAGTGTGGCAAGGGGAAGATGCTTGGTGTGTGGGAGTTTTTGTTCTGGTTTTGGGTTGTCTGGTTGATTGTTTTTCCCCCAAATACTTCCCTTAGGAAGAACTTAGCTCTGCTGGTTAGGACATAGTGCTAATAATCCCAGCATTTTGGGTTCAAGCCCTGTATGGACCATTCACTTAAGAGCTGGACTTGATGATCATTGTGGATCTCTTTCAATTCAGAATAATCTGTGTTTTCTTAAAATTGTTTGCTCCTTGGAGAGAGATTGTTTTCCTCCCTCTTTGCAACTTTTAACCTGTTAGTTGCATGGACTTTGTTAATGGAGCACTACAGTGATCCCAGCCTGCTTACAAACATGAGCAAAAGCATCATAATTAGAATAACAAGTCTGTAGAAACAAGGCAGAGGAGGGGCTTCAGCATTTGCACTGGACGATTTCACTTGTAAAGGAATATGGTTAATATGAAACAAAACTGAATGGAATAGATGGTTCCATGCAGATGAGTGGCTTGTGGTCACTTCACATTTCCCTGTTCCACAGAAATAGTTTCTGATCTTTTTGATGCCTCTTCAGTTTTATTGAACCAAAGCTTCATGATGATAATGGAAAACAGAACTTTTCTGTTCTCTGCACTCAGCTTCTGCCTTATGTGTTTATTTTAAGAGTGAATTAAAGCCTTAGCATTGATTCTGCTCCAGCAGAGAGCAGTTAAACAACAGAATCTTGCTTTGATGAGGGTTGGTGTTTGTGTTTCTGGGAATCTCTTCACTGTTTGGATTCTGAGAGCCCTAGAAGTGAAAGTAGTGTATGCATTCTCAGTTTGTCCTTAGTTGGACTGCACTTGTGCCTGGAGATTAATACCTGCATTTCATCAGGACTGAGGTGGGTGTTGAACTTCCCATGAAAGCAATGATAGCTTTTGTTCAGCAGAAGGACAAAAGGAAGGGTCAGGACATGCTAAGGAAAAAAAATCGCCCAAATCTTGTAACTTGTGCACGGATGTATTTCAGAAATAACGTCTCACAGTCCAGTGGCTTTAGCAATGGAAAGTGAAGATATGTTGAAAATACTGAAGCTGCTGCATGACCTGGGGCCATGGGATGACAGCCCACTGTTGCTGGCACATGCTCAAAGGTTTGTACCTAAATCTTCTGAAGTTCCTGGCAGGAATTGCTTCACTTACCAAGTAATGAAGATTCCTGGACTCTCTTAGAGAGATCACCTTTCAGTACTATTTTGAACTTGCAGGAGATCTTGAAAAAATTATTTTGCTGTTTGGTACCGAAAATAGTTTTTGTTCTCTTTCTTTCTCCAGGCTTTATGAAAAATTTGGGGAAACAGCTCTTCGGCCCTTGATCAAGTTTCACCCCTCTATTTTGCCTTCTGATATTAAACAGCTTTGCAGGAATGATCCAGCTCACTTTTTAGCATACTTAGATAGCCTGGTGAAATCAAAGCCAGAGGATAAAAGGTGAGGGGAATGTAGAATCCTTTTCATCTGTCTGCTGTCTTCATCATGTAACTGTGTGGAGTTTTTTTTGTCTTGGCTGTTTGGGGACCTTTTTTTCTGTTTCTGTATCTGTCTGCTTGGTGTTCTTAAGCATTAGCTTCCAAGTAATTCTGCCAGTTGTAGCTGGCCTTAGACTGGACTTTTTGTTAGGTTAGTATCTAGTTTGAAAAGGGATTTCCTAAATAATACTTTTAATGGAATTGGCTTTTTTTTTGTTCCTATGTCTGCAGTTCAGTGTATCAGGGTTAGATGGCATTTAAAAAAAAATCCAAGCAAACCAAACAAAAAAAAACCCAAACCAAATGTGTGGGAACTCAACCTGCAAACTTGATTTTCTGTGGTTGCCTCAATTTATACAGACATAAATAATTTTAGGCTTTTCCACATTTAATTTTACATCCTACACCCCCCACTTTTTTTTTTTTTTTTGTTAATTTGTCCACACACAATCACTGCTTTTCCACATCTAGTATATTTAAAACTGGTAGGATTTTTTTTTTTTTAAGTGTCTGCTTTGTTTTCCAGGCCATTTCTCCTTAGGTCTCTTCTTCAGCCAGAATCTGTACGGTTGGATTGGTTGTGCTTGGCAGTTTCTCATGATGCTCCACAAAGGGCAAACACTGTGGATGAGGAAGGAAATCCCAGGTGAAGTGGGTTCCATCCAAGGTCCTGAGTGCAGCAGAAAGACTTAGCAGGTCTGGTTTTGGGTTAGATGTTGTGTGAAAGTTTGGATCACTGACTCCTTGGAGCATTTTGCAGAGTTCAGCAGAAACAACCAAAAGATTGAATAACTTTTATTTGCAATGTCTTCCAGAGTGACTGCTCTATTGACATTGCACATGGTGTTTCATTTGTTTTTCCTCCTCTCTTTTCATAAATCTGCTATAATCTGAAGAAAATCAATAATGCTTTAAAACTGAATTTCTCATCTTCTAGGCCACAATCACATTTGTTTACTTGGGGCTACAGCCAGCTCATTCTGCTCTTGATTAAACTCCCAGCTGATTTTGTTTTGAAAGAGAAGATGGCTGACATCTGTAAATCACATGGGTAAGGAGAAAACTTGGTAATTGTTCATACTTGGTTAGTGGGTATTCTGATCCTGAGAAGATACAAATGTAAATGACCTATCTGCATCTTGTTTGGACAGGTTTTTTTAAAAAACCTT
The DNA here is from genome assembly GCF_024509145.1 of Vidua macroura. Classification (NCBI taxonomy): domain Eukaryota; kingdom Metazoa; phylum Chordata; class Aves; order Passeriformes; family Viduidae; genus Vidua; species Vidua macroura. Next base: position 49,339,340 of record NC_071576.1, read on the forward strand.
TCCTTCTTTGAGGGTGAATATTCAATGTCTAATTTAATGTACCAAATGGGAGGTATTCCTTATGTCCCTACTCTCTTTCTGACGTTGATTAAATTTAGTTGTTTTGTCTTTACTGATACTTGAATGAGCATGTGATTGTTCGTGACTTTGGTTTGAACTGAGTATTTGATTCCTAGAAATGTTTACTGTCTTATTCAAGATTTTGGCCTGGATATCTTTTTCTCTGTCTGGAGCTGGATAGAAGAATAGAAGCCTTTACTAATATTGTTCATTTGGATGATTTGAGCCTGTTGAATGGAGAAGATGGTTAGTGATTCTTAAGCTGTATAAACATACTTCTGTAATGTAGCAGTTTGCCCAATGCTGAGTTGAACTTTTATTTGTTGAAGTGTTTTTGTAGCCCTAGCTGTGTGTAGTACAGCATTTTTGAAACACATAAATGGGTGTTATATTCTTGTATCTTCATGCTGTGCTTTGTGAAATCAGTTTTGCTAGAAAATGCTTAAGAGTTAAAGAATCTTGATTTATTTATCAATTGGAAGTAAAAGCTAACCTTGCTGTTGTAGACAGAGGAGTAGGAAGCCTTCCTGCACAGTGCAAAACTCGCCTACTACATGCGCAGACACCCAAAGTTAGGGTGAGCAAAGCGCTGTACTACAAGGCAGAACTTATAAGAAAATTCACTCCAGCCCTAAGATGGACAAACTTTGTCTCTTGACTTAATCCAAAGCCTTGAATACTGAACTGTTGTGAAGCTGTGTGTGTTCACCACTAAATCTTTACACTGAGCCAGGGCAGTACATTTCTGTGCACAATTTGCTTGTTGATAATGCTTGGTCGCCTAAAATTTCAGAGTAAAACAGAATAGCTAGCTTCCCTTTTAACTACAGATACAGTTTACATAGTAGTCTTAGAATAATCCTTGTTTTACAAATAATGTAACAAACTCCTTTTACATTTAGGTTCCATTCCAGAGACCATAGAAGAATGGAAGTTTGTTCTGCATCTTGCACGGAATCACAGCACAGCTTTCCACCAGCACAGCCCACAGAACGGGAATGCTGTCAGCAATAAAGGCCCGAGCTGCCCAGACTGCATCACTGTGGAAAACGTCGCTCTGTTGCTGGCCAAGGCCATCGGCCCAAATCGTGCCTTGCCTCTCTTGCAGGAGTGTGGCTTGACACTAGAATTGTCTGAGAGATTTACTGGTGTTTGTGAGATACTGAGAATTGCTGAGAAAAGGCAGAGGTAAGAGATGTCAGCAGAAGATCCACACTATTCTTTTTGGATCTTCTCCATGCCTTAAACTTCCTTTTTGGTTTACAAGAAGATAAAGTGCTTCATATTTTTACCTTTGGTTTTAGACTCATCTGAAAGCTTTCCTCTTATTTTAGACTCCTTTGAAACCTCTCCTATTATTTAAGTATTTTGCAATATAGGCATTTTAAAAATGAAAATGAGGAAACAGGAAATCATACATTAAAAGTGTTTGTGAAGGAGATCTGTTCTGCTGAGACCTGTACAGACTCTGATCTCTCCTATTCCTTCCAAAGTTGTGAATGGTGATGTCAGGATGTTACTTCTGAAATGCCATCATGTTTTTTACAAACTTCTCTTTAAAAAGCAAGCCAAAACTGTGTTGTTCTTCCTGTTGTTAGTTTTTTTACTGTTTGACCTTTTTTTCCCTCCCCTTTGCTTTAATTGCAGAGCGCTGATTCAGTCCATGTTGGAAAGGTGTGACCGGTTTTTGTGGTCTCAGCAAGCATAGAAAACAACTTGGGAGAACTCTGGGAACATTTCATACTGTAATGACTGTATATTCAAGTGCCTCTTAAATTTCACAGGCCCTTAAAAATAACAAACTCCAGTCTAAAAGTTCAGGTATACTGAGCCAGTCTCCATCTGGCAGGTATCTGACCTGAAGTGGTGACAGTTCTTCCTTATCCCTTTGGAGATGACTTGAACTGTAGACTATAGATCAAAACAAGACAGTATTTATCTTGAAATTAAGCTCACAGATTTCCAAGATGAAAATTGCTGAATTTATTTTCTGAGTTTATAACTTAAGTGTTCTGGGATATGAGCCCCTAAGTATTAAATTATGGTGTATAAATTTATTTTTGTTTCTTTGTTTGGAAACATGAGAAACCATTCCTGGGAAGTAACTAAGCCTATACTTGTTTAACTTTCCTGTAAATGACAGTTATCTTTACCGTTGCTGTAGAAGTGTCTGTTATGGTACCCGTTGGTTTTTCCCCTTCTTAAATTATATGGACAGGCCATGCCTATTTGAAATACATTAACCAAGCCAAGTCTCAGAATGGGAGGGAAATATTTTTAAGTACTGGATTTGTGGTTAAAAATGCTGATTAACAGACAAACTTGTTAAATGAACTCGCTGTTAATCTACAAACACAGTATTTCTAAATTGCCCATACCTGTTTGTGCACTGTGACCATAGACATCAGTTGTGATACTCCAACAAAACTTGGGACAGTGGAATTGGAATCAGAGTCATTTAAGTTGCAAAAGAACCCGAAGAGCCAACCATTAGCCTAGCACTGCCAAATCCTCCACTCAGCCATGTCCAAAGTGCCACTTCTCTGTGGCTTCTAAATGCCTTCAGGGATGGTGACTCCACCACTTCCCTGGACAGCCTGTTCCAATACTGGACAATGCTTTTGGTGAAGAAATTTTTCATTATATCCAATCAGAAGTTCTCCTGGAGCAACTTAAGGCCATTTCTTCTTGTCCTATCCCTTGTTACTTGGGAAAAGTAGCCTGCCTGGCTACAGCCTCCTTTCAGGTAGTTGCAGAGAGTGATGAGGTCTCCCCTGAGCCTCCTTTTCTCCAGGCCGAACACCCCCAGCTCCCTCAGCTGCTCCTCACAGGACTTATGTCTCAGACCCTCCACTGGCTCCCATTTCCCTTCTCTGGACTCGCTCCAGCCCCTCAGTGCCTTTCTTGCAGTGAGGGGCCCAAAACTGGACACGGCACTCGAGGTGTGGCCTCACCAGTACAGAGGGACAATCCCTGCCCTGGTCCTGCTGGCCACACTATTGCTGATCCAGTCCAGGATGCCCTTGGCCTTCTTGGCCACCTGGACACTGCTGGCTCATGTTCAGCTGCTGTCAGCAGCACCCCCAGGTCATTTTTTGCCAGCAGGGTCCCTGCCCCTCTGCCCCAGCCTGTGGCCCTGTCTGGGGTTGTTGTGACCCAAGGACAGGCCCTGGCACCTGGCCTGGCTGACCCTCACACAGTCGGCCTCAGCCCATCGGTCTGGCCTGTTCAGATCCCTCTGCAGAGCCTTCCTGCCCTCCCGCAGATCAACATTCCCACCCAGCCTGGTGTGTCTGCAGCTGACTGAGGGTGCCCTCGATCCTCTCATCCAGATCACTGAGAAAGAGACTGAACAGGGCTGGGCCCAGCACTGAGCCCTGGGGAACACCGCTGGTGACCATGCCCCAGCTAGATAAACTCCCATTTCCCACCACTCTTGGTGCCTGGCCATCCAGCCAGTTTTTTGCTTGGTGAACAGTCTATGTGCTCAAGCCATGAGCAGCCCATTTCTCTAGGAGTACACTGTGGGAAACAGTGTCAAAAGGTTTTCTTGAAGTCCAGGTCAACTTTGGTAATTCCACAATTAATTCTGACATTTTGGAAAGTGAGAGGAATTATTTTAATAACATTTTTAAAAGCTGAAGGTTTACATAAGTATTTTTAGATGGATGCTGTCAAGAAAGAAGTCTTTTTACATATCTGGTTGAAAATGAAGATTCACAAAATCACTTGCATTTTATATCTCATTTACAGAACTATGCTTTGTACTAGCATTGTTTCTGCATTTAGTACATCTTTGAATGAGCTTCTTTTTAGGCTTCTAGTTTTGATCCTCTTCACTATCTGACTCACATTTTAAGCAGAAGGCCACAGCATCTGCTCAATATTCAGTTTTCACAAATGTCATTTAAATAAAGTCATGCATTAATTGGAACCAAATTTAATTAAAATTTGATAATTTTGTTGTAAAATGATATGAAAATACTGCTTTATAAGGAATATTTTTGTGTAGACTTGCAGCACTTGTAGTGCTGCAAAATAATGCTTTTAATCAAAATAGGACTGAGTACAATGTTTGTCCTTTTGGGAGATGCAGTCTGCAGACTATTTTATCTTGTCTGCAAGGAAAACTTGGGTGTGGAGGGATGGTTACTTCACTAGGGGAAGTATCCCAGGGAGACAATGTCAGGCTTTCAGCCAGAGTGTTGCTTGTGGAAAAGCCAATACAGATCTATTTCTAAAGCTTCTAAAAAAAAAGAGATGTTTCAAACTTCTGGGGTTTACATTCTGCCATTGGAAATAGAAGGATCTGTGCCATCAGGAATACTCCATGCTCTCACAGTAGGACTCGGAATGGGAGCCAGGCACCTACCAGATGGTGTTGGTGCCTGTTCTCTTCCCTGCCAGATGAGCTGCTGCTGCTGCCTCAGGGGTTGCCACAGTTACCTACCTCGGGTTCATGCAGTGTGTGGTGTAGCTGAGTGCTCCCCTTGCCTTCCTCAGAGGAATTCCTGGATTTCTAAGAATGTGCCTGGCTTACCTCTGTATGGTTCCACTCTATTCACTTGGTGTATTTTGTGTACACATCACTCTTTCTTACTTCTGTGGGGGTTTTGTACACTTGGTTAACTTTGACCAAGGGTTGGGGCTTTTTTTTTTTTTTTTTTTTACAGTAAATCATAATTCCAGTTAGAGCTTTTTCTCAAAGTGTATCATGTCAGAAGGGTCATTCAGGTAACATAATGGGAAGTGTGTTCAGATTTTGTGTCTAAAATGAGCTTGTGTTTATCATTTCAACTAACTTGATTGTCAATAAAGAGAAGAGTTGGAAATGAATATTTCCTATTCTGGATGAGTTTGTTTTCATCTCATAAGGGTACAGTGAAGGAACTGAAATGAGAGGGTCTTCTGTTCAGAAATTACTGAAACAGAAACTGCCTCAGTTGCACAGAGCAAGGCTCCTGTTAGCCAGCTGAGCACACATCACTGACAGCTCAGCCAGCCTCATGGGGAAGATGAGCTGCAGCTCAGCTTTGGTTTTTGTGGGTGACTGGTGGTGGGAGAGACCCTTGAGAAGCAGAGGTGAATAAAGGGGGCTTAGGAGCAGCTTTAAATAGAAACTGGTGGTGGTATTTTCTTTTTATCAAAGAAAAAAGTATCATACATTATTTTAGTATTAGAAACGTATGGGTAAATCATTTTTACTTCAGATACATACCTGCATTTTCATTCTGCTTCTTGAAAGGAGGCAAGTTTCCATTCATTCTCCATGTCTATAAGCCCAAGGTCACTGGTAGTGTATATTCAATACTTGGCAAAACTCCTGAAATGAATTATTGCACACGTAAACATAAATAAGGTACTGTTCTTTCCCAGATTAAGAAATTACTGCAGATATTATTGTGCCTAAGCTGGGAATTCACCTCATCCCCTTTCTCAGTCTGACTTTCTTAGATTGCAAAATTGTGGAAAGTTTGTGGAACATAGTTTGCATTCATAGATATTTACAGTTACAGTGCAACCAGCATGGGGTTGCTCTTTATCTTAACTGCATCAGAATGTACAAACCAATAGATGCTCTCCAGGCCCCTCAATGTGTTGTGTTTCCCAGTGTGTACATGTGCCGAGGTTTATTGCTAGGCCAGGAAGAAATGCTCTGTTCAAACCCTCCTCCACGCTCAGAGGCAGCTTTGCCTTTTTCTGTTGTGAAAGCAGCAGTGTTGGCTGCAGCTCATTTCTGTGAGCCAAGGGTCATGACCTGAAGTGCAGGACAAGAGGATACGGGAAAGCAGGGCTCAGGCTGTTCCCTGCTGGAGCCCCAAGCTGCAGCTTTGTCACAGCTCCAGCATTGTTGTCACTGCTGCTGTCCTCCTTGCTGGACACCAGGGGATGCACTCTGAGATGTTCTAAAAAATTGTTTTAAGAGAACAACTCTAAAGAGATGTTCCAAAGCACCTGCTTTCTTGCAATTGTCCTCATGGTTTGCAGAAATGTTGGTTTGGAGAGAATGTGAAACAGTGTAAGACTCAAAATACCCTCTATGGTCCAGACTGTGTGAGCTCTTGTAGGGAAAAGGTTCCTTAGGTCAGTTTTGAAGGCAATGCTTTGTTCTAAGTCCCTGGGCAAAGTGCCACATGCCTGTACCCCAGCTTACAAGGAGTAATTTTCCTTGTTTTTTAAAAACCAAAAAGTTGACGGACAGGGCTATTTGCAGCCAGCAGAGAAGGCACTTGAGCTGCCATGTACTGCAAGGATGTAGGTATCAGGATGTGAACAGGGTTGCAGCAAAACACAGCACACTAGTCCCTGCAGTAGCTGAGCTGTTACACTGTGAAGTATCAGGTTCAGGAGTGCCAGGGGGCAAAAATCTGGGTCTGCTCCCTGCTTTTGCTTTGTCCATTGGGTTAGGGTTTAGATTCTTGTTGCAAAGTGCTCCATTTTGAGATACATCCCACTACAGAGTATCTGTGCTGCTGCTCCAGCCTATGGAAAATGTCTCCTCTCCCCTTTAGCTAATTTTTTTGAAGTTCAGTGATGCCCAAGGAAGTTACCGTTGCCACTTTATTAGCTTTATTGTACCTCTTTCAACTCATGCTCTGCCCTGCAGCTCCAGGAGCGAATTGTTTACAGTAGCAGAGTTGTGAGTGGGGCAGCTACCCTTAACTCTTCTGAGGGGAACCTGAAGAGCTCTCCTAGACTTGCCAAATAATGTACAAGGCCACACACAATGGGGGCACTTCCTGCATACTCACTCTCCAGTGCAACTGCACTCAACCCTGGAGTTTTCTGCAGGGGAAAGGGTTGTGTCAAGTTGTTAACCAAGGGAAGTGAGCAGGCTTTAAGCAGGGAGAGCACTGTGGGTACTTAAACAGTGAACCATGCCAATAGGGCCAGACAGGTGATTTAAAATCTAGCAGAATTGTGGCTGTATGGATCTGAATTTCCCCTTAAGTAAAATGTTTACTGCTGTGTCCAAAACATTCCACCTGAGCCCCACAGAGGTGCTGTTGCAGCAGGGTGGCTGGAGACCCTCGAGAGGGGCCTTTGAGAGCAAGCCAGGGCAAAATGAACCATTCAAAGCCTCTTGACGGTCTGTGTGTCTGTGCTATGTTAGAGCATGATCAGCAGGGATGTATGTGCTTTGCTTTGCAATGGAGTTAAGAGCAACACTTCACATTTTCCATTTCATTAACTCTGGGATTCATCTGACAATTCCACTTAGCAGTTCCTGCAGCCCTTCTGCAGCTCACAGTTCCTTGTGCACAGACACAGACCTGACCTTGTTTTTCCATGTGAAGACAGACAGGCAGCTTCCCCTCTGAGCTCTATTCAGTCCAAGATCCAAACAAAAGTATCACCCTTAAGACAGCAGTAACACTTCAAGCACATGGAACTCTTCAGCCTTTAAGCCAGTTTGTCCATCTTGTTGTTATGAGGAGTAAATAGTCCCAAGGGCAGCTGAAGAAGTGCCATATACTCTCTAAAAGATTGCATAACAGGAGTTATGAACTTTCAGTAAGGACAAGGACAGGTTTCCAGTAGTGATTTCTGTGTTGGGAGTGCTGGTGGGGATTTCCCAGCCATGGGTATCCTTTCCAGTTTCCTCTTTTGAGGGGTTTAAGGGGTTTGAATTGCTTATAAATACCCTCTCTGAATCTGAGAGCACACGAGACGGTCTCCAGCTCCTTTGGCTTTGCCATTCTGCAGGGGTGAGTGACATTCTGAATTGGTGAGCTGTGTGCAGTGTTTTGAGCTGGTATTTTGGGAGCAGAACCAATGCTTTAGCATGTGGGGCTTCTTTGTACTCATGACAGAAGTAGCAGGGAGTGCTAAAATGCAGGTTTCTCATGTGCACCTGCTTTTGTTGTGGAGCTTGTGGTTGCACAGAGGTCATCACTCCTTCAGGGGAAGAACAGGGTCCTGGGTGAGCCCTCAGCACTGGGGCAGCAGCCCAGGCACAGCTGGGGGTGTAGTGGGTTCTCAGTGGTGCTCCAGAACTGCTCATCTCTCTCACTGTCTCCCAGCTCTCCTGGCCAGGAACCATGAGGCTCTGGGTCTGCATCGCGTTGCTCTCCACCGTTCTGTGTGCAAGTGCTGACAGACCAAGGATAGTTGAAGGAATAATCCGAGCTGGACAATTTGTCTGGGATGCAGCGGGAGGTAAGCTGCTATTACCAGGGGCCCTTCCCTCAGGAACCCCCTCCCCAAGCATAGGTTACCAGCAGTGAATGGTGCAGCCCTCAGAGCTGGGAAATCCACAGCTCCATGTTAAAGACCCCTAGTTTCTGCTGCAGGACCTTGGGGGCCTTGATCAGCCCCCAGAGGTGCTTTCTGTGGGCACAGACCTGTGCAAAGGCTGATGTGGAGCAGTGCCTTACTCTGTTTCTGCTCCTTGGGCCTTTCAGCTCCTGACTGACATGGTACTGAACTATTTCTGGTGCAGCTCTTTCAAGTCAACCTCATCTCCATTTCTCTGCCTTCTTCAGGGGCGCATGATATGTTCAGAGCATACAAGGACATGCGTGAGGCAAATTACAAAGGTGCCGACAAGTATTTTCATGCCCGTGGGAATTATGATGCTGCCCGGAGAGGACCTGGTGGTGCTTGGGCAGCAAGAGTGATCAGGTAATGGAGTGTGCTTGGCTTGTTAACAGTTAACTTGTTATTAGGGATCCAGGCATTCCAGCTGGAGTGAGGTCCTTTTTGACTTGTACTCAGCTTTGTACCTAGAAGGACAGCAGAGGGGAGGGGAAGTAGTTCCCAGCTGGACAGCTGGTCTCTATAGGAATGGTACCACTTGAGTGCGAGCCTTTCTCCTTGTCCTCCCAAGAAGGCAGATTCCTCTCTCTGCATTTCTGATAAGGAACTCTCCTTCATTGCTGGTTCATTTCCCAACATAACAGATATGGGTTCCACCGCGGGCTCTGAGAGACAAAGGCCGAGCATGTGCTTGCATCTCACCTTTAGAAGCCTTAAAAAGCAGTTTCACATGAGTGAGGGACCCAGCACAAGGCTGAGTTAGATGCAGTCTGTTCAGGTGGCCTTTTCTCCTTCCCCACAGCGACGCCCGGGAGAACTGGCAGAGCGGCGTGAGCGGTAGAGGCGCTGAGGACACCCGGCTGGACCAGGAGGCGAACGCGTGGGGCCGGAGCGGTGGGGACCCGAACCGCTACCGGCCCAAGGGGCTGCCCCGCAAGTACTAGCGCTGTACTCCGCTCCTGTCACACCTCCCTTTGTACAGCCCAATAAAGGAATCCTCCTGAGAACTGTTCTCTTCGCTGCGAGCATCCATCCTCCCGAGGCGCGGGACTGCGGGGCAGGGGCGGCGGTGTCGGTGTCGGGACATCACGGGGGCTGCCAAAGGGTCCCCCCTTGGGACCCTCGGGTGCTCCGGGAGCGCGGGTGCCGCTCCCTGCCGAGGGGCGGCCCTGGGCGGGCGTGTGCCGGCACTATCCTGTCAGGGTCCCGGTGCGATCCCAGCGCGATCCTGGCACGGTCCCGGCGCGATCCCGGCGCAGGCCCGGGCGCGGGAGGCGACAGTGGCCGCCGGTGGGCAGGGGGCGCTGTGGGGCCTCGTGCGCCGCTCCGGCCGCGCCGCCACCTCGCTGCCCCCGCACGGCTGTGGGGCCACCATGGACCGCAACCCGTCGCCGCCGTGCAATGATGCGGAGGAGGAGGAGGGGGACGCGGTGGGGAACACGGTGTACAGCAAGCACTGGCTCTTCAGCGTCCTCACCCGCCTCGTCGAGGTGCGCGGCCGCCGGGAGGGAGCGGGCGGCGGGCCCGGCGTCGGTCAGCGCCGCGTTGGTGCGACGCGATCTTTGCCAGGGCCGGGGGGGACACCCGGGAACCAGCGGGGACAAACCCGGGGACACAGCTGGGATTCACAAGGCACATATCCGGGGGCCGGGCGGGGACATGATGGGAAAACACCTGGGGACCCAGAGGGGACCCAGCGGCTGCCGGGTGATGCTGGGGGTTCAGCCGGATCGTTCTCCCCCCTCTCTGCTGTGTCCCAGGTGATCGCCCCCGCGGAGCCGGATCCCGCCGCCAACCCCGAGGGAGCCCGGACGGAGCTGGACGAGGAGATGGAGAATGACATTTGCAAGGTGTGGGACATGTCGATGGACGAGGTAGGAGCCTTGTGCGGCACCTCGGGGCGCGTCTGCCCCGAGTGTCCCGTCAGAATGGTGCTGGCAGTGGGAGAAGGCAGGGAATCAGCCAGCTCGCTCGTTCTGGTGCTGCTGCTCACGCCCGGGTGTGGTGGGCAGGGTGAGGCAGGACAGCTGGGCTGGGGCGGCACCAAGCAGCCTCACCACGGAACCTGCGCTGGATCAGGACAGCAGCTGGAATTAACTCGGGTGCACAGCCTGTGCCTTCAGCACTTGGATTATGGGGATAGATAGTATTGATGCCATCTCTAAACAGGCATATTTTCCTCTAGCAATTGTCATATGTCCTGATGGTAAGCATAGCTTTCTCTGATAGATAAACAGCCTTTCAAAGTTTAGCTGCCTACTTGCAGTGTCAATATAACACTTAGTGTATTTCTCAGCACTCTCAAATGCTGGAACAAATTCTTGAGAGAGATATATATATTAGTTTAAGTATTATTTTATTCCCTACCTTGTTGTTCAGATTTTTTAAGTAAACATGGAACATGGATCTTTTACTCCCAAACAGACAACTAATCTTGTGTTTTAATGTGGTAAAACGAGGAAGAGATTTCCTCTTGTGTGTTCCGATCAAATGCTAATGGCAATCTCTTCACTTGCTTCTTTTTTATATGTCATGGTGATGTCGTGCCTTAAAACATGATATTTACTGAATTCTGGTTGAGTGTCTGTTTCTGTGGCGATAGGGAGCAATTTGCATTTTCTTGCAAATGTGACTTTTTGGCTCATTCTACAGCAAATCACTGGTATACTGAATCACCAGAGGGGCTTGCTGTCCTTCTCTCATTGGAAAACAAGGATTATTGGTATTAACTGTCAGCAAATAACAAATTCCTTGTAGTGAGTTTGTCATCTCTTTGATTCAGTCCTTGTGCTGTGGGAACACGTTTGGTTTTGCATTTGGAAAATGGAGAGGTCCATTTACTTCTCCATTCACTTTCTCCACAGGATGTTGCTTTATTTCTTCAGGAGTTCAACGCCCCCGATATATTCATGGGAGTTTTTGCCAAGTCCAAATGCCCTCGCCTAACTGTAAGTATACGCTGTCAAAAAGCTCTCCTGTGTTAACAGCAACAGTACATTCTGTACTGCTCTGTACATTAATTTACATTTATCTCCCTTTTCCCACTGCACGTGTAATGTATAAGGGGAACCAGGAGAAAACACAAAATGAAAATTTTGAATGCTTTTCCACTCTGTTTTTAACATGGTCTAATCAGTAAGAATTTTGGTAATGCTGAAGCTGGTGCATCTCTGCTCACACATCCTCATCTAGATACACTGATGAAGGACTGATTTTATCAAACAGTTATTAAGACCTGTTATAAAACCCAGCAGTCTGGCCTCTTTTTTTCCTTTTGACTTGTTTCATGATGACTGAACAGAAATGGTCATGAATTTGTTAAGTCAGACCTGCAGAAGTGTGGTGGTTTGACGCTGGCTGGAGGCCAGGTGCCCACCAAAGCTGCTCTGTCACTCCCCTCCTCAGCTGGACAGGGGAGAGAAAATACAACAAAAGGCTCATGGGTCAAGATAAGGGCAGGGAGAGGTCACTCACCAGTTTCTGTGATTTGTCATGGGCAAAACAGACTCCACTTGGGGAAATTAATTTATTACCAATCAAATCAGAACAAGATAATGAGAAATAAACACAAAAAGATTACAAAAAGTAATATTTGGAATTGTTAAGGCACCAATACTTCAGTTTTTTTTTAAATTTTCCACTTGTTTTGATGTCACTGATTTCTAGCTTGTGCTACACAGTGCACTGCAAGTCTCAAGATAGGATTTTCAAAGGTATTCAGGGTTGATGTAAATCCTCTTTCTCAGAAGTTTCCAGATACTTTACTCCAGGAGATCAGTAGAGACAAATAGAGCTTTGAAAGTTTAGTACTTTGTCTTTGGAAAGTACAACGCATATTTGCAAGTGAGTGCAAATTGGCTGTCACAGCTACTATCATGAAACAGTGTTTGCTGGAGTGCCTGCTGTAATTTAGCAGAGGTTATAGCATGTTCATAATTAAGAATACAATTTTAGTGGAGACAGTTGATTTCTGACTTTGACTTGCTGCAAACTAATGACTCACTTTGTTTTAGCACCAGTCACCTGCAGGTGTTTCAGAGCTCTCATGGTCCCCTTTACCCAAGTGTGCATCCTCTTAATGATTACCTTGGCATGAATATCCTAATGGGATGCACTGCTTTGGGGTTTTATTTTATTTTGTTTTATTTTAGGTATCTTTAATCAGAAAATGGGCTTTGCTGGAAGCTTGTATTAAGATCCCTTTCTTTTGTGAGCAAAAGAATATCAGTGAGGGTCATGTTTATGTAGTGATATTTTTATTTTAGGACTCCTTTTTGCTTTAATAACAGGGCTGTCAAATTAGCTTCAAAACAGTATACAAAGAATATGTGAGCAGAGCTGATTTCAAGATACATTTGCTTTTATGGAACACCTAAATATCTGCATAATACCTGAATGTATTTTAGGCTAGTCTGATAGAACAGAAAAATCTGTATGGAATCTGTGGAAAAATTTCTATTTTTGTCATGAAATCAGTAAGTCATACAAGCTTGGAAGTCAAACTGGAAAACATCTTTGAACCTCTCTTGTCTTATGGCTCTGGAAGTGAAATTGTAGATGCAGTTATCTCATTATACTGTGTTTTGACTTTCCAGGAAATCTGTGTGGGAATATTAGGGAATATGGCCTGTTTCCAGGATATCTGCATGTCCATTAGCAAAGATGAGAATCTTGGGTAAGTATCTGTGTGCTTTGTACATGAACAGGTAATGCTTGTCTGGACTCACAATTAGGAAATTCATGTTAGAGGAGGATCTAAGCTTGCCTACCCAGCCTCATCTTCATTCGTAACTTTTGGCTGGCCATGTTTCTGTGGGAGGTGCTCAGGAAAGGAAGAAAGGACATACACCACTATTTTTGGGGATTTTTAATCACCAGTCAAGTTAGTTTTTAAGTTTGGTGGTCTTGAGACACTGGAAGTGCATGCACAGTTAGGAAAAGCTGGCTTTTATCTCAGAACATGGCTGCAGTTATGAAATTAATCTTTTTATACCTTTTTAAAAAATAAAGATGGATTTTATTAACTTTTTTTCCCCTTGCATTTTCTTCTTAAAGCCAAGTGTTACTGCAACGTTTGTGTGATTCAGATTCCCCAACTCTTCTGGAAACAAGCAGGTAGGACATCTCAGAAATTAATGCATCATTAGCAGTAACATGTAGTTCTGCTATGCTCTGAGGCCTGGGGAGAAAACTGACAAGTGGGCTCACTATTTTATTATCCTCTCATCCTTTCCTTTTATTGTTTCTGCATTGTTGTGGAATCACTTTGCTGTGAGTTAGATTCCCATTTCTGTTTCCACTGTCACTATTTTGGATTTACACTTGTACAGCTAAAAGGAGTGAACTGGCTTCTAATTTGTTAAATGGGGAATTCTTGCCTAGGTTGTTGTTAACTTGCCTCTCCCAGCCTGAGGTGGCCAGTGTCTGGGTGGAGAGGATCCGAGAAAACCCTTCTGTGTATGACTGTGTTTGCTTTATCATGTCCAGTTCTACAAATGGTAAGTTGCCAAAACAAGCTGGGATTTAGTGGGTGTTTGCAGAAGAAAAATAACCAAAGTTTGCAATTTCAAAGACAAATATTTTCAGTTGGGTTAATTTCTTTAAAATAAAGGAAACCTCGTGAGTTTAAAGGACACCAAAACAAACTTGCCCTGCCTTTGCAGGTTTATAAATATATATAAAAGCACTCATAGAGGAAGAAGAAACCTCTGGGGGGAGAATAAAAATATATTTAAATTGAAGAAGTTGTTATTTGCCAGAATAAAAGAAAGGGCATAGTCTTCATTCAGTCTTCATTCAGAATGACATATGTCATTTTTGAACCTTGAAACAAGACATCATTTAATTAATTTTTTTCAAGTCAGATATGGATTTTCTATTTTTAAAGCTACTGTATCTGTGGAATGTGAACTCGAGGAATGGTTCAGTTACTCTGGCAACCTGCACAGCTGAATGCTGTGCAGGCTTTAGGTATGCAGACAGTGCTACACAAATATCTCTTAGTACTAATTTAGCAAAAACCACACTAACCACCTAAAAATGGAAGTATTTTGAATAGCATTTGTGTTTAACATCCAACTCAGCTGTAACAGCAGTTGTCATTTGTCAAGAATCCTAATAATACAGCTTTTTCAATTTTTTTATCAAAATTTTAAATGCCAATTCTCAGAAATCCTGCTCCATCCAATTGAAATAACAGATCTGTTTAAGTAAAATGGCAGATTGGCAGGTGGATGATTAGCATAAAACTGCATATCTAGGAACAAATCTTGAAAAATTTTACTTCAGAGGCAGAAGTGAGGACTTTTCAGGAACATGGCATCTCTTTGCAGAATAAAGTTACTGCTTCACATGTGGCAAGACAAGGTAGAAGGTGTCAGTGGGCTTTCTAACAACCCCTATATATCAAACTCTTTATCTGGTCTATGCCACATGAAGGAATTAAACATAGCAACCAGTAGTGGGTCACAGGGAAAGTGAATTTATTTCAGTCCTGAATTTACTCCAAGTACTTGTATATACCAGCATTTTGTGAACTAATTTTTGCTCTTCATTTTCAGTCTTGTTGAAATAAAAATAACATTCTCTCTTGTGCAGTTGAATTGCTGGTGAAAGTGGGTGAAGTGGTGGACAAACTCTTTGATCTGGATGAAGAGCTGATGTTAAACTGGATCAAAAATGGCACTTGTCACTCTGTGGGACCATCTGTAGATGATTCTCCTGAAGAACTTCCAGAGTTTAAGATTGTGCCTTGTATACTTGAAGCAGCCAAGCAAGTCCGGTATGGGAGATTTCTTTTTGATTTCATGGCTGGGAAGATTCCTCATAACCTTATAAGGCCTGTGCCCAAATATCTTGCTTTTAGTGGCACAGTTTGACAATCACTGGGATATGTTTTCCTAGACTTATGGTTTGATATGAGTCAACTTGTTTGTTTGCAAAAGGAATGGCAGCGACTGCTGATGGGCTTCTCTGTGACCAAAACACAGAACATAAGCTCAGTAAGCAGCACTTTAATATGTCTTTTTGGTATTTGTTCTGTGTAGATCAGATAACCCAGAAGGACTGGATGTTTATATGCATATCCTGCAGCTCCTGACCACAGTGGATGAGGGTATCCAGGCTATTGGTAAGAACCTGGAATTGCTATGTGTGAGGGGGCCAAGAGAGGCCATAACTTCTGGATCATCACGTATTTATTGGGGAGAATTCACATACCTGGAATAAATTTGTTGGGTTGGTGGGTCCTCTTTCTTTCTCAAGTGCAGGCTCCTGATGGAGGAAAAGAGACTTGGAGTTTGCTTTATGACCTCGTTTGCCAGGAGCTTTGCCAGCCAGATGATCCACCGATCATTGTGCAGGAGCAGAAGACTGTGCTGGCCTCTATTTTGTCCGTGCTGTCTGCTATGTTTGCTTCACAGACAGAGCAGGAGTATACCAGGATGAGGAAAAGCAAGTTCTGCTTTTTTCTATTCTTTTTTAAAGTTAATATTCACAATTGGCTTTATGTGGTTGTGGAAGGTGGTTCAATTCAGTGACATTGCATGCAGTAAGACTCTTCCCTGGTTACTCAGAATCACAGCTAGCCCAAAGTTCAGTTACTAGGTGGGCTGTAAATTCTGAGAATTTACAATACCAGAATCTACAGATTCTGCTCAGTCTCCTCCATTGGGTAAACTAGTGAAAATTTCAAAATTTATTTTTTCTAATTTATAGTAATATATTATTACATTGTTATTTTATACATAATATATACAACATATATTTTTATGCAGTAGTTTTTTTTTTTTTTAGTAGGGGGAGATTCTGCACTTACTTAAATCCCTCTATCATTTCTTACTTTTCAATCCATGGAAAAGTCTTCAGAATTAAAAGCCTGTCTTGAGAATGTGAGTCAGGGTCATCTGCAGCAGAAAGATGCTGTGCAGTTTGGTTTGTCAGATAGGATTATCTGGATGCAAATTTAACATACTGCCCTCACTGCGTACTTCTAAAGACAGTTTCCTCCTCATGCTCCTTACACTGGCATATAGTTTTTATAGATACAGGTCAGCTTGCAAGAAAAATTATTTGGGTTTTCTACTACATTTCCACTTGCTTTTTCAAAACTGTCTTTGAGTAACAAAACACAACACTATCAGAATATACATCCCTATAGCTTTTGTGTAAAAATCTGATGGTGTGTTTCAAAATTCTAATGCCTTGAAACGATGGACAAGAATTTTCAGTGTTAAAGTTCACTGTTCTTGTTACTTTGTGTTAAGATATGCCACTGATTGGGAGCTTGATTCGTATTTTACAATACATGGAGGGCTGTGGGAAGAGAGCTGTTGATAACTCCAAGGAGTCTGAGCAAGAGGAGACTGGAAGGACTGATGTAAATGAGGAAGATTTCCATTTAAAAATTTTGAAGGATATTTGCTGTGAATTGCTTTCCAATATGCTTCAAGAACTAACCAAGGTAAGAATAAACAAAATTATAGTAGGGATTTCTGCAGGGTAGGTAAGAAAAATGTATTTAATATTAATGTGGACATTTTTCTGTGCAAGTGCAGTTGCTTACTGGGAATTCATTAGAGACTCAACCAGAAGTAGCAACATGTGTGGGAGATGGGAGGGACAAAGGTTTTCTGAGGGGTGTGCCAAGATTCTGTATGATAAATTCTGTATATATATGTTGCCCTTTCTTTTGAATGAAAGTCAGTTTATTTAGGAAAAGGAAATATGTAATCTCACCTTCTCAGCTGGATCCTTTTAATTGTGGAAGCATTCAGGTTAAGAGACTTGTGATGTGTGAGCTTTCACACCTTTTGGCCTCAGCTGTGTCTGGCTTTCTCTGAGATCTGTAAGTTCTGGTTGTTTTACCCACTGATAAGAACAAAATACATTCTGTGGATGCTGTGCGCTGTTTTATTGTTCTTTCAACAACTGTTCATGATATGCTGGTTGTATTTCTGATTTTCCAGGAGAATACCTTAGAAGGACTGCACCAAGGACACCTGAATGAACAGACATGTTCCTGTGCTTTTCAGAACCTCTTACCTCTGTATTCTGCTTCGGTGAGTATGTGACAAGGTCTGTGACACAGCTGAAAAAGTGCTCCTTAGGTGGCAGGACCTTTCCAAATCTGATACACAAACAGGGCAGAATTGCTCAGGCACAGGTAAAACACCATCCAGTGCCAGATAGTCTTACCCCCTCTGTCTGCTCTGCCTCACTTCAGCCAGAGCATTGCTGAGATCATCAGCTGATGCCAGGGCCAAACTGTGCTGATGTGAGTGGATGTCTGAAAATTTATCCTAGCTGAAAAGTTGTCCTATATATTTTTATAAAATAATTATTCTAAGATTTTTCATAGGGAGCTTCTGTCTGGGTGAGCAAAGTTTCTGTGTTTCTTTTAAACAAGAAAATAAGGGTTTGAGGAAGGTGGTACCATTTCAAAATTTAGGCCAACTGGAATTGTGATATTTAGGAGGAAGGTAGCTACTGTAGAGCATTTTCTATTATTCATTGCAGTGGCTGCTGCTGGCTGCTCTTATTTGGAAGGTACAGAAGTAGAAAGAGCCTCTGTGCCAGTATAAGAATTCTGTGTTCTATGCAACTTGGTTTTGTTTTTTATTTTTTCTCCTTGTTTGTGTTTTTTATTTCCAGGTGGAGAGTTTCCTTGAAGTCCTGCGTGAGGCTGATCAGACACTTGCTGACAATCTAGAAAAATGTTTCCCAAGCCTGAAGGCTCACACCTAAGAATGTAAATTAAATATTTTCCTTCTTTGGAATGAAGATTTTTGACTGATCCATTACAGCATTTCAGAAATCAAGTTTTCAGTAAATGCAGGAGTATGAGTCAACCTCTTTACCAGCAGGTGGCTTTTAAGAAATGTTCTGGGTAGCCCTGATTAACCTAGGGTTAACCTGGTCTGCAAGGGGAAAGAAATGACTGTAAATCACTTCTGCATCTTCCATCCTGTTTGCTCTGGTAACGAGAGACTGTTGATTTCTAATTGCTCTCCTGCAGAGTAGTTTTCTTTGAATAACTCTCAATTCTGTGCTTTTCAACTGAAGTTGAAACAACAAAATGAATGAAATGCACTGAGTAGTTCTTCAACATGGTGCTGGTTTCTTTCAAGTTGCTGTTGGCAAAAGGAGGATTGCTTCATAGAAATCCCCTTCAAGCATCTGATGAAAACAATTAAATTATTGAGTTGTTTGGGGATTTTTTTAGATTATATCAATACCTTGTAACAGAAACTTTTCATTCTGCTCCTTTCAAATCTTCACACTTCTACTGAGGCCTCATCTTCACTGCAGCTCTGAGTTGTGGTGTCTCAGCATCTGATGAAAACAATTAAATTATTGAGTTGTTTGGGGATTTTTTTAGATTATATCAATACCTTGTAACAGAAACTTTTCATTCTGCTCCTTTCAAATCTTCACACTTCTACTGAGGCCTCATCTTCACTGCAGCTCTGAGTTGTGGTGTCTCAGTCCTGTGCAGTTCAAGGATTTGAGAATATTGTTACCAATGGTCTGTGCTGCAGCTTCCAGCCATTGCAGGTAACTACCCACAGTTAAGAGTTGCAGGGCAGCTTTGGATTCAATCCCTGGTATACTTGCAGACCTTTGGTTTTTTTTTGCAGCAGTCTGTGCTTCAGTGTAGAAGTGTAACATATCAGTTCTTTCCTTCTTGATTTCTTGTATGAATTATCTCAGAATGGCATGAGAAATGGCATGTTTTCCATGGGGGAGGTTAGGGTGGTAGGTCACTTGCAGGAAATTCAGTGTACAATCTCCTAAAACTTTAACTATATGATATTTTAACTGCATTGCATTTTTAGATCCTGTGTCTGCATGCAATGGACTGACATGTTCTGAGTCTGAAGAGACAGCACAGCAGCACATCAACTTCACTGTTTCTGTAAATGAGAGTGGAAAACAATTGTCCTTTATTAGGTTTGAGATGTAAAAGCAAATGGGAACCAGAGCATAGAGAATAATTGAATATCACATACGTGCATTCCCTGGCTCTCCAGGTTTTACAGACTTAAGTGTTGTGCTGGGCCATGTTGTGTTACCAGAGTTACCTGGACATGTGGTAAAATACCGTATGTGTATATGTACATATAACCTTTCCATCCCAAATTCCAGTTTTCAAAACCAGTGCAATTCAATCATTTCCCTGCCAGCAGCATCTTAGTTGTCAGCAGGGAAATTTGGTATTGCAAATACCTGACTTGTTTTGCCAAAAAGAATTGCCATGGTTTATATCAATTTTTGTATGCTGTGTTTATTGGAGAAAACTGGTGACTGTGAATCAGATGACACCATTTTTCATACTACTTTGACAGTTTTGGGATATTTTCTTAAACCTACAGATTTGTAATAAAGCTTCTTTAAAAAAAAAAAAAAAAAACAACAAAACCTGTATGCTTTCCTTTATTCCAGTGTCAATTAAATTTGTTTTCTGAGCCACTGGAAATGTCTGTTACTCTTAAGTGTGTCAGTTGTAAGAGGAAAATCAAACCTCTTCATAATGTCTGTGTGCTGTAAAATATGTTTTCCTTCATTGAATATTTATTTTAACTCTTGCTTTTTTTGCATAGTCATTTTTATGGTCTGGAAGTTAATGTGTGTCTCATCCCATAAACATTTTTTAAGCTTAGTTTGTCTCCAGCTGTATCGTGTCTTCCACCATAGTGAAGAATTATTTCTGGTGTGCATCTCCTGAAATTTGTGGTAGTTGAAATTCTGCAGTAGCCATGTAATGTAATGTAGAAAAAAAAAAGCTGAGACAAGATCTGTTGTTTTATTTTGTTCCTCCTCCTTTTCAATACACCAATATCCAGTGTTGGCTGATGAACTGTTACATGTTACTGATATCTGGTGCCTGTCATGCGGCAACCCAGGTGGGTCCTATCCTCCTGCTCATCTGCAACAGAAGGAGCTGCAGACATGGTCAGTCAGCCTTGCTTCAGCAGAATGGTAATTCAGGTATGCTGGGAATTTTTATCCTTGATAACCACGGTGAATTGGAGATTGGGATTCCCTCTTGGCCTTTTGCAGTGGGTGTGGTGCTGCCTTGGGGAGTGAGGCTGGTGCCAGAGTGAATGCAAGGTGACTGTGCTGTGTTTGTGGGGTTCAGAGAGGGAAGAAATTATTTGTGAGGGTAGGTGAATGATGTGTTTGGAACTGGTGCACGTGTGTTTCACCATCCTGCCAGCAGGGACCTCCCTTGGCCTGTGCTTCATGAGCAGCATGTGTTTGGGGTTTTGGTGGGGTTGGGCTTTTTCTGGGAGGGGCAGGGAGGTGTTTGCATTTTGATTTTAGTATTTTTTTTAATTCCCTCTCCTAGACCTGTTTTGGCACCCACTGAGCTCTCTAGGCCAGTTGATTCAGAATGACTATCTGTCTGACTACAAGCAGGTGAGTGGCTTTCTTCCAGACCAAAGATCTGATTAACTCCAGAATGTCCTTCTTTGGGGAGAAATGAGAAGTACTTGTCACTGCTCTGTGCAGAGCTCTGAACAAAAGTGGGTATCTGAAGCATTGAACTAAAGCAGCAGGAATTCAATCCTGCTTGGACAGAGCTGGATATGACTTGTGGCATGAGAGCAGTCATAGAAAATTGAGGCAGAAAGCAGACTGGAAGACCTTATTTTAAATTAGTGTTAATAGATCCATATGATAATTTCATTCAAAGATAGGATTCTACCTTTCTGTTGACTCAACTTTTATGCACATGTGGCATCTTTATCCCACATTGTAACATTTTCCTGGTGGGACAAAGCACCACAAAACCAGAGAAATTTGGGATGTGGGAAAAAAACCAGTAGCATTGGAATGCTTTATCTGCTCCTTTGGCAGTGCAAGGAGGTGGTTGCTGATATCCTAATGCTTGCCTAATATTCATGATGCAAATTTGTTCTTTCTGGTAGATTAAACCATGAAACCTTAAAAGCTCTTTTCTCTGCTTTTCCATATCCAGGTCACTCTGATTGCTTAATTTTCTGTCACTACTATTTTAGTTCATATTTTGTCTAAGTGCTGTGGTGAGTACTTTGTAAGGTGAAACTGCCCTGGTATAAACACCTGTCACTGAAACTAAGGTGCATCCAAAAGAAATAATAAATCTTTATTTTTAAGTGAAGTGTTTTCATAATTTATTATATTGGCATTAAAAGGTATGGAGGTGTTACTGTAGTTTTGTTTGCCTGGAAAAATCTGTGTTCTTTCTCACTACCCTTATTTTGGATGCTACTCAGAGTTACAAAACCAGCAGTCTCTTTTATTTTTCACTGAAGAATTTGCCTTTTTTTTTCTACAGCAGGATCTTTTAGCAGTTCCCTAATGTATCCTTTTATTTCCCCCTAAAAATTAAATGTCCTTTTTCAGTGCTCACCATTTACTTTTCATTTTGTTGGCGATGATGATGAAATTCATGTGCTCTGCCAAAGTCAATGAGAAAGGAAGAACCTGCTACACCTGGGGCAAGGACCAGTCTACTGTGATGTTATACAACTTCCCAAAAGCCCTTCATGTGAAGACAAGCCCAGGCAGCCATGTGCCTCAGCTCTGCAATGAGAGAAGCCCCTCAGTCAGAGCTGACAGGCTGTGAGCTGAGCGAACCTGACATCACCAGCATGGCTAAACTAACCAGGTTATTGCCAACAGCTATCCACAGAGGTTTTGCAATGGGAAATACTGCTCCTACACGTCCTTTTGTTTCCCTTCCTGATTCACTTTTGCAAAAAGAAACCCAGTTTTATAATGCAAGGAGCTGACATCTAATATAGGTAAGAGAATGGGTTTGCTTCTGAGTTGTTACTGTGGAGAAAATGAATGAACGCAGGCAAAACCCAATGTGGCTCCATTTCTCTTTCTCCCAGGTCATTGCATGTGAGCTGCATGTCTTAGTGATGGCTCAGTAAAGTCTGGGAGCTAAATTTCATACAAAAGCTACTGTGAAAGAGTTCGCAAAGAAAAGGTAACAGTGGTAGGAGGCTGTGAAGAGAAGACAGCAATAGTAGAGAAAGAGAAACAATGAAGAAGAGATACTGGAGAAAGAAGGAAAATAGGGGAAAACGTGGAAGAATCCTGACGAAGAGGATAAATAATAAGTGTGATGTTGAAGGAGAAAGGTATTGCATATCAGTAATTATGTTAGCATTCTAGATCTGTCCAGGTGGAATAGCTGGTGTGCAGTCACCTATCAAAAGCCTAACACTGATTACATTTTCTATTTTCAAAGCTGAATTTCCTTTGCAGTTTCTCCTGATGTAATGGAAATGAGACAAGCCTAAGGTGAATACGAGGTCTTAAAAACCACAGCAGGTGGGCTAATGAGTATTGCTGGATTTTTTTTAAATTTCTTTTTTTAATTCACCCACTCTCCGTCCTTGTTTTTTGCTGGCTGGGTGAGGCATCAGGGAGCCAAATCATGATGGAGGTGAGGCAGAGTCACCTTGCCTAGCATAGGTCTTGAGTGTGACAGAGGCAAGATGTGAAAGCAGAGTCCTGGTCTGCAGCAGCCTGCAGCCTGCTCCTGGCACAGGCACAGTAACTGCTTGCATATTTGTGCCCATGGTAACTTAAGTCCCATGTTGACACTTCCCCAATTTGTGTCCCTTCATTCAGTTTCCAAGGAAATCTTAGAAAAGCAAATGCACCTTGGTATTCTGTGTTGCAATAGTGGCAGTTATTTATTCTGTGCTTTAGGCTATGCAAACTTCATTTTAATTTTGCAGTGAGTTTGTATCAATATTATTTTTGTTGTTATGTATATAATTTTTGGTGACAGCTCTGTTTAAAGAAGACGTAACTTTAACAAGCCATCTGTTAACCTTACATAGAAAGGAAATGCTTTTGTCAATGATTCCAATGAAATCAGAAAAATAATTTCCTGGCCTCCAGTAGCAGACCAGTTGTCCTATCTTCTGTCAATAGGAGGATATTGAAACATGCAGGAAATACGTGCACACTTTTATCCTGCCCTGCAATACAGCCACAGAGCTGCATTATAATTAGCCAGTGATATCAGAAAGTTTTATTTTCCATTAAAACTTCTTTGTAGTGCACAAACTCTTATTGAACATCAGAGAGTTTCCTCAGTCAGGTGGGAAGGCTGGACACAGGAACCATGGGAAGACATTTTGAGTTTATGCTAGCCTGATTAATAAAGATTTTGATGTAATAAGTTAAGAGAGTAGAAAAGAGGGACAAACACTTCAGATTAGGTGAGAATAAAAAAAACCTGCAAAATTACTCCATTTTGTCATTTGGGATGAAGCCATAACAATGGCTGAAAGGAAGGAAGAGCTGTAGTGGACAGAAAAGGCTGGAATAATAGGAAAGAGAAAAATAAATGGAGAAGACATGGAAGAGCAAGGGAGGAGTCTGGTTTTGTGAGGTTAGTAGATAGAAGACATTTATGAGTAGAAAAAAGAAACACAGGAAATTGCCTATGAGGTGACAAATGGTATAGGTCCAAGGAAAGTCTTTGAGAGACATAAGTGTATTCGCACTGTGTAGTGTGAGCTGCTCTCATAGGAAAGTCCCAAGACCAAATGAAGGGAAGATTTCTCCTATTCCTTCTTCCCTTATTGGAGAGGTTCTCACAACTCTTAAACGAAAATGGGAGATAGATGCAAAATATACTGGCATTGAACTGCTCTGGAGAGGGGTTGGAGTTGTCCAGGCTAATTCCTGCACAGACCATGTGCTTATGGACACAAGCAAGAGCAGCCAGGGTAACTCTGAGAGGCAAACTTCTTGCAGTTTTTCTGCTTCTCCAGCCTTTCTGGACAGCAGAGCAGGTGGGTGAGGACAGCATCCAGCAGTGTGTCCGTGCACATGTGCTTTTGAGCCCACTCTGCTCGCTTCCCTCTTGTCCAGCACTCAGTGATGAACATAAAGATCAGAACCAGATCTTTTATTGCAGCGTTATCAGTAACTTTAACCAACAGATCTGGAGTCAACCTCCACGATGGAAGTATTGAAAATAACCACAGTGCTACTCTACAACTGTCAGCTTTTGCATGAGAAGAACTCTTAATGCTGCAGTGTCACCTGGGAGGCAGACTTATTTCTTGTCTGCAGTGTGAAGGTTGAGGGTGCTTTGTTGGAAGAACCTGCTGAATGTGACACAGCATGATGTGATTGCCCACACAGGGTAAAAGAAATGCTGTCATGATTTAATTAATCAGTTCTGATCTACTGATCCCTGAGTTTACTTAGACTTGAAAGAAGTAAATATAACTAAATTAAACAAAGTTCTTTCCTTTCCGCACATGCTCTGGGCCCTATTGCGTCTTCCATGAGATAACAAAAAGCTTATGAATAACAGGCACAGTGGTCTTTGTTGCTGTTGTCATTGACTTAATGCAGAAGGCTGGCAGGAGGAATATTATGCACAGGTGCAGTATGCATGGCATCAGAAGAAGATGACACATGGGTGTTTGAAATTAGTTTTTAAAATTTGATTTACAGTGTTAGGTTGGGAAAGGATAAAAATGTCAAGGTTTCAGTGTTGTCTGTTGCAGGTCAAGGTAATTTTGACTAAATGTGGTAGTGTTTGAGTTGAAACCTTATCAAAACAGAGGAAAGAGGTAGAAGAAGTTCAAATTCAGCTCTTGGTTTATCCAAAACTACTGTGGCAGGTAGTTTTTGTTTGTAACTGCCTAAAGCTGTGCAAGCCCTAGGTGCCTTGGTGTGATTCCACAGCAGGTCTGGATGGTTTTCCACCAACCAGAGGTGGTGCCTGTTCAGTTGTACTGCTCAGCGCCTGCCTGGGTGGCTTTGAGAGCACACTCAAATTTACAGTGGTTTCTTTGGCCACAGCCACTGTGTAAAAGCATATCCTTGTCCAGTTGTGGGCTTCCTACCTCCTCTCACACTGAGCTGTTTCTGCCAGCAGCTGGGACCTGCCCTCTCCAAGCACCACATCTTCATTACTAGTCTTGTGTCTGTACTGTAGAGGTTTGTGGAGGGAGATGTGGCTTTGGGGAAGGCAGTTCCCTTATATTCTACTGCATGTACTTATGTCATGTGTTTGTCATTCACAAATGACCCAGCATGTAGCTGTGCAGATGTCATTTATGGTGTGCTATGCCAAATTTACCAGAACATACCTGGTAACTCCATTTACCATGTGGTTTTTCGGGTAAATTTACCCCTGTCTTTCAGGAAGTTAGTTCTAGATTGTATTTTTTAATTGTTTGTACTAATGGGGTAGGAGAAAGTGGGTGGGGTGAAGAAGCTTAATAAAAATGAGAAATACCCACTCTATTTAACCCCCTTTGTTCTCTGGAGTAATTCTCACATCAATCAAAGCTAACATTGATTAACACAACTTGTTCTTAACTAAAATTAGATTCAAAAATAAGCAAATATTTTGTCCATGTAGTTTGCCAGATATTAAAGATTAGTTTGACTCATTCAGAATTAACTTTTTTCCCTTTTTTTCTTTCTAAATATTGGTACTGTCCAATCCATAACTCTTTTCCATTTAGTCCCTACAAGGATTTGAATAGGTGAAAAGAATTGTGAATAGATGGGAGGCACAGTGTCAGTTCACTAAATATATTGTTGTGAATTGCACTGAGCTCTGCCTTGCACCTCTTTGACAAATCCTCATTAGCCTGTTTTGGTCTACACTTGCATTCTCTTGTCAGCTGTAAGTCTGCTCACAGTTTGCCACCCTAATCTTTTATCCATGATCCTGGTTACTATTTAGCTAATGCTTTCAACCTTAAATAATCTTATAATGTTTTATTTCTCTGAAATAAAATTTTGTACGTAGTGTTCCTAAAAGCAAAGCTCTCTAATCAGGCAGATGAGACTCGTTAGTGTTACATTTCAGGGAGCCTTACTTTGATCCAAACTAATTAATTTTGCCCCAATACAAAATTGTCCTAACTATAATGGGAACTAAAATCTAATAAGATAAAAGAAATTCAGAGAGGAAAAAATATCTGTCATGAGAACGCAGCAAGATAAACAGCTTTTGCCAGTCTTGGAAATGATGATGTGTTTCACAGCTCTGAGGCTGGACATTTTACAGTTGCCAGTGTGTTTAAAGTTGCTGCTGTGAATTGATGGGTTTACATTGCTGCTTTTCATCCCTGGAGCAAAAAGTGACTGTGATTTAATTTATGTTGTTTGTGCTTGTCAATGGCCAGCGTCTAGACCAGAGGCTGCCCTCTCTCATCTGTTTCCTGTGTGATTTCAGGACTTCAGTGGATGGGGGGGTGTCTGGAATCTGTGAACAGAGAACGGGTCGATCCTCTGAGCTTGCTTTAGTGTGAAGCCCTGAGGGACTTTAACAGACTGGCTGGGAATGAACAACCTCACTCTGTCCTCACCTCTGTTTCAGAAAGGCTGATCATCAGCACAGGGGTGAAACATACCAAAAACCTGCTGCAGGCAAAACCTACGTCTTCTGTGATTGTTTGGGCCTTGGAGTCTTCTCTTGATTTCCCTTGGCCTGGCTATGTTTAGGGTGTGTGAAACACATGGCATACTGTCTGCCTACTTACATTCAGCAAATCCAATATTGGATACACTTCCTAAATGAATGCGAATACGGCAGAGGCTGGTTCCTGGCCCAAGCCGGTGGTGAGGCTGTGTCAGAAGTACCTGGAGAGCTCTTGTTCTCTTTCCTGAGTGGATCAAAGTCTGCTGAATTGCTTTCTGAGCTCTGCTTACTCATATCATTAACAAGTACAAAGCTTTTCCCTTCGTTCGCTTCTCCACCTCACTCTGAATACACAATATGCTGCTGTTCTACTAATTAGGCCAACAGGCTGAGGTTAACAAACATTCTGTGACTGCTCTTATCAGCAGCCTTATTTATGCATTTGACTATTTTGCTTTGTGTTTGTCTGTGATGTGAAAGCACTGGATAATTCCTGAGATTTTGTAATGATAATGTAGTAGAAATAATGTCACCAAGGTAGTTCCTCAGTGAATGGAGTCCACTTCTACTATAATTTGTGCTTAAGGGATGGAGAAGTATCGGGGCCTGGTCAGAAGTGATCCCTGAATGCCATGAGGTGTTGTAAGTTGTTTTTTTTGATTTAGTCAGTGGTTTTATTAGTGTACTTCCCTATTTTTCCCCTCACATTGGTTTGTTCCAAGTTGTTTACCCCGAGAGTTCCCGCCACTCGGATCCACATTTACCTGTCAGTCTTCTCACCTCTCCTTGTTTTCTCCTTATTTAGTCCCATCAGTCAAGGTTCGCCACTCCCTGTGGGGTGTCAATCTTGTAACCACCCCAGCTTCTTCAAGAAAGTTCTGTATCAATCACCCCACCTTAGCCTTTCTATTTGTCCCAGGACGCTGTACCCACCTCTGTTATGTTACCATTGGTTGTTATGATTGATGTCATATCTCTTTCATTCGTCCTCATTGGGCGAGCCAGGTTTCCACCCCGTCTGCCCACCCCCTACTTAACCTGCTGCCGTAGTTTGTTCTCTGCCATTTGTCACTGCAGCCAGCAGGGGAGCGCTTTGTTCCAGCCACGCCTGGGGGAATAAAAACTCTTTGGGCTCGCAAATAAGTGTCCTTCTATCGTCTCTTCGTCTCCTCTCAGTGTGTGAAGCTACCAAAGCTGTGTAACCCACGCCGCAGCACTCAGCACTACCAGGGTGGCAGACGCCATTTCCCTGGAGTGCCCACTCACATGGCGGTCACCCGGCCTCTCACGGGCAATGCTAGCCAACTCATCTTGTCTGCTTGAGGTCGTGGCAGGTAGCCGTCGCAATGAGGGGCTATTTTCAGTGGTGGCTGAGGTTGCCTTAGGCTCTGGCACACTCTTCTCTATTTGGATGCTTTGTTTTTCATTTTCAGGCTGGGCATTTGCACCTTGTACCTGGTGCCAGAGCCATCCATCAGCACTGAGCAGCTTCTCGGTCTCCCCACCCTTGCCAGGGCTCTGGAGCTGATGGCCAGGACTGGTGCAGTGCAGAGTTGTTACCTGGCTCAGCCTGCTGTGAAACCAGCTGGGAGCCTCCCCTTCAGCCCTGCCGGAGCTACAGGGGTTGGAGTACCAGCCTAAGCAGAGCAGTATCTGCAAAGCTCCATGCAGTATTTCCTCGTCCTCTCCACTGCACTGTATTTCCAGGCAGTAGGTAGATCAGTTTGTTGAGCTTTTCCTCTTGGTTTTCCCTGTCCCTGGTTGATGGTTCTGGCAGGACTAAATCCTGTTTGCTCTAGTAATACATGGAATCTCTGCTGGCTGGTGGGGGACTACTTTAACTTGAAATTACTTGACCAACCCTGAACAGATAAGGAAATAAAAGGAAGTTGTAATTGGCTTCTGTACCCAGTAAATCCAGAGTAATTGGAGAAAAGAGCTCTTTCAGGACTTTTGTTCCCAGCCAGACTACACTTTGATTTGAAGTGCAGCTGATGGATATTCATTTTGTGATATTATTTTCCCTAGAGAAAACAAATCAGAGCCTGGTCTGTCCATTGTCCCAGCAGCATCTAAACTAACCTTTTGTAAAGAGTTTACAACGGTGTTGTCAGGAAAAACTATGCCTTATTTGCTCAGAGCAGCAAGTAACTCATGTCACTTGTGATTTTATTTAGCTTTTATGAAATGAAAAATATTTCCTGTCTCAGATGAAAGGGCTAATATTGCTTCTTTAAACAGTCCAAAGCAAATATACAAACAGTGAATGGTCTGTTGGCTGGCTGTGCTTCAGTAGATTTACACAGCAGCTCTGGCTTTTCAAAATACGGGTGTTTGAAGGCTGTTGATACTACAGCTTGCTGAGACACGATGAGAGGGTAATTTGCCTCATTGGTTCTTGCACTTTTCATTGGAAAAAGATATTTGTAAATGTTTTAAATACTTGCATAGTTGAAATCCCCCTTTTCCTTTTGTCACATATTAACTGGTTATGAATTAAATGCTTTATGAATCAACAACTATTCAGTGGCATGAATCGTTAACTGATTGCTAAACCACCCCCATGGGGATGTGGTGCCCTTCTCAGGGACTGAGCCATCCAGGCATTTCTCAGAGGTTACTCTGAGTTCAGGGTGTGACACGGTCACAGCCTCATGCTGGAGAAAGGCTGGATGACCTGGCTCTGGAAAGTGTTTATTGGGAGAACTGTGGTTTGTGGAAGAAGGGAGAAAATGGAAGAATTCTCTGTAGAAAGGCTTCAAGATTTCAGATGCATACTTTTCTTTGAAAATTTGAAAAGCTTTGGATTTGGAGATTTTTAACTCCTTTTTTACTCCTCCTTTTTACCTTTTAATTTAGGTAAATTAAATGACAGGTTACCTCATTTGGGTGAGAGAAGTCAAAGGTTGAGAGAATTAATTTTAGAAAGTGATTGTAAGTGAATGCCGTTCCTTAGGTGTTGTGACAATAAATGCTTTATAAATATTAAAAATCAGCAGAAGAAAACAAGTCAGACAGTTTTTTGGGCATCAGTATAAAAGGACATTGAAAAAATTAAATCAGAATATGAGGAAGATCCCTAAAACCTATACTGGAAAACAAGCTGTGCAGAGGCCTGCGTGGTGTTCATCTTCACTCTTCCCTGTAACTTTCATGGTGCTTGTGTAAGTGCCATGAAATTCTTAAGGCATAACTTGTCTGCAGCACTTAATTAACAGAGAGGCAGAAGGCTGTGATTAGAATTTTCAGTTGTGTGCTCTGGAGAAAGTAATTATGATTAGAGCGGACTTGGTACTAAATCGTATTAAACCTGTTTTATTCAGGGAGTTACCACTTCATACCTTTTACTGGAAAAGTTTCAAGTGGCCCCTTTGCCTCAGACAAATGGTCCTGCATGGAAAGGCAGATGCCTGGGCCAAATAAAGTCCAAGGGGGTTTATACCTCAGAAGTGATGTTGTGAAATTGCCTTATTGGAGATTAGAGCACTTTCTCCTATCACATGGGGAGATCAGGTAATTCCCATGGATGACCTTGATGGGATTGAGAAGACTTCAGGGCTGATTGATTCTCTCCATCAGTCTTGCTGCATTATATATATTTCAGATAATATATTTCAACAGAAGATTAATATCCTTACAGAACATTCTCAACCTGCTTTTCCATGTTCTTGCCTGACCAGTTCAACAAACTCATCTTCTGACTCTGTCTCTCCCCTCAGAGCAGAACCCCTGAATTACACTGATTTTTCTTTTTTTCCACCTTTATTCTCCCTTCCCAGACCAGCTTCCTTGTAGTGTTGGTAAATACAAGACTTGTGCCATGTCTGGAAAGATGTGCCAGGTTAGTTGAGTCCCTACATATTTGACCCATGGAGAGCAAACTTTTTCAGAGTGGGAGGAAGAGGAGAGGTAGGGCAGAAGGTTTATGTTGTTGTGTTTCAGAGAGCAAAAAGGGTTCCATTACTGCGTGGCTCTCTAGGGGAGGGGAAGACCTGCAAGTGTGATGAAAACCAGCTTGGTTTTAATACTTCTCAGCCTAAAAATCTCCAGAGCATTTATCTACATATGTGTACCCCCAAGTGGCATAACCACTGTTTGATTGCAAACTCTGCTGCCAAGTTTCTGCTTGGAAGAACAGAATAGAAGCTCTCTGAAAACTAGAGCAGAGTCACCTCTGAGCTAGCAGATGGGAAGGAGGAATGGACTCATGGTCTCTTCTGGAGATGCTTGATGTTCCTGGAGCTACTCCAGCAAAGGACTGAGAATACACCGTACTTCAGTCTGACACCACCCTGTCACTTGGATCTGAGTGAGAAGAATTCATTTAACAAGGAATTATGAGGGAAAATGTAACTGAAAGCCACTCTGGTAGGCTTCATGGTGCCATGGTTGCTCTGTGTCAGTGAGAGAGGTTTTGTGGCAGCTGCACATGGCAAAGCCCTGTCCTGCAAAACGTGTTAGCTTGACCCACTTTTGAGCAGGGTCAGACCTATATTCCATCCTCAGGTGCTGATTATCTGTCTGGAGGGCTTTGTCTGCATGAGAGGCTATATGTGAGAAATCTCATGCAGGCTTTAGAGAAAAATCAATCAGATATTGCCTTATCTCCTGTGGCATAAGGGGAGGCCTCTCTCCCTATGGTTTTGATGACCCAGTTGTCTCTGTCCTTCACAGTTCCTTCCCACCTCAAGGTCTGTGTAGATTTCTGACATCCCACTGAAAATGTTTGGCCTCTCTTTGCTTTGTGCTCCTGCAGACCAACGAGGTCACATTTCAGACTTTTTCTGGGTCAGTGTTTGCTTGTGCCACCTCCTGCCAGGATGAGCAGGGTAGCTCCTATGCATTTTGCTGCCCTGTTTATGTTGTCTCCATACCTGACTGCTGTGCCATATGGCTCTCTTCTGTAGTGAGGGGCCCAAGCCACCATTCTTAAATGGTAGAATACACTACCAGCTTTTGAAAAAAGGTAGAAATTTTTTTCTGTGTGTGAAAACACAAAGCAGCAGCTGTGCTGTTGACAGAGTGAGGGTTTTCCAAAACCTTGCAACTCTAGAACTGTGAAGATTCAGCTTTTGGATAAAACCTTTTAAGTAGTTCTCCTGTAAAGCCATCCACAGATTCCTCGGAGCTGGAAACCCTGGGTGGAGAGGAGCAGAGCAGGCTCCAGTGAGCACCCAGTGGAAACAGGCTGTAATTGAGTCTGTTCATGCTTTGTGGTTCTGCCCTTTCAGACCATGGGGCATTGGTTGTGGTGAACAAGCAGTTCTTACCAAATCACTGAATCAGCTTTAATCTGCTCCCCAAAACTCTGGGCACCCCAGTTATCTTGTTATGTAACTAACAAATTTCATATTGAGTTAAATTTCCTTGGCCATTCCTGACCTCATTCTCATTGTTTCAGCAGTTATAGGTCAGGCTGCCCATGGGTTCCCCATTATTATTGCTTCATTTGAGCTAGGTAAAATTGACAGGTTAGTCATATTCTATCATAAGTGTCTTATTGTGCCCATGTTTACGGATTTGTCATTTAACACCAGGCTCTCACACACTTAAGGTTCTGGTAAAGATCCTACAAACTGTTTGCTTTCTGAGTCAGCTCATTTGATGGGGAGATTTATTCTTCAGGAAGGAGGTGAAATGCCTGTTGTAGAGATAAGACATATATTGATAAATACAGCATTTTCTTTATGCAGGGAAAATTGAAGCATCTGGTGACACAATATGTCCCATTAGCAAACTGGGAAAAAAAAAAAGTTTTTTTCCAGCTGTGTCATCATTCACAGCCATGTTCTTTCAATCCTGTGCTGTGTCTGAAGGGCTGAGCTAGTCACTGTTCCCAGCTAGAAACAGGATTGTTTGAAGTTCAGTCCTTCTAGGAAGAAGGAAGACTCTGATATCATCATTGCAGATGTTGGTGCAAGTGTGACTGTGCCTGCCTAGGTTAGGTGTCACCCTGTATATTGGCATCAATACGATTTACCAGGTATGTTACACCAGTGTCTGAGGAATCTAGCTGAAAAAAAAATCTCAAAACCTTTTTAGGAACTGAAGAGAAAGATACTGGGATTTTTTCCAGACACTTGAGTATATTTGAATGAAACTAGTTGCTGCTGATTTTGAGCATTTCTTTGAAAGGTTCGTTCAAAAAAAAACATACAAAAAGGATCAGAATCTTTGGTTTTGGACAGCTCAAATAGAAAATAATCTCTCCTCCCCAAGAGACTCCTAACATGTCCAAGAGATTATGTTCCCAGGGAACATTTTGTCTTCTCCTGCTGTGGACCAAAATCCCCTTATCTTAATGTTGCCAAATTGAGATGAGACAGTGAGGACTGGAGTAAAAAAAACATGAGTTCTTATACTATAAACACATCTAGATATATGCAGAAAATAAATGACAACATAAATTATATGAAAAGATGTAGTTTTCTGCTAATAGAAATGTAGTTATTCTTCCTGTATGCACAGGACGTTTTGAGAAAAGAAGGAATACGCTGCAATTTATTTTCACTGCAGAAATGCACTGCTGTTTTTAGTGAAGATCTCCATACAGGAGATCTTCACTAAAGCCCACTGTGTTCCTCTTTGGGACTACAACCTGCACTATGTGCTGTTGAGAATTTGGGGGTGTCCACCACTGCTGGGTCCCCCCGTAGCCTTGGAGGCCACTTTGCTCAGGCCCCCTCTGCTACAGGCCCAGCCCTCACCACCTCTCCCTTCTGATGCAGTTTGCCTTCTCTATCCCACAGGCAGCATACGGAGCATTTAACAGCGAATGCATGAGTGATAAGAAGCGCTTGTGTGGACACGATGGAGGAGGACTCTGTCCACGGAAATGCTTGCTCCTCTCAGCCCCGTGGTGTGCAAATTTATGTTACCTGCAAGACCCCTAGAGTTACCCACAAAAAGTCAATCTCTTGTGACCCCTTTTGGGTGACCCTGTCCGTGTAACCGAGGAGGTGTAACTCAGGAGGCAAAGGGTGTCTTCTTGTGTGGGTTTTTCCAGGCTGCAGTGACGGGGAGCGGGTGGTGGCTGCGCCCGAGCATCGCTGCTCTGCAAACCGAAGGAGCATCGTGGAGAGGGCCAAAGCGCCCCTTTCCCAGCTGGGCCGGGCAGCGCCTTCCCCCGCCTCCCTGCAGCCCTCCCCTCGCTCAGGGGCGGCTCTCGCCCCTGCATAAAGCCGGCGGGGCCGGGCGCTGCCCTGAGCCTGCCCGGCCATGCACCCCGCACCGCGCCGTGGCGCATCCCTGGAGGCGGCGCCGAGCCCGCGGGACCCCGGCAGGCAGGTGAGGACCGGGGTGGGCACAGGTGAGGGGAGCAGGATGGGCACGGGAAGTGTGGGATGGGCACAGGTGAGGGGAGCAGGATGGGCACGGGAAGTGTGGGATGGGCACAGGTGAGGGGAGCAGGATGGGCACGGGAAGTGCGGGATGAACACAGATGAGGGGAGCAGGCTGGGCACGGGAAGTGTGGGATGGGTACAGGTGAGGGGAGCAGGATGGGCACGGGAAGTGCGGGATGAACACAGATGAAGGGAGCAGGTTGAGCACGGGAGGAGCGGGATGAACACAGCTGAGTGGAGCAGGATGGGCACGGGAAGTGCGGGATGGGATCCTCGCTGCTCAACCCCGGGATCGGTCCTGGCTTGCGGAGTAAACGCAGCTTTCGTGGAGTCACAGCTCGGGCGCTTCGCTGTTGCAGTTCTCGGAACGCGGATTTGGGAAAACCGGGAGCTTTCTGGCCCCGGTTACTTGGAGAAAAGTAATTGGAGAGTCCTGGGGTGCGGCTCCTCTGGCGTCGGTGGCAGCGTTCAGTGCCGCTGGCATTGGGATGGAGCTGCTGTTTCTGGATAAAAGAGGGGGAAAATCTCAAACTGTAAATGCGAGCATATGAAATTAAGGTAGAACAAAAGCAACGTTTTGTGTATGATTGCTTAGGAGTCAGAGGGTATGCTATAGCCCAGAAGAACTCACTCCCGGCTTTATTTATAAAACTCACTCCTTTTATTTATAATAGTCCACATTAGAGTGGGAAGTTGCTTCGTGCATCAGAGATCAGATAAAAGCAGCACTGGCTGCAGTTACTGATACTGTGCAGTTGATAAAGTCTGTAAAATTCCTTGTGAAGACAAGAATGCTGACAGTAAAGTTTCACAAAAATATTGCTTTGCTATATCCCTCAGATACTTGGAAGCTAAATAAGCTGCTCAGCACAGCTTTTGGTTTGGTGTCTGAGAGCTAAATCTTAGGAAGAACTTGGGTGTACCTGGAAAATGTAATGTGATATCTAGTGGTCACTCCTAACATCGTGTCTTCACCCTTCCCTAGAAGTGTGTCAAAAGGACAGTGACAAAGTAAGCAGCTACTTAAAGGGAAGAGAATATAAAATGCCCATTGGCATTTTTTATTAATCATTATTAATGTCAATCAGTATAAAACATTTTGAAAAGGATTTTTCATCTTCAATTTATGAATTGAAATGTGGGGTTTTTTTAGGCAAATGTGCATCCTCCTATATCTTTCTCTCTGTGAACATCCTTTGGGGAGAGGGAGAAAGGGAAGATAATTGCTATGGGTGCCAAAAAGTGCAATCTTTAACTGGACAGCAGCTAATTATCTATCTAAATAAAGGTCTTAGAATATCCCTGTGTATTTTCACCAAGACTGAGTCAGGCTGGTGGAAGATCATTAATAAAAAGCATCAATGCAATATTAACTCCCCCTTCACCATCCAAAAAGCCCAAATGTGATACCATGCAAAGGAAAAGTTCCCGATTTTATTAGAGCTGAGTTGCTGATTTACTGATAGAGAATAAAACATAAGTGAAGTGCAGCCACAGGAGGAGAGGAACTGCTTCTGCATTACCATTTTCTCCTGTTGCCTTGCACCCAAATGGTTGCTGCATTATTGTCTTCAGTATATTTTTTAATTATGGCAAAAGATTAGTTTTGGTGTAGAGTTAAATATGTATATGGTGTGCATTTGGCATTGTAAGCATCTCAATTTCTCTTGTCCAACTTGTAATTCCTAAGTTAGAGGTAATTTCTTGATATAAGAACTTTCTATGTTCTGTTGATTTTCTTCATTGATCTCTTAAACATATAACTTCATAGATGTTGCCACCTGATCGCAGACACAGTGGAAGCTGCAGCAGCAAACCACAAAAGAATAGCATTAGTTTTTGGGGCAGGTAGTCTGTCCCAGCTGTGCACCTCATAACATTGCATGCAACTGTTCCAAATATCATAAAGGCTGATCCAGGCTGAAGTCAATGATCCTAGATGTGGAGTCGAACCAACATGCTGCATATTAGCCCTTTCTATAAACCAGCCCTACATTTATTGCCTTCAAAGACCACCACCTAACTCTACTTGTAGTGGAGACTTCTTTGCTTCTCCTACAACAGCACCATCTGAACAGGATTTGGTTCATACAAATGGCTCTCTGCACTTGAGAAAACAACCCATGACCTGTATGTGATTGTGGTGTTCGTAGCTTTTTATTTTCTGCTTGAAGTGCCTTTGCTCAGTGCCTGCTCCTGGCTCATGTACTGGTGATCTGACACTGAAGTGAGCTGGGAAACCTGCAGGCTGCTCAGCTGAACCCCGACTAGGCTTGCCACACACTTCCAGCAGAAAATTTGACATCTGGACTCAAGCTGATGGAGTTCATTGACTTTGGTGGATCAGAAACAGTGTGATGGCCTGACACTGTTGTCCAGGCTTATCATACTGTGGTGCCTCATTAGAAGTGGGAACCCAGTCAGAAATCCAAATATTTTCATTACATCATTAAAGCTGGAGAAACTGTATAAGGGAACTGGTGCATTTTGATTGCATTTTTGTTTTGCTCTTTTCATTTCTGAACATGTCTCAAGATAGTGATACCTTTAAAGATATGTCAGATTGAAAAGTAATTCCAAATAGCAATAATGTGGCTTCTTTGTTTCTCTCCTCTTTCTTACCAACTCATTCAGAAACCTCTCCTTTTTTTCTTTTTTGCAAAATTTGAAGACATATGAGGGACAATTTCTGCTCATAAGCCTGGTATTTTTTTCTTTACTTCACATTTTCCCCATTCTTTACAGTTTCACTATTATCTCTATTTATGGCCTGGCTACATGTAGCTAAGAGTATGATCTGTGATAGCTGCTGATTTCCACACAGTCAGGAGTGTGATCACTAGTGAGGTACAAAACCACACAGTCTGACAGTGTGGGGTGTCTGAATTTTTAGTGTGTGATTTGGGTGATTGTGCCAAGGGTTTGACACATGAATTAGGGGACATGGCAGATGGAGCAGCTTGGCTGTGGTTGATCAGAGAGAGACTGTCTCTATAGCCAACAGATTCTGGTCAGCAAAACATTTTACCTCCTTAGGTTTGTCTCCTTGCCCTATGGAAACAGTGTTCTACAGTTATGTAACAAGAGAGTGATTTTTCAGTTCTGATCTACTGAATCCTGATTCATCTTTTCCTACCTATGTCCTGTGGGATTTGGATTATTCTCTTTGCCAGTGTTCACTGAACTTGCTAACAAGTGTTTTGCTCAATATACTATTTCTGCTGACATCTTATTGCTCCCCTTCCTCCCAGTAGCAATGCTAATTATAAACTATACATTAAAAATATTTTCTGCATCCTAGG
Organism: Vidua macroura; assembly: GCF_024509145.1. Classification (NCBI taxonomy): domain Eukaryota; kingdom Metazoa; phylum Chordata; class Aves; order Passeriformes; family Viduidae; genus Vidua; species Vidua macroura. The sequence goes on from NC_071576.1 coordinate 49,376,713, forward strand.
GAATGAATAAAGATGTCCATAAAATCATTCAACTAAAAAAAGATATCTTGGTATTTCAGTCTCTCACAAATTCTGTCTGTGACTAACTTTATTCTTATTATTGTGTAATAATTGAATTAATAATTTTCCTTTTGTGGTTGATCAAAGCACAGCATTACCCAAGACACCCTTACACTTTTTGCACTTCTACCCATTGTTTGTTTGCATCTAGTTAAATAAGTCAGCTTACATGATGATCGAAGATAACAAAGAGAATGAAGACCATGCATCTGAAAGAGGAAGAACTGCCATCATTTTTTCCTTGAAGAATGAAGTTGGAGGACTTGTAAAAGCATTAAAACTCTTTCAGGTATGTATGTTAGCATCTTTTAATCATCACAGCAGCTCTGCATTTTTAAATTGCAAGGGTAGTTTTGGAACACAGTAGAATTGATGACATCTCTTTATTAAGGATGGCACCCAAAAGTTACCCACAAAGGCAAATGTATGCCTCAGAAATTAGATGATGGCTAGCTAAAACTCTTATCTGCACTGACTATACAGTGAGAGAGGTTTGTCTTTTCCCCTTATGACCAGAGAATCGGCACTCAGTGGTTTTGCTGGGAATAAGAACTGGTCTGAAGCCCCTGCTGATGGCAGGTAGACACTTGGGGTGTTGATCTGTACTGTGTGGAGTGCAGTGCCCTTGCCACACTGCTCAGCCAGCCTGAAGGTGACAGAGGAGCTGCAATTGCACAACTGCTGGGCAGGTGTTGTATGAGGAATATATGCAGTGCCACTGTGCTCTGGTGTGTGGCTCTGCGTGCTTTAGCCTGGGGTTTTCTCAATGTTCCTAATATAAAACACATGATTATACAATTCTTCAGATTAAAGAAAAGTGAATCTAATGTCCTGAAAACTACTGCTTTTAAATCCCTTGCTTGCTTGTGAGATAATTATATGGTGAATTGATTGGCATTTTGGTGAATTTTGCTTATCAGCTTCCTATGGGGAGGATGAAAGAAAAAGGTCTATGAATTTAAACCTCCTGACTGTGTCCTTAGTTGAATTTAAGCCTCCTGAATGTGCTTCCTGAATGTAAATAAAACTGAAAGAACACAGGTTTGCTTTCATTTTCTTCTGAGTAGAAAATCAAACCTTTCCCCCCCCTCCAATAAGCAAATTGCTATCTAGAGATCCAGTTAACTAAAATAGCTTCATAGACGTGGTGAATAGTTCATGGCAGTAGAATATTAATTTGAAAAACTATTTTAACTTTTAATCAATTGTTTTTAGCCTATCTCTTTGAGAACATTGCTTCTTACTAAACAGGAAAAGCATGTAAATCTGGTACACATTGAGTCACGGAAGTCCAAGAGACGAAATTCTGAGTTTGAGATCTTCGTGGACTGTGACAGTAACAGGGAACAACTGAACGAGATTTTCCAGTTCCTGAAATTCCATGTCAACATCGTCTCTGTGAGCCCAACAGAGCATTTCAATGTCCAGGAAGATGGTAGGTACAAAAGGCAGTTCTGAAGAAAATGCACTTCCAAATGTGTTGGTATGAAACCTTTTTATGGCCCCACCTGCACTTGTGCTGTGTCTTCAGGCACCTGCTACCAGATACCTGTTTCTGTGTTATGTGTGAGCGTAGTCTGGCCTGAACCTGGTAGTTCAGGCTTTGTCAGGCTGTTACAAAATGTGTGTCTACTGTCTGTGCTCCTGTCCCTTACCAGCACAGCCCAGCTGGCACCAGAGGGAGCCCTGCATCCGTCCAGGTCAAAGCAGGCTGGCCTGTGGGCAAAGTCTGAGTACAGGGCTTGAGTACACTACGATGGCAGAGGTGTGATACTGACAGGTCCCACTTCAGTTCAGACACTGAGGAGAGTGGAAGATGGATTCTGCAATTTCCTCATTTAGTTCTTGATTTTGTTGTCTTTTTTACCCACTTTTAATCATAACTGGTTACGTAAATTAGTATGACAGAGGTGCCTTTTATCTTTAGATACTGCATGTTGTGTTTACCTTTACTTTTAATTAAAGAGATGCCCAAAGTTCAGGGCAGCAGGAAGCTGGTCCCATGTGTTTCTCAGTCATTGTGCTTGGGAAGGAGAGATCTAGAGTTCTTGGATAAAATGGCTTACTTTAGCCCTAAGTAAGGGGAAATTAAATCTAAACAATCTCCTGACCTTTTTAAGTAAACTGAAGAGCATTGAGGCAGAAAAACAGTGTATTAACTGCTCTGCCAAGGGCTTGGCAAAAAACTCTCTTAGACTAAAACTAACCCCAAAGTATTTGGTAGCAAAACTGTAATGATGCTCCTCTCACTTATGGAACAGCAGGGCCTCCTGTTCCTCCTCCCCCCCATACCTCTCGAGGCAAAGCTGGATGCTTCTCTGTACATAACCACAGAGAAACATCCATTTCCCATGGTCAGTAAAATATGATGAGAGGGCTCTAACCTTCTCCCACTCTACCCCGGGACCACAGGCAAATCACTTCTGTTCTCCTTTGTACCCTTTGTGCCCTACAAGATTCCCAGCAGCTGTACACAGGGAGACCTTGTCTCTGTGGGATCCTCTAGATGCTACTCTAACTACAGCAGAGAAACCCATGCTAACTTTGCTTCCCAGGGGCTCTGGGGCTGGTTGTGCTCTGCAGGCAGCCTGTGGCAGTGACCGAGGAGGAAGTGTGAGCTGGAGGCTGGTGCCAGATAGGAAGAGGACTCCCTTGTCTTATTCATGCCCCTTTAATTTATGGAGTGAGCTGTAACCGCCATAGCCATAGTTGAAAGCGGCGTTTCCTCCCTCGGTGTGCTGGGCGTTATTAATAACCTTGTGGATTCCATGCCTTCCCTAGGCATGGAGAACATTCCCTGGTTTCCCAAGAAGATCTCAGATTTGGATAAGTGTGCAAACCGGGTGCTGATGTATGGGTCTGACTTGGATGCCGACCATCCTGTGAGTACTTTTCCCTCCCTACACTCAGTCCATAGTTGGAAATATACTTTGTGGAGCTGACCTAAAAAAATTGCAGCTTTTCCTTCACCCCCTCCTCTCCTCTCCCTCAATGGCGTCTCTGGGGGTCTGAGAACCTTCTCTTGGGGATTTCTTGTCTCTTTCTTTGTTCAGGGAAGACTGACTGAATTATGTTCCTGTGCTTTTCTGTGGGGCTTACTGATTTATTAAAGAAATATGGATATTGATCTAGTACCGATATCCAACTGTGACGGACAAAAACTCTCTAACAGTTTAAAGTTAGAAAGTGTATGTTTATTGTGACGCTGGGCAGCGTGTGGGATAGCTCCCAAATACACATAAAACCTTTCAAATGATTACAGAGTCCTTTTATCCACACAAGAATTGAATACCCAAAATACAAATACATATTCATCATTTTGGTACATCCCATTCCTCGCTTTGTATGCTAATAATTTCAAAAGCTATTAAGCATGCGTAGTTTGTTTCTTGAAATGGGTCGGTGGTCCCTTTCATGGGGAGGGGTCCCAAAATGAGGAAGTAAATGAAGTCTTCCTCATTCTGACCTTTCTACCTTTTCAATGCAAATATGACAAATGAACCTTGGTACAACTCCCATTCCTTGTCTCCAATTGGTTTCAGAACAGAGGAGGCCCACAATTGTCTTATGTTCCTAAAAGCTATTTGTCAGTTTCTATATTCTTCATTATAAACCCAGCTAACTAAACATTGTGTTGACAAGCAATCAATTATTAGTTAACTGCTAACTCTTAACTTCATCAAGGACTACTCATTTATTTTAATTAACTCTAGTAAGGCTTATCTCTAACTAAAATCTTAGCTCCTCTAAAATCTCTAAATCTCTTAAAGTTTATGTTTCATTACTTGTGCACGAACTCCAGGTCTGGGCCCTGAGTGGTCACATACAAATTAAGGAAGCTAAAAAAAAAGTATTTTGAGGCAGGCTTTCTTCCTCCTCTTTCTTTCTTCCTTACTGGAGAAACCAAACTGGTATTTGGGCAGTGAAAATGGGCCATTTGTTCTGTAATTTTGAATATTCATGCAAGTAACAAACTTTATATAATGAGTCCTTCTCTACAGAATATATAGTAGCATAAATCAGCTGATTCCTAATTTGGAGCACTTGCTCAGTTCACATCTATTAAACATTTCAGACTACATCTATGAGTCTCCTGCCCTCTACTTTCATTCTTACACATCATACTTTTCTATTCCCCAAGTGATGAAATGTCAAGTGTCCTGTTTTAAATTGATTCATTTATTATGGCTTGGAAAGTCATTGAACTGTGTTTTCCTTTCTCCCCACCAGGGTTTCAAGGATAACGTTTATCGCAAGAGGCGGAAGTATTTTGCAGACCTGGCTATGAACTACAAACAGTAAGCTTAAATTCTTCCAGAAGAAGTCTTCTGGGTGCTTTGAAATAACAGCAGAGTGGACTGTGAGGAGCTCACTTTCTTGGGCTCAGATCAGGCTGAGACATGCAGGTTCAGCTCAGGGATCAGACCCAAAGAGGTGAAGGGAAGGGAGATGTGAGGCAAGATGAGAAGGTAGATCAATGCAGCTCTGGTCAGTCTGAGGCCATGTGGCTTGGCCAGGTGCTCTGCAGAGAGAGGGGAGGCCAATCCCAATGTACACCCCAGTGACCACTGAGAGTAAACTTTCTGAGCAAATGTTAATACTTGAATTTTCTTTCCTGGTTCAAACTAGCATGTGTGATGTGTAGATAAGTAGTTTTCTGTGAAAAGAAATTCTAAGAGCTTCTGTCTTTAGAGATGCTTCTTGGCAGGGTGTGGAGCTCTTAAAGCAGTAAGAGATTCATAACCCAGTGCTGTAAATTCTTTCTAAATGTGATTTTCATGTGGCCTGATTGAACTTAGGTGTCAAGTTCCTCAACTGAAAATTACCTAGAAAATGTCTGTATTTAGAGTTCTATTGCACTGTGTGTTTAATGCAACTGGTTACCACAGTCCCAGGCTGATTACTGTTAATGTGTTGTTGACAGAGATTTCCTTGGGAAAGCATTTTCCATGCCAGTTCCCTGGCTGGCAGTGGAAATGCAGTGTAACACTGGCCTTGCCATAATCCACTTTATCCAAGGTCCTGAGGACTAAATAGGAAAGAGACACTACAATTAATATTCTCAGGCACTGGTCTCCTCTGCACAGAAGCATGATTTTTACCTGATGTGTATATTTAGCTGCTGTCACACAATGTGTTGTTAATTTAGGGAGTTCTCTTTTCCTAAAACAAATTAAGAGGGTAATGGAAAATAATTGCAGACTTAGAAATCCAACATGGAAAAGGATGTGTTATCAGCTCTTGAAGCTGTGAAGAGATTTTGTAGATATTTTAAACCTTACTCTTGGCATTAAACAATTAAGAAACTGTTTACAGAACCAATGCTTTAAGTGAGGTCTATGCAAAGATTCCTAACAACTGGTTAAAGAGAAAAAAAGGAAAATCCTTAGACTAAAAGCTTTCCACAACATAGACCAGATCTCACTGTGTATTTCACAGAGTCTAATGCCAGGTGTCACAGTCATACAGGTGTTAAATACTAATAGTAGGTAAATGACCCACCTCTTATTAGCCGTTTTCTAAGGAGTGTCCTTTCTTCCTCTTCTCCTTGCAGTGGTGACCCAATCCCCAAGATTGAATTCACTGAGGAGGAGATCAAGACTTGGGGGACTGTGTACCGAGAGCTTAACAATCTTTACCCAACTTATGCCTGCAAAGAGTACCTTAAAAACCTGCCCTTGCTCACCAAACACTGTGGGTACAGGGAAGACAATATTCCCCAGCTGGAAGATGTGTCCCGCTTCCTGAAAGGTAATGTGCTGGTTTTCTAAAATGTTCTGATTTTCAAAATAAACTGAAGTCCACTGCAAATCCCACTATTTTGTGGGCACAAAGAAACATTCTTGGTGACTTGTATTCATTCTGGTCCTTTAAGAAGCCTTTTGGCCATTTGTGTTTTAATGCATTGTGTCTTCAGTGCATGCGTTGATATTTGAGGGGCAGTGTCTGAAAAGAATGTTAGGATTGGCTAAGGAGATACCTGGCTGTATTGTTGACTCTAGGCATGGAATCCTAGGAAGTCCACTGGCACAGAGGTAGGGCCGTTTTAAAAAATGTTGCTCATTCTCAAGCCTATGCCTAATTTTTCTAATTGTGCCTCATTTTCCCACGTGCTTTTGAGCCAAGGTAGTGCTGTGGCTGTCACCTCAGCTCCAGCAAGGAAGCTGACAACATTGTGCATCCTGTGCTAAACTAATATACAGTTTCTCTGGTCACTTTCAGAGTGCACAGGCTTTACCATTCGCCCTGTGGCTGGATATCTGTCACCCAGAGACTTCTTGGCAGGATTAGCATTTCGAGTTTTTCACTGCACTCAATATGTCAGACACAGCTCGGACCCTCTCTATACACCAGAGCCGTGAGTCATTCAATCTTGGGGTAGAATTTGTGAGAAAATTTTGAATCTTGCTTGCCCAGAGCCAAGTTACTAAAAAGCTGTTCAAGAACACCAGCATAAAACTTATTTTTAAGGTGCTGAAAACTCAGCCTTCACGCTGAATTATGTAATGAATTTACAGCATGCTGAAGTGCCACCTTCGTAAGTGCAGGATTTTCAAAAGTACAGCTTGCTATTGGAGATCTTTTACTGATATCACTGTGTGCAGTTAGTTTAATATCCAGTTGCCTTGCAAATGGGGAACTCAGACCTTAATTTTAGGCACCTTCATTTCAAAATTTGATTCTATGCACTTTATATAAGGTTGGTATGATCTGCTCTGTTGCTTTCAGAGAAATGGGAGACGCTTTTCTGTCTGTTGGGTAATGAAGTTTAATGCAAGACATTGTATCTGTTCAGTGGTGCTGCTTTTTACTTTGCCACAAAGACAAATCCGGAGATTTCTTGCTTTGTTTCTTTTTCCAGTGATACCTGCCATGAGCTCCTAGGCCATGTCCCTCTTTTGGCTGAACCCAGTTTTGCTCAGTTCTCCCAGGAAATTGGTCTTGCATCGCTTGGAGCATCAGATGAGGCTGTCCAAAAACTGGCAACAGTGAGTGTTTGAGTTGGGGATTGAGTTGGAGTGTTTGAGCCTGGGGATTCCATTAAAAGCTTTGTGCTTTACTAGGCTGATCCCATGCCATCGAATAAATTTGGAACTTCATGTCAACGTTAGCCACACCAGCTGCTAGATCTTTGTGTTGCACTGGTCCCTGGATTTTAAAGCATGAAAAAAAAATCCGTGCTAGGAAAAAAAGCCACTTTACAGTTGATCTGATTGGTATTTTTCTTCATTCTGCTGTCAAGTAATGGTTCAGCTTCTAGTAATAGCTTATGTCTTGCAGACAGAAATTTTATGGTCTATTTCTTTCAGACAAAGTCTTCTTTCTTCTGGGAACATGATTCAATGATTTGAAAGTGTTCTATTTCTTTAATGTGTAGAATGAATTGAAGTTATATGGTATTGAATATGGTGAGTGCTAGCATTAGATACCTTTCAGTCAAGAAATTAAAATAATATAAACTAAACTAATTTTCTGGATATCAGTCTCTGGATGCCTTGGCAAGAGTATTTTAAAATTAAAAGTAGATTTTGATGAAAAATAATCGGTGCCAGTTATGTAAGAACTAGCTTGCTGATTTTTAAAATTTCTTTTCCCCTGTCATGTAGCTCGTGGTAAAACTTGTACTACCTTCAGTGGGAGCAGAAATAAGCCAGCTATGAAAACAGTGTTCCTTCCTGTATAGCTGCAGAAATCCTGAAAATCAGCAAACAGAATGTCTTTAATTTTACAGCACACTAAGCAAATGAGAAACAAACTGCAGTGGGCTGTTCTCACTCACTCAGAGATCCTCTCTATCCAGTGTTTGTTTTAAGCTGAGGCTGTGATTTCATGTCAGTATTTCTCAAAACAGATTTACACCTCGATATTTGCACTGGCATTAGCATCTTCCAGCCCAGCTGGGTGATGTGTAACATCCACCTTTCTTATGAGAAACGTGCAATCCTGTGCTTCTTCATCCTTCCATTCTGGCTTTCCTCCTCTTTAAATGTCTCAGGATAATTGAGTGACAACTGTCTGACATTTGCAACTCTTTGTTGCTACCTACAATGCTACCTCCCATCTAGTTCACCCCAGCATCTTTGATGAAGGCTGAATTGTTTTACTTCCTTCTCTGTTTCAGTGCTACTTCTTCACGGTAGAGTTTGGCTTGTGCAAGCAAGAGGGGCAGCTACGAGTTTATGGGGCTGGCTTGCTCTCTTCCATTAGTGAGCTCAAGGTAAGAATGGCTACTGCTTGTTTGCCTCTTTTATTTGTACTTCATTATTTTTACCACTGTTTCCCCCTGCTTTTTATGAAGTATAATTTCTTGATGTTATAGTCCAGGTAACTATTTTCAGATCAAAGCTTTGTTGGTTTAACCAGATTCTGAAAATATTGCTCTTGTTTACACACAAGCCTTATGTCTGTGGAGTCCCTTTTCTCACCCAGACAGGCAGAATATGACCATTCAGAATAATTCAGTTTGTTAGGCTTTAATTACTGTACATCAGCACATAAAAATTTTAAGATGATATGCATTAAAATAATCTCACAATAATTATTTTTATTCACTTTATCACATGTCATCTTCCTCCTGGATTCTTTGGATGGTGATGTTCCTCTGACCCATGGTAACACTTTACCAGCACTCAGTCTCTGACAGCGCCAAAGTCAAACCTTTTGATCCAAAGGTCACCTGCAAGCAAGAATGTATCATTACAACTTTCCAGGAGGTTTACTTTGTTTCTGAAAGTTTTGAAGAAGCAAAGGAAAAGATGAGGTACAGATTCCGCCCCCCTCCCCTTCTTTTTATAAAAGCAGATTTGGTTTTATATATCTCTCTGTAGCAGCACCAAATCCATTTAGTCTTATCACCGTTTTGTAACTATTTTTCACAGTAAAAGAATTTTGGTTAGTATTTTCTTGGTCTTTCAGGTACTGGGTGGGGACAATTTTTAAGTACTTTAAAAAAGTGAGTATTGATACTGACTGCATACAGAGAATGCATTTGTGGTTTATGTCTTGTTTATAACACCCTCTTTTGGTTATAACACACTCTTTTTCCTTTTATTTTTTTTTTCTTTTTTCTTCAATAGAGAGTTTGCAAAAACCATCAAGCGCCCCTTTGGGGTGAAGTACAATCCCTACACTCAGAGTGTGCAGGTCCTGAAAGACACGAAGAGCATCGCCAGTGTGGTGAACGAGCTGCGCCATGAGCTGGATATTGTCAGCGATGCCCTCAGCAAGATGGGCAAGCAGCTGGAAGTTTAACACCCTGCTAGCACTGGGCTGCAAGCCAATTCTTCCCTTTCCCCACTGATCTCTTTCTAGGCATATAATGTGTTGCATGAAGAGCTCACTCCTTCACACATGGAAGAGTGAACGGCCCATAAGAATATAACAATTTAATCTCTTTGCTCTCTGTAAATTTCCTCACATAAATTCATTCCTCCATCCCCCTTAGGTAAAAAGGTCCAGAGTTTCCTTTTAGAAGCTTGTAGGGGAATGGAGAAATTGTTAGACTGGAGAAAAAGTGGTCTGTGGATCAGGTCTGTGGATCAGATGCTGCAGGAGGTGGCTTATGAGGCAAAATTTGAGTAATTCACCCTAGGGAGAATTAAATTTTTGACTCCAGCAGTCTATGCTACTGATTGTGCTGATAGTGCTGAAGACTTGACAGCATAGAAACTGTGGTAATTCAGTGTTTCAAAGCCTGTGCTGCTAAGTTTGAGACTTGAATGATTACAATGCAGGCATCAGGGCACAAATAGCTGCAGGTTCAACATGATAAAAGGGAGGGGTCAAATCTTGCTTTCAAAGGGATTACTCTTGCCACAAAGAGTTGCAAATGTGATATTTGGCATGCTTCTTGTATGAGGCAGAGATACAGCTGTTGCATGAAATCCTAATTATGTTTATTTTAAGTGATTTGCTATTGGTTGAGAGCCAGGATTTTTGTTGCTGTCCTTGATATTGCACCTGAGGGAAGACCTTTCCTTACAGAGATACCATTTGCCTTTTTCTTGATTGAATTAATTTAGCAAAAAATACAGCACGCCATCAAGCACTGACTTAGCATAAAGCCCAAAACCATTTCCAAACTGCAACTTCATATTCAAAATAGCTTAATTGGCTCTAAAATAACATCAAAGTTTAAAACACCCAAAGATCATAGACCAGTGTGCTTTATGTAAAAATAAATATCCTGTTGATTGCTCAGTCCCTTTTTCAACCTGCACAAGCTGCACAAATACATATTTAGTTTCTTCTTTACCTGACCTCAACACCTTCATTCCCTATCTATCAAACTATAATTGAAAGGCCCAAGCATTTCATAGGAATTCTGTGGCTACAAAGGCAACAAACTACCTTGTAGTGTAAAGTATACCTGATCCCAAAGAGCACTTTAAAAATGTAGGCAAGCAGTGTCCTGCTGAATTGTATGCATTGCACAGTAGCAAACTTGCCTGTGTTGAGGGCCCCCCAGTTCCAAGCACCTTGCAGAGCAGTGCAAAGCTTCTGCTGCCCCTGTTCTGGCATGGACATGTGTGCAGGATGTGAGACATTTGAGTGGGGGATCTGTGATGTGCAGGGTGTATTTAACAGCACCCTAGGGTCTGTTTTTTTTATACATAGATCTTATCAGAAAGTCCAGAAAGCATGCTGGAAGAATGGTCTGAAATCTTAAATACACTAGAGATGCTAGTCCAGGATTTTGAGAACTTGAAAGGACTTTCATGAAACCTCTGCTTGAAAATTAGCTTGAGTTTCATATGCTTTCTAGTAGAACACCTCTGCTCCACAAGCAATTGCCAGGCCAACCTTTCCAAGAATACTTACTGTTTAAATCAAGACTAGGTTGTATTTTCTGTGGCTATTAACCCACTATAACTTTGTTTTAAAGAGCATTGAAAATGTAGAATTATGGTCTACAACATTTATGGCTTACATTGCACTTAATTTAAAAATAGATTTTAGGAACTTTGTCTTTCTAAAGAAGAAGTGTTCTTCTAAGTCAGTAGTAAGGGAGGATCTGTTTTGTCTGCTTCTGTGATAACAGTTATTATTCAGCTATAGTTTTAACAACATTTGATTTATGATGTTGTTGAAATATACATAGGTCTGTGTTACTTCAAGGCTTGTCTGAACTATGTATACGTTTCAAGTAGGAGTTCTTAAACTTGTTAAAGTAGCACCTACTTTCAAGTACTTTGTAAAAAACAGCAGTTGTGTCTTTATTTGCATTTGTGTAGCAAAACAAAAAGAAAACTGCTAGAAGTAATACCGAGGCGATGCACTTCCATGGCACTAACAACGTGTGCGCTTGGCTTCGCCCACCCAAACCTTCAGTAAAACGATGGTAATTTAAGTACTTTAAACCATTGTGGAGGCTTAAATGTCAATGAAATAAAGGAGTTGCTGATAATTATGAGAACCACCAAAGCCCTTTACTTCGGAACCGTAGCAATAAACATGGGAGGAAAGCTCATGTCTTTACAAACAATTTGCTGGGTGAAGGCGCGGGTGTTAATGTCATTGGAATGGGTCCCAAAGTCTCTATTGACTGTGGGCAGCGAGTTTGTTGCAGAGCCCAGGCAGCTCAGCTCCTGACACGGACATGGGTCTGCACAAGCCTCAACTTCTGAACTTTGGGGGAAAACAGTACGTTCAAGGTGGGATATGTGGAAGGCGGTTCGGGAAGGCTGTGCCGTCCTGGTGCCCCAGCCAGTGGGGAAAGGAAGAGGGCAACATGCGGCCGGGAGTTTATGATAAAAGGAGCCTGCCCCCTCTGAAACCGAGAGAGAAAAACCCCACAGGTGTGTTCCCCAGTGGACTCTCTCCCTCTATTCGCATAAAGTTGCAGGACTGTCTCCTTATTCAGACATAAACCTCTAGCATGTGTGGGTTTTCCTGGGAAACACGAAGCGCTCGCTCGGGGCCGGCGCTTCCCGATGCGGCTCGGGCACTGCTCGCCCATGATCCCGCCCCGTGCTCGCCCGTGATTCCGCCCCGTGCCCGCCCCTTCCTGCTCGGCCCGCGGGCGGCGGGAAGCGCTGGCAGCCGCCGGCCCCATCCCATGGAGTCCCAGCTGTTCGCCTGGGTGAGTGAGCCCTCGGCACGGCCCGGGGGTCCCGGGGGCCGGGATCTCCTTCTGCCTGGGAGGCGGGAGGGTGGCAGGGCCACTGCTTGCCCTCCTGGGTTGCTGCGGCGCTCGGCCCGGGGCAGCGGGGCCGCGGTGTCCCCGCCCCGCAGGGAAACAACGTCGCGGTGTCACCCGGTGGGCACAGCAGCTGTGAGAGCCGTGCCAGGGGCATCCCTCACGCTGCTCAGCCCCATTTGCCCCGCGGGGCCGGGTTGGTGCCGGCTCGCCCGCCCGGGCAGGGCGACTGGAATGATGCTGATGTTGGGATACCCGCGTGTGGCTCCCAGCCCCTCGGGTCCTTCTGCAGCTCATCGCAGCTTGCCTGGCTTCGAAGGCTTGAAAAGTCATGGCGAGTTGCAGGCGAAAACGGGAGGTTGTGACACATCCTTTAAGAATTGCGCCTGTTAAGTAGTACCACGGTCTAAAGTGCGTATCAGCGGCAGTGACTGTGAGACAACAGCTCGATTTGCCTGTGCAGCTCCACTCCCGACATCTCAGGATGGCTCTGGGCTGGGGCGAGCAGCCCGGTGGTTCTGTGTGAAGTGTCAGTGTTTCTGTAGGTGCAAAGTGGTTATTGCTGAATGCGGTCTTTTAACATCAACCAGGTAACATCTTTCGGGGGAGGTGGAGGATAAATTGAGAGCATATGGGTGCACAGGTGAGATAGTATTTCCTGGAGGTTACCAGCTGTGAGCATTGTGGAGTTGGAGTGTTGCTGTTGCTGCAGTGTATGGGATGGGGAAGGTTATGGTATCCCTTTTTTTGTGAATGAAGGTTGAACTGTTAGACACAGCTGAAATTGTCTAAGAAATTCCCTGACTTGTTACCATGTTGACGGTTGCTGCTTTCCATGGTGGGTTTAGTAGCTATAGTTTTGTACCTATATGTTTATACTACCTGTCATTGGTATATTTTCATTTGGACTTCTTTAATATAAAATATTTTGTTAATGAGGTGTAAATGTTTCTGATTTACTTGTTTAGGTTCCAAAAAAAGGTCTTTCTGCTCTCATTTTGGAGGTAGCCTGTCAGAAAGCAGTGGCATGAATAAGACCTTAGTGATGAGTGGGAATCATTGGCATTAAAAAAAATGTGTGATAATCATCCTGATAGAAAGGTTTAACTCCTTATTAACTGTGAGTCTGCAGCTAAAGCTTTAACAGGTTGTATTCCAGTATGCTTTTTGAAATACTGGCGCTGCACAGACACCCTTAATGATAGCAAAGTTAGGACAGTCCTGGACTGTAATCCTGGGAATCCTATGTCATATCAGCGGATTTTTAGGAGCAAATTAACCCGTGGCATATCCCAAATATGCTTGTTGATCCTTGGGAACATATGTGTGCTTCTTTTGTTAACTTTTAAAAAAATGTGTTATTTTTTCTATGTGCATTTAAAGGGTGCAAACAGCTATGGACAACTTGGTCTTGGTCATAAAGAGGATGTGCTGGTTCCTCAGGCCCTGAAAGATGTTTCCTGCAAATGTCAAGACATTGAAAGCATTGCTGGAGGAGGGGGACATTCTGCAGTTATAACTGGTAAAAACACTGCTCTTGCACGGAGTGTTTGGCTTTTAATCACTTTTTTTTTTGTGTGTTCCCCTCTTGGTTCAGTGCTGTCACTCTGGCTGCTGTTTCTGAGCAAGTACAACCCTTAATTGTAAAACAGCTTCCTCTCTCCCAGTTAACTCAGTATTTGGGGAAATTCCTGTTGTGCATATATTGCGTGGTTACTTTGTGGCTGTGTAAGGACGGTTTCTTCAGCTGTTTCTTTCATACAAAGACGCCAGATTTTCTGTATTGAGGATGGGAGGTGGGAAGGAGGAGTCAGAGGTTATTCAATCTTAAGAAGTGTTAAGGTAAGGACCAAGACATAACATCTGGCCCTTGAAAGGTTGTGCTGTATGCCACAGGTAATTATGGTGAAGAAGGAATACAGACAGATGTGAACATGATAAAAAAAGCATCTTGGTGTGAGAGGTGCCTGTCTCACCATATGGATTGTGTCCCTTGACAGACCCAGCTCTCCACAGGTATTCAGAGATATTTCTGATGCATCAGAAACTTAATTAATGTTACTCTTAATTTTTACTTGATTGCAATGCCTAAAGTGATACATAATCACTGTCCTTGTTTATCATAGGGTCTCACAGATGTAGCTTTCTCGTTTTAGTCTGTGAAGTGGAACATAATTTGTTTGTTTTTCTTCCAGGTGCAGGACAACTCTTTGTATGTGGCCACAACAAAGACGGGCAGTTGGGACTGAATCACACAGAGGATGTGCTGAGTTTTACTTTGTGCACTGCCCTGTCTGGCTTTTGTGTAAAACAGGTTGCATGTGGCTGGGATTTTACAATCATATTAGTAGGTAAATCTTTCTCTCTAAGAGCTGAAGAAATACCTTGTTGTAGAGAACACGCTGAAAGTTCCACAACACTTTTGCTTGTGGGATGTGTGGGACCTGGACGAGTTTGAGAAGAAGCCCATGGGAACCTCAGGAAATTCATCCAAGCCAAGTGCTGGGGCTGCACCTGGGTTAGGACAGCCCCCGGTACCAACACAGGCTGGGGATGAACAGATCCAGAGCAGCCCTGCCCAGAAGGACTTGGGGTGCTGTGGATGAGAGGCTGGGAATGACCCAGCCATGGCACTCCCAGCCCAGAGAGCCAAACGTGTCCTGGGCTGCATCCAGAGCCCCGTAGGCAGCAGGGCAGGGAGGGGGTTCTGCCCCTCTGCTTGCTCTGGTGAGAGCCCACCTGCAGGGCTGCATCAGCTCTGGGGTTCCAGCACAGGAAGGACAGGGACCTCTTGGGGTGAGTCCAGAGGAGGCCACCAAGATGATCAGAGGGATGGGGCACTTCTCCTGTGAGGAAGGGCTGAGAGAGTTGGGACTACTCAGCTTGGAGAAGGTCCTAACCCTGGACAAATTCTCTTAACCTTATATGGAATTTAGTTTAGCAATGAAATCAGGATTTAGCCATTCTCTGAAACCTGAAAGCCATTCTCTGAAATTTGAAAGATGGCTTTAACTTTATAGTAAATGCTAGTGATGATCACATTCAAAAATTCTCTAAGAGTAACGATTTCAGAACTTGTTTGCAGCTCATTATCAAGTACCCAATCATGACATCCATAATCAATCTTACCTTACTTGACCTTACTTGACTAGTCCCATCCACATGATAAATCTCTCTGACATCAGTAGAGTGGATTGAATAGTAAGGTGCTACCTACTTTGATTAAAATGGCATAACTGAGGCCATGGTGTTCTATATTTTGCACATCAGACATAGATTTAGCAAAGGAACTACCACCCCTGTAATTGTACTGCCTTGTATTGTATGGTGCATTGTGGTCACAAAGCAGCCCAGCCCCATCATAAACTAAAGGCTGCACCTGCCCTGGGACATCTGTGATAGGAGTGACCTTTCAGAACCTTAAAGGAGCCCCAGGAAAGTTGCAGAGGAACTTTTTACAGGGATTTGTAGTGATAGGACAAAGGGTGAAGGCTTTAAACTGGAAAAGGACAGGTTTAGATTAGTTATTAGGAGGAATCTCTTTACTGTGAGGGTGGTGAGGCACCGGCACAGGTTGTCTGAGAAGCTGTGGATGCCCCATCCCTGGCAGTGTTTAAGGCCAGGTTGGATGGGGCTCTCAGCAACCTGGGATAGTGGAAGGTGTCCCTGCTTGTGGCAGGGGGGTTGGAGCTGGATGATCTTTAGGTCCCTCCCAACCCAAACTGTTCTATGATTCTATGTGCTGGTACTCACAGTTTTTAAGGTACTTGCCTTGCAAGCTAAATCACTCTCTGTTCCTTGTGTCCCAGTGAACTTGAAACCTTTTCTGGACATGGTGTATCAAAACGGAAGCCTTTGGCCTTAAGGGCTTTGTAAGGGAACATGTTAAGTCATTTCTTGAGCTGCTTGGCTGTGTTATTGTGCTTGTTATAATGTTACAGTGCTATTGCTCATGGCTTTACTGATCCTGCTTTAACACTTCATTTTTTTGCAGGATCTGGCCTAGTGCTGTCCTGTGGGTCAAACTCTTTTGGACAACTGGGACTTCCTCAAGTTTCTGGCCCATGCTTGATTCCACAAAAGATTGAGGTAAAGATTTAGAAGGTGTTGTGCTTTATATTGCTTCCAGCAGCTTACAGAAGTCATCTGACCTCAATGGGCTTTAAGCCAGACTCTTCAACTAATTTTTTATAGTGCCTATCTGCTACAGATAAGCTTACAAAGTAAAGGCCCGAGGTGAATTGAAAGGCTGAGGCTGCTTTTCTTGCTGTATGAAGAAGTTTCCCACTTCTAACAGAAAGCTGATTCTTTCACTTCTCAGACAAGAAATCATTTAGCATCATGGCTCATGCCAGATATTCCTATGTTGCTTTTTTAATGTAGGAGAAAGAGGGCAGCTGATCCCTTAGGTGACCTCTAGTGAGTAGGAGTTTGTTCACTTTATGTTTCTGTGCCCTTGATGTTTCCTGAGAGCATCCATTGCAGAATGGTGCATTAAAATTTGGTGATATTGACAGTGCTGATGTGAATCTCTCATCCCTCACCATACAAACTATTCATGCAGAATATTTGCCCTTTTGGTTGGTATCCCTTAAATACTTGGGCTTGATGCCACCTATTTTAAATACACCTGCTGCTTTTCCACCAAGGATAAATATCCAGAGGGTTTGCAAAACCCTGTAAGAGCAAGACAGGATGGGATGGGAGGTAATAGAAGAAGGAAACTTCCACATGATTCTTGAAATCTGTTGTTGTGGAGGGAAACTTTCAGGTTTTTCTCCAGTGGAAAACAAAATTCCACCGGTAACTTCACAAGACTGAACAGCTTAATGCACCACAGTACTGCCTATCACCAGTAATTACTGTGGAGGTTTTGCTGTAATTCTTGAGGAACACAGCATTAAAATTAAGAAATAAACATATTTGTATCACCAACATTTCTTCTTTCATGTGAATATTTTGACTGTGGTTTTTTATTTATTGTCACAATGCTGTGCAACCAGTTGCTTTGCTGGTTTATTTTTTATTTCTTGAAGATGTTCCCACTAACTCTTACTGGTCAAAATTTACTTACTTTGTGATACAAAATGTTGATATGCATTAGGACATGCAGGCTGGAATTGCGAGCACTATTTTCTTAGTATTCCATTTCTGTTGGGCCTATTTTATTTTTAGAGGCACTAAATGCAAAAAGCAACTAAATTATAATTTTCTTTATTTGCATAGTCTCTCAAAGAGAAAGTGGTGAGTGTTGCTGCAGGACTGAGACATGCCCTTGCTGCTACAGGTAAGTATGTCATACTTCTAATATTTTAAAATAATCTGAAAATTTATCTGAAAAGATACATAATCTTTTCAGTAACAAATGAAATGGGATTTTAATCACTTGGAGGAGGAGAGGGAGGAAAAGAGGATGAAATTTATCTAATCAATTATTTATTTTAACTATCACAGGGAAAAATACACCTTAAAGTCACAGACTGTAAGATTTTGGGACAAATTCACATGAATGATAAACATTCTAGAACCATCTTCCTGGAAAATCATGGGGAACAACTTTTATCAAGAAGTCAGAGTAATGGTATATTAACAAGTTAATTTTCTGATGGATGGAAAACATACTGATTTCTTTTTTCTTATTCTGAAACAAAACAGAAAAGGAGTTTTTTTCAGGAAACAGGGTTTCTGCTCAATCAAAGTATCTTAAGATTTGAACTCATTATAGTATGCAAAGTAACTTCAGTTTGTATAAGATGCTTCAAAATGGAACTGCACATAAATTGTGGCTTTTTAAATGAGGTAGTTGAAATTGACACCTGGAAAATCACAAGAATGAAACTAAATATTTCTCCTGCTGTTATTAGAGACTCTGAGTTTGTTCATGGTGTAACAGTAGAAATCAAACCCTTCCTTTTGGCGTGGTTGTGTTAAAACTGAGGAAAAACAAACTGTAGCTGCTTTTGTATTTGCTTTAGTTCTGGGTGAACTTCAGTATGGATTCCAGGTAGTGGAGCTGAAGGTGCACAGGAGATGCTTGGAAGACCAGTGGGATCTCTGGTGTTTGTATGGACAGTGGGAATTGAGATTCCCTGTGCTGCACTGCACAAATTGGCATCAAGAGAGGGAAAGGGAAGAGAAAGTACAAGAACTTTGTATCAATTCCTGAGGTACTGCAACCGTGGGATTTCTGTTACTGAGCCTCCAATAGCTTCCCACCTTCTTAGTTTTCTTACCTGTATACTGAGACTACAGCTCTTTGTTGCTTGTTGGCTTCAACAGGGTTATCTGAATGTTTTTTGTCATAAAGGTCTTTAAAGTGTAATTTCAATTGGTGAAAATGACTGGAATGAATGATTGTTCATTAATGTGTGAAGTTATTTTTGCTGGTGGTTGATGTGTTTTAATCTCTTTTATTTGTGTTTACTCTGAAAAGACAGCGGTTTGGTACTGCAGTGGGGAGCTGGGATGGCATCATGGGCAAAGCGTGCCAGCCAAGGAAAAGCCCTCCCTCTGTTCTTGACAGCAAAGGAGCCCTGGGAAGTGGCAGGTAATCCAGGAATCTGCTTCCTTTGTGTGGGTGGATAGAGCAGAAATATAATTTGGAGTGGTATGTATCTTCCTTTTTACAAAGCCATGTGGTATTGTAAACATGGGGTGGAGTAGCAGAGGGATAGAATAGTTACAGAAAATCATGATCTGTGGGGAAAATGAGAGTCCTGCAATGTGTGTGGCCCAAAGGCAGAGCCTTTTGTTATAAGAGTCATCACCATCCTGTTACACTTGTATGCATGTTTGTGTGTGAATTGATGCCTGCTGTAGAAATTTTATGTGACTACATTTTTTCCAGGCCTGGAAGATGTAAAGGTGAAGGCAGTTGCTGCAGGTTCCTATCATTCGGTGTCCCTCACAGGTAAGCCTCAAGTACAGAGGTAAAAGTCCTCATCTCGCCCTTCAAAATTTTCTCTGATTTTGAAATGTTGTTAGTTCTGGTAAAACTGGTGAAATTTGATCTGGCCTAGTTAGTGCTGGTAATTGTTCTGTAATAGTTTTGCAGTCTGAGAACCTTCCTTTTGTTTTAAGAGCTGGATTCATGTTTCGAGTTCTCTGAGTTTTGTGTGTTTTTCTTGGGGTCAGGTGGGACCTTAGCCCTTATGTCATTCAGAGTCTGGGCTCTTAATGGCTAGAAACTCTGAAAGGATTTGTAAGTCTCTGGAGCTGCAGCAGGATGTCCTCTTGGGTAACTGGTTACTGCTGGAACCAGTGCAACCCCTTGCCCAGGGAGGAGAGGTGTGTTGGGTGGTTGTCGCAGGAAAGGCAGCAGAAGCAGGGTAGCCACAGCAGTGCAAGCTAATGCCTCTGCATGGGCTAGTGCAGGGGTGTGAGGAGGCCTGGAGCTGTCTGAGGTGTCTTAGGCTCCACTGTGACAGTGTGTCAGATCCGTGGTGTAAGAGCACAAAGCTTATTTGAAGAGTAGGAAGCTGCTTTAATTGGTTAGGCACTTCCATAATGTCTGTCATTTGTTCTTTGATCCTTAGGCAGTGCTCCCATGCTGGAGTACTGAGTATCCAGTAATGAAAGTCTAATAAAGATTTCTTTTTATTTTGACAGATTGGGAGAAGGGGAAACAAAATAGCTTTCATGCTGTAATCTTACAGTTTTGAAGTGTGTAAAATATATTGAACCTTATCAAGACAAGTCTTTGCCAAACTTCACAGGAACAAGTTCTTAGCAAATCTGCAGCCATCTGGTACCTCTGTCATCATTAAAGGAGCACTGGAGTATTTGCTTATGCAGATCTACAGAGTTTTAGTTGTATGGGGAGATGTTCCAAGATGTAAATTGTATTGATTTGAGATGCAAAATGTATGCAAGATTAGTGAAGACAAATTGTAAGAACAAATAAAATCTGCTTTAGATATTTGGCAGTCTCTGTTTAGACAGTGAGCAGATTATTCTTTCATGCTTTTGCTTTTTATTTAGGAGAGCGGTCTATTTGGCAGCAGTGGGACCAAGATTGAAAAAATAAATGCCAAATACTTGTATAATGTGATGCTGTTGCTGCCCTTCATACTGCAAAATAGTTGTTATTTTAAATATTTTTTATTTTAAGGATGCTTGATATAATAAAGATACTACTGCAGAGTGTTGTATTTAAATGGGCCCTTTTTTCTAGGAATGCCTTGCACTGTGGTGCAGTTTTCTTTGCCTCTGTTCCATGAGTCATCTACAGCCAGGCAGGTTTGGGACACAGCTGTTGATGTGGGTTGTTACAGATATGGGTGGGGGTTCCTTGGAAAAAAGGATGGTAGAGTCTACTGGTATCCAAACTGGCCTGAACCCTCCAGGGGTGAGAATATGGTACTAAGTCAAAGTCTAGCATCTAAGTTTTTGCTCAAACCTACTCAAGAGATAAGGGTTGAGCATGTGACTTTTCCCAGGATAAAGCAAATACACCTTCTGTAAAAGGAGGTGACAGAGGGCAATGCATGCTAATGTAGAATATGAATGACCACGCTTTTTTTCTTTGTGTTTCTGTCACCTCTTTTTAATTTTTTTTTTATTTTTTTCCTCTCCAGAAGGAGTGTGTACTTCATGCTGGAAAGGAATTTATCAATTTTAGCAGAGAATTTGAATATTTGAACAAAACAATTGCTTGACTTGTTTCTCCTTTTTATTTCAGTTGTGTTGTTTTAAAGAGGAACATGGGAAGTCCTGCAGATGACTGTCAGTACTGGCTTATTCCCCCACTCCCACTCCTTACCAATTTTTCACCAGCAGTAGTATAGTGGAATTCTCCTGGCTTACTCTTTCTATTGCTGTTATCAAACTGAGATGATTAAATATACTGTAGCCTAAGTTTTACTTGTTTTTTTTGTTTTGTTTTTTTTTTTCTTCTTTTCCCTCTGAAAAATTTACTTCTGTCATGGTATTTGTAATGAGTTCAGTGCTGACCTGAGACACTTTGATGCCTTGAGTGTTGTGGAGGTGTGCTCCAGACAATTCCATGTTGGAACATACATGGCTTCCAGTCTTTCTGGGCCCACAGTAATATGCAAGATCACATGTGCAAGATTTATTTCTTATGCTTCCAGCTTGTGCAGTCTGGCAAAGACTTCATGTTCTCTTTAAGTGTTTTTTGTGGATTTTTTTTTTTTTAATATTGTGGAGGTCTAGGAGTTGGGAGGAATAGTTTTGTCCTGAATGGACACTAATGATATGTCATGTCTGTAGGAGGACTCATCTGAGCAGTCACTGTGTCATTGGTTCTTAGGCTGTGAGCAACTCCAGCTTGGATTGATGTAAAGGACTGTGTGTATTTCTGTGAAAAGATTTATTCCTGCTTGGAATCCTGGAATGTGCATTTGAACAAATACTTATTTTAGAAAAGAGATGTTGAAGGCAAGTGACCACTTACAGAAGCCTCTCAGGTGTTGTCTGGTGTGATTTTGAGGCACAATAATTTAATTTTGCCTTGTGATGGGTGGTGCCTGCTTCAGTTGTGTTTTCATAGCTGCATGTCCAATTCCTTTAGGAAGTGACTGTGCAAGGTGAGTTAGGGAGCACTGGACTGTCCTTGCTTTGGGGAATTTACTGAATTTGCTGGAGCTGAAGGAGGCAGAATTGGTATAAGCAGAGCTGTAAGTCTGGCTCTTGTAGAGAGGCTGGGAGACTAAAACAGAGCAAGAGCAGCTAGCCAGGCTTTGAATTATTTGCTGCAGTCCAGAAAGTTATTTACTGGATGTAATAAAGCTTTGGAGTGGAAATAATAGCTACAAGGACAGGGTGGACGAAGAGGGACTGCTCAGTGAATGTCTCCAAGATACTTTGATTTTCTTTTACTCAGAGAAGTTGACTACTGTGGTTAGATTTTTAATAAAAATTAGTCTTTGTTATAAACAATCTAGGCAGTTTGACCTGAAAGCTCTCACTGCTTCAGGGAGTCTGTATAGCCCTGAGAAAATAGGCTGTGTTGTTAAGGCTCTGCAAATATTTCTGATAACCCAGTTACAATGGTAAAGTAGTAAAAAGCATACAGTGAGAACATAAATTGAATGAAATGTTCTTTCCTCAGCATCACTGAACTGAGAGTCTGAATCTGGTGGTATTAGATCTGTATCCCTTTAAACAGATTTTAATTCTCTGTCTGTTGTAGATGAAGGACATCTGTATGTCTGGGGCAGCAACAAACACGGGCAGCTGGTGAGCAGAAACATCTTTCTTGCTGAGCCCAACAAGATTGACACTCAGTGTTTCTCACATGAAAAGATTGCAGCAGTTTGGAGTGGCTGGACTCACCTGGTGGCACGGACAGGTAGAATATTTAAAAAGCAGTAACATATGGCATCCAAGCAGCAGATTATAAGTTGTTTCTTTCAGGCAAGCAGTGTTCTTTCTCACTGATAGTGGCTGGACACACAGCATAGCAGCTTCACCCAAGTTCAGTTGTCTTTTGAAAAATGATGAGGACAGAAATCCTTTGGCTGCTCTTTTAGTAGGGCATTAAGGGCAAAGAAAACAATATATTCAGAAGAAAATCAGTAAACTAAAATAAGCTTGCAGAAAATATTTGGAAAAGACAGGTAAAAAGAGGCCTCATTATACTTGAAGAGCATTCCCTGAAGGTGAAAACAAAGGCAGATTTCATGTTGAAGCTGAACTTTCCTGGGAATTTTTGTGATGAGGGCAGTGTGAAAGCTGCCGCATGTGGAGGGCTGTAGGGTTAGATTCTTACCTAGGAGGAGAGGAGAAGGGAGAAAGGTTATGTAACAGTGATATTCATGTGTAAAGGGATGGTTGAGCTGATGAAGCTCATCCAAGTGTGAAGCTCAAAGGCAGGAGGGAAAGTTAGATGAGATGGAAAGGCAAGACAGGCATCTGAAGCTATTTTTTGGTGTTTGTGTTCTTTCCTTCTCCTGTTGCACTGCATATGGTGCCACAGTTAAGGCTAACAAGAGGGTGAAAGTCTTCCATAGAGGAAAAGGAATAGCCAGAGCTGTGATGTGTGACTGGAAAAACAAATTGGTTGTTTTCTGTTTCATAGCATTCATTGTTTGATATCAAAGTATGTGAGAGAAGTGTGTAAAAAAAATCTACATCAGCTGTTCTTTTAGCTCTTTATAAGAAATGTCTGAACTCTGATTTTTAGAGGATGCTATACTGAAAATTTGAAAGCTGCAGTCAGTGCTATGAGCTGCTTGAAAACTTTTCAAATGGAGTGGAAGAATTTATCTCAAAATCTGTAGTTCTTGAATTAAGTGCTTGATGTCATCCTCACTGGAACAGAAATGATAGAAAGAAACCATTAGTTAGGATAATCTGATTTGTAGAGTGAGTCTTGACAACTGGGTTTGCTTTCCCTCACTATTTCTTAATAAAGAAATAATAAATAATAATAATATATAATAATTAATAAATAATAATAAACTAAATAAAATTTCCCCAGAGTTTTAGTAACTTCAATGTTTGAGTTACTTGATACTTATCTGTGGGTATTACAGACATGGAGTATTTCAGCAGGTGTTTTTATACAACACAAAGTGTGCCAAGGCACTAGCAGGGCTGTTTTGCTGGTAAATGTTTAAAAAGAATTTATATAAAAATAGGCTGACTTTCTACATCTGCATTAGAAAACTCGCCAGGTGATGCAGTGGCACAAGTTATTGCTGAAACCGTATTTCGTCTATTTAGAATTTTAAATCTCTTTGAAGAGCAAGGGACCTGAACCTAAATCATCTGGAATAAGATTTTGAATGGCCTTTGGCAGCCTCCAGTCAGGATCCCATGGGAATTTCAAGGGTTGTTCAGCTACCAGATACAGTGTGAGCACTTAACTCTTTCTGGAAAATCATTTGCTGCATCAAACTTGCAGCTGAATAACTGAGAAATGCAGCCCACTTGAGAAATGTCCCCTGAATGCAGTTCTTCCCACCAGTATTTTTGCCTCCTTCTGGCAAAGGAGGAAATGTTGCTTCAGTTTTCTGGTGCTGAAGTCATAAACCAAACATCCCCAAATGTTATGGCTCAGAAAAGTTATTTTTGAGCATGCAGCCCCTAATATATTTATACTTATTTATTTATAAATTATAGACCGATAATGCTATAATATGCAAACTGTAAAATATGTACAATAGAAATTTTACAAAGGATGAGATAAACACTACTTAAAGTATTACTTTATTGGCTTAAATAATTAAAACAGTTAATAATTTATTAATAAATTTAAATAATTATATGTAATTTCCATCCTGCCCTCCAGTGGATTGTCTTGTAAATACCTAGGGCTGCATGCACTTCACTTTAGAGATACCAATACAAACATTTCCTGCTTGCTTTATTCTGGGGAGTTCCCCAGTTAGTGGGAAGGAGACAAAATAGAGTGATTTTTGGATACAGGAAAATGGAAGGAAAGAGTATTGTAGTATGATGCTTCTCTGCTCATTGTGGAAGATAAAAACATACTTTGGAAAGACATTGCACTGTACAGGGATTCTGCTGCATGAAAGAATGAGTAAGTTTTTTCTAATTAATAATCTCACCACAATACAAAATTAGTGGTTTAAAGTTTGTAATGGTATCTGAATTCTCATGTAGTGTTTGCCACAGAAGGTAGTTGAATTTTAAGAGACTATTACAAATACTTAGAGTTTTGTTTGAATTTTTTTTTCTAGAACATTAATCCTGGTTAGAATAGTAATAATTAAAAACTTGTTATTGCAGCTGTCTTGACAGTAACTAAAACTCTTCTCATTGGAAAGACACAGGAAGGAACTGGGTGGATAAACACTGGACACACAATGCATAAATTTACAAATTCTGCCATTTTAAAATGACATTTTAATCTTTATCTGCCAGGTGAGCAGGTGGCTGCAGAACTAATGGGAGAGTGAAAAGTAAATGAGAGTGATGTTGTTAAAAGCAGCCATCTGGAGGAATAGTTGCCAGTTCCATGGTTGCAATGGTTTGACAATTTTAAAGTGAGTCCAAGCAAGTTATCAAGTTTGTTATCAGAAAAAAGGAACACAGCATAAATATTTTTGTCTTCTGTCTTTCCCTCTTACGTACGCTGGCCTGTTTTAAGACTTGCTTTATTTTTACTTCATGCTGCTGGCAAAAGTTTGTATTGTAACATAAAGCAAAATGCAGAACTCATTTTAACTTCTTCCCCATTCTCCCTTTACAAGGGATTTTAATTGCACCTGAAATTACTTTGATATCTGCATCTCTTTCATATACTATGTTCTACCTCATTCAGCAGAGGTTTCCTGTAATTTCTTTTTTAGAGTTTGATCAACTCTTTTCATTTGCTGTTGTTTATATCATAAAGCAGTTTGGATTCAAGACATTAATTCCTGAGAAATTAATTCTTTGACTTAAAGGTGTTAAGGAGTATTTTCACAAGATGTTGTGTTTTTAATCCTTACCTTTAACTGATCCTCATCAGCTTCAATTCCTTATTCTTTTTATTGTAGAGGTATCTTTTGGCGCTATTTCCACTGTACACACTCCTACTGTAAAATAACTCACAGAATGCTTCAAGACAGATGAGTGCTTTCTTTTCCTGCCTTGATTATGTTTCCTACAGAGGAAGGAAGCACAGTTAGACTTCATGGTATCACCAGTACTCTCTCAAAATAAGTTATATTATTCTGATAGTAGAGGTGGTCCTAGTTGATGGTGGTTGATCCAAAAAGATGAATATTGAGAAGCCCTGGTTGCTCTTTGCTCAGGTCTCTGATGATGAGATATGAACTTGCCGGTGTCTTTGGTTTATTTTATGTTTTCTGTGTGAATGCTTGGTTCAAGTGACTCTCAGGAATGCTTTTCATTTATGGCAGGGCAGTGCTGTTGCTGCTTCATGTGAGCCAGGTGTATTCCTGTGGCCTTGGACTCCAAGTACAGGTGCTGTTCTCTTCACACAACCACTCTGCACAAGGTTGGCTTCCGATCCAGGACTCTGCTTAATGGCACAAGGAGCACCAGTATAGGTGCAGTATAGGTGATATTGTTTTTGAATAATGAGCAGCTGTCTTGCATTGCTGTCCTTAACAATGTCAGCTTTAATTTGTGGTCCCTCTGGAGTTAATGCAAACACTTTGAGGGTAACTGCTGAAAGAGAGGTTATTATTGTTTACGTCATTTAAAAGAGAGCTAAGCTGTGGCCTGTAACGTGTAAGTTGTAAATTAGTCTACTTTGGGGAATGATAAAACCAGTCTCACTTGAAGGCAAACCTAAATATAGCAAAAGAGGTATTTTAAAGACTTTGAGGTGAATCATCAACTTCCATTCAAAACAAGATATTTTCTTTTTAACTGGGATGCCTAATAAATAACCTTCCCTAATCTGGCCTGGTTTATTATCTGTTTATTCTCCTGAATACATTCCCTAATCTGTCACATAGTGTCACATGAAGTTATGCTTTGTTTGAGCTCAGATAAAGAATTCCAAGCTCTTTCACTCAGAAAGTTACTTCAAAAATGCAGTTAAAATAGTGTTTCTGCTGCCTGTGCAAAACTGCCTACAGCTAAAAAATCTTGGAAGAACAAAATGCTGTGACATAGTCTGAATAATATTCTGAATCCTCATTCCAAATGTGCATCTGAATTTGTGCATCTTTGAATGTCCCTTGATGTCATGTCATTTAGGCCACATAAAACCACTCTGAAGGGGTCTGACATGTTAGTGACCTACACAGCAAAATAGAAACCATCTCCTGTTTTTTTCTGAAGCAAATGACAGTGTGTCCCTCCAACCACGGAGAGCAGAGTGCAAGAACATTTCTAATGATCTTGTTTGAGTCATTAACCTTTAGCATTTCAGTCTTTCACAGAGGCTGTAGTTGCACCTCTAGGTGCCTTTTCTGTTGGCAGTCACAAGGTAAAGCTCCTGGGCTTTGCTGGCGAGTTGTGCAGCTGCATGGAGGTGAAGGGGAAGGATGTATCTGGCACCCGAGCAGCACAGCCTCAGCCCACTAGAGGTCCTTTCCAGTTTGCTCTTGAATCCAGGCTCTGCAGCCTTCCTCTGGAAAGCAAACTTTCTCTACTGTGAATTTTTCAGCAGCTCCCTAGGACAGCAAATACTAATTTGCGTATATGTATATATATCATGTATATTTTTTTGTTTTAATGCTTGTCTCTTTTTAGACACGGCAGCCAAGAGTTTGAAACTGGAGCCCTACATGAGGGAGCTGTATTTCATTGGAAGGATGCTGGGTTTTGGGAATACAGGTGAAATACTAAAAAATAGCTTAATCAAAACCTCCAAATTGATAGGTACCCCTGAACCTCTTTAAAGCAGAACTTGAGTTCAAGAAATGAGTGTTCAAAAAAGCAAAGCCTTTGTCCACCTGCCTTGGGGGTCAATTTTGAAGCTTCAGGGCCTATTTTGAAGTTCTTGCATTTGATTATAAAATTTAGAGCATGGCAAGAGGAGAGAAAGAAATGCACAAGCTTGGGGACCAAAATTCAGACATGAACACTGGGAGCTGTGGGGAAATTTAGTGTGCAATAACATGAAAGATTCTAGATGCATCTGGAAGTTGCCTTGTTTTCTGTATTGTCTTCAGAGCTGTCTCCTTTGACACATTCATCTCATTGGTGTTTCAACTTCTACAGTGATTATTTTAAAGTTTTGTTCTAGATAGCTGTAAATACCAAGAAGATTTTGGCATTTTTCTTTGGCTTCATGGGCTGGCATCATTCCTTGGCTTTATTTTTTAAAAAAAGTTACGAGTGTGTGTGTGTTTGTTTTGTGATTGTACACTCCTATTCGTGCTGTTCCCTGCTGGGAGTTACTTCTACATGGTTTTGATAAAAGTCTTGAAGGAATTCATTCAGTGGTTTGGTCACTGAATAGGAAGTTGGGTCCAATGGGAACTGAAGGTATGTTCTGAAAGGTTGTTATCAAGTTTTGAGAGTTGTTCATATGCAAAGATTTGTCATAGAATCTTTCTAACATCATATTTTGAGTAATTGAGTTGTTTCTTCATTTACCTGCTCTCTTTTACCTCTCCTTGTTGCTAGGAGCTTCCAGTTGTACAGTAAATAGCTGTGCATGCCATCTTATGTTATTTCTGTGTGAAAAGAGAGGTTGTCAGGAAGATGCTAAGCTGTCAGTAAGTGTAATTGAAGGTACTCATTGTAAAATAGAAACAACAGTGATCGGCTTTAAGGACAAAGAAACTTACCTCAATATTTGAAATTCCCTTTGTGAGCTGTGACATTGTATTGGCAAATGGAGATTCAGATGGCCTGGGAAGAGTAGGATTTAAATGGATTTTTGTTAAATTTAGCTCATGAGTAAAAACGAACTTAACAGAAGGAAAACAACTATCAAATATTTTCCAATCTGTTCTGCTCCTCTTACGTGTGGGACAGCCCACAGAGTGCCCTTCCCACAGCAGAAGGGGAAGATAAGGTAGGTAAGGCTGGTCTGTTTTGGATCTTCTGCTGGATCTGTCTTGGATCTTCTGGCTATGGCTTCCTCTCATGGAAGGGCCTGTTCCTTCTTTGGAACAGGCTGTCCAGGGAAGTGGTGGAGTCACCATCCCTGGAAGTATTCAAAAACCTGTGGATATGGCACGTGAGGATGTGTTTTAGTGAACATGGCTTTGGTGCTCGGTTTACAGTTGGACCTGATGATCTTAGAGTTCTTTTCCACCTTTAATGATTCTATAGTTCTGTGATTCACACTTGCTTAGTCCTGTCCAGATGTGTTTTACTAAGTACTCCATGACTGGAGGAGTTTGGAAAATGACTCAGTCATCATTCAGCATTATGTTTTGGGGCTTTAGGCCACATGTGTGGAAAGAGGGACTATTATATTGAATTTCTCCCTTCCCTTTTTTTTTTTTTTTTAATGTGTCGCATCCTCTCTTTTACTAGTGGGATCAGTGATTGTTGTGGACTTAAATAATGTAACTGTCCAAATTTGACAGAATTTTCATCTATAAAAAGCATTCAGAAAAAATTATAGCTTTAAAATGTGGATCTGGTATAGATTTTGTTCAAGTCATTAGTGGATAAGGAATTAATTACTTTCCCTAATTTTCCTTTTTTTTTTTCCCTTTGGTTTCTGTGGTTGGATTGCTGCAGTTTATGGCTAGCCATCTATTTAGCAAATGCAATAAACAAGGTCAGATACATTAATAAGTATGTGCTTATGTGCAGGAAATCTGTAAATGTGGTGTTTGTTCTGTTTTCAGTAACCTCCAGCACCAGAGCAACTGTGCAAGAGGAGCTGTAGTTTTGTCACAAGGCTGAGAAGAGCACCTTGTTGGCTCTGAGCTATTCCTTGGGGGTTTATTTTTTCTTATTCTTTTTCTCTTAAAGCAAATTAAACTCTTGCAAAGGTAGTGATGATAATTGCATTGAAAACACCACCCCTCTCACAACTATTGTGAAACCAGGGCACAAAGCTGATACAAATTTCCTTAAATGAAGAATAGTTCAGCCGTAAGTGTCCTTTTCTAGATCTTCTGACTACTTGCAGCTGGATCTGCTGGCACTATCGAAGTCACTTGCTCTTCTGCTTGACTGTTTCTGCATTGTTATATCTCAAACCTTTTCTCCTTAACCATACTGAAATAATTCACATTATTCTTGGGTCTCTGTCAATTCACCTATTTAAAGCTGAAAAGAAGCAAAGGTAAAGGCAAGAGAAAATTCATAGTTTCTTAGCTTCTGTCATAAGCTGTCTCCAAGTTCCATATTCATAGGTATTAATAGAGAAAGATCCAAATGTGGAACTCACAAGACCGCTGCTGTGTGCTGCTATGACAGACTGGGCCAGATATTCTATAACTCACCTCCTTTTTTGCCTCTCAGCCTTTAATTCAGCTTCAAGGCCCCATATGCTGTGGGTCCCAGCAGCTGTACACAATAATGTTTCTGTATCCTGTTATCCAGGAAAAAGAGCATGGCCTGGAAGACTGGGTTGGGCGGTTCTTCCCTACGCCCTCTTCCAGCTGGGAGATCTGAGTGGGTGGCAAAAAAATTTGCAATTTTGGGTGTTATCATATCATATCATATGACATAGTTTGCATGTAGTAAAAGGATGATGGGATTGATTGGAATTTTGGCAATTCAAAGCTCTTAGTGTAGAGAATTGATGTGAAGCACACAACAAGCAGTGAGAATTTGCACTTCAGGATTTCTGCAGTTATGCAAGTGGATATAACATGGTCTTACACAAAGTTGGAATCCTTAGTGAGGTAGAAGTGCTTTGCACTCACTTTGTATGGAGTAAGAAGCTGGAACCAGCCATTATCTGATAGTTGAAGTAATGTGCATGGTAACTGATTGCCAAGAACAAGGTATGTGTACTCTGCCCTCTTATATTTATTGATCTTTGAGAAGTGGCTACTGCATTTTCAAATAACTTCATTTAAATCTAGGCATTTACTAAGCTAAGCATTTCTAAGCTCAGCTTCTGGAAGCAGCTGTCTATGTGAGCACCATCTATGCAAGTGCATTGATCTTATTGAAACGTAGTAGCATTTTAAGGTCATTAAATACTTGTTTTCATAATATTTAAGTCACATTTCCTGTTTAGTAATTAATTATTCAGGTTTAATGCTCATTAATGAGTCTTACTATTCCAACATAGGTAGAGGGCTTTTTAAGAGCTGAGTAGCAGTTGAGTACTTCTGAAAAACAGTGCTTTTCAAGAACTTTCTTTTTCTTAAAAACCTAGACACAAACAGGAAAAATATCCATAAAGCCTACATATATTGTTCCTTTCATGATTACCTTGAAGTAATTTTGAAATAAATAATTTGACATAAGGTACTGTAGGATACAGGAGATATATCAGGAGCTGTAAATTTTCAGTAGCAAGTATGTAGTGTTGTAGAATGGCTCTGATACTTGGATAGTATGATGAAATCTGCCAAGAGTGTGTGGCTTTTATTCTTTAAAGTATTCCAGTTGTGAGGAACCACAGCT
This sequence comes from Vidua macroura, assembly GCF_024509145.1. Taxonomy (NCBI): domain Eukaryota; kingdom Metazoa; phylum Chordata; class Aves; order Passeriformes; family Viduidae; genus Vidua; species Vidua macroura. The sequence continues at coordinate 49,407,854 of NC_071576.1, forward strand.
TGTGGTGTGGTAGTTGAAACTGAGGGTGAACTCCCTCCTTTTTTTGTAGTTCCTATTTGGACTTCATTGCCTCTCAGGGTAGCCACATATTTTCTGTATGGATCCCAAACAGCCGAGATTGAACTCTGCAGATGAAGGGGAGTTATAGTTGTACTGTATTTGTACTATGTTGCTTAGGATACACTTTAGGTTTTTGGGATGTTCTGCTGGATTTAAAGAGTCTGTGTGGTTCAGGTCTGCTTTATTCTCTATCCAGTATTATGGCGCCCACAGTAAGTAATAATATAATCACAATGGTTTACTTTTGGGGGACAAAGACCTGGATGAATAGAAGGAATTAGCATATGATTCATGCAGGAGAAAAACCCTAGAAGGGGTGGGATTTCCTTAGGTGACTCATTCTCTGTTTTAGTCTGTATCTAACTAAAAGAAAAAACATCTAAAAAACACTGTGTAGTCAACAATCTATTCAGGGACAGTGCTTTATGTCACTTTTGCTAAGATCTTTTTATTATGAGTATAGGAACTCTTCTAGAATTTTCAAAAATTTATCTTTACAAAACTGCCCAAAATACACATACAGAAACTCCTTTAGGAGAATGTTTTCCTGCTTGTCCTTTCCACTCCAAGATAGAAAGCAAACTGAAAATCAGTTTGGCATTTCTCATCTTGAATTTTGGATCTTGTAGCTGATGGATATTTCGTAGGAATTTGCCTGTACACACGTATCAGGTTTGTGCCTGTTAATGACACATCTGCCTGGAGCTGGAGCTGTTCATTGAGGACAAAATGGACACTAAAACATCCAGAAGTGAAGGTCAGGCTGTGGGGACAATAAAAGAGTGATAGTGTGGATTACTAGATATTCGTGTGAGTTGAAGAATCTTGGATGAAGAATCATCCTGACAAGTCACGGAGTACAAAGGAGGGTGTTAAATCCTAGTTTGTTTGTCTCCTCTTGCCTGTTCACTTTGCCATAAACAGAACACACAATGCCAAAAAAACCCCAAAACTCTGTGGCCATGCACACTGGTAAAAGCTGATAGTTGAAATACGACAAACTTCTGCTGTGTGTGATTTAAAAATCTGGGTAGTTATTTAAAATTCCTCTAGTTCACCAGAGCAGTTTTCAAACAAAGTTCATGAAAAGCTGTTTTAGCACAGGAGAAAACTCAGGGTTTCTTTAGAAACGGCCCTATCTCACTGTATTGTGTGAAGCATGAATAGAAGGCTACTACTTCTTTTGATCAATATCCATTGTAACATCAGAGAAAAGAAGGTATTGAAAAAAACAGGAGACTTTGTTCTTCATTGGTGTCCCCTCCTTACTCCTAATGAGAAAAGTTCTTTTATTTTTCCTCTCTCACTTTAAAACCTAAGCCACTCTTAGTAACAGGCTGCATAGCACATCAATACTTACATTAGAACCCTGTTCATAGACACACTTAGATAAGCCTTAAACATAGATGTACTGGCACTGCAAGCAGATAGAGATGCTGTAGCCATATAGAGGTATTTGTGGGCAGCTGTTGCTTCTGGGTAAGCATCAAAAGTAAATCTCACTGGCATTGTTCCCTCTTGACTGGGAATTTCAGATTCCTTTACAGGATGGACTTGCATTGCATTCATTAGTAACATGTCTATAATGTTTCTAAATTTTTAGATTTGCTCTGTACCTGTAGCTCTGAAATGCTGAAAAGACCTCACAATGTTAAGAGACAGACACAGGAAGTCAGGAGTCAGAGGGAGCTCTGCTGGCTGGATAGTATCCCCTTGTAAAAGATGGATTTTTTTTCAGGGCATAAATGGATTTGGATGCTTTCACCATGAAAAGCATTTACACCTTTGTCCACTCTCTCCCTGCAGTCTCCTTGATGTTAAGCATCTTGCCATATGGGAGGTGGAATCTTGTGTTGTGCTTTTATTTTTTCCTCCACCCCCTTGCCCAGCTCTTAAACTTTCTTGTGGGTGGAGGGAGAAATTGGGATGATATTCCAGAGAGAATACATCACCTTATTGCTCATTATTCATCTCTTGACTTCAAAGGGTATGGATTTTCCTTCCCATCCCCCTTTAGACTATTTTGTTCCTCCTGTCAAGCGGGAATGCTGCTCATTATTTGAGGTGCACAGCCCACTCTGTCTTAGTTAATTGTAGTTGCTCTTATAATAATTCTGACTCTGAGCAAGGCGGGTGATCTCCTGGGAGGCTCTGGAGGTGCCATTGTTGGGTTTGTGGTACTGTTCTCTTCTTTGTACTTTATTTCTTAAGAACAGAACAGCACATAGTTAGGGTTGAACTCCATGGGATATAGAACTCGGCTGCTTCGGGAGCGACTGAAGAAGTTCAAGCCACTTAGCAAATCCAAGGACTGCTCTTCTAACACTTTGTTTCTGTCATGCTTTCTGTTTCTGTCTGAGGCATGTTATCTAGTGAAATCTCTTGTGCAACTGGTCTCTGATTATTGGCAATGCATCTTGTGGGCAACAGTGAAAAAGCCCAGTTCTCCTTCAGGCTGCCATTCCAGAGCATTTCTTTTGCTTTTTCTGTGTCTGCCTTTCCACAGCATGTCCTCGAGTCTTTTGACAAAGTAAATATTAGCACTGGGAACTTAATTACCTTCCCTTTGTTTATCTCTTGTATGCACATGGCTGTTCCTCCTGAGGCTCAAATGGCGATGGGATATTGAGAGTAGCAGGATCTTGAGTTCACCAAATTAGGCAGATTCACAAATCTTTACAACATTGCAGCTAGAGGAAATGCTTTTCATAAAATGGTCTAGAAAAGATGCCTATGCTGTAATTTGTAATCTCTGAATAAGATTTTCTGTAGCACTGTACTATGTTAAGTCTAATGAAACGGGACCTGGGCCTTGCCTCAAAGGGAATAAACATCTAAGCAGTCCTTTTACAGACAAAAAATTAGGAAATCAGACACCAGAAAATATTTGGAAACAAATAAAAGCACACACAGCATATTATGATCGTTCAAGTGTGTTGTTTTTCCAAAATGGTGTCCAGAAAGAACTGCATGTCTTTTCAGTTTTCTGGGGAATGTTAGAGGAAGAGATGCTCAGCTGCAGAAGGAAGGAAATTCCAGGTTAGAGAGGCCTGTATGGAAGACAGCATATAACAGTGCGGAAGGGCATGGAGATATAAATATAGAACGTCAGTAAAAGTGTATGACTCATACTGCTGTAGTAGTATAGTGCAGAATTTATTTGCAGAAGCATTGAACAAAAACCCTATGGTATACTATGATGCTTTTGCAGATAGTTTTCCATAGCTGCTTACTGTTTTATGTGTCTTGCTTTTTTGGAGACATCACCAAATTGTGCTTTGATTTCCTTTTTTCCCTGCTTTTTGTTAGGACTTTGTTTTTAATTGAAGAGTTAAGTCCTCTATTGAACCTTGAATGCAGCAGTTCTGTTTGCTGGGTAGAGATGAGTTAGATTAGTTTTTAATCATGTAACTAAATTTAGCCAGCAATCTGCATTTAAAGGCATTGCTATTAAAAGTCTAAAAGTGAGATATATATCATAGTTTGAATTTAAAATAAGCCAGAGGCACAGCTGGTGAAGCCATCATGACTCTCTAATCATGAGTGGAGGGAAATAAGGAGGGGATTTTCTCACCTTGCAGGATGAATGTAAAGTCTGATAGGGGCTTTAAAATCCCACTTTTGCCCCCAGCCCCCTTCCCCAGCTTTGTTTCATGATTGCATGGATTTCATGACATCCCCCCATTTTCTTTTTTCAGCCAGGATATTATATCTGTGTGATATCAGCAGTATGAACAAAACTTCACATGCATTTAAATTGTTACATTTTAGTTTTTCCTCTGGTTTATTCAGAGTTTTGTGTCGTACTTTATATTTCCAGTCTCTCCTCTAAAAGGAAAATGGCCATGGAAAACCTGAACCAGAGACAAGACTTCCAAGGCATCTGGAAAGTCCTGGAATTTGCCACATTCAAAGTTATTATTCAGTCTTTCAAAGCAGTGAAGCATGCTGTTAAGTATGTGAATAATCCCATTAAAAGAGCATTGCCCATCTCAAGACATAACGTGGTGTAATTATGGAAGCAAAAAAGGATTATGCCTGTTTTGCAGTGAATGAAAGTCAAAGCTGTTTAGATGTTTAAAGATGTCCAAAGTGCTGGTAAAGATGGATCTGTTGGTGAAGTGTATGACAAATTTAGCATGTCAGGGAAATAGCAAGTTATGTCTAGCCTATCATATGGAATATTAAACTGACTTAACACAGCACTGCCTTTAGCAGTGTTTGCTGTAGCCAAGCTCCCATTTCCCAAGGTTGTTTTTCAGCCAGATCAATTCCTTAGCTTGGTTTACCTTCCTTTTCACAATTAGTTCAAGCACAATGAATGCAGGTGGCCTAGTGGGGAGAAAACTGGGTCCAAAGTTTCTTAGTGTAAACTGTTGCCAAAGGAGCTCTCATTCTGCACATTGAGCATTGCATTTTAGTCTGTGTTAGACTGTCACAGTCCTGGTGTCTTCTCTTGGTGAGTCTCACACATCCTCAAAGCTTCACCTGCTTTTAGCTGAGTACTTTCCATTATATCCTGTATTCATACAAGTCCTTGAGTGTTCAATATTTTGATATCACCAGGAGGCTCTGAAAGGAGACAGGATGATTTTCTCTTTATTTCCATAGCAGTGGGAATGGCTCACAGTGAGTGAGAAGCCATTTGTTTGCTGGATGAGCATCTGATTGTAGTGATGTGAAATCTTGTCTATCTGTGTTGCCCACATGCATGTGGTTAAATTTGATCACCAGGTTTGGGGACATCTGATGCAGCTTGGGCTGGCAGGAATCTTGGGCCCACTTGATGAGTATAGGAGTTCTAACTGGCAAATCCTTAGCTGTTGCAGGAGGACTGGTGATGCCCTTATGGTTCTTTTCCTATGGCACTTGTGGCCTTTTGTTGCAGGTTTAAATATCTTCACAAAGTGCTTGGAAACCCTTGTGAACTGCATCTTGATGTGTGGAAGCTCTATGGACTATTCTGAACCAGCTGTGTATTGCAGCCTGTGTCTGCAGAAGGCTGAAAGTGGCCAGGAATGGAAATATCTCTAGTTTTCTGTTGCTGTCAGCTCTGAAATGCTTTTGCTGCTTTGTTTGAACTTCCCTGATGAGGCATGACCTTAATACTGTGCATAGATTTGTGTTTTAGTGATACATTCTTAATGACTGTTATGAATGAATATGGGAAAAAAATCAGGAGTGCCCTATTATATTAAGTTGCAGCAGTTTGTAAGGAGGTCATGGGAAGAAGATGTGTGAAGAGATGTGGACAGCTCTGGTATGCTGAGCTCCTGTGTTAAAAGGATCAGGGGGCCATTTAAACCTTTGTCAGGACAGATTATCCTGTGTTGTACTGAAAGCATGCACAGGTGCAGGTGTGGGATGCCTGGTTTCCAGCTGCTGAATTAAAGCTGTCTTCAGCCAAGAAGGAATTAAGAATGTATGGATGAATGTTCTTCTGTTAGGTTGCCCTGCACAAGGGCTATTTCTAGGTAGATGAGGAGGTTTCTCAGAATGGGTCAAGGACATCAGTGGTTTTCTGAAGGACAGCAGAGATCTGTAGATTTGGGAGGAGTGTTACTCTGTGTAGGGCAGGGAGGAGGCAAGATGCAGCCTCTAAATTTCAATTTTTAATGCCTGCTCCTGTGAATTTTCATGTGAAAGGAGGCATTAGGAATTTTTTATTTGGAATTTCATTATTCAAGCCTGAGATTAAGCATTCAGTGTGAATATCCAGAGTTCATTTGAAAAGTAATCATTAATGCAGCCATGAACTGAGATAGCTAGATGAACTCTTTCATCTAGTATTTATGAAGGATAGTTCAAAGCTTGCCTGGGTACCAAATAGAGACTTCAAGGAGATACGACTAGTGCAGGATATTATCTTAAAACAGGAAAATTGATATAAAGATAAATCTGAGTCTAGTGAAAATAAGTAAATGTTAATGTGCCTCTTTGTCTGTTGTGTTTTACTGAGAAACAACCAACCTGTTTTTAAAACTAATGTACTTATTTGTTTTTATTGCTAATTCTTTCTACTTATGTGGCCAAGCAGATTGATTAAAAAAAAATGCTAAAAGGGGAAAAATGACACACTCTACAGTCTTAGTAGCAGTATAAAACAGCACAAGAAAAGCTACACTGTCAGACAGGAAGCAACTAGAAGTGCTTTATGCAATGTTGCTGGATTTGCAGTACTCTGAAGGCTATGAACTTGTAATTTTGAGGACATTCTCAACTGTCTGTGCTTTGTTATACATGAGGACACAAGGATGATGTGAAGAAAATGCAGAGGAACCTTTCAGAGAGTGGTTTGTATTCAAGTCCTTGAATATGTATGTACCTTCATCTGTATTCTGTGAAGGATGTGAGCATGTGTTTTGGGTGATTTGCTGCTGTGTGTACACTGATGCACACTGCTGTGTTTACAGCTCAAAGAGCACGAGCAAACCAGATCTGCATGATCATGTAGAATCTCAACCAATGTAGCATACTGTTGTTTACTTAAGGAGCTGTCAGAAAGGTTTTTCTTAAAAATCTTCTTTCCTTTGTCTTTTTTTTTCAGCTTTCCGAGCTCCTGTACCGTGTAGTTCATTCAGGTTGTAAGCTGGAATAACACAGGATGCATGAATTTATATCTCTTACTCCTTAATTCCAAATGGTATTGAACCTCTGGACTTCATTTGATGTAGCATTTGCCTGGTGAAAAAATAAAAAGTTGCTATAAAGTCATCTGGGCCAATGTGGATGTTCACAGTAGAGGAATTGAAATGAGGAGGTACCGTGCTCAGAACATGGCAAGATCCAGGTCTTAGGAAGCATTGTTAGTATCTTAGAAGAACTGGAAAAGCTTTCCAATATTGTACCCTTCTTTCTACACAAGTTGTAGAAATAACTCCTGCCTTTTGTGTGCCCTCTTCCTGCACTGAGTCTGGTATGAAATATCACATTTTCTGATGCCTCAGCCACTTCCATGCTGATGTACTCTGTCCAGTTGACTCATCACTGTGTATGTTTTCTTGACTTCTAATTAAAATCTGTCCTAGTCTAATCTTAGACCAACACTCCTCGTTACATGACCCTTCATTCTTAAGTAATTCATCCTGCAACCTCCTTACTCTGTATGACTAATGTCTTTTTCTCAAATATTCTTAGAACATTTTAAAATACCATCTATTTTATAAGCAGCACAATAGCAATACCTCCCATTACAATTGCTCAGTGCTTTCTGTCATAGCTTAGTGCTTTCTTTTCCTTAGGATTTTGACGAGACTTTAACTTTTGGCGGAATTTTCCACGCATTGGTGTTTGCCTCAGCCTGAAATATCCACTTGAGACTGGGGTTTTTTTGTTTGTTTGCAGAAAGTGTAATCAGTATTTCATTGAAAAGGCACATCTAAATCAGCTTCTGTTAGTTTCTCTCACAGAAAAGACAGATTTATGTACTTTGAGGTTTTTTGTTTGTTTGTTTGTTTTTTTGTTTTTTTTTTTTTTTTTTTTTGTTAAAGGATCCCTGGGCAGTTGTTTTTTGGCTAAAAAATATAAATGATTGACTATTAGCAGGAGTCTGAGCATGTGATGGGGAATGCTCAGCAAACAGGAACAAGTCTGGGGAAGTAATGTGTCTCAAAAGAACTGAGAACTGCATTGATGAGCAGTGAGAAGGAACTGTTTGCTTAACTCATCTTTGGACATTCAAAAAATTCTTCCTAAAAGCAAAAATTATTTTATCTGGTTTTAATAATTTTAAGTTAATGTTCTCCATGCTTGTGTACTAATAACCACCTGAAACTTGTTTCCCTTATTGTAGCAAAAAAGAAAAAGTTAAATTGCAATGGTCTGTGTTTGTAATTGGAAACATTTTACATTCATGTTTTACAGAAATAATTTACATTCTGCTAAGGGTTCTGTTTGGTTTTGCATATGTAAGTGATTCTTTGCTGGTTTGCTCAGTGAAAGAAAATAGAATCTGTGGATGGCAGGTGTTGTGTTGTAGCTAAGCATTGTTGCTCTTTTAATCCTTCATATATGCTTGCAGTCTTCAGTTGCACTGGAGCAGTGCCCTGGTGGGATGGTGCAAAGGTTCATTTTTGTTTTGTGAGTGTTTGTTGTTCATGTCTGCGTCCAGACAGAGCACCAGATTCATTTGAGGAAGGAGATTTTTCCTCCAAAAGGTTGAGAGAAACCTTTGTTGCCTTTGTGTACAGTTGGTGTTGTAGACTGTGTGAGGATCTGGGTCTGTATTACCAATTCAAAGCTTGCTTTTTCAGAGGCCTTGCAGCTTGCTGGTGTTTTTGCCTGTGGCACTTGATACTTCAGGCTTCTGAGAGCTTAAATGCTTAAATTCAACTATAGTCCTTGGGATCAATACAGCAGTGTCTGGGTAGGGCTTGAGAGCCTGTGGTATATTAATGATCTAACTGGATGTTACAAAAATGATTTCTGGCTTTAGATTTCATAAAACTCAGTCTCAGTTCCTGTAGTTAATATAAAATAGAGCAGCCTGCCTATCATTTCTCAGTCCACTAATAGGGTTCTGTAGAAGTGCAGTAACCTGGTCTGACGTAAAAGCCTGAAGCTTACTCTATATTTAAATTTGTTATGTACATTTTTGCAGCTGCAGATATTTTTAGCAGAGATCTATGTAAATTGCAAAGTAAATATACTAACTTTAGAACAGGCATGTTTTTTAAACCCAAAACTGTCTTCCTAATCTAAGATACACTAGTAGTTCTCTTAATGAAATTAATTTTTATCCTTTAACCTAACAAAACGTAGCTACTGTGTTAAAAGACCTCACTTGTATTGAATATAGTATGTGACTGTTTTCAGCTTTTCCCTGAACTGAGAGGAAGCTGCAAAGGAAAAAAGCTTTGTGCCCTTGAGAGAGAAGGACAACTAATTTTATCACTTAATTATTTTAGGGGAAGCATTATCAGTGAACTGAGAGAATGCATCTGAAAAACTTGCAGTGATTGGAGTGAAAAGATACCACTGCCAGCAGATTTCCAAGGAAAATGCCTATACTTTTCCTGTATATGAACTGAGGTTTCCAGTTCATTTACAAAATGCATTATCACCTTAAACTCTACAAACCAGCAGTGTCCCTATCAAGACAGTTTAACAGCACCCTAAGGAAAAGGGAGATGTTCAGATTTCCAAGGGTTTGTGTTTAGAAACCTCTCAGTTGTCACCTTTGGGTGGTGTGACCATACCCCCTGCACCCGACCCCTCTGTGGGGCAGGGAGAGGCGTGTGCAAGCTGACTTGCAGGACTGGATGGTATTTTCCCCCGATACATCTTTTGGTCTATAAACGTGATGTCTTGAGTTCAACTCTGGAGAGCAGTTTGAGGCTTGGCTGAAGTGTGTACATAACTCAAGGTCATTGCAGGTTTCTTTCTGGGCAGGAATGTGGGTTGATGCTTCTAGTTAGAACCAAGTTGAGGACTTTACCTTCTGCTGTGTGTATATAACTTTTTAAATTTTAAGCCCAGAAGGGACAGGCTTATCTGCAGGGACCTAGTCACTTCATTAAGAAAACAAAGCTGTTACTTTGTATGATTTTTTTTTTTTTTTTTTTAATTCAAAGGAAGCAAGGGTAAGAAGGATGTTTATGGATGTTATCCGTACAGGAGAATGTTTTGGGTGTCAGTCCTACAGCAGTACACTTGGAATAATAACCCTTGGAGAGAAGGATGAGCCATATGGTGGTGATTTCATTTAAAATTGCCTTTCCTTGGCCAATGTGTGATTTCTGTGAAAACAAACCAGTGCATTTCCAATGCTTAATGGCAGTTGTGCTGGTGCTCCTGACTAACCAGATGTCTCCTGAGGGCTATAGCTCTGCTAACACTAGTGACAGAATGTAACTTCTATCATGAAAACATAGAACTCTGTTAAATGCAGGTCATGCAATGAATTGTTCATGGCAAAGAATGGGAATAGAAAATAAATCCCTTTTCTGTAATCTTTTATGTATCAAAATAAGCTGTTTTGTTTGTGCTTACATTAACCTAAAATATGTCCTTTGTGTAACCAAAGTGTATTTATTGTATGCAGAATATCCAGGTTATGCAGCTTTACTGACTTGGTTTATTTACAGCCCAGGCCATCATCCAGATATTATTCTGCTAGAAAACAAGTTAATAAAGAACGAGTGGCTTCACAGAAGTATAACATAATATCTTGAGCTAGTTTTTAATTTTTTTTTGTTCTGTTCCCAGAAATAATTTTTCACCAGCTTTTGAAGCTGTAGATAAGATGCATTAAAAAGTTCTGGTTTTTAATTGGCATCCACATGTTTCAGGAACTTGGTGAATAAGTAATCTTGAAATGTGTTTTGTGTTTAGAAGGTGGCAAGGTGTTCACCTGGGGCAGAGTGGACTACGGGCAGCTTGGAAGGCATGTGGTGGTTCCCAGTGGGCAGCAGAGCACAGCATCTGAACAGTTCTTGGTGCTGTGTAACATCCCTGTTTCAGTTCCTTGCCTAAATGGAGCATCTCAGGTAAAGAAGAAAATTACCATTTCCACACCCTACCTTTTTTTCTTTTCTTTTCCCTTTTTTTTTTTTAATGCATTAAAATAATCAGAACAGTTTCCCAACAGAGCCCTTTCAAATGCTGCAGCACAAGCTCTTGCTCGCTCTTCCTGTAAATTCAGAAATTATTAACATTCAATTATTTCTTTTAAAAGGCTTTTGCATTCAGGAGCTGATTTTTTCCTTGGTGGAATCAGCTTTAGCAAAAGATTCCAAATTCTCTCAGGTATCAATGTGTGCAGGTGTAAGATGTGCCTGCAGTGCAGCTGAACAGAGGAGGTGGGACTTCGCCCAGGTGTAGCACTACTTTTGTCTGAAACCCCAGACCAGCACCCCACAAATCACAACTGGTGGTCCCTCTGATCCATGGGAGAGGCTTGCACAGCCATATTAACAGTTCTCCTGGCTTGTATTGCAGCTGAGAAGAGTGGAGATTCCCAGTACTGTGGGGGCAGGAACAAAAATTTGTGATGTGTTTGAGACAGGAGGTTGATGACTGATGGAGAACTTCTGCCCACTATGCTTACTCTTGATCTCTTGTGCTCCTTGAGAAGTCTTCAGTTTGAGTTGTAGGGTGAGTGAAGAAGGGGATGTGTTCAGAAAAGTAGAGATGGGGGAACAGGCAGAAGGTGGGCTTTGTTTAAGGTGTAGCCTTGTTGGCTTAAAATTAGATTAATGATCTGTCCAGGTGCCACTCTCAGAGTGTAGTCATCCAGGGCATTAAACTTCAGCAAGGTATTAAAGAGAACCTGTGAAACTTCTAAAGAGTTGCCTTGTTCTAAAAAAGGCTGAAGAGTTTCAATCAACCAACCCAAAACTTCTCCAGCCACCTGGCCCACATTGCAGAGGGCAAAGGCAGGGACAAAAAGTGAAGCACTGCTTACTCTTGGAGAAGACCTGGTTTGAGACCATTTAAGGAACCTGAAGATGCACAAGTTCATGGGACCTGATGTGATATACCCATGGGTCCTGAGGGAACTGACAGAGCAATTGGCTAGGCCACCATCCATCATACTTGAGAAGCTGTGGCAGTTTAGCGAAGTTCCCACTGGAAAAAGGGAAACACAACCCCGATTTTAAAAAAGGGAAATAAGGAAGACCGGCGGACCTTATAGATAGGTCAGTCTCACCTGGGTGCCTGGCAAGATCATGGAACAGATCCTCCTGGAAACTATGCTAAGGTATGTGGAAAACTGTGGAAAGGACAGCCAACAAGGCTTCACCACAGCAAATCTGGCCACCAGCCTGACAAATCTGGTGGCCTTCTATGATGGGGTTACAGAAATGGTGGATGAGGGAAAGCAACTGACATCATCTTCCTGGACCTGTGCAAAGCATTTGACACTTTCCCACATGACATCCTGTCTTTAAATCCAAGAGATGAGGATCTGAGGTGTGGGTGACTCTGTGGCTCGATCCCTGCAGTCACAGGGTTAAGGTCAGTGGGGCGTGGTGTTCCTGAGGCACTGGTATTGGGACCAGTGCTGTTAGTCAGTGACAAGGACAGTGGGTTCGAGGGCACCCTCAGCAAGTTTCTGACACACACAAGCTGTACTGTGTGGATGACACACTGGAGGGAAGGGATGCCATCCTGAGGGACCCTGTCTAAGGCCCCAGAGCCCATGATGCTGCCCTAATGTTTAGTCACTTAACTTCTCTGAGTCTCAGACAACTTTCCTCATTTTGACAAGGGGGTCCCTACTTTTTGTCATTAGTTATGTATAGACAGCTCCATTTCTGAAGCTGCTTCACACTGTTTTTCATCTGTGCTGTGTGCAGTGTCTCAAGTACATTGTTCTGTTGTTTCTTGGACAATACAAAGTCAAGGCAGCTGCAGCTTTTGCACAGTGGAACTTATCCTTGGCAGGACAAGTGATGCATGAAAGTGAAGGGATGTATTCAGATAGATTCTTTGAAAAGAAAGAGGAACAACAATCTCATCTTTATTCTGCTGCCCTCAGCGCTGTTCCTCCTTATAGACCTATGAGGGACCTGATTTGAGTGATTAGCAATGGCAGTATTCTGGAGCAGACATCATTCTTTGCAGAGATAACAGCATAAAGATGACTTAAGGGGATCATCTGCATCCTAGGAGGAGCTGTGTTAATGAAAAAAGGAAAAACAGAAAATAAGGACCTAAATTGTTTCACTTCAAGATTACAAAATACTGCCAAAGCTAGAATTTATACTTGAAAATGCCTTCAATTGCAGTATGTAGTTTATGGAGAATGAGCTGTTCTTTGTTAACACACAAGCTACCCCTTTTTCCATTTGTTATCATATGGAGACATGATTAGATTTGAGAGCTGAATTGCAAGGAGCATAGAGAAGAGGAGATCTTTTCCATGTTTACCTTGAATTAACAATTCCAATTTTTGTGGTAAATGCGGAGAGACAGTTTAACAGTTGAGGATTAGGACTGATGATTTTTATTCATGGTCTATTTTTATAAATCACTTTTAATGATTCAACTGAATTTTTGGCAAAGCTGTGATCTGCTGATTGCCTCTGCACTTCAGTTAATATTGTTAAAGCCAAAGTGGAGAAACTAATCTAAGGATTAGAGGACAATATAAAAGACACGTGGGTTTAGCTCAAGGACAGCGCAGCAGATTTAACCTCCTGTGTTGCTCCTTGTCTCCATGCCCATGGCCTGCCTACTTTCTCCACTGAAGACCAGGGATTCTCCTTTCATTGAACTGACACTGCTATAATGTCTGTGTCTGCCACTTCAAAACCTGATTTTTGAAGTGTTGTGAATGACCTATTCCATTGTGAGTTTGACTTCAACTGAAAACATTGACTTTGAGAAATAAGAGCACTTTTTTCCTTTAAAATGAAGCAAAGGAGGAACAAAAGCCTCGATTTTAGATAATTATCCATTAATCTGAGTGTGTCTTCCTGGCAGGTTGAAAAGTGTGGAGGTTCCTGGTGTTGAATGTGTTTAAAATTCTTGTATTTTGCCACTGCAGGTCTGTTTGCTGCTTTCTTCTCAGTGCTTTGGTGCCTAACCAACATGGAATAGGCCAAGGCACTGAGAAGTTGTGTGAGGCATTTTGCAGGCAGTGCTCTTGTGTTGTGGGGCGTCCTTGATGGGACCTCTTCAGAACATCTGACTCATCTGATACGCATTCATCCACTGCTCTTCAGATGAAAGGATAATTAAATACAAATGTCCTGAAATATGATGAGTCTCTCTATTTAGCAAATGCTACAAAGATCTCATTTAATGTTTCCTCCTTGTCAAAATGCTCTTCCAGTCTGTTTGATATTTTTGGCTTTAATAGCTATTGTTCTACTGTTTGTGGTATGTTCAGCATGTCATTCACATTGCAGCAAACATTTGCTGCAGCAATAAACAAGTGAGAAGTGTCTGTGCAGTGCTGAATGTTTCTTGCTAAGTTGGGTGGAAGGAAGGACTGCAGTTATTTTGGATATGCATGGCTTCACATGGAGCCATGTTTTCATCATGTCCTTTTCTACTCAAGGCAAACTGTGCTAGATCACAGCTTTCTGGGGAGGGATCTCTGAAATTTCAGTAGGGAAATTAAAAAATAATCATCACTCCACTTGAATCTTGATGATGGATGTAGGGACTAGTTGTGTCAGGGAATGAACATAACTGATAGACTGGTGTCAACATGTGCCTACTGTGTTTATCCTGATCCTGCTGTGGCCCATGGTTCCAGTGTGCAGGTTCATCCTGTACAATACGGATTGCTTTGGATCCTCTGTATGGTTCTTTTCTTTCAAGCAATGGCATCATAAATACCCATGTTCTCCTGGCACTTTGCAGTCAAAGCTTATTGCTGTTCTTTTCAGTGCAGTTGCAGTAAGATGTCATTTTTGTTTAAGCGTTTGAAAAGTAGCTTTGGTTTTAGCATATTCTTGTTTTTCTTCTTTTTCCCCATTCATTATTAAGCAGCTGCCTACAAGGTATCTTAGCTGCCTCTAAGGTATCAGTATGATGACAATTAATTGCTTATATAACTGATAGATTAATGTATACGCATTATTACCTTAACACATAGTCACAATAATAGTGAAAATGGAACCTTTTGCTTTTGAAAAAAAAGACAACTGTTTTTGACTTATAAGAGAAATTTGTTAGAGGCCTCTTTGTAAGTAAACCTACAGTTGAGGTTTTAAGGGGCATCAAAAGAAATAACCTAATATTATATATCACCTCTATGCTCTGTGTGTGGCTTTAAAATAATTATTTGTTTGACTGGCTACCATAAGTGTTTTTGATTTGAATGTTCAGAATGAGAGGTTTGTATTTTTGTGGGAGAGAAACAAGTTGAACTTTCCTAAACCAGATTTTACTGCTCAAAGTTTGAGAATATGTGTGAAGTAACTGATCCAAAAAGCTGCTTAAAAAAAAAAAGCCCACTTTGGGTGTTAAGGAAGGAGATAAATGCAAAAAAAAAGTTGAAGTGATGTGTAGTTTCTCATTTGCTAAGCAAGTAATACTTTGGTGTGTGTTGTGAGTTTTTTGGTTTGGTGTTTTTTTCCAGTTATGAACTGCTGTCTTTTATGAGTTGGTCTTGATCCATGTCTTTTGAGAAATGGCATTGTTGAATTTTCCTTGATTGATTTTGTTATTCTTTTTTAGCGATGCAATGATGAAAAATTTAATATAGAGATGGTCCCTTTAATATTTTTGCATCAAGTTCTTGGCTTATCAATTAATTTCAAGAGACAATAAAGGAAATAAAGGCCACAGAGAAGTGGGTTCTGAGTACAGCTCACTGTGTGAGTGACAAATTGCAATTAAGGATGAAAATAAAAGACTAAATTGTTAAAATTATTATTAAGGGGGAGAAACCCAAACAGGATGTAACAGAAGATGGAAACTACAGTCTGCATACAAAATGCAGCAAGTCTGTGTTTGATTAGGTGGGTTTGTGTGCTCTGCATGCCCTATGTAGGAGAGTAACACTAATCTTGGCAGCACTGCAAGAACTTGAGAGTTCACAGTCATGTCACAGGCAATGAGGGAACAGGATTTATTTCTTAGCTTAGTCAGTTCTCTCTGCTGTTCTCCTAAGCAGAAAATTGAGAGCAGTACCAAACTGCTGCAACCCAAATGCCACTTTTTGCCTAGGTAGCCATCCCACTTACTCTGTGCCTTTCTTATCCCATTAAGACATGACTGTGGTTTGTAAAGAGTATCTTATGGCCTGGGTAGAGAGACCTTTAACATGCACCGCGAAGTCATTTCTGCAAGTTAAGAATAGCAGTGTGCTAGGAGCAGAGCCTAGCTCACCAACTCTGGGTCTGTAATTTTTGGAAAGCAAAGAGGAGGTGATACTGGTTCCCAGCACTGTCCTTCCTGCCACCCCTGCCAGTTTCCCTGCAGCTGGCATTGCATGGAGGGAGATAGGAAACCAAAGTCACACCAAAGGAATGGCAAAGGAGAACTCCCACGCTGCCTCTGCATGCCAGGGAGCACATGCTGTGTGGGTACACACTAGAGGCTTTCCATGTATCACTTTTGCAGATAATTTTGGTTCAAAATGACCAAATTTTGGTTCAAAATTGATCTGCTGGGGTTGTACTGCAGCAGTGAGGTGGCAGCCAGGGCCAGGCTGCTCTGCAATCTGTATGGGAGACCAGGAAAGGTCAATTTCCTGACAGATGTGGTGGTGTAGGAGAGGACTGACATGGGATAAAGTCAGGAGGTGGAGACTCACCCAGCATGTGATGACTGAGGTGTTACAAATGTGACTCTGGGCAAGCCTTAGTCTTCATAAGTCATAAATTAATTTTCAATTTGGTAGTGTGTTGTAGTTAGAATTCCAAATGAGTATCTCACTTGGAGATCTCTGAAAGTATCAGGAAATGAAAAGAGACTAAAACTACTTGCAGCAGTAGCCATGGCTTGTGCAGACAGGCATCAGCTGTGGGTAGTGAGGCCCCAACAATGACACCAAATTGGCAGCTCTATTTAATGAGCTTATTGGTAGCAGAATCTAAGCAATCTAAGTTGCTTTGTAAATCTCTGATCTCTTCATGCTCATACTGTATTCCTTAAATTAAAAATACTGGCTGGGTCCCATCCTTCTGCATGGATTGTTCTAGTAACAGTGCACCATGACTGCTGCTCTCAGCATAGAGACAACTTGTGATTCTGCTCCTTGGAAGGATTTCTTTGCACCAGCCAGTGCCATAATTGCTCAGTAATGCCCTTCAGATGCATGCTGCTAATCAACCATGGGCAGTGCTGCAAAATTACTTAAAATGTACTTGGTTTTGAGACAGTCTCTGTGAGCAGCAACTTGGAAGTGACAGAACTCCAGTTCTGCCTCACTGATGTGATTTTGGTTGCCTCGTTCATCCATGAGAAGCCTGAACAGAAAGGTTTCAGTGTAAAATGCACCCAACCTAGTTTAAGGTGAATCAGATCTAACCTAGGGTAAGTGCATGAACGTGTTCCAAGTTCAAGTGAAAATATGGTTTGAAGCTAGAGGCCCTAAAGCATGCAGTTTTTCATTCTCAATTTGTCATTAGGACTGTTACAGAGAAGGGATTAACAAATCAATGCAGGCTAAAATGAGAGAAAATCAATAAGAAACTGTAGTGAACTGGAACAAAGCTATCAATTTGCAGTGTTCTCTGCAAAGAAATCTCATCCATACCTCCTTTTGTGGATGGGAAAGTAATGCCAAAATGAGGATGATTTGAGGTTAGAGTAATTGTTTTTTACCTGGCTGACCCCAGAACTTTAGGTCAAGAAACTTCTGGCGTAAATGCTGCTTATCTTTCCTATTTCAGTTGTGTTGGTGAATTTTATTGGCATGTTCTGTAAAACTGGAATCTTATAGAAAAATAGTCAAGGAGAAATACATAATTTAAGTTACCCTCACAGGAATTTGATCAGTCTTTTTAATGGTTTATTTTTTTGTATTAGTGAAAGTGACTTTGTTATTTGTTCATTGTTTTTCTGTCTCCTTAAGATGAATGTTACTGCTGCAAAGTTTACTCTAATGCATACTGCCTGTATGCATTCTGTAGATAGAGAATATACTGCACTACTGGGTAGGTTACTGCAAGTGAATGAGAAGGAAGAGAGCTTAGTGGTGCCAGCACTATCTGTTTATTGTGTTGTAATATTGGTTCTTTCCAGCCCATTTGTCACTGTGAGGCCATAAACTCACCAAGGTAGTGCCAGCAAGCAGACTGCTTCTCCCTGCTTTTAATTTAGAGGGTTTGGATTTGGTTTGAACCTGGGTTGTGCCTGTACTTTTACTCCTGTGATGGCCTTTGTTTGTATTTGCCTGATATTTCCAGCTTTCACTTGCCAACGAGTCACTCAGGCTCTGGGCCCTGCCAGTCCTCCTGGCCTTTGTGCTTAGGTTACAAGTTATTATAAAGCTCCTGTTTAATCAAAGATTCAGCACAGGGGGATTTGTGTTTCTGCTGTGATGCCATGGCACAGCTTCCAAGCCTGCTGTACTGGGCAGCCTGCTCAGTGACAGGGGCCTGTTTGTCCTCCCACCTAGTGGCTTTTCTGAATTGCCTGTTGGCTGCCTTTCTCTAATTTAAACTGAAGTTATCAAAGGCAGAAGCTACTTCTGGACTCTGTTTCTTAAATGGTCTAATACAGTCTGTGCCTTTGCTCCAGCATTCAACCAACAGAACTTTTTTTGGGGGAGGGGGAAGGGGAAGAAAAAGTAAACGTGATTCGTCTAGTCCTGTGAGGACAAAAATGCTAAACTGTCTCCTCTTTTAAAACCTGCCTAAGGGTTTTTTCTTGGTCTCCTGGCAGTTGATTGCTGAGGTCTCCATAAATTCAGTGGATTTGGCATGTAATCAGATGCCAGCAAAGACTGAAAAAAACTATGCCTTGCAGTTCTTTTTTTGTCAGCAAAAGTAGATAAAAACCTTTAAAAAGAATTAAAAAAAATTCATTCTCAGATAGAAAAAAATTGATAGTTCTTACCTTAGAAGTATGATTTTGAAAATGCCTCCTTCTACAGTTTGCCAGTTCAACTCCCATTTTTACAATTCCTCCTTCCCCTCCCAGGTGTAAAACTAATGTGAACAATTCCTTCCTTGGTAACAAGTAGATCAGGATGCAGTAAGGAGTTTTTAGGATGTGTTTGTTTCTCCAGAATGTTGTTTGACATAATGTTGTTCTCTCAAGTGTTAAATTAACAAATATTAAATACCCAAATTTCTTACTGATGGTTGCTTCAGTGGAAATCCCTCTTGTCCAGCTTTTTTTAGTTTTTTGAAGTTATCAAGGTTTTCCGGCAGCCTCCACTGTTGGCTGATTTAAAAAATGTGAACCCATTTAAAGCCTTGGGAGTCTCAGACCATGGTTCATTTCTATAGAAAGAAAAATTTAAAAAATTAAATAATAAAAAGCTAGGTGCTGCTGGACCTCACAAGAGAATACTGAGGGGAAAGGATGAAAGCCATTAAACTTTAACATTGATGGCTAACAGATCAGACAATGATAATACAGTGTCTGACATTTGATTAAGTGTTATGACAAGATACATTGCTGGTGTTTATAACTATGCAATTCCTTTATTGCTTTTCTGTATGCCAAGGTGTTGTACTTTGTGTTGTTTCGTGTTCTGATGCAAGTACAGGATATGATTTTTGCTTCTTGGATTTATTCCCTGCTTGTATCTTCTCTGTTTGGCTCTCTATTTTGATTTCTCATGGTTTTGTGGTGTGTTTTTTTTTCTTTTTAATGTGTGGATGAAGGAAAATCCTTTTTCTTCGGTACTTTTGGGAAAGTGTTTATGACTTAAACACACAAAAGACTATTCCAGAAGTAGAAAACAGTGAATGGATTTTTTTCCTTTGACTTCTTGATCTGCTACTGCTTTTTTTTTAGGATTTAACCACTACAAAGTTAAAATAAAGGCATCCTGATAAGCAGCTCTGTATCTATAACATTTAGACAATAATTGGTTTATGATTATAAAAAAATCCAACTTTGTGACTTTTGGGAGCACAGTTATAAGAACTTTTTTTCAAAATTTTGCCAGAAAATAAGGACAGGAAGTGAGATAGAAAGCATTGCAACATAATTACAAGCATTACAGAGGCAAATCTATCTCAGCATCTTACATTTAGAGCAGCTGGCAAAAGGCAATCTTTTCACCTTTACTGGTCTGCCTTGAGTACATGTATGAAGAACTGATTCAAGTCTGAAGCCTCTATTTGATCCTACCCTTTGTTTCATCTTCTTGAGGAGATTATTGGGCAAGGAGAGCATTTATTAAAACAATTCTTATCAGTGCTGGAAATACGGGTATTTGAGAGCCTAAGTTTTATTACCAGTGATCTTATCTTCAGCTAGTAGGTGTCAGTTTGTCTTTTGAAAATTTGAATTTTCCATGTCTGAAAGGATTACTTTGAAAATGCATGCCAAGTTCTTTAGAACACACAGACTGATTTTTTTTGCTTCACAGTGAATATAATGCTTTCACTGGGAATGCAAGTCACAGGTTCTGGTGGGAGGGGATGTTGTCAGTCTTCAGAAACCGAAAATTCACAATCTTCTTTTTGCTGTTTCATGGCACCTGTTGTGCTTTGATTCCTACTTCTGTTTTAAAAGAATACAAAATATTATTTCATGGTTACTCTACCAAGTAACCTTAAACAAAGGAGATAATGGAAATGTGTGATGACAGTCACTTTTAAAGTTTTACTGCACAATCCTACGACTTCTTCCTCTTTGATACTGCTGATTCGACTCAATATTTTTAACTGGGACCTCTGTCACACAGAATTGGGGCTAAGAAAAATGTAGAGACTTGTAGAAATGCATTTATATGGTCAGTTGTATAACTTGCTCAGGATTTTTTTTGTTCAGTTTACATGTTAGACATAAATCTAACAAAACATAATGTTGAGATTTGCAACATAAGGAAATGAGAAAGTGCTTGGAACAGAGTAATAGAAGGCTCTCTCTTGGTTCTTCTGTTTGCATGAAGTCTTACAGGATTAATTTGCTGTCTCTGGTTTTCCTTGCCACAGCAAGTCTGAAATGCAGACTGCCTGGAAGAGCATGAAAAGCAAAATACTTGTGTTTTTTTACTTAGAAATATTAAGATAGTATTTGTGAATTACAGTGATGGTGTCTAATAATCTTAAAATACAAATGTTTTAACTTGGCTGACAAGCTGTTCAGGAATATGAGGTGGGATTTGATGTGGTGTTAATGTCTTTCATGTTTGAGAGATAATATGCCCCTCTTTCATGTTTGAGAGATAATATGCCCCATCCCCATCTCTTTAACAAATGAGGACAGAGTAGTGTCCTGTGTTCCTTTTCTGCATAGTACATGGAGACATCTACAATGTCTTGTGGCCAAATTAGTCAGGAGTGCACTGCTGGTATTCAGGGTCTTCAAGGATGGCTGGTTTTGTGTGTGAGGCCTCTGTTTTGCTTTCAGAGTGGCAGAAAGCCAGTGAGAAAGGACTATTTATTCACTTACGTTGCATTAATGCTCAGCATGCCATGCCAGAGAGAATTCAAATGAAGTCATTTTATCAGAGGACTTCAAATTTAGTAATGCTAAGTATGTGAGGGACTACTGATGTACCTCTGCTGAACTTAAATATACATTCCAAGTTGCTCTTTCAGCCCTTTTTTCCCCCTGTACTCTTCCTCTTTTGCTTTACTTACTGACAACTTCTGTTAGATAACCTGTGCTCCTACAGGGATTTCAAATTGTACTCCTGTTTATTATCTTTTTGGCAACAGGTAACATGCTTCAAAAACATCTCTTCCACTCAGTGAAACTGCATGTGCAGTCCTGTGTTTGCAAGAGAAACATTCTCTTCTTTGGTAATTATGGAGCTAAAAACTCTATTTTGATAATTCAAGGAGTCAGGAGCAAAGTCCAAAAAGACTTTTATTCATGTTAGATCAATATGATTGTGATGCACTTGGGTTGTATGCTTTTGCATTTATTAAGAGCAATTTTTAATGTACCAAATAATACTCATATTTGGATTCCATCTAACTCTCTTATTCAGTGCTGTATGTTGGCTGATACTCAGTGGGAAGAGGAATCAAAACCATTAAAACACTTGGAACAGTGAAGCTAAATTAGTTTTATGTTTGAGCTAGCAAAAGTGAATCTCTGAATTCTAGCTTAGTTCCTCAATGAGGCCATTTTAATGGCCCACTTCAAGATTTTTTAATTCAGTTCATGGTAAGACAGAGATGTAAGAAGTGTTTCTGTTGTTACATGTGATTTACATACACCTAGATATAATTGAAGAGGATTACTTACATTTTGGAGAACTGGTATTAGAAAAATTGTGGTTTTTACATTTGTCCAACACTTCAGATAATTTGCTTTCACTCATAATTTGTTTGACAAAGATCTCTCATGCAGGACCATAATCATTACACAA
The DNA here is from genome assembly GCF_024509145.1 of Vidua macroura. Classification (NCBI taxonomy): domain Eukaryota; kingdom Metazoa; phylum Chordata; class Aves; order Passeriformes; family Viduidae; genus Vidua; species Vidua macroura. The sequence continues at coordinate 49,429,824 of NC_071576.1, forward strand.
GCCTTAACTGGAGTTTCCTCGTGAGGTATTTTGCTACTGTGCTTTTTCCTCTGTTTTTTTTCCCTTGCTCTCTTGCCCAAGAGAGTTGTTGTTGTGTAGACCTACTGAGAGCCATCTGGTGTGCCTGCTGGGAAGCCGGAGCTGCACACCTAAATGAGCCTGTCACATTGTCCACATTTGTCATAGTGCTGGACCTGCACCTGGGAGGGACAGTCTGCAGAGACAGCTTTGTTACCTCTTTTGAAAATGTCTCTTTGGACATAAACTTTTGGATACTTCAGTGCATTATTTATTAGAGAAAATACTTTCTCCAAGGTTCATGTGGCTGTAAGCATTTGAAAGCTCTTCAAGTGAGTTTGGAGCTTAAGGGGATAGCATTCAGGCCTGCCAGTCACTGTCTCCAGGACACTCTGTGCTATACATTCTCCTACTTTTGGAAAGAAGACACTTCTATACTGTAGAAGCCTGAAAGTATGGCTTCTTACTCATTCTTTTTTTCAGCTAACGGCAGTACCTGGGGGTGAGATGCAGTAGCACATTTATTTCCCCTGGATCAGTGTCAAACTTTTAGAGCTGACCTGCCTGATCCTTAAATAGTCTTTTTCTTGCTCTGGCTATGTAGCAACACATTTTCCCCATCTTCCCCTGGCAGATTTTGCTACCAGAGTCGCTGAAATGAATAAGACTTAGATGTTGATAGTTACGTTCTCCACCTCTTTCTCAAAGTAAAAGCACTGCTACACGAAGAAGAACCCTCAAATGTTCCCCTCTTATCTTTCTACCTCTATAAGATACTTCAAACCCTCCTCCTTCAAACTGGATGGAGATGTGTGAAAACTTGAAGACCAGCACATTGCCAGTCATAACAAGGCAAACTTTCTGATCCTGAGGGAACAGGAGGAATGCACCAGTGGATTTACCTGACTGCAAAATTATTTTGTCAGCTGAGTGTGCGTAAGCCCAACTGCATCTTCCCATCTAGAAGGTTCAAAGTACTGTTTGTACAGCTGCTCTTGTCTCACTGCCATGCTAAAATCAGAAAGCATTGTGTACCCGTCTTCTGCTCTGAGTCATGTCCCAGTGGGCAGGGTTCTCAAACAATCTTTGCAGGTGAGCTGGCTCAGAACAAAAACACAATTCAGAGCTTATCTTAGGAAAACAGCTGCAAAAGGAAGATGGGTAAAACCTACATGGTTAAATAGAGCACTTGGGTTCCTGATGGATGGAGGAGCATGAAAGGCATAAGGAAAAGCTAGTAAGCATTCCTATGTGCAGTATAACTCTCCATAGTAAATCTCTTGTGTAGAACCTATTGATATCCTCTTGCAGATGATGCGCAGCTCTGTAGTACTCTTGACAGGAGATCCAAAATGCAGCAGGAATTCCTGGGTCAAGTCCAGTGTTGATACAGAGAGGTGCACTCAAGTCAGTGGAGCTCTGCAATATCCAGAGGAGTTGCCCACCAGGTTGTAAAGCTGTAAGATTGCTCA